>NC_077228.1:256146701-256877326 GCF_027887165.1 Monodelphis domestica
ATGGGATCCTTGTGTAGAGAAAGAGCCTGTGACAAGGCAGGGAAACAAGGGATGGAATGCCATGGATGGGAAGCTAAAAGTAGACCAGCTTGCCTGAAATGTAGCATGCATGTGTGTATGTGTCTATGAAAGGGTGAAATATGCAGTAAGCCTGGAAATGAATAACAGATGAGGCTGGATTTTATCCTAGCAGCATTTGGGAGCCACTGGAGCTTCTTGAGCAGGGAGTGACACCCTCAGAGTTGTGGTTTAGGGATCTCAGTTTGGTAAAAACCAAATGGAATGTAAAGGAAAGAGAAGAAAGCATGAATCCAGGGGGAAAGAAATGGGGGACTTTGGCAGTAGCCTCGACAAGAGGTGTTGAACTAGCATGGTGCCATGTGTTCATGGACATGTGGCCGCTGATGGGAGATAGAAAAGGATCTGTTGCCTCCCTCCCACCCAGCAGTATACAGAAATCTTCTTCACTGCTGGGAAAAAGCACAAAAAGGACTGAGACTTATGTAAACTCAGTTTTAGCCTCATCATCTCTTAAGCCAGTTTGAAGCCAAATGATGCCAAATTTGATGCCAATTTGAAGACTTTTAGTTATTATGTAGTATTATTATACAGTATAGATTTCTGAGTCATTCATGGCTACAAGTAGATTCTCCAAAGTTCCATGAGTTATTTTAGAACCTGCATAATCCACAGGGAAGAACAAGTCTGAGGATGCTCTAAATGACTGTACTTTATTGTCCAGACCTGTCAGTATATACAGATGAGAAAACGAAGGCTTAAGGAGGTTAAATGATTTGCCCAACATTATACAAATGTCAGAGGTCAGATTTGAATGGGGATCTTCTGATTCTAAATCCATTTTTCTTTTCACTGTATTGCATAATGGTGGTGCTCTAGAAAGAAACAGGAACATTTAGAAGAGAGGAGAATTTTAGAATAAGTTTTTTGGGATGTGTAGAGTTTGAGATGTCTGCAGAAAATCCAGTTGGAAATGTCCAATAGATAATCAGTTGATGCAGGACTGGAGCTCGAAAGTGCAAGTAGGGGTCAGATAAGTAGCATAATAGATAGAGTACCAAGCCCAGATTTGGAAAGAAGGACCTAGGTTCAAATCTGGCCTCAGATACTTTCTAACTGTAGACCCTGGATGTCACTTAACCCCAATTGCCTAATCCTTATTACTCTTCTGCCCTAGAATCAATAATATTTAGTATCAATTCTTAGAAAGTAAGGATTTTTTTAAGTACAATTAGACCTGGACATTTAGATCTGGGAGTCATCTGCATAGAGATAATAGTAGAGCCCATAGAAACTGGCAAGATGCCCAAAAGAGGGAAAGTTTTAAAAACAAGTTTTATTGATCCCTTTTATTTTTGTATCATGCACCTAGGTGGCCTGATGGGTAGAGTGCTGGGCCTAGAGTCAGGAAGACTCATCAAATCTGACCTCACCTCAGTTTCTTCATCTGTAAAATGAACTGAAGAAGGAAATGACAAGCTGCTGGTCTTTACCACAAAAATCCCAAATGGTTTCACAAAGAGTCAGACGTGACAGAATAATTTTTAAGCAACAAAAATTTGATATCACACTCATTTCTGGATATATACACATAATATTATAGGTTACATTCTTCCCTTGTAGCCTCTATTTTTCTGCTGAAAGGAAAGAAAATTTGCTTCTTTATCTGTTTCCTAAGGATCATTAATGTTCCCAAGGTCATATGAGTGGTTATGCCATAACTTAAACTCAAACATCCTGGTTCCAAGTCTACCGCTTTCTCTTCTCTTCAATATTATAGCTAGAAGGAATAAACCATATCTCCCCTGCAGCCTAACCTCTACTGAGAGTCCTTTCCCCTCTGTCTGGGATAATTTAAGTGCAATGTTGCTCAGAGGCATAGATTCTCTGGCCTTTCGAGGGTCCTTCCAGCTGGTGCTTGGTGCCCAAACTTGGGGTGGAATCTTTAAGCTTATAGAAGGGGCAATCCCTATTGGGGGGAAACCAAAGACTCTAATTTTTGAAGATGAGATGTGGAGAAAGCTATAGCGGCACATGACATTTGGTCCCATTTTTTTCCCCTTCAGGTTGAGAAGGGGGAAAAAAACCCTCCAACCTAAGCATACTCTTCCCCTTCTGCCTTGGCTGGAAAGGGAAGAGCTCAGCTGAGGCTGAAAGTGTCTGGCCACAGAGAAAGCAAAACCTTTGAGCTTTAGGGGAACCATATGTGGTTAGCTGCAGAGGTCGGAGGCCATAAACCTCCAGGTTGGTGGGGCAGTGCCCTTCAAGAGTTCTATAAACTTCAGCCCTTCACTTCATTAATAAAAATGGGAAAAAAGACAACATTGACATCAAATAGCCCAGTGTGTGTCTGCCTGGCTAGTCGCCTACAGCTCCTTCAGCTCAGTGCTTTGGCCTTCAATTTCTCCATTTGGTCAGTGGAGATCATAGAAGGTCAGAGGCTTGAAGTTTCTCTGGAAAGATTAGTTTCCAAAAGAATCAAAGTTGGCTCTTTATTGGAGTTTCTTACCTTCACAGGAGGTTGGGAAACATGTGGTCAGAGCTGATTTTTATGAAAGCAGCTGGAACTCATGACACACTTTCTATATATAGAGAGATTTATGGGAGCCCAGGGTTCTAATGGTTTCTGGGGATTTTGTGTATTTCTCATTCTTGTGTTCAATAATGTCTGAAGTGATGTCTCTAATGCAGAAGAGAAGCAAATATTTGTTATCCCAGATAGCCCAATGGAAGGGATGAGTTCCACAAGGTGTGTGTGTTAGGGGAGGAGGGATCTGTATCAAGTTTGGGTTTGTTTTTCTCCTTGGTCATTATGAACCCCTTGGGGGCACAACCTTAAGCTGCTAACTGATAAATCCAGTAGATGGAAAAGACTCCTAGCAGCAGAGTCAGTCAGTAGGAAGGATTTTCTGGAGGGAGACTGGAACCTTTTTTTTTTTAAAGCTCCCTTCTTTCCAGGAGGAAGCAAGTGGGAGCAAATTTCTGTTTTTCTTGACCTTCTTAGTGATGTGTGTCAGTTGACACCCATCAGATGAATGTGAGACATGTATGTCTCCTCCCTGACTTTCCTAAAACTGCCTGCCCCAGACAGGAAACTTTTATCCTTGTTGGAGGTCCTAAAAAAGGTACCCTGAGTCATCCCAGAACTGGCTCATTCTTACCTCCTGCTATTAAATTCCCCAAAACCTGACAGAGTTGTCTTCAAATACTTGAAGGACTACTATCATGTGGAAAGAGGATTCAGCTTGGTTCTTTGTAACTTTTAAGGACAGAATTAAGACCAGTAGGTGGAAGTCATGGAGTAATGGAAGGAGGTAGAATGGACTGGGTACCAAAGAGATGGGATCATATCCAGTGTGGTGAAATAGCAGGAAAATATGCCACCCCTAACTCTCCTCTAAAGAGAGAATGGATCTGACCAAATCCTGATCAGGAAGTCTAGTTTTTAAAAATCATGAGTCATTTTTCCAGGCCAGGAACACAAAGAGAGATCTATAGATAATGAGAATGGGTCAGGTTATTCTAGCTCAGAGAGGAGCAGAACATCAAGAGATATAAATTTGTGCAGAAAACAATAACAGGTGCAAACTGGCAGCTTTCGTTTTCACAAATTCAGTTCTGGGTCGAGGGCAGACCAAAGAGGGGCCCTGTATCTAGAGGTGGCATTCTGGACTGAGAAGCAGTCTTGGACTCTAGACTGTGTACCTAACAAGGAACAAGTTCAGAATCCTGCAGCAGCTACATGTCTCAGCTCCTCAGAGGGAAATTGGGTCTTGATTCTAGCTTCTACCCTAATTTGAAAGCTCCAATGGGAAAAAAAACAGGGTAAGAATCGCATACCAAAAGGAAACCTATAGAGCTTTTCATCTGCCAAATAGTGGCTGAGTATAACAGCAGTCTACTGAGATTCTAAACAAAGAAAGTCCATAGGCTCAGACCCATATTCAGGTCAAGAACTTTTAAGCCAGACCAGGGGGCAGATATCAGACCATTTTAGCAGCACCTAGAGCTTGTAGGTCCCCAGTGTGAGTTGTCCCTGAGAGCCTAGAATAACATGACTCAGTACCCCCACGAAGGCAATAGCAGACCTAGCCCAGGAATTCTCTCCAGAAATGCACAAGTTCTAACTTAGACATAAATTCTGATATCAGGAAGATAGAAGAATGAATAAATGATTTACACCATGAAAAATTTTGAAGAGGACGAGCAAAACCACAAAGAAAAACACAGTGTGGGCACAAATTCAACTAGAATTTCTTGAAGGGAAAAGGCAAGCAAATAGAAAAGAGTTTAAGATATTTTTATAAATGAAATGAGAACACTAGCAGAAAAATGGAAAATAAGTGGAAGAAATAACCAGAAGAGGTATTAACGACTTGGCATAAGAGGTACAAAATTTTGCCCACAAAACACACTTCTTGAAAATTAGAATAGATGAAATAGAAGCCAGTGACTCCATGAGGAAACAAGAAATAGTAAAACAAAGTCAAAAGACTGAAAAAAATAGAGAAAAATGTAAGTTGTCATAGGAAAAACTGATCTAGAAAATAAATCTAGGAAAGAACATTTAAGCATCATTAAACTATATGGGGAGGGGGGAGAGCCTAGACATCATATTTCAAGAAACAATGAAAGAAAATTATCCAGATCTCTTAAAACCAGAAGGTAAAGAAAAATTCTACCAGTAATTTCATGAGAGAAACCCAAAACAAAAATTCCAGGAACCAAAATCCAGATTTTCCAGGCCATAGAAAAAATAAATATACTTCAAGCAGCTAGAAAGAAATAATCTACATACTAAGTAGTCAAAGTCAGAATCACATGGAATCTAGGAGTCACCACTCAAATAGAATCAATAACTTGGAATGCCATATTTCAGAAGGCAGAATAGGATTAGAGCCAAGAAGAATTTACCCAGCAAAACTGGGTATAATCCTATAGGTGGAAAAATTGATTTTTAATGCAAAAGAGGGCTTCCAAACATCTAAAGATCAGAGCTGCATTAGAAACTTTGAAGTACAAACACTGGAGTCAAGAGAAACATAAAAATTATGAATATGAACAAATAATCTTAAAGGATTAAATGGATAAATTCCTTACATTCTACTATAGGGTGATGATACATGTCCCTTCTGAACCTTATCATCATCAGGAGTCATAGAGAGAATCTAATTAGAAGGCCTACAAGTGGTTCTGTTATGTCCTGATGATCTTAAAAGATGAATAGAAAGGTCTCCATCCATAGGGGAAGGGAGAGGAAGGAGAGGGAAAATTATCTCATTATCTCAAAACTATCTATAGTTTTTTATCTATCCTTTCCACTGAGGGAAGTGGCCAGGGTGGAGGGGTGCAGAGGTGGTGACAATTCTATCTCACTTTCATCAGAACTAGTCAAAGGAGGGAAAATCACACACCATTGAGTAAAAAAATGAGTTTCATTTGGCAGAAAAAAGGAAAAAAAGAAGAGCAAAACAGACTCTCAAGATGTACAAAATACTTTCAGCAGCTCTTCTTGTGGTGGCAAAGAATTGAAAACTGAATTGCCTATCAATTGGGAAATGGCCAAACAAGTTATGGAGTATAAATGTGGTGGGATTATGCTATAAGAATTGATGTAGGAGATTGTTTCAGAGAAATTTGGAAGACTAATATGAACTGATGCAGAGCAAAGTGAGTAGAGCCAGGAGAACAACTTCTATATTAGCAATATCTTGAAGATAGTAATTTTAAGACTCAGGAACTCTAGTCAGAGTAATGACCAAGCACTATTCCAAAGGATTCACACCTCTTTACCTCCTGATAGAAAAGTGAATGACTCAGAATGCAGAATGTCCTATCCTCCCAACCCAAGTCTCCTTTAGGTCAAATATCTCTAGTTCCTTCACCCAGTATGATATAGATTTAAGGTTTGTTTAACCTCATCTGGATTTTCATGAGCTTGCCCATCCTAAATTGTGGCATCCTGGTCCAAATACAATACTCCAGGTATGGTTTAACTATGGCTGTATCACTTTATTCCTGAAAACATTAGTTGTTGTTTTTTGGGGTTTTTTGACTCAAATTTTTTCCTGGAGTCTACTCAAAACCTAGATTTTTTAACCCAGTTATAAGACTTTACATATGTTCAGGAATTTGCTGGTAAAAGTTTAACAACAAACTCTCTGGGGAGAAATGTGCATGAGACAAACTTTTAAGTTTAATTTGCATGATTAGGACCTTGAACTTATTGTAACTCAGAGTTACTTGCTTCCTCAGATAGCATGAGGAAATTCATTTTTCATAAATGGCAGCAAGTCACTATAGAAATACTGATGTAGGATTCTCCAGATGAGTGAAGATGTCACCCGAGTTGTTTAATGGAGTTTGCTAGTAGTAGACAACATAATGGAAGCTAACATAGAGGAACATTATATTTCATTCTAATTTGCAAGGGTTATGTTTTTTAATTTTATAATATTTTATTTGATCATTTCCAAGCATTATTCATTAAAGACAAAGATCATTTTCTTTTCCTCCCCACCACTCCCCCCACCCCCAGTAGCTGACGCTTGATTCCACTGGGTATCACATATGTCTTGATTCGAACCCATTGCCATGTTGTTAGTATTTGCATTAGAGTGTTCATTTAGAGTCTCTCTTCTGTCATGTCCCCTCAACCGCGCTAGGTGTTTCTACTCCCACAGTTTATCCTCTGCTTATGAATAGTGTTTTTTCTCCTAGATCCCTGCAGATTGTTCAGGGACCTTACACCACCCCTAATGGAGAAGTCCATTACATTCGATTATACCACAGTGTATTAGTCTCTGCTTACAATGTTTTCCTGGTTCTGCTCCTTTCGCTCTGCATCACTTCCTGGAGGTTGTTCCAGTCTCCATGGAATTCCTCCACTTTATTATTCCTTTTAGCACAATAGTATTCCATCACCAACGTATACATCCCCTAGTTTTCCAATTTTTGGCCAAAACAGAGAGTGCAGCTAAGAATATTTTTGTATAAGTCTTTTTGTCCATTATCTCTTTGGGGTACAGACCCAGAAGTGCTATGGCTGATCAAATGGTAGATATTCTTTTGTCACCCTTTGGGCATAGTTCCAAATTGCCCTCCAGAATGGTTGGATCAGTTCACAACTCCACCAGCAATGAATTAATGTCCCTACTTTGCCACATCCCCTCCAGCATTCATTATTGTCCTATGCTATCATGTTAGCCAATCTGCTAGGTGTGAGGTGATACCTCAGAGTTGTTTGATTTGCATCTCTCTGATTATAAGAGATTTAGAACACTTCTTCATGTGCTTATTAATAGTTTTGATTTCTTTATCTGAAAACTGCCTATCCATGTCCCTTGCCCATTTATCAATTAGAGAATGGCTTGATTTTTTGTACAATTGATTTAGCTCTTTATAAATTTGAGTAATTAAACCTTTGTCAGAGGTTTCTATGAAGATTTTTTCCCAGTTTGTTGTTTTCCTTCTGATTTTAGTTACATTGGTTTTGTTTGTACTAAAGCTTTTTAATTTGATGTAGTCAAAATTATTTATTTTACATTTTGTGATTCTTTCTATGTCTTGCTTGGTTTTAAAGTCTTTCCCCTCCCAAAGGTCTGACATGTATACTATTCTGTGTTTACCCAATTTACTTATGGTTTCCTTCTTTATGTTTAAGTCATTCACCCATTTTGAATTTATCTTGGTGTAGGGTGTGAGGTGTTGATCCAAACCTAATCTCTCCCACACTGTTTTCCAATTTTCCCAGCAGTTTTTATCAAATCGTGGATTTTTGTCCCAAAAGCTGGGATCTTTGGGTTTATCGTATACTGTCTTGCTGAGGTCACTTTCCCCCAGTCTATTCCACCGATCTTTCTTTCTGTCTCTTAGCCAGTACCAAATTGTTTTGATGACTGCTGCTTTGTAATATAGTTTAAGGTCTGGGACTACAAGGCCCCCATCATATGTGTTTTTTTTTTCATTATTCCCTGGATATCCTTGATCTCTTGTTATTCAAGATGAATTTTGTTATGGTTTTTTCTAAATCAGTAAAGAAATTTTTTGGGAGTTCAATGGGTATGGCACTAAATAGATGAATAAGTTTGGGTAGGATGGTCATTTTTATTATATTGGCTCATCCTATCCATGAGCAGTTAATGTTTTTCTAATTGCTCAAGTCTAGTTTTAGTTGTGTGGAAAGTGTTTTGTAGTTGTGTTCATATAGTTCCTGTGTTTGTCTCGGGAGATAGATTCCTAGGTATTTTATTTTGTCTAAGGTGATTTTGAATGGGATTTCTCTTTCTAGTTTTTGCTGCTGAGCTGTGTTGGAGATGTATAGAAAAGCTGATGACTTATGTGGGTTTATTTTGTATCTTGCAACTTTGCTAAAGTTGTTGATTATTTCAATTTAGCTTTTTGGTTGAATCTCTAGGATTCTTTAAGTAGACCATCATGTCATCTGCAAAGAGTGATAACTTGGTCTCCTCCTTGCCTATTTTCATGCCTTCAATTTCTTTTTCTTCTCTAATTGCTACTGCTAGTGTTTCTAGTACAATGTCGAATAGTAGAGGTGATAAAGGGCATCCTTGTTTCACTCCTGATCTTATTGGGAATGCATCTAGTTTATCCCCATTGCAGATGATATTAGCTGATGGTTTTAGATATATACTGTTTATTATTTTTAGGAACGGCCCTTCTATTCCTATGCTTTCTAGTGTTTTTAGTAGGAATGGGTGTTGTATTTTATCAAAGGCTTTTTCCGAGTCTATTGAGATAATCATGTGGTTCTTGCTGGTTTGCTTGTTGATGTGGTCAATTATGTGGATGGTTTTCCTAATATTGAACAAGCCCTGCATCCCTGGGATAAATCCTACTTGATCATGGTAGATGACCCTTCTGATCACTTGCTGGAGTCTTTTTGCTAGTATCCTATTTAAGATTTTTGCATCTATATTCATTAGGGATATTGGTCTATAGTTTTCTTTCTCTGTTTTTGACCTGCCTGGTTTTGGAATCAGTATCATGTTTGTGTCATAAAAGGAGTTTGGTAGAATTCCCTCTTTGCTTATTATGTCAAATAGTTTGTATAGTACTAGGATTAACTGTTCTCTGAATGTTTGATAGAATTCACTGGTGAATCCATCAGGCCCTGGGGATTTTTTCTTAGGAAGTTCTTTGATGACTTGTTGGATTTCATTTTCTGATATGGGATTATTTAAGAATTCTATTTCTTCTTCTGTTAGTCTAGGCAGTTTGTATTTTTGTATATATTCATCCATATCACCTAAATTGGTGTATTTATTGCCATATAATTGGGCAAAGTAATTTTTAATGATTGCCTTAATTTCCTCTTCATCGGAGGTGATGTCCCCCTTTTCATCTTTGATGCTGTTAATTTGCTTTTCTTCCTTCCTTTTTTTAATTAGATTGACCAGTACTTTGTCTATTTTGTTTTTTTTCAAAGTACCAGCTTCTAGTCTTATTTATTAAATCAATAGTTCTATCACTTTCGATTTTATTAATTTCTCCCTTATTTTTTGGATTTCTAGTTTGGTTTTCTGCTGGGGGTTTTTAATTTGATCACTTTTGAGTTTTTTTATTTGCATTTCCAATTCCTTGATCTCTGCTCTCCCTAGTTTGTTAATATATGCATTCAGGGATATGAATTTACCTCTAATTACTGCTTTGGCTACATCCCAAAAGGTTTGAAAGGATGTCTCGCCATTGTCATTTTCCTCAATGAAATTATTAATTGTTTCTATGATTTCTTCTCTAAACGATTTTGGAGTATCATATTGTTTAATTTCCAGTTAGTTTTTGATTTGGTTTTCCATGTACCATTACTGATCATTATTTTTATTGCCTTGTGATCTGAGAAGGCTGCATTTATTATTTCTGCTTTTCTGCATTTGTGTGCTATGTTTCTGTGACCTAATGTATGGTCAATTTTTGTGAATGTGCCATGTGGTGCTGAGAAGAAGGTGTATTCCTTTTTATCCCTATTTATTTTTCTCCATATGTCTATTAATTCTAATTTTTCTAAGATTTCATTCACTTCTTTTACCTCTTTCTTATTTATTTTTTGATTTGATTTATCTAAATTTGATAATGGTTGGTTCAAGTCTCCCACTAATATGGTTTTACTTTCTAGTTCTTCCTTCAATTCTCCTAGTTTCTCCATTAGAAATTTGGGTGTTTTATTATTTGGTGCATACATGTTGATTAGTGATATTTCCTCATTATCTAAAGTCCCTTTTAACAAAATATAATTACCTTCCCTATCCCTTTTGATCAGGTCTATTTTTGCTTTGGCTTTATCAGATATCATGATTACCACTCCTGCCTTCTTTCTGTCAGTTGAGGCCCAGAAGGTTTTACTCCATCCTTTAATTCTGACCTTGTAGGTGTCAACCCGCCTCATGTGTGTTTCTTGAAGACAACATATGGTAGGGTTTTGGATTCTAATCCATTCTGCTATTCGTCTACGTTTTATGGGTGAGTTCATCCCATTCACGTTCAAAGTTATGACTGTCATTTGTGGACTCCCTGGCATTTTGATATCCTTCCCTAATTCTAACCTTTTTTCTTCGGCTCTACCTTTTAGTCCAGTGATTTACTTTAAATCAGTCCCCCTTATCCCCTCCCTTTATATGTTTCCCTTTTTAGTCCCTCCCCCTCCCCCCTCTCTTTCCCTCCCCTTTTGTTTTCCCTCTCCCCCCCCCTCTTGGTTTTCCCTTCTCCCTACCCTTGTTGGGTAAGATAGAATTCAAGATCCCAATGGATCTGGATGTTCTTCCCTCTCAGAGTTGATTTCCCTGAGAGTAAGATTTAAGTAAAAACTCTCTTCCTCTCCTTCTTATAGGAGTTTTCTTTCCCTCCCCTTCCTGTGTGAATCTTTGTGTGAGAAAGATTATTCTATTTGGTCTTTCTTTTCCCCCTATTTACACATTACATTTTCCCCACATGTTAGTATACATAGATTGATATAAATGTAGTCCTTATAGAAGAGAGTTTGAGTAAAAGAAGAAGATAAGATTTTTCTCCTTTTCCCTTTCCTTCATATTTACCTTTTCAGGTATTCCATGCTCTTTGATTTTCGATATCGAACTTTCCACAGAGCTCTGGTCTTTTCATTGCAAAAACTTGGAAATCTTCTATTTTGTTGAATGCTCATACTTTCGCTTGGAAATATATAGTCAGTTTTGCTGGATAGCTGATTCTTGATTGAAGACTCAGCTCTCTTGCTTTTCTGAAGATCATGTTCCATGCCTTACGATCATTCAGAGTGGAACTTGCAAGGTCTTGTGTGACCCTGATTGGCATTCCTTTATATCTAAATTGTCTTTTTCTGGCTTCTTGTAGGATTTTTTCTTTTGTTTGAGAGCTTTGGAATTTGGCAATTACATTCCTGGGAGTTGTCTTTTAGGGGTTTAGTGTAGAGGGTGTTCTGTGAGCTCTTTCAGTGGCTGTATTGCCCCCTTGTTCTAGAATCTCTGGGCAATTTTCTTTAATTATGTCTTGTATTACGATGTCGAGTTTGCTGTTTATTTCTGGCTTTTCTGGAAGTCCAATTATTCTTAAATTATCTCTCCTCCCTCTATTTTCCAAATCGGTCACCTTGTCAGTGAGGTATTTTATGTTCTCTTCTAATTTCTTGGCCTTTTGGTTTTGCTTTATTAGTTCTTTTTTTAAGGCCTGGTTTTCCTTTTCAGTTTGGTCATACTGGTTTTGTAGATGCGTTAATTTCTTTTGCACTATTTCCCACTTTTCCTCCCAGAAGGCTTCCATCTTTTTGATCCTTTCCGATTCAAATTCTTCACGGGTTTGTGGAGAGTTTCCATTTCCTTTGGAAGGTTTCGGAGCATTTGCTTGTGTATCCTCTTCTGTCTCCTCTGTGTTTTGTATTTTTGCTCCATAAAATGTGTTCAAAGTTGCCCCCTTCGTCTTGTTTCTTTTGGAATTTGGGGGCTTTTGTGCTTCAGTGTAGTTTGCCATCTCTATCTGAGTGGGGAGGATTAGCTTTTCTTATCTCTGTCTGGTGTTCAGAGGTTTTAGCCCCAGGCAGATTGTCCTTTCTATGAAGTTGTTGTTCTGTCTTCCTGGGGAAGCCAGGAATTGCTGGTGTGTTCCTGGGTTGAATTGAGTGTGCTCTGAGGCAGGGACCTGAGACTGGAATGGAGGGATCCTGCCAGGGGGTTATAAGCTCCCCCCCCCGTCTCTCTGTTTCCCTGCTGTCTGGGTGGTCTCTCGACTGCGTCAGGTTTTTTTCAGGGTGCGGCCTTCAGAATAGCCAGCCCTGGGGTCCTTTTGCCAGCCCTGAGGGTTACTGTTGTTTCTGAAGACCCTGCTCTCTGAGGGAGCGGGACCGCGGCTTCCCTGAGCTCAGGGCAAGGGCTCCTGATAAGAAGATTAGCTTTCCCTGGGTTGAACTGAGATTCTGATGGAAGGATCCAGCCAGGGGGTTACTAGCTCCCCCGTCTCTCTGTTTCCCTGCTGTCTGGGTGCCCCCTCGACTGGGTCAGGTTGTTTTCAGGATGTGGCCTTCAGAATAGCCGGCTCCCGAGGCCCTTTTGCAGGCCCTGAGGGTTGCTGTTGTTCCACACGACCCTGCTCTCTGTGGAGGATGGGCCGCGGCTTCCCGGAGCTCCGAGGGCTCCTCCCAGGGGGTTATGAGCTCCCCCGTCCCTCTCTTTCCCTGCTGTCTGGGTGCCCCCTCGACTGGGTTAGGTTGTTTTCAGGATGTGGCCTTCAGAATAGCAGGCCATGGGGCTCTAAGGTTGCCTCTGCTGCCTCGGACTCGGCGCTCTGGGTTGGGGGGGATGGGTCCTAGGACCTTACTTCTGCCTGCCCCTTAGGTCCGAGTGGTCTCGGGTTCTGGCTTTTGGGGGGGGGCCGTACCTTTTGATCCAGGTCCAGGTCCAGGAGGAGGACTCCCAGGGTCTATGCTGTTGATCGTTTTGAATTTCAGTGTCCTAGGAGCATTTGGTTTTGAGATCAGTAAGGAAGGGTTTCAGGAGATCTGGACTTTAGCTTTCTCTAAGCCACCATCTTGACCGGAAGCCGGGTTATGTTTTTTTTTTTTAACTGGGAGAGAATGTATTCTAAGAAAAGTAAATTCCTTTTATTGTCTGCAGGAAAAGGTTTGAATTTTCATTGTTCCATTGACTTGCTTCAGTATGGTACTGAAGAGTTGTGAAGAGAATTAATAAATTAACTGAGTTGACTGTTCTATAAACTATTCTGTAATGACACAACTCATAAACCTTAGTTGGTCCTTAGGTTTGACCTTTCCAATTGGAAAGTCATGCTAGATATGCACATCATCAGACAGGAACATCGATACAGAGACATTGGAATGCATGTGGAACAGCCAGAAAATATCTGAGAAGCCTCTATAAGGAACCATGTGTAATTGGGGAGTGTTAACAGGAAAAATGGAGGTTCAATGAGAGAAAAGGAGAGGTGAGAAGAGATTCAGAATGAATGAATAAATTAATACATGGGTGACTTAATAAATGAGTGAATAAGTGGAAAAGCATTTTTTTCAGTCTCTAAGTTTGCTACACTCTGAGGAGAGTCATAAAAGAAACTTCAGCTAAAGGGTAGATATATCCAGGTCTACCAGCCTGGAAGTTTTAAGAGTTCAGGAGTGAGCTAGATGGCAGGGCCCAGCGATCCTTATGGGTCAACAGGTTAGATGACAGTGCTGGGGTTCTGCAGAATGTCCTGGTTGGACAGATGATAAGGCTTGGTGGTCCTTCCTCTTAGTTGAAGGAATAGAGTGACTTTGTAAGTAGTCAGGCAATCTAAATGGATTCTGACGGGAAAGGGAACAATCTCCCAGTTTTTCTTGGACCTAAAAAAGGAACAACTCAAATGAGCCTATATTTTTTGTCAGATTAAAAGATATCTCCTTTTTAGCTTAGATCTTGTTGGCCTACAGGAAGGACAAGGACCTTAGAGAGCCACAAACAAATTTCTACTCTTGTTAAGAGAAACCAGGGGTTGCTGGCATAAAGCATTTAGGGAGATATAAGAAAGATATTGATAGGCTTAAGAGAGACCCTGTATGGGGACAAAATGAATCACAAAGATTATTGTCGAAGGAGGGGATCCCCAGGGTATGTAAAATATATTTCCATGGAACCCAGATCCTTAAAAAAAAAAAAGTCTATGTCCTTTCCATTGTGGGACTTACTCAGGGAAGATTAGAATGGAAATGCTAAATTGAAAGAGGCAGCAAATGCAGACTTCTTGTTATCTGAACTGACTGAAATCAGTCAATGAGCAATGGCAGTCACACCAAGCAGTGCAGTTATGGTGGGGGGGGGGGGCAGAAATGGGGTAGGGAAATGCCACCATGAGCTTCCATTTAGGGCTGTTCCAGCTTTTCTGGAAGTCATCTACTGTCAGGGAAATTGGGGCCACTAATAGGAAAATTGCTTCTGCAGCCTCAGCATTAGACTGATCCCCAGGAAAAGGGAATTGTTTGCTTGTTTCATTATTTCCGACTTTTCCCCCCTTTCACATACTGAGACATCCTCCCCACTATCACCCGAAGTGTTTTATTCCACGCTCCCAAATACAGCCAACCCCTGCCATCTCCTAGTTTGCTTCATAGAGACATTGAATGCCAGGTAGAGGTAAAGGCCATGTTACTGATCTCTTTCAGGCTTCTTTTTTAGACTATATTTTGAATATTTTCAGTTTTGTGTACACTGTAGGGATTTGGCCCAAGAAAGTATGGGGCTAATACTTCAAGCTATGTGTAATGTACAAAGGATTTGCCAAGTTTAGAGGAAATACTGTTTTTTCCAACATAATCACATACCCCTCATTCTCTCCCCTCCAAAACTCCACCCCAGGGCTGTCCCTAACACTACCCCTTGGCAGTTTCTGAAATGGTCTTGCTGAGGTCAAAGGGAGACTATTTGAGAAGGAAAGGGATACTAGGGATTTCACTTAATAGTACTGGGAAACAGTCCTACACTTGGAAAAATAAACATATGGTGTCTTCCCCATTTGGATGATGGCTACTTAAAAGCAGGGATGGTTTTTTTTTAACTTTGTATCTCAAATGCTTAGCAAATTCTTATTGTCTTCTTTTAACTTTCTTAACTTGTAGTCAGAAAACCTGGGTTGAGATATTGGACCTGACGCTTATTAGTTGTTTAATCACTGGCAATCCACTTTTTCTGAATCAGTTTCTTCTTTTGTGAAATGGGGATGATGACACAACTTTTCTCCCTCACAGGAGTTCTGTGAAGAAAATAAACTTGAAAATATTTACAGTTAGCTTTAGTCACTGCTGGGCATTCTCTGAATTATAAGAGAATTCTAGAAGGGAGGAGAGCTCTTAAATCAGGGTGGCTAAAACATGTGTCCTCTTGCACCTCTATAACCAGGTCATTTTGCTAAGCTTCTCTCCTCCGAGTTACAAGGAATGTGCAGTGAATCTGTCTTCCTGAATGTTGCAGCTTCTTCCCCTTTGTTGCTCCTCAGGAATGGCAGCAATCCCAATTGGCTCTATTTCATGTCTTCTTTTAAGCCTATAGGATGACAGCATACAATGATGCAGGAGGGAGTCCAGTATCTGAGGTGACCACCAGGTGGCACTTTTCTTGGACCAACAGGTGATGCTCTTCTTGAGCCATCAGGCCAGTTATTATCTCTGTTCTCTTGGGGCATGTGGGTAGAGTAGCTCCCCAACGTCTGAGGTATTACTTTTGGCCACCAAAGTGGAGTACTCAGCCTGCTCCTCACCCCATTGCTGTAGAAGGTGTTTTCAGAAGGAGACCAGATGGAGCAGTTTAAATCCACACATTTCAGGTGTGGAATTTACCTAGATGGTAATATAAAATAATACTCAGTATGAAATGGATGAAATCTATAGATTCAGAGCCCCCATTTTGTATCTGGAAACCACCCCCTGTGGTAATGACTTCACCCCCCATGTACACACAAATACATATTCATTGGATTTAGCTGTTCAGCATATTGTGGCTACGGTTTATTGAATATAGTGAAAATGAAAGGAAAAAAGTTAAGCACTCCATCATTTAGCCATTTGCATCTAGTCCAAACCTCCTCCTGGGTGTCCTCCCAGTTTTTTGAGTATAGATGGGAAATACCAAAACCGTGGGATCCCAGATTGTCCAAAGGGCCTGGAAGGAAGTGTGGGACCCAGACTTCAGCTTCCCATCTGGAGCCATGAAAGGGAAATCAAAGAGAGAGTGGTGAGAGAAAACAGTCCTCCTCCTTTGCCTACCATCTAACAGGATTCCCAAAAGCTGACTTTTGAAGTTTGGTGACCTCTCTCTTCTGTAAACTCTGGCCCTTATCCTCGATTCAAGATTTGACTCGCCTTTTCAGGCTGGTCTCCAGGAGCCACAGTTGCCAGCCAACAGTCTCAGGCCAAAGGCAGCAACCCTAATCCACTTGTAGCTGAGGAAGGCTTCAGTTCCCCAAATAGCCATATGGAAATCTGAATCTCAAGTGGCCCCTAAACCTAGACAGATCTTATTCCTTCCTTGTTCATTCTGTCACATAGCTTCCTGCCTACTAGGAGAGTATATTCCTCAAGACTCCTTGGAAAAAGGGGGATATGAATTTATCATTCTTTTTCTCCCTGAATCAGTCACCCAGAGATAAATATTAAAAGAAAAAGAGGGCACAGCTTGGGAACAGGTAACCCTAGTAGCTTAGTTGCTTGAAGTATGCGTATGCTCTGGCAACACTAGAGTCCTTAAGAAATGGTTTTATTTTTATATTTCTGAACACAAGGCCCAAGTTTCCTCACTTTCCAGTTCCCTATTTTTTCTATCACATTCACACTGATTGTGAAGCAGCCCCTACTTCTCCCCTCCCTCCCACTTTTAATCTTCTAGTTCTCTATAGCCTGTCTCCCTTAGACTCTTTAAGTGCTCGAAGATTTTCTGCTTGAGATTCAGCTTCCAAATTAGCACTAAACTGAGGTCTAAGATGTCCATCAAGGTCTAGTGGAAGGAGACGTGGCTTTGGAATGAGAAGCCCTATGTCTGAGTCCCAGTTCTTATGCCTACTAGATGTATAATTTCAAACAAATCATTTCCCTTCACTGGTCCTTAGCTTCCTCGTCTGTCAAATGAGGACGTTGGACCAGATGATCTCTATAAGTTCCTTCTAGCATGTGAATGTCAAGCATGGTCCAAAGCAGTGACAGTTAAGGCTACAGGAGCCTGCAGCTGCATCCTTCAGTTAGCACTGTGCTAAAGGAACTGGTTGCATGTTTTCTCCCCATAACACCCCACCCTCAGCCCCCCAGGAAATGCCAGGAAGCCTAGGAGGTCTTGAGGGAAACACAACTTCCTGAAGGTGACTCATTCTACATTCTGGTTCAGTTAGGACTGAGGAAACTGTGGCTCAGGAAAACTGAGGGTGCCAGGGGGTAGACATGATCCTGTGTCTCCCCATTGCTGAGGTTTGGGGCATTCAGTTGCCACGGTGACCTGGGTCTCCACAGTCAAAAACAGAGCTCAGCCACTTGTCTGTACTGGAGGGTTTTTTCTCCTCACCCTCTGAGTTCATGCTGAGTGTTGAGTCTCTTAGTGACGAAAACATGGAAACGGTTGCCATGGCAGCCATTCTTTGGAGCCCTCAGGATGGAGTGCAAAGTTCGGGATGCCCAGGAACATTTGAAAGGAAAATTTGGAAAACGAAGACATCTCTCTTACCATCAAGATAATGAGTCAGCTTCTATTTCTCCCTTCCATCGAGGACCAGGGCTAGCAGGTATAGTAGGTGTAGGGGCTAGACCCCCTAAATCCAAATGGGACACCAAGTCCGGTGAGCGGGGAGGCAGTAAGAGCCTGAGGGGAGAAGGCAGCCCATCCTCACCATAGATTGCAAGTCTAGCTCTAGACCTTCATATTTGTCAGATTTAGAATATGACTGATTGATGTATGACCAGTTTGGTATGTGGTATGGTTTCTTACATCCTTCCTCTTTAGCATGTTCTTAAATGAAAAAAATGGGAATGGGGAAGAAGGCACCCTGAAAATACCTGAATCCTCTTTCTGAGATTTGGTTTTGAATTCTGAATCTTCTTGAGGTTTACTTCAATCTCATTTTTCTCTGTCTGTGATCCGAGTTCACTAAGGCCATATCCTCTCCTGTTCCCTACCTCACAAGGAGATTCCAGAACCCTAACTGAAAACATTGGCTCACAGTTCTGTAAATTTCATATACATTATCTCATTTAATCCGTCCACCAGCCAGGTGAGGTAGAGCAGAACCAAGAAATAGCAATGGGGTTCACTTCCAGACTGTGGGTGATGGATCAACCCTGGTGTTTGATGGGTTTCATTTTGAAGGACTAGGCATAAAGCCAGGCTACCCTGAGGCCTCTCCTGCCAGCTTCAGGCAACAGGAAGCACACCACCCACAAGCTAGAGCTGAGTCAAGAATATGCATACTGTAGAGAGATGAGAGGCTTCTTTGAAAGCACAGGGGGAAAACAGCAAGCTCAGTATGTGGTATGGCCAGAAAGGCCCAGATTGCCCACTATATCTGTGCCACTGAGAGAACAAGTGCAGCCACTTCCTTCTACCGCTGCCTGGTCTTCCTCCATCTCCCCCTCTGTCTTCTTTCCCTTTTTCCTCTCTTCTCTCTTTTTGCCCCTCTATGCCTTTTGTTACTTCTTAATTTCTGAGGCAGTGGTGTAATTTAGAACCAGAAGTCCTGAGTTTGAATCCTAGCTCTGTTGCCTACCTATATGACTTTAGACCTACAGAATCAGTTTTAGATTTAGACATTACCTTAGTGGCTATCTAGTAGTCTAGATAGTAGTAGATACTACTAGTACTACTAGTAGTAGTACTAGATAGTAGCCCATCCTCAAAAGAGAATGGGTAGTGCAAAATTGGCCCTGAGCCCTTGCCTCTTTGCATACTCTTTTTTTTTTAAACCCTTACCTTCTGTCTTGGAGCCAATGTATATTGGCTCCAAGGCAGAAGAGTGGTAAGGGCTAGGCAATGGGGGTTAAGTGACTTGCCCAGGGTCACAGCTGGGAAGTGTCTGAGGCCAGATCTGAACCTAAGACCTCCCATCTCTAGGCCTGGCTCTCAATCCACTGAGCTACCCAGCTGCCCTCTGCATACTCTTGCTGATGCCTTCTGGGGTAAAACAGAATGAGTCTAATTGATCTTCAACCTGACAACCTTTCAGATACTTGAAGGTAGTGATCATGCTCCAGTCTTTGACATCCCAATTCCTTTAACCAATGGATAAAATGCCAGGCCTGTAGGCACAAAGACTCATGTTCCTGAGTTCAAATTTGGCCTCGGATACTCATCACTTAACCCTGTTTGCTTTATTTTTTATTTTCCTTATCTGTAAAATGAGCTGGAAAAGGAAATGGCAAACCACGCTAGCATTTTTGTCTAGAATCCCTCAAGTGAGGACAGGAAGAGTTGGACACTAGTGAAATTACTGAACAACAATAACACTGAGGTCCTTCACCATTCTGGCTGCCCTCTCTGGATATTATAAAATGTGAACTGAACAATAATCCTTCAGATATATTCTGACCAGGACAGAGGATGAATAAGCCTTCCACCTCCTTATTTCTAGAAGTTAGACCTCTTTTAATGTACTGCATTATATTTTTTGGCAGCTCTACCATATTCATTTCAAGCTTCCAGTCCACTAATACCATCAGATCTTCTTCAAACATATACTGCTAAACCATGTCTTCCCTACCTTGTACCAGTCATTTTTCAACCCAAGATTGAGGCTTTGCCATTTGCGCTTATTGAATTTCATCTTACTTGATTTGGCTCCATGTTCTGGCCTATCAAGATGTTTAGGGACAGATCTGTCCCTCTTTGCTTTGTGTCATTTTCAATAAGGATGCCATCCATATTTTTGTCCAAGTCATTGATAAAATCATAAAAGAGCACAGGATCCAGCACACATCACTAGGACAATACACTGGAGACCTCCTGTCTTCTAGACATGAGTCCAGCCATCACTTAGTTTTGTTGTTATTGTTCTTTAAATCCTTACCTTCTGTCTTAGTATAAATGCTAAGATAGAAAAATGGTAAAAGCTAGGCAGTCAGAAGGAAGTGACTCGCCCAGGGTCACACAGCTAGGAAGTGTCTGAGGCTAGATTTGAACCCTAGTGCTCCCAACTCCAGGCCTAGAACTCTATCCATTGTTACCTATCTGTCCCCATTTGGTCAGTTTTGAATCCTTTCAACTATACTAACCATCTAGCATACATTTCTCCATCCTTCACCTAAAATTAACATGTGAAGTTTATCTAATGCTTTACCAAAATCTAATTAAAGCATATATACAGCATTCCCCTGATTTCTCATAGTTTAGTAACCCTGCCAAAATGGGAAATAAGGTTTGTCTGGCATGACTTAGTCTTAATGCTGGGGGGAGGGGGAGTTGTGATCACTTTCTTTCTCTAAATATTCCTTAAGCAGCTTTAAAATAACATTTTCCATAAATCGAAGTAAAGCTATCTGGCCCATAGTTTAGAAATATCACTCTTCTCTCTTTTTTGGAAACCAGAGCATTTGCCTTCCTCTGGTCAACTCCTGTTATCCACAATCTTTCTGATATCTCCAATTTTGGCAGTTATATTCCCTAGTTTATTTGGTTACTTAGGATATAGCCAATCTTAGCCAGGTGGTTAAAATTTGTCAAAGACTAAAGTTAGATGTTCTTTTACTACCCACTTACTTTTCTCTGGTTATCTTGATTATCCTGAATCTGTCTTAGATTCTCTAGGTCTCAGTTACCTTCACTTTAAAATGAGTTTGATCTAGATTATCTCTATTATCTTCAACCTTCCTGAGGTCTTGTGGAATATGGAGTTCTCAGAGCTAATAAGGTGGTGATGGTTCATACATTTCAGTCCTGTCCAACTCTTTGTGATCCCATTTGGAATTTTCTTAGCAAAGATACTAGAGTGGTCTGCCATTTTCTTGTCCAGCTTTGCAGATGAGGAAACTGAGGTAGAGTTAAGTGACTTGTCCAGGCTCACACAGCCAGTAAGTATCTGAGGTCAGATTTGAATATAGATCTTTTTGACCCCCCAATGCAGCACTCTGTCTATAATTCATTCGGAGTTTGGTGGCTAGAGGGCTTGCATAGAAGCAGAAAGCTCCTTTTTTGTTTTGCAGACCTAATTGCCTAAAACTCTGGATATGAGCCGAAGAATAGCATTCCCCTGATCTCTCATAATTTAGTAACCCTACCAAAATGGTTGGTTATATAGTTAACTAGACCTAAATACTTAAGGATGAGCCCTCAGACTATACCTTGTCTGTCCAAACTGGAGCTCCCCACCCATGTCATGCTAAGGAAAGCAGTTTATTCCCCTTTCTGAGGGAACATGCTAATGGTCATGGAGAAGCCCATGGAAAGGGTATTATTAATCAACAACATTAATTGAAAAAGAGATTAGAATTGTTCTTTTTGCCCCTGGAGGACCCAACAAGGTTTGGTTGCTTAATCTGCCTTTGTAAAGTGGGCACTGTAAAGTCCACAATTTGGGGGCAGAGCAATGGCATCATAATAATCACATTTATTTAGTATCTACATGGTGTTCACTACATTTCAATTATTATCTCATTCGATCCTCCCAGCAACTCCGGAAGGTAGGGAAGGTAGGTATCATTAGGAGGCCCATTTTATAGATGGGGAACTGGTGAGTGTAAGTAACTTGTTCAAGGTTTGGTCTTCCCTGACTCCAAGGCCCTTCATTCTGTCCCCTGCACCACCTAGCTGATGTGTGAAAACCAGTGTAAGTAGGCTGCTTTGAGGGAGGCCAGGTTCCACAGAATAAACACATCAGGCCCTGAGACACCTAGAGGCCCTTTCTTCTCAGTTCAGGAGGTTTACATGAAAGAACTATAATATCTTTCCCCTCTGCCCCCAATCATGTGTTTCCAGGATAGGGACAATAGAAGCCTCGCCACAGCGTGTATGGATGTACATTTAGATCTGAGGGAGACCCAGAGGATCAAATTTAGGACCCAGTATTTATCCCCCCCACCCCCGCCCCGCAGGATTATCCCCATAAACACTGCGCCTTCCCTATAACCCATGTGCCGTGATTTATCCCAGAATCAATCCCTAAGTTCCACCCATATAGATTAAGTAATACTAAAAATGCTCCCTGTTTTATCCAGCCCCCGCCTCATCTTGTCCTGCATGGAGGGCGGCTGGCTGCTCTTGCTGGCTCTTCAGAGCCACGGTAGCAGTTTTGCCGCAGGGCTTCAGCACCCCCTTAATACTCTGTGTGTGTTGGTTTCTTCCAGCCGTCCAGATACACATTTTGAAGGCTGACAAGGCTGGGGACTGGTGGAAATTCACAGTCAACATTATCTCTGTCTACAAACAAGGCACCAGCCGCATCCGGAGAGGTGACCAGAGTTTGTGGATCCGCTCAAGGGACGTGGCCTGTAAATGCCCCAAAATCAAGGTCCTGAAGAAATACCTGCTCCTTGGCAATGACGAGGACTCTCCTGATCAGAACGGCATCGTGGCGGATAAAACGAGCCTGGTGATTCAGTGGAGGGACACGTGGGCGCGGCGGCTCCGGAAGTTCCAACAGCGAGAGAAGAAGGGGAAGTGTAAGAAGGCCTAGTGGGGAGCAGCCTGAGCTCCAGTGTCAAGAGGGCGTGAAAGAGAGAATGCGTGCAAGAGAATGATTGAGCGATGGAGCGTGCGCTGCTTTGTGTAGACCCTGGAGCAGACAGGATTGGAACAGGACCGTGGTGGATTTCACTTTGTCTTGGGGCTGGGGCTGGGGCTGGGGCTGGGAAGGAGGTGAGGGATCGGGAAAGGAAGGGCTGGGTGTGCCCTCCCACTATTGGGACAGAAGCCACAGAACGCAAAGCTAGCAAAGCTAGCTGCTATGGGAAGTTGGGGCCCAAGCGAAGACCTCAAATGGCAGCATCCAGTGGCCCCTCCCCTCCTAGCTAGCGCCCCCTGTAGGTGAAGGGGAAGAAAGTCACATAGACCCATAATTGTGGAAACCTGCAAAAGCTACTGGTTCCAAAGCCCACACACACAGGAACAAGGGATTCAATGGGATGGATAGGCTTCTCCTGCAGCCTGTCCACACACCCCCTCCCTCCATCCCAAAGGGATTGGATGAGAATTCAGTCAAAGAGGACAGACCCTGAGGAAGAGGTGTGAGCAGATGACCTTTCCTTAACGGGCCTCAGTTTTCTCTTGGTAAAATGAGGATGTTCTTTACCTACCTCATAGGGCTATATAGAGATCAAAAGTGCTTCCTTTGCAAGTACTAAGCATTATTATCGATGAGAAGCCACTGAGGGTATATTGTTCATTGCACAGACCTGGCCCAGGAGGGTAGCATGCAAAGAGTTACACCTGAATCTTTACAAGATTTGGGAAGAACACTTTCATGTTACTTGAATTTAAATGTATGATTAAAATCTTGGTGTTAGCAATGAAGCAAACTGTGGTATGAACTGAATTAGGATAGCTGTGAATTCTCTAACAACCTGGGCGATTTAACCGAGGGCAGGCCGGCTTCTATGAGGGCAGCAATGCAAGGGTGTTAGAACCCTGGAGTCCTCCTTCTGCCTCCTCCATTTGCGCTGACGTTCTGTTTCCAGATCCCTCTGCCCCTTTCCATTTGGTGGCTCTCCCTTTGGCCCTCTCCTCTGCCTTTTGGGCTGCGTCCCAGATTGAATGAGTGAGGGGCTCTTTGTCCTTGAGGATTCACTTTGTCCCACTTGACCCTGGTGGGAACAGGAGGTTAAATGAATTGACATGCATTTATTAAGCACCTACTACATGGCCTGGTATAATGTGAGGGTCTTGGTTTGAGCAGGTGGCTCTAACAAAGGAGCTCAGCACATAGCTCCCTGTGCCAGTGTTCAGGAAGGGTCTGGGCTAGACAAAGTGCCTGGCCCCAAGGAGTCTTAGAAGATCACTTCAGAGAGGCCCCGAGCTGGGTGGGCAGCCTATGCTGGTTCCACCTCGAAGGGAGGAGGCCTGGACTAGGAGGAGTCAAAGTCAAAACCTCCCAGATCGTTTCCTCTTTGGAAACTTGGAACCAGCCCCTTTTATAACATTTTCAGGGGGGGAGGGGAAGGGGAACCTTGCTGCCTAGTTTTATAGCAGTGACATTATTTATGTAATGACATCAGTTCCCAGAGTGCAGTGCAACTGGAAAGTGCCTGGAGAGCAAGTGGAATGAAGGGTGGGGAGTTAGTGGGCCCCTGGGCCCTGGAGAAAGATGGTTTGTCCTAAGCCAGGATGGCTAGGAAGGCCTACAGAGCTGACCCTAGAGGTGAAGTCTTAAGTTTTACATGTCATTAACTTCTTTCCTTCCCTTTCCAGTGAAGCTGCTGGGAAGGTTTAATTGAAATAATGCCTGCACTTCTGGCTCCTGCCCTTAGGTTATATTTCCTTTTGGCAGATGCCAGAGCCTCATGAGGGCTACTAGCTGGGCTAAGAACCAAGGGATCAGGGCCAAGGAAGCCTGCTGGTGCATCTCCCATCTCACATATCTCAGAGCCCCTGGGATCACTACCCTGTGGCTCCCCATGGACCCCTTCCAACCTAGTCTAGACCTTATGAGGCTAAGCACAAGGGTGCCTTCCCTTTCTCAATGGGCTGGATGTCACCTCCTTGAATCATTCATCTGCCTTTAGGGTAGTCCCATTCTTCTCTGAAAATACCTGTTCAACAAGGACTGTCACTGAGTCAGTGTCCAGGCTGAAACCTGAATTCTTTTTATTTTGTAGAGTCTCACACAGGACCTTTTAGTTTTTCTATTCTCTTGGGCACCCCCAAATTTTACCAGGAATTCCCCAAAAAATATTTGTGCTCTGCCACTCCCAAATTAGAAATACCACATAGGGACCCTATACAAAGCAATGCATGATTCACTTTTCCAGTTTTTCAGGGCCAGATCTCCCAATTTCATTTCTTAATTCACAGAATCTCAGTGTTAGAAGGGACCTCAAACCTCTTTCTAGCATATCTGAGTAAAGGTCATCCAGCCTTTGCAATGAGGGAGAACACACTACTTTTGAGGCATTCATGGATAGTGCTCGTTCTTGGGAAGTTTTTCCTTATATCAAACCATATTTGCTTCTTTGCTACTCTGGCCATTATTCCTAGTTCCGCTTGCTGGGGTCATGCAGAACAAGTCTAATCCCTTTTCCACATGACAGACTTGCAAATACTTGAAGACAGCTATTATATTCCTTCCCAGTCTTTTCTCTACACTAAACATTACCAGTTCTGTCAACTGATCTTCATGTGGCATGATCTCAAGTTTCTTCACCATCCCTGCTGCCCCTTCATTGGATACTCTCCGGTTTATGAAGAGTCTAATTAAAGTGTTTCAGACACAACTGAATCCAGTAGTCCAGATGTGGCTTGATCAAGGTTAGATTAGAAAGGAACTCTCCATTCCCAAGTCCTGGACACTGTGCCACTCAGTATAGCCCAAAATGGCCTTCCCTTTCTTGGCTGCTTTTTCACATTGTGGACTCTTGTTGAATTTGCAATTCATTAAAACTCCCCAACTTTTTTTTTTAGATGAACTTCTGCTTGTGCTTCTCCACCTTATACTTGTGAAATTGATTTTTTTAACCCAAGTGTGAGATGTTAACATTTCCCCCTTTCTCCTGCATATTCCAATCCATCTTGTGTTCTGGTCCATTGAGATTTTTTTTTTATCTCGACTTCTGTCATCCAACATTAGAGTTGCTTGGCAGTATCATGCTTCAACCCTATCCCTTTTCCAGGAATAATACCAAGGAAGATATTAGGACTTGGGGTGATTGGTTTTCCCTCCCTTTCCCCATTTGTCACAGAAGGGGGCTGTGTTTTCATGATCACCCACAACCCAAGTCTGATTCTCCTGCAGTGAGCTTCCCTGGTAGTACAGTGAGTGACATTAGCCATTAGCTCAAATTGCTGTGTACAAATTCAGTCTAAAAGGGCCTTTCTTAGAGAGTCTCAATTGGAAAGGATAACAGGAAAGGAATTTCCTAATAATTATCACCACAGGACTTAAGGATCAAGCCTATCCCATCCTATATCCCTGCCAGAAGCTCCCCAGGTTCTGGAGCTCTGTGCCATAATTGTCATCCAGGGAAGGATATTTCTTTCTGATCTCTGTGCCCTGCCCAGACTGACTGAGGAATGAAAGAACCTGCCATGGAGAAAGAATTGGACAAATGGCGAAGAAGAATGAAATCGCTTTATCGAGGAAAGCCTCTGAATCAGCAATACATAGAAGAATATCTGCTAAGACACACACAAAAAAAATTGTTTTTATCCTCAAATTGTTTTTATCCTCATTGGGCAGCCTCTAACTTCCTGCCACAGATTTAGTTTTCTTCTTCAACATGAGTTCTTACAGCTCTCCCCATCCTCTCCAGTTCTTACCCAATGAGGATTAACTTTAAGGTCCTTTGTCTGCATGACAGTAAAAGCTGTTAGTTTGTTGTTGAAATCCCCCATTGAAGACTATGGCAGCCAGTAAGCTCAGGCTAAAGCCCAGGGTTCCAAACAGAAGCTGGATGACTATTTGTCAGCAGAGCAGATTCTGGCATGGGTTGGGAGTTAGGACTAGTTGACCTCTAATCAGACTTCTATTTGGAGGAGTCAAGTTAACTTGTCAGGGCTTGAAGCCAGATGTAGGCCTTGTGCAAGAAGAGCAAAGATCACTGCCTGAGGAGAGTCAGCCCTTGAAGTTTGTCTTGGAGTCTACCCCATTCCTCTGAAGACTCTTGAACACAGAAGCTGTGGCTTAAGCTCTGGGACCCATCAGGCCTGTGAGGGGGATATTGAGCTGTAAAAAGGATTCAAATAAGCTTACCACAGGAAGTAAAATACATTCTTGTCAATTCTCTTCAAAGAACCAGTCCAGATCCAAACTCCTATTCTCGTGTTCCTTTGTTTCCTCAAACTAATATGGGGCTTTGTAAGGCAAGGATCAACTGTCTACATCTAAGCTTCATAAAACTTTCAGCTCTTCTGTGCTTAGCTGTTTCTGCCCAGGATCAATGACTCCTATGGCTTAAAGCCACCTTGCCTCTCTGGACCTCACATTGCTCCTCTGTAAAATGAGGGGGCTGAACCCTTCCAGTTCTGACATTCTGTAAGTCCAGTCAGAAATGACCAGCCCTGCTTAGCACCCTCATGACCTGTTTACCTGGTGTCTCGTGAGCCAGGATATTCCGTTCTCTTCCTGAAAATAATTTGCCTTCCCCTTTTTTCAGCTTAGGATCCAGGAAGTGTGGCTTAAGTACTCCAGGCCCCACAGCTTACAGGTCATCTTCCCTATGGATAGTTCAGTTCAGCCCTGTTGCTGCCCACTTCTGTGGCTGTAGAGATGCTGGGAGATTTGAAAGACTCAGCTAAGTTTTGGTGGCCACTACTGAAGTCCTTGGAATTTGAGTTTCAGAGTGAATGTGTTCTCTCAACCCCACCTTTCCTAAATCCAAATGAATCAAATCACAAGATCCCTCTGGTTCCAGCCACTAGAGCCAAGAAAAAAAAGCAGGCAGTGATAATGATGATCCCACCTGCCCTTGAGACAGCTGCCCCAGTCATTAGGCTTCTGGGAAAGAGAAGGAAATAAAAATTGAGGAGTTCCTGTTTCTATAGTTAGGGTGATATGTAAAATTGAACTAGATTTTGGAGAGTTTATTAACCAGAAATGTTATGGTAGGTATTTAAAGGAAAAAACTCATGAGACTAGTCTAAAAAAAATCCCCAATTATACCTTTTCTTTTCCAGTGGGGGCTCAGTGGGTGGTCTGGCCCCTTTGGCCAACTAATGAGCCCCTACATTAGTTACAAGTAGTAACACTAAGAATTAGGAGGGGGTTGCTTTGGAAAGAAGGGGTGCCTGGCAAGGTAGACACTGGGGCCTTTTCTCAGCTTTGCCCCAATCTGGATTAAAGAAAAAACTCTTCTAAAATGACCATCCACTTAACTACCAGATATTTGGTGGAAGATGAAGACACTACCTGGGAAGAAGGCAAGGGCATCATTTTCCCTACCGAGCAGGGGACAATGAGGGGCACTTCAGTTTCCCTGGTTCTGGGCTGAGAAAGCCTTTGGAATTGGTTGGAATGGGAGGGGAAGGGGGGGGGTCTCATCAAAGTCAGAATAAAGACTGAGACAGGGAGCCAGACCATAACTCCCTGTATTGTCATCAGCTTCAGTTTCAATCTGTATAAAACAGGGTCATATTTTCCTTAGAAGTGACACATCAGTGATAGCCCAGAAGAGACTTTGACTTCATGGGCGAAGCAAATGTTAGAAAATTGTGTCTCTAGAAAGCTACAGATCATGGCGAGGCATGGAAGTTGCGAAAGTGAAATGAAGGCCTTTTGTTCCTCAGTGAGGAGGCCAAACACAGGAATATGTTCAGAGGGCTAAGGTATCTCCATATTCCTGCAAGCAACAGATGAGCACAAACCACGGGAGAATTTCAATGTTGGTGGGGTTTCTCTGAATCCCCCCTCCCCCCCCAAACAAACCCCAGCTTATTTTACGACTGAAGTTCTCCCTTGCCCCATGCTCCTGGATGTGCTACTTACCCTATCTTCCTTCCATTTGGATTCCTTTCTGTGTTTGATTTCTGTTTGTTTGGAATTGTAAATGTATAGCTGTGACCATGGCATACTGTTTGGGTCAATGTTCCTTTCCAATGCATACTAATATATTATGGTTATTATATATGAATATATTTAATGACATGGGAAAAGTTGTGGATTTTCTTATTTTTTTTAAGTTCTTTTTTGTTGTTGTTGTTGGTAGAGCTGCAATGGAATCAGATGGAGCTTGTAATGTGGGCCCCCACTTGGTAGAACTAAATTCAGAGAGCAGTTGAATAAACTCTTGTACACTGTCCTGTCCCTGGATCTTTATTGGAATTCCAAGGCAAGCTCATTCATCTCAGGATGGGCATGGGGAAGGGAGAGTGCCAGGGAGGGAAGATGTCACTGGCTTCTACCTCCAAAGTGCTACACAACACTTTTTTCCAACAGACCCACAAAGCAGAGATTTGCTTTTTCCACACATGGGATCTAAATAACTTCTTTGCTCATCCTCCCTCTATTCTGGGGCGGTTTGGTTTCAGCCTGAGGCTTAGCTATATTGCTGCAGACTGGAGGAGGCTGGGTAAGTAGTAGGGGTTAGAACATCCACATTTCCATTCTCTTTTCAAACAGTGTTGAATACAATCTAATCCCTCTTTAAAAAAAAAAAAAGAAGAAAATTCAAACAGCCTCTAGAAGTTCCCCCATGTTGTCATAAAGGGGCTGAAAGGGGTGCTGGTGTTTGGAGGGTACAGGACAAAGAGTAATACATCTCTGTATGCAGCAGAAGATGGAAGAAGAACCTTTAATTTCCCCCTGAGACTGGAAATTTGTTTAATTTTTGTTTTTGGAAATTTGTTTACTTTTAATAATCTAATCTTTTTCAAAGTTAACTCCAACTCCACAGGAAGCTACCAAGAGCCTGAAAGAACCTTAAATCTGAGGCTTGCTCCAAGGAGACTAGTAAAGAAACAAATGCACCAGGAGCTGAGCTCACTGTATTTCTGCACGAGTCTATATTTAAACCTCCACATGGTTGTGATTTATTGATTAAATAAACAATTCAATCATTAGGAACACATTGTGCTGCCATGCAAAGCAGGGCTAAACCTTCCTAGGAAGCTATAATTTCTGTATCCAGCTGTTCTAAAGACATGTCCCAGCAAATGGGCATGACCCTGGAGCCTCCTGCAATTCAGCTTCAATTGACCTTTCCAAAGACCTAGAAAGCCATATGTCCATGGCATAGGTCAGCCAGGCTATAAAGAGGCTCCCTCCTTTTCTAATGAGAAACACGACAGGCAACTCATCGTCTTGAGATATTGCTAGAATATAAAGAGCATCAGGGCATATTCCTTGGGCAGATGCGCAGTTGGATTCAAGGTACCCTAACTTAGAAGTGTCAAAGTGCCTATGGGAAGCAACTCCGAAGTGTGGCCCAAACTAGATTAAAATGCAATTGGGAAATATTTAACAAAAATTAAAATGCAATAAACATAGATAAAACTGCATTTTAAAACTAGGTTAATATGTGACTTTGCAGGGAGCTAATGCACAGTTTTAGTAGTCCTCATTTCTATTCTAAACCTCTTTTCTGTTAAAGTCATTACAAATTACAAATCTCCTTCCGTCAGGCAACCAGGCTATTTGAAAGCCAAACCTGCAAGTCTGTTCAACAAGCTACATGTAAAGACCATTCCCCAGTTTCAGGTTTCTTGATCAATTTGTTGTATTTCTTGTTCTGGCTCTACTTTTAAAATCATTGAAGAACTTTGTGATTGGTTGATAGATGTCAAAACAAATGGCTTTATTCTAACCCCTATATAATCTAAATTATTTGACATTATAACTAATATTCAAGGGGTGGATTGCTTTTACTCATTTTTTTCTATGAGAACAGATTTCTCTTTGGGAAAGAAATAGTCAGCCATTGGTGCCAACCACCTTAGGAAAATATATAAGCACTTAAGGCAGCGGTTCTCAGCCTCTCAATTTGTAGCAATGAGAATACATAATGCGTATCAGGTATTTACATTCCAAATTATAACTGTAGCAAAATTACAGTTTTGAAGTAGCCACCAAAATAATTTTTTCATTTGGGGTCACTGCAAAATGAGGAATTGTATTGTGGGATCATGGCATTAGAAAGGTTGAGAACCACTGACTTAATGAAATAGCCCTGGCTGAAAGCTGAAAAACCCACCTAAGATCAGCTGTGGTTTCTCAGTGGATCGTGGCAGGTAAGGGAAAGAGCACCATCTGAGTCTTCCTTAGAAATGTAGGCCCTCTAAAGTTTGTATTCCACTACTGTTGATAGGGCAGCTAGATGGCACAGTGCCACAGTCAAGAAGAGTCATCTTCCCGAGCTGAAGTCCAGCCCCAGACTAGCTGTGTGATCCTAGGAAAATCACTTAACTCTCTTTTGCCTCAGTTTCCTCATCTGTAAAATGAGCTGGAGAAGGAAATCAAGTATCTTTGCCAAGAGAACCTGAAATGAGGCCCTGAAGAGTCAGGCATGAATGAACAGCAATTGAACAGCAACAAAAAATTGTTGACAGGATTCTGATTCCACCTCTGGAATAACCAACCATATGGGCAAGGAGAAATGCTTTCTTAGAATAATACGATATTTGTCTTCCACTTGCCACCATCATTCCCCCTGGAACCAGAGGCTTGTAGGTAACCTTGGAAGCAGCTTTGAAATGTATCCACAGGGCTGCCACATCTTGTCAGCTTCTATTGATCTCTGACTCCTCCTCTACTGTAATCACCATGGCTGAGGTTTGGCTTCTGTTATCTTTCATATCTTTCATAATTAGTCTTTAATTAATCTTCCACTTTCAGCAGCTTCCCTTTGCCTGCTGAATAAAGCAGTAGCTGCATGGTATTGGCACACAAGGTTCTCAATCATTTGGCTCTCACCTACTCCTTTTCATGTAACTTCTACCAAAACTCTCCTATTCTCTGTTTCATTCATTTCTTTTCCTGTAAATTGAAGGTATTAAAATAGGCAGTGAGGAGACCAAGCTATCACTCTTTTCAGATTAGATATGATGGTCTACTTAAAGAATCCCAGAGGATCCACTAAAAAGCTAGTGGAAATAATTAACAATTTTAGCAAAGTTGCAGGATACAAAATAAACTCACATTTCTTTTCCTGGGCCTACACTCTTGTTCAGGCTTTCCCCAGGAAAGGATTTGCTCCCTCCCAACTGCTTACTCTCACCTGTTCATGTTATATGAGGATGAGTTTGTTTTGTTTTGTTTTTTTCAAAATTAGGATTGCTTAGCCAAAAACTCATGAAGGTCATGACAGCTGTCTCCAAGCATATGTAAGATTTTCATGTGGAAAGAAGATGAGATTTCTTCTGCCTGGATCTAGAAGTCAAAATTGGATTGAAGAGGCAAATTTAGACTTGGTGTAAGGAAAAATATATAAGCTCTAAAATTGGAGTGGAATTGAATGGTGAGGTCCACCTCATTGAAGATCTATAAACGGAAGTTGAACAACTATTCCTTGGTTATTTTCATAGTAGGGAATTCCTTCAAACTATAGGTTGGACCTTGAGGTGCCTGAGAGTATGTGATTGTATAAAGCCTTTCTTTCTTGGTCTTCACTTACTCTCAAATAAAAGAGAGTTCTCTCCACCCAAACTTGCCCCGTCTTTGCATTTATCACATTCTCTCTTGTACTACATTTATACCGTTTCCCCCTCCCACCTCAATGAGCAATTTTCCAGAGTTCTTGTGACTGGAGAAAACACACTTGTTGCCAATGTTTTTTTTGTTTTTTTTTTAAACCCTGACCTTCCATCTTGGAATCAATACTGCATATTGGTTCTAAGGCAGAAGAGTGGTAAGAGCTAAGCAATGGGGGTTAAGTGACTTGCCCAGGATCACACAGCTAGAAAGGCCAGATGTGAACCCAGGACCTCTCCTCTCTAGGCCTGGCTCTCAATCCACTGAGCTACCCAGCTGCCCCACCCCCCCAAACTTTCTAATAATGAAACTTTCGCACTTAGCTAAGTTAACCCTCCGAAAACACAAGTTCTTAATAAATGATGAATTAGTTGGCATATGGAACGTATTAAACTTGCTGTAACAAGCCAATTCATTAATAAATATTGAGAAACAAAGTTGTATAAGATTAATTTATCTTTCTGACCCATCTTTGTAAATCCCTAAAGGATCTTATAATCTGTTTGGAGAAAAGATCGACAATTGGTTCAATCAGTTTATTAAGGCCGATTATGACAGGCACTGGGCTAGGTGCTATAGAGATACAAAGACAAAAGTCAAATGCATCTGGCCTTCCAGGAGCTTACGTTCTATTGGGAAGGGATGATATTTTTGCTGGCCTCTGAGTAAGAAAGTCAATTTATTAATTAGACTAACATTAACTGGTGATTTCCCAGTGATTAAAGACCTCAAAGTTCCTTTACACAGATCCACAAATTAACAGTTATGGGAACTTATTATTCAGTTCCTTCTTTGGACATCCAAAGACATCTCTAATTGGTAAATAGCCAAGTCAGGTTCTCAGTTCTATGCCCCCCAACATAGGGTGGGGGTAGGGGAGAATCTAATTCTGTCTGGTCAAGATTGATCCCTGCAATGATTCTTTTTTTAAAAAATGTATTTATTTAATTAATTTAGAATATTTTTCCATGTTTACAAGATTCATGTTCTTTCCTTCCCCTTCTCCCTCCCCCCTCTCATAGCCAATGAGCAATTCCACTGGGTTTTACATAGGTCATTGATCAGAACCTATTTCCATGTTGTTGATGTTTACACTAGGGTGATTGTTTAGAGTCTACATCCCTAATCATATCCCATGTGATCAAGGACATGTTTTTTTCTTCTCTTTCTACTCCCACAGTTCTTTCTCTGGATGTGGATAACATTCTTTCTCATAAGTCCCTCAGAAATGTCCTGTATCACCCTGCAATGATTCTTATTGAGAAATTGGAAGACTCATTTTTGTTACATGTAGGTACAGGCTGGTTCTATTTACTGATTAAGGCAGATCTCACAATCTCTCCTATAATCTCAATTTCCTAATCTGTTCTACAATAGAAATTCTTTGGGTGGGGCATATAGGAATAAATAACAAGGCCCAGGGACTGATTGCAGTTTCTAATTCAAAACTCAAATAGAGGGGGCAGCTGGGTAGCTCAGAGGATTGAGAGCCAGGCCTAGAGAGGAGAGGTCCCAGGTTCAAATCTGGCCTCAGACACTTCCCAGCTGTATGACCCTGGGCAAGTCACTTAACCCCCATTGCCTAGCCCATACCACTCTTCTGCCTTGGAACCAATACACAGTATTGATTCTAAGACAGAAGGTAAGGTTTAAAAAACAACTCAAATAGGGAAATAATTTGAAAACAAATGCTCTCAATGTAAATAATATGGAAAATAAAAAATACAAAATATAGGTAAAAAAAACACAAGGCAATCGAAGGGGAGAGAATCAGGGAAGGTCTTAGGTAGAAGAAAGTGCTGCTTGAATTGAGCTTTGAAGGAAAACAAGCATTCTCAAAGAAAGAGGGGAGGAAGGAGAGCATTCTGTCTATGAGAAACAACCTTTGAAAAGGCATGGAAGGGGCATCTAGATAGCTCAGGGGATAGAGCACCAGGCCTAGAATCAGGAGAACCTGGGTTCAAATCTGTCCTGATACTTCCTAGTTGTGTGACTCTGGTCAGGACACTTAATCCCAATTGCCTAGCCCTTGCTGCTCTTCTGTCTTAGAATTAATAATAGAGCAGAAAAAAGGAAAGGGTTTAAAAAACAAAAAAGAAAAGGTATGGAGAGGGAAGATGGAAAGTTGATTATGATACATAAATAAATATGTATAAATATATAAGTTCAATACAATAATTAAACAACTATATTTAATCACCAGATTTGTATCAGTTATTAATACTTTACATACATATGTAAATATATATAATATATATGGACAACCCCTCAGTAAATACTAAATACCACAACTTGTTCAGCCATTTCTCAAGTGATGACCCCACAGTAAAAAAAAAAAAATTAAAAAACTAAAAAATATACATATATACACACTTTACAAAGCATCCCTCGATTGGAAAAGGTCAAAGGATATGAACAGGCAATCTGTGGATTGAGAAAAAAAAATAGAAACAACTTGATTATCTTTTTTTCTTTTAAACTGTTACCTTCCATCTTAGATTTACTACTGTGTATTGGTTCTAAGGTAGAGATAAAGGCTGAGTAATGGGGGTTAAATGACTTGTACAGGGTTGCACAGTTGGCTCTGTCCTTGTAACAAAGAAAAATCATCAATAAAACCAACCAAAGCAATAACCAGTCTCAATATATGATACTCATTATAAGCTGTGGAGCATTTGTAGTCCCCCGTTTCCCACAAATGAGAGGTGAGAGATGTATTTCATAATCTAGGACCAATACTCATCACAGCACTGAATGCTCTTAGTATTGTTTTAATTATTACTGTGGTCATTGCTTATATTATTATCCAAGTTTTGTGTTTGCCCTTTTTAAAGCAAAATAATATCATCACACTGATGAATCATAATTTAGTTATTCCCCAACTGATAAAACACTTTGTTTTGGTTTGGTTTTGACATTGTTTTGTGGTGGGGTTTTTTTGTTCATTTTTTTGCTATCACAAATATGTCCACTGAACTTTCCAGATTATTTTGGTATAAGTGTGACCTTTCTTTGAGCTCCTTGGAATACATGCCTGGTGGCAGCTAAAAAAGACATAAGCAGTCCAAGAACATGCCTAGCTTCATAAACCCATTCAATCCTGATATTCTCTCTTTTAACATCTTTGTAAATGTGATGGGTGTGAACTGATACCTTGTTATTGCTTTAATTTGCATTTTTCTTGTTATTGGTGATTTGAAGCATTTTAAAATTATTTTTTAATTTTTTCTATTACATGAAGGAAAACTTTTTTTTAACCTTAACTTTTTGTTTCAAAAGCAATTCTAAGACAGTTCTAAGCAGTTCTAAGCAGTTCTAAGACAGAAGAGAGGTAAGGGCCAGGCAATGGGGGTTAAGAGACTTGCCCAGGATCACACAGCTAGGCTGAGGCCAGATTTGAACCTAGGACATCCCATCTCTAAGCCTGGCTCTCACTCCACAGATTGCCTGTTCATATACTTTGACCTTTTCCAATTGGGGGGATGCTTTATATTCTTATAAATTTGACTCAGTTCTTTATAGAATTCAGAAATGTTTTGTCAGAGACACTTGCTATAAATTACACACACGTACACACACACACACTCTCAGGCTGGAAGAAGCCAGCTTGTCTATTTATCTGTATTAATTGGGGATTTTTAATTTGTTCTTTTTTTTTTTTTTAGGTTTTTACCATATTCCCAATTCATTGAACCTTTCCCTATTTTATTGATAAACTTCTTTGGCCACATCCCACTTTAATGAAATTGATTGTTTCTATTATTTGTTGTTTAGGATAAGATTATTTAGTTTCCAGTGAATTTTTAATATTTCTTTCTGATTCCCTTTGTTGAGTGCAATTTTTATTTCATTATGGTCTGAAAAATTATGCATTGAATATTTTTGCTTTTTTTACATTTGGGTGTAAGGTTTTTATGCCCTATATTATGTGGTCAATTTTTGTCAAAGTGCCATGTACTGTGAGAAAAGGCGCATTACTTTCTATTCTCTATTCAGTTCTCTCTAGAAGTCTGTCATATCCATTTTTTTAAAGTTCTATTTATTTCCTTAACTTCTTTAGTGTTTTTTGGTTGGATTTGAGAGAGGAAGATTGAGGGCTCTCACTTGTAATGTTTGACTATTTCCTTCAGCAACTCATGCTACTTTTCCTTTAGGAATCTGGATGCTATACAGTTTAGTGCATATATGTTTAATATTTATAGTTTCATTGTCTGTGGTGCCTTTAGTCATGATGTAATTTCCTTCCTTCTCTCTTTTGATTAGATTAGTTTTTACTTTTGCTTTGTCTGAGATCATGACTGCTATCTTGCTTTTTTTTTTTTTATGGTAGCTGAGGCATAGTAGATGCCTTCCTAAAGATGCTTTCAGCCTCCTTACTCTCTGTGTATCTCTGTTTTAAATGTTTCTTGTAAACAGCATATTGTGGGGTTCTGGTTTTTAATCCAATCTTTTTGTTTTATGAATGATTTCATCCTATTCACATTTATAGTTATGATTACTAATTGTGTTTCCCTCCATCTTATTTCCTCCATTTATTCTTACTTTTCTTTCTCCTTTTAGCCTTTCTCTGTTCACAGATGTTTTGGTTCAATGACTGCCTCCCCCAATTGTCCTCCTTTTTGTTCATACCCCTCTTTTCTTTTCTTTTTTGTTTAAATCCTTCTGTTTTGGAATCAATACAGTATATTGGTTCTAAGGCAGAAGAGTCGTAAGGGCTAGGCAATGGGGGTCAACTGACTTGCCCAGAGTCACACAACTGGGAAGTGTCTGAGGCCACATTTGAACCTAGGACCTCCTATCTCTAGACCTGGCTCTCAATCCACTGAGCTATCCAGCTGCTCCCCACCCACCTCTTTTCTTATTCCCCCTACCCTCCTACCTCCCTTTAGGTTAAGGCAGATTTCTATAGCTGACTGAATGTGTTATTCCTACCTTGCGCTGAGAGAAAGGCCTAACCAATCCCCACCATCCCCATCTTTTCCTCCACTTTACTGATTTTAATATGCCTCCTCATGATAGTTTACCACTTTCTTTTTCTCCATTTCTCTTCTCCCCATGTATTCTTCTTTCCTGTCCCTTGATTTTTTTTTTATATAAGCCCATCCAATTTAGCTTCCTTTTTTCTTTCTATGCATATTCCTTTTCATTGCTCTAATAGTGATAAAGTTCTTGACTATCTTGGGAACTTTAGGAACCTTGAATACTTTAAGTACCTTACCTTTTTCAAGTATCATAGGTATCTAAATTATTTCAATTATCACCTCCCCATATATGTACATACTTAATTCAACCTTACTACAACCCTTTTCATTTTGCCTTTTTATGCTTCGAGTGCCAAATTTTCTCATCAAATTTTCTTTTTAACCTCTGTTATTTTATCAGGAAAGTCTGAAATTCCTCTATTCCATTAAGCATCAATTCCCCCACCCCCAGCCCAGAGGATTATTCTCACTTTTGCTGGGATTGTAATTCTAGATCGTATTCCTAGATCCTTTGCCTATGAAAATAATATCATATTTCATGCCTTCTGGTCCTTTAATATAGAAGCTGCTGGGTCCTATGTAATCCTAACTTTGGTTCCACAATATTTGAATAGTTTCCTTCTGGCAACTTGTAGAACTTTTTGCTTGACCTAGAAGTTCTGGAATTTGACTACAATAGTCTTGAGGTGTTTTTGGTCTCTTTCAGGAGCTGACTGGTGGATTTTCTCAATTTCTAACTTTCTTTCTTGTTTGAAGATAACAGGGCAGTTTTCCCCAATGAATTTTTGTAATATGATGTTCAGGCTCTTTTTCTTTTTTTTTCTTTTTTTAAAATAATATTTTATTTGATCATTTCCAAGCATTATTCATTAGAGACAAAGATCATTTTCTTTTCCTTCCCCCTCACCCCCCATAGCTGACGCCTGATTCCACTGGTTATCACATGTGTTCTTGATTCGAACCCATTGCCATGTTGTTAGTATTTGCATTACAGTGTTCGTTTAGAGTTTCTCCTCGGTCATGTCCTCTTAACCGCTGTAGTCAGGCAGTTGCTTTTCCTCGGTGTTTCTACTCCCACAGTTTGTCCTCTGCTTATAGATAGTGTTTTTCTCCTAGATCCCTGCAGATTGTTCAGGGACATTACACCGCCACTAATGGAGAATGCCATTACGTTCGATTATATCACAGTGTATCAGTCTCTGTGTACAATGTTCTCCTGGTTCTGCTCCTCTTGCTCTGCATCACTTCCTGTAGGTCCTTCCAGTCTTCACGGAATTCCTCCACTTTATTATTCCTTTTAGCACAATAGTATTCCATCACCAACATATACCACAGTTTGTTCAGCCATTCCACAATTGATGGGCATCCCCTCGTTTTCCAATTTTTGGCCACCACAAGGAGCGCAGCTATGAACATTTTTGTACAAGTCTTTTTGTCCATTATCTCTTTGGGGTACAGACCCAGCAGTGCTATGGCTGGATCAAAGGGTAGACATTCTTTTGTCGCCTTTTGGGCATAGTTCCAAATTGCCCTCCAGAATGGTTGGATCAATTCACAACTCCACCAACAATGAATTAATGTCCCTACTTTGCCACATCCCCTCCAGCATTCACTGCTTTCCTCTGCTGTCATGTTAGCCAATCTGCTAGGTGTGAGGTGATACCTCAGAGTTCTTTTGATTTGCATCTCTCTGATTATAAGAGATTTAGAACACTTCTTCATGTGCTTATTAATAGTTTTGATTTCTTTATCTGAAAACTGCCTATCCATGTCCCTTGCCCATTTATCAATTGGAGAATGACTTGATTTTTTGTACAATTGATTTAGCTCTTTATAAATTTGAGTAATTAAACCTTTGTCAGAGGTTTCTATGAAGATTTTTTCCCAATTTGTTGTTTCTCTTATGATTTTAGTTACATTGGTTTTGTTTGTACAAAAGCTTTTTAATTTCATGTAGTCGAAATTATTTATTTTATGTTTTGTGATTCTTTCTATGTCTTGCTTGGTTTTAAAGTCTTTCCCCTCCCAAAGGTCTGACATGTATACTATTCTGGGTTTACCCAATTTACTTAGGGTTTCCTTCTTTATGTTTAAGTCATTCACCCATTTTGAATTTATCTTGGTGTAGGGTGTGAGGTGTTGATCAATTCCTAATCTCTCCCAATAATCTCTTCCAATTTTCCCAGCACTTTTTATCGAATAGTGGATTTTTGTCCCAAAAGCTGGGATCTTTGGGTTTATCGTATACTGTCTTGCTGAGGTCTCTTGCCCCCAGTCTATTCCACTGATCCTTTCTGTCTTTTAGCCAGTACCAAATTGTTTTGATGACTGCTGCTTTGTAATATAGTTTGAGGTCTGGGACTGCAAGGCCCCCATCATTTGTGGGTTTTTTTCATTATTTCCCTGGATATCCTTGATCCTTTGTTATTCCAAATGAACTTTGTTATGGTTTTTTCTAGAAAAGTAAAAAAAAATTTTTCGGAGTTCAATGGGTATGGCACTAAATAGATAAATAAGTTTGGGTAGGATGTTCATTTTTATTATATTGGCTCATCCTATCCATGAGCAGTTAATGTTTTTCCAATTGCTCAAGTCTAGTTTTAGTTGTTTGGAGAGTGCTTTGTAGTTGTGTTCATATAGTTCCTGTGTTTGTCTCGGGAGATAGATTCCTAAGTATTTTATTTTGTCCAAGGTGATTTTGAATGGGATTTCTCTTTCTAGTTTTTGCTACTGAGCTGTGTTGTAGTTATATAGAAATGCTGGTGACTTGTGCGGGTTTATTTTGTATCCTGCAACTTTGCTAAAGTTGTTGATTATTTCAATTAGCTTTTTGGTTGAATCTCTAGGATTCTTTAAGTAGACCATCAAGTCATCTGCAAAGAGCGATAACTTGGTCTCCTCCTTGCCTATTTTGATGCCTTCAATTTCTTTTTCTTCTCTAATTGCTACTGCTAGTGTTTCTAGTACAATGTCAAATAGTAGAGGTGATAATGGGCATCCTTGTTTCACTCCTGATCTTATTGGGAATGCATCTAGTTTATCCCCATTGCAGATGATATTAGCTGATGGTTTTAGATATATACTGTTTATTATTTTTAGGAACGACCCTTCTATTCCTATGCTTTCTAGTGTTTTTAATAGGAATGGGTCTTGTATTTTATCAAAGGCTTTTTCTGTGTCTATTGAGATAATCATGTGGTTCTTGCTGGTTTGCTTGTTGATGTGGTCAATTATGTGGATGGTTTTCCTAATATTGAACCAGCCCTGCATCCCTGGTATAAATCCTACTTGATCATGGTGGATGACCCTTCTGATCACTTGCTGGAGTCTTTTTGCTAGTATCCTATTTAAGATTTTTGCATCTATATTCATTAGGGAGATTGGTTTATAATTCTGCCTGGTTTTGGAATCAGTACCATGTTTGTGTCATAAAAGGAATTTGGTAGAACTCCCTCTTTGCTTATTATGTCAAATAGTTTGTATAGTATTGGGATTAACTGTTCTCTGAATGTTTGATAGAATTCACTTGTGAATCCCTCAGGCCCTGGGGATTTTTTCTTAGGGAGTTCTTTAAAGGCCCATTGGATTTCTGTTTCTGATATGGGATTATTTAAGAAATCTATTTCTTCTTCTGTTAGTGTAGGCAGTTTGTATTTTTGTATATATTCATCCATATCACCTAAATTGGTGTATTTATTGCCATATAATTGGGCAAAGTAAGTTTTAATGATTGCCTTAATTTCCTCTTCATCGGAGGTGATGTCCCCCTTTTCATCTTTGATGCTGTTAATTTGCTTTTCTGCTTTCCTTTTTTAAATTAGATTGACCAGTACTTTGTCTATTTTGTTTGTTTTTTCAAAGTACCAGCTTCTTGTCTTATTTATTAAATCAATAGTTCTATCACTTTTGATTTTATTAATTTCTCCCTTAATTTTTAGGATTTCAAGTTTGGTTTTCTGCTGGGGGGTTTTAATTTGATCGCTTTTGAGTTTTTTCATTTGCATTTCCAATTGATTGATCTCTGCTCTCCCTAGTTTGTTGATATATGCACTCAAGGATATGAATTCACCTCTGATTACAACATTGGCTGCATCCCAAAAGGTTTGAAAGGATATATCGCCTTTGTCATTTTTCCTCGATGAAATTATTAATTGTTTTTATGATTTCTTCTCTAACTAAATGATTTTGGAGTATCATATTGTTTAATTTCCAATTAGTTGTTGATTTGGTTTTCTACATACCATTACTGATCGTTTTTTTTATTGCCTTGTGATCTGAAAAGGCTGCATTTATTATTTCTGCTTTTCTGCATTTGTATGCCATGTTTCTGTGACCTAGTGTATGGTCAATCTTTGTGAATGTGCCATGTGGTGCTGAGAAGAAGGTGTATTCCTTTTTACCCCTATTTATTTTTCTCCATATGTCTATTAATTCTAATTTTCCTAAGATTTCATTCACTTCTTTTACCTCTTTCTTATTTATTTTTTTATTTGATTTATCTAAATTTGATAATGGTTGGTTCAAGTCTCCCACTAATATGGTTTTATTGTCTATTTCTTCCTTCAATTCTCCTACTTTCTCTATTAGAAATTTGGGTGCTATATTATTTGGTGCATATATGTTGATTAGTGTTATTTCCTCATTATCTAAAGTCCCTTTTAACAGAATGTAATTACCTTTCCTATCCCTTTTGATCAGGTCTATTTTTGCTTTGGCTTATCAGATATCATGATTGCAACTCCTGCCTTCTTTCTGTCAGTTGAGTCCCAGAAGGTCTCACTCCATCCTTTAATTCTGACCTTGTGGGTGTCTAGCTGCCTCTTCTGTGTTTCTTGAAGACAACATATGGTAGGGTTTTGGATTATAATCCATTCTGTTATTTGTCTACGTTTTATGGGTGGGTTCATCCCATTCACGTTCAACGTTATGATTGTCACTTGTGGACTCCCTGGCATTTTGATATCCTTCCCTAATTCTAACCTTTCTTCTTCAGCTCTACCTTTTTAATCCAGTGATTTATTTTAAATCAGTTCCCCTTTTCCCCTCCCTTGATATATTTCCCTTTCTAGCCCCTCCCTTTTTGTTCCCTCCCCTACCCCCCTCTTTTTCCCTCTCTTTTTTATGTTCCCTTCCCACCTATCCTCCTTGGTTTTCCCTTCTCCCTACCCTTGTTGGGTAAGATTTCAAGATCCCAAGTCAAGATCCCAATGGATCTGGATGTTCTTCCCTCTCAGAGTTGATTTCCCTGAGAGTAAGGTTTAAGTAAAAAGTCTCTTCCTCTCCTTCTTATAGGAGTTTTCTTCCCCTTCCTTTCCCGTGTGAATCTTTGTGTGAGAAAGATTATTCTATTTGGTCTTTCTTTTCCCCTTATTTACACATTATATTTTCCCCACATATTAATATACATAGATTGATATATAGTCCTTATAGAAAAGAGTTTGAATAAAAGAAAAAGATAACATTTTTCTCCTGTTCCCTTTCCTTCATATTTACCTTTTCAGGTATTCCATGCTCTTTGTTTTTCGATATAGAACTTTCCACAGAGCTCTGGTCTTTTCTTTGCAAAAACTTGGAAATCTTCTATTTTGTTGAATGCCCATACTTTCCTTTGGAAGTATATAGTCAGTTTTGCTGGATAGCTGATTCTTGGTTGAAGACCCAGCTCTCTTGCCTTTCTGAAAATCATGTTCTATGCCTTACGGTCATTCAGAGTGGAACTTGCAAGGTCTTGTGTGACCCTGATTGGCATTCCTTTATATTTAAATTGTCTTTTTCTGGCTTCTTGTAAGATTTTTTCTTTTGCTTGAAAGCTTTGGAATTTGGCAATTACATTTCTGGGAGTTGTCTTTTGGGGATTTAGTGTAGAGGGTGTTCTGTGAGCTCTTTCAGTGGCTGTATTGCCCCCTTGTTCTAGAATCTCTGGGCAACTTTCTTTTATTATCTCTTGTATTATGATGTTGAGTTTGCTGTTTATTTCTGGTTTTTCTGGTAGTCCAATTATTCTTAAATTATCTCTTCTCCCTCTATTTTCCAGATCTGTCACCTTGTCGGTGAGATATTTTATGTTCTCTTCTAATTTCTTGGTATTTTGGCTTTGCTTTATTAATTCTTGCTCTTTTACACGATCGTTGTCTTCCAGTTGCCTGATTCTGGCCTTTAAAGCCTGGTTTTCCTTTTCAGTTTGGTCATACCAGTTTTGTAGATGCGTGAATTTCTTTTGCATTATTTCTCACTTTTCCTCCCAGAAGGCTTCCATCTTTTTGATCATTTCTGATTCAAATTCTTCATGGGTTTGTGGAGAGTTTCCGTTTCCTTTGGAAGGTTTCAGACCATTTGCTTGTGTTTCCTCTTCTATCTCCTCTGTATTTTGTATTTTTGCTCCATAAAATGTGTCCAAAGTCACCCCCTTCTTCTTGTTTTTCTTGGAGTGTTGAGGATTTTCTGTGCTGTTTGCCATCTCTATCTGAGTGAGGAGGTCTAGCTTTTCTTATCTCTGGTATTCAGAGGCTTCAGCCCCAGGCAAATTGTCCATTCGCGGGTATTATTGCTCTCAGTTCCCTCCCGATGCTTCTTTGTTGCCTTACTTCCAAGCTCTGATCCTGGCTTGGCACTGTCTGAGAGGTATCTCAGAGCCTTTGTGGGCCAGAGAGGCCTGCACTCTGAGGAGGGAGGGGCTGAGGCTTCCTGGAGCTCCAGAGGGCTCCTGATAGGATTAACTTCCACTGGGTTGGATTGAGTGTGTTTTAAAGCAGGGACCTTCCCTGGGACTCAGATGGAAGGATCCAGCCAGGGGGCTACAGGCTCCCCTCTGTATCTCTCTGTTTCTCTGCTGTCTGGATGCCCCCGCGACTGGCTCAGGTTGTTTTCAGGGTGTGGCCTTCAGAATAACTGGCCCTGAGGTCCTTTTCCTGGCTCTTAGGTTCCTGCTGCTCCCTCGGACTCAGCGCTCTGGGTTGGGGGGGGATGGGTCCTGGGACCTTCCTTCTGCCTACCCCTTAGATCTGAGTGATCTCAGGTTCTGGGTTTTGGGGGGCCGTACCTTTTGACCCAGGTCCAAGAGGATGGTTCCCGGGATCTATCCTGTTATTTGTTTTGAATTTCAGTGTCCTAGGAACATACAGTTTGAGATCGGTAAGGAAGGGGTTTCCGGAGATCTGAACTTTAGCTCTCTCTAAGCCGCCATCTTGACTGGAAGGACTGAGGCTCTTTTTCTGATCATGGCTTTCAGGTATTCTGATGATTCTTAGATTTTCTCTCCTGGATCCTTTTTCCAGGGATGTATTTTAGATTTTCTTCTATTTTTTTTTAAGTAAAATTTTTTTGTCATTGTTTCCTATGTCTTATGGTTTCCTTAGCTTCTATTTGTCCAATTCTAATTTTTAGGACGTTATTTTCTTCCACGACTTTTTTTGTTTCCTTCTCCACTTGTCCAATTCTATTTTTTAAAGAGTTGTTTTCTTAAAAAGAATTTCAACTTAATTTCCATTTGATCTATTTCTTATGGAGTTGTTTTCTTTAAAGTATTTTGTGTATCATTCTTCTTTTGGGCTATTCTAATTTTTAAGAGAGTTGATTTCTTCAGTGAATTTTGCTCCCATCCTCCACTCCAGCAGTTGAGTTTTTCTGTTAATTCTTTTAATTTTTAAAACTTTTTTTCAAGTTATTCTAGAGGTTTTTGTTTTTTTTTGAGACCTGACATCCCTTTGAGGCTTCATGTTCTGTTTTTTTTTTTTTTTGCACTGTTTTCCTCTTTGGAGTCCATATTTTGTTCTTGCAGAGTACTATTCTCTACGACTTGGGATAGGTCTGGCTGCCCATCTTCTTTAGTGTGACTGTCAAGAAGGTGGCTTGCTCTGGGGAAGTTTGCAGATGTTTTGTCCCGGTATATGCATTGCCCCATTCTACCAATTCCCCTCTTCTTTTGTGAATTGTTCTGGTCCCCACTCTGCTGCTTCCCTGCCCTTGCCAAGTGGCCTGGTTTAGACAGGTCTCCTGCTGGGGTGCCTCAGGCATTCTGCTGACATATGGAAGTGAGGAGAGTGATAAAGTTCCAGTTCTCCCTCTCTGATCCCTTGTAGCCCCAGCGCTCCACTGCCACATTAGAGTTTGTAGTATTCCTTCCTTCTCTCCTGTGTAGAGTGGCTTGGGATGGGCTCAATTCCATTCTTCAGCTTCTTTGCCTCTGGTGGAGTTGCCATGTGTTTGGCTGCTCCAAATTCTGCCAGTTCTTGTAAATGCTGTGCTGCCTGGACTGTTCTCTCCTCTTATCCCAATATTTCTCCAATTTTTTTTTTTAGGTGATTTATTTTCTTTTTGTGTGTATGTGGTGGGGTCAAGTGAGCAGAATGTCCCTTACTCCATCTTAGCTCCCAACCAGCAATTACAATTTGGAGCATTCTTACATGTTTTCATTTTATGGATATTCATTTTATTTCAGAGGTTGCAGGTGAACATCTAGAAAGAGAAATTGTTATATGCAGAGGCCATGGAGGGTTCTAGTGGATTGCAAGTTCCATATGAGTCAGCAAGGCTAACCTCATTTCCTTATTTGGCAGGATTATTAAATTAGTAGATAAGGATAATTCTGTGGATTTATGTAGGTTCTATAGTTTATGTAGGTTTTAAAACAAACTTTTGAGAAAGTATCTCATGCTATTCTTGAGAAAAAGATGACAAGATATAGAGGAAAAATAAAATGGATTCAGAAGAGAAGGGACTGGACTCAAACAGAACTTGTTAATGGTTCATAGCCACCATGGAGAGAATCTTCAGCCTTAGGGAATCTGTCCTGGGCCCTATGCTGTTACATATTTTTATCAGTGGCTTGAATAAAAGTAGGCACATCAGATTTGCTGATGGCAGAAAGGGTAACAAGATAAAATAGACAGTTTTAATTACATAAAAATTAACAGTTTTTATTTTTTAAAAATTATAAATTTAAAACAAGGGAATTACCTAACTGGAAAAAAATGTGGAGCCAGTTTCTCTGAAAAAGATTTAATTTCTAAGGTATATAAGGCACTGATACAGATTTATTAGAAAAAAAAGACATTCCCTAAAAGATATAAACAGGTAATTTTCTAGTGAATAATAATGATGATAATGATAGCCAGCATTTATATAAAATATTTTAAGGTTTGCAAAGTGCTTTACACATTTGATCCTCACAATAACTTTGTGAATTATAGGCTATTAATCCCATTTTGCAGTTAAGGAAAGTGACGTGAAGAGGTTACATGACTTACCTTGGGCTACATAGCCTGTCAGTATCTGAGGCAGGATTCCAAATCAGGGATCCCTAATTCCAAGTCCCAAACTCTTATCTACCATACCATCTACCAACTAATACTAGCTCCAAGCTATCAACAACAATATGAAAAATGTTTCAAATCAATAGAGAAGTAAAAATTTAAAGCATTTAGATTGTCAGAACTGGAAAAGATCTTAAAAGTTGTCTAATCCAAATTCTCATTTTATGGAAGAAGTTAAATTCCAGACAGCGGAAGTTATTTGCCCCAGATTACATAGCTTTTAGGAACAATGACTCTCAGTCAAGTATTCTTTATAATACTTCATTCAAAATAATAGATCCTGTCATGTATAGACTATCTCAGTCTGGACCAAAAAGGTCTTTCCAACCCCTGATATGACTAAGCTATGGGAAAGGCTGGCTATAGTACGATAATATTCCATGATGCTGCTGGGACAACACACTGAGAAAGTCAAGGAGAGATTAGAAAGTCAAACAAATCCTTAATTAAGAATTCCCAGTAAATTCAAAGTAGATAGCTGCCAGTTGACTGTAATTTAAACAAATTTTAAAAAACATTTCACATCACAGTCACTTGGAAAAAACTAAAAGGCATGCCATCTATGCCTAAACCTAAGTTCAAATCCTGCCTCAGATTCTCACTAACACTATGTACCTCAAGTACTAAGACACATCACAGGAGGACTTGTTCTGCTTAACTCCAAATGAGAGAACAATGGAATTGTTTCCACAATTGTGGAAAAGCAGACTCAAATCTCTGCAAGGAAAAAAACTTTCTCCAAAATAAGAGCTGTCCAAAAATGGAAAGTGTTGCTAGGAAGTAGGGAATTCCTAGTAGTAGAAGTGGGACGAAGTACAAGTAGGACTTTATGGTCTTTGATGTGCCTTCCAATTCTGAGATTTGATGATACTGGATATGAGAACATAATAAAAATATACTATCACTCTAACCCTCTCCTGAAATTCCACATCCTGGAAATTACATTTCATGTAATGCAAGAAGAGGAAAATAAAAAGGATCTAAAGATATCAACTTCTCTGTTCTATATAAGCAAAAAAAGCTTAAATCAGAGACAAAAGCCCTCCCATAGGCAACTAAAAAAATGTAATATACTAGGAACATTATTAAATAGAACAGATCAGTGCTAAGTGGGACAAGTATAAAAGACAAAAACAAATGAAAAAATAAGGTGATTTCTTATTCAGCCTGTTGCAGTATAATTAAAAGACCATATATATTTGGAGTTGGAAGGGTCTAGGAATATTCTCATTTTCCCGAGGTTCTTTTGAGTCTTATGTACACTTGATAGAGATAGCATTGAACTAAGCAGGAATCAGGAAGGCATGAGTTCAGATGTTAGCTCTAGCTCTAGAATTAGCTGTGTGACCTTAGAAAAGTCAACAACTTTTCTGAGTCTCAGTTTTCTAATTTTTAAAACATAACTTTCTTTAATAAAATTGTTTATTGTTTCTATGACTTTTTCTTTAACCATTCATCCTTCATATTGAATATAATTTTATTGCATTATGATCCGAAAAGGATACATTTAATATTTCTGCTTTTCTGCATTGTGACTGATGAGGTCGATTAAAAAAAAACATGAAAAGTTCTACATGAAATTATGAAGAGTGAAATGAGCAGAACCAAGAGAAAACTATATACAATAACAGAAATATTGTTTGAATAATGATTTGTGTGTCTACTTTCAGAGAAAGAACTGATAAACAGAAACAAAGAAGACATAATTTTATATACACATTTATCTTTTTGTCAAATGATGCCTTCTTGGTGTGGGAAGGGAAAAGGAGGGAGACAAACACCTGGGAGTTTTCATACAGCAAAAGAATTAATTAATTTTAAAAAGAGATCATACAACTACTCCTACAATTGAGAAGCACTTTAAACATAAAATACCTGAAGTTACTTTTTTTTTCTCTCTCTTTAACCAATCCTTAGGCTGATCGATCATAAATCCTATTCTTTTATTTATTTATTTTTACAATTAAATTTGTTCCTCACCTTAATTTCTCTTCCTCCTAGGCCCTCAACCCCTCTCCTATGGGTACACTTCTCATGGAGGGCTGCTGTGCTTCTACATCAGTTGTCAAAGAATAGCATTCTCTCACTTCTCTTCCCTTTTTGCAAGGAACCATCAGGGACCCTGGGCTAAAAGATCAGACATGGCCTCCCCTATACTATGGGGAACCAAGAGTCCCTACAAGATTTTGTTCATCCCCTACTCCAACCTATATGGGTAATGACTCTTCCCATCTACTCTAGAGCTAAGTCTTCTAAAATGTATTTTCCCCCAATTAGAATATAATCACACTGAGAAGAGAGACTATAAGTTTTCTATTTCTATCTCCATTGATCAATATGGAGTTTAGCAAAACTTTTCATTATTTATTCTATACAGCATGAACCTTGTCAATTAGGCTAGTTTTCTTAATGTATGTCTCTTCTTAGTGCTCATTTGCTCCAATAGTTCAGTATGAGCAACTGAACTTGTTGAATTGTTGAAGACTGTTTATAGGATTTTCAAGTTTTTGGAGCTAGGGGAATGTTTAGAGATGACCTAGTCCAACAGGAGTTTCATTTTATAAATATAAAACCTATGGTCCCAAGAGGGCAAGTGATTTATTCAAAGTTCTACTTATAATGAATACCTGAGCCAGGATTTAAACTCAAGTTCTCTAACACCAAATTCACGGTATCATTCTATTCCTCCTATTTATAAGGACACTCTTTTTTTTCCTTCTTTAAAAAAAATCAATATTATATATTGATACTAAGGCAGAAGAACAGTAAGGGCTAGGTAATGGGGGTTAAGTGATTTGCCCAGAGTCATATAGCTAGAAAAGTGACAGAGATCAAATTTGAACCCAGGACCCACCCCCCAACCCCATCTCCAACTTACAGCTCTATCCAATGGGCCACCTAGATATCTCTCCTCCTTATCTTTTGACAATTCAATTGTTATGATTCCTTCAAGATCCAATTTGAGGTTTACTTCCTTCATGAAGCCTTCTCATAATGACTGTAACTCTAAACAATGTTTCCCCCAACTGTAAATTCCTCTAACACTTAAATATTTAGCCTGTATTCACTATTTCATACTTAATGTTGCCCCAAACTAGTTCACTAGTAATTTCACAGATGTATATACTGAGAATTCTGATTCTTTCATGCTGATTTCTATGTGAAAATAAGACTATGTTCATTATTCACAAGGAAATTGGTAATTTTATTTATTGGTAATTATTGCCCGTTCAATGTGGATAGCCTACATAATAAATCTGGTTAGAACCGATAACAGTTAGGAGGCAGCTGGGTGGCTCAGTGGATTTTGACAGCCAGGCCTAGAGAAAAGAAGTCCTGGGTTCAAATCTGGCCTCAGACACTTCCCAGCTGTATGACCCTGGGCAAGTCTCTTAACCCCCATTGCCTAGTCCTTACCACTCTTCTGCCTTGTATCCAATACACAGTATTGATTCTAAGATGGAAGATAAGGGTTTATTAAAAAAACAAACCAATAACAATTAGAAGACCATGATCTATGTAATATTGTTTCATTTATTTACAGCATTGTTTCATATAACAAAGGCATCTCTGGGATTTGGTTCCATCATTGAGAAGGTTCATCTGCAATGGTTTCTTAATCCATGTTAGCTGGTTGGCCACACAGCAACTACCACAATTGCAATTAGCAGCAATACAATCACCATTATCATTCCTGAAAAAAAAAAAAGTAAAAATTACTTCCTTAATTTATGGAAATTGTTTCCAAAAGAAAACACATTCTATTAGGCCTTTTCAGCAGAGAAAATTAGCAATGCCTAAGAGTTCTTGAAAATATCAAAATGGAACTTTTTGAGTAAGATGGAGGGCCTAAATTTTTTCAGTATCCTCATTAACTGTAAAAAAATGAAGAAGAATTATATGTAACAGAGGTAGAACAAATTACAACTGTTTCTATAGAGCAGGAGAGCAAGAAATCTAATAGGAACATTGGAGATGGGCCCACTCCACAGTTGATAAGATCAGAATCTGCTACTTGGGATGGTTCAATCAATGCCAAAGTATTATGGCCAATCATTCCAGGACCTGAGTTCCCTCTCAATGGTCATCTCCACTATAAACATTTCCTCCTTGGAATGACCTCCAGGAACTGATGTAGAGTGAAAGGAGCAGAACCAGAACATTCTACACAGAGACTGATGCACTGTGGCAAAATAAAAGGTAATGGACTTCTCTACTAGCAGCAATGCAATAATACAGGACAATTCTGAGGGACTTGTGAGAAAGAACACTATTCACATCCAGAGAAAGAACTGTAAAAACACAGAAGAAAAATAATTTCCTTGATCACATGGTTCAATGGGGATATGATTGGGGATATAAACACTAAATGATCACTCTATTGCAAATATTAATAATATGGAAATAGATCTTGATCAATGATACATGTAAAACCCAGTTGAATTTGCTCGTTGGCTATGGAAGGGGAGAGGGAGAAAGGGAGGGAAAGTATATGAATTTCAAAAAAATTCCTCCTATTGCAAATTACTGAAGGATCCAGGAGCTCCTGATGTCTCAAATTCACATGCTACCATGTGGTAATTCACCTATGTTCAGGGAAAGATACAATATAAAAATAAAAGACACAAAACTAGAGACTTCTTTAGGCTGGTACATGTGCTATATTGGCTACATGCAAGCAATGGTCATTTCTGTTCATATGGGGAATAACACTTGGAGCCTGAGCTCTATTGGGGGGGGGGGTGTCTGTCACTGGAAATTCCAGAGAGGAGTGGGGGAGTTATAGTTGTTCATAGTTCTGGACTGAGAGTGGAAACATTTAAAACTAATGTAGCACTCTTGTCTTTTAGAAAAATAACTGGGATACATTTGGCACATTTCTTCTATATCCTTAATTTCGTAAAGGTTTCTGTGCTCTTGAAGAAAATTGGGCATTGTGCGGTAAAGCTTTATACAATTTAACCCTAAATATTAAGTGGGTGAAAGAAAAAATCATAGAAACAATCAATAATCTCATTAAAGAGAATGACAACAATGACACAACATATCTCTAAATGCTAACATTAATAAAATTGACAAAGAGGAAATCAATGAATTGGGCATGCAACTAAAAAAACTAGAAAAAAAACAAATTAAAAATCCCTAGACATCAAATTTGAAATCTAATTCTTTCAAAGGAAGAGTAATAAAACTGAAAGTAAACCATGACTAACAAAACTAGAAGTAAGTTTTATTTTATTATTATTTTTTTAAATTTTAAACATTATTTTATTTGGTCATTTCCAAACATTATTCACTGGAAACAAAGATCATTTTCTTTTCCTCCCCGCCCCCTCTCCCACCACCTTTCCCTCTCCCATAGCTGACGCACGATTCCACTGGTTATCACATGTGTTCTTGACTCGAACCCATTTCCATGTTGTTGGTACTTGCATTAGAGTGTTCATTTAGAGTCTCTCCTCAGTCATATCCCCTCAACCTTGTAGTCAAGCAGTTGCTTTTCATCGGTGTTTTTACTCCCACAGTTTATCCTCTGCTTGTGGATAGTATTTTTAGATCCCTGCAGACTGTTCAGGGACACTGCACTGACACTAATGGAGAAGTCCATTACCTTCGATTGTACCACAGTGTATCAGTCTCTGTGTACAATGTTTTCCTGGTTCTGCTCCTTTCGCTCTGCATCACTTCCTGGAGTTTGTTCCAGTCTCCATGGAATTCCTCTACTTTATTATTCCTTTTAGCACAATAATATTCCATCACCAACATATACCACAATTTGTTCAGCCATTCCCCAATTGATGGGCATTCCCTCGTTTTCTAATTTTTGGCCACCACAAAGTGCAGCTATGAATATTCTTGTACAAGTCCTTTTGTCCATTATCTCTTTGGGGTACAAACCCAGCAGTGCTATAGCTGGATCAAAGGGCAGACAGTCTTTTATCACCCTTTGGGCATAGTTCCAAATTGCCCTCCAGAATGGTTGGATCAATTCACAACTCCACCAGCAATGAATTAGTGTCCCTACTTTGCCACATCCCCTCCAGCATTCATTACTTTCCATAGCTGTCATGTTAGGCAATCTGCTAGGTGTGAGGTGATACCTCAGAGTTTTTTTGATTTGCATCTCTCTGATTATAAGAGATGTAGAGCACTTTTTCATGTGCTTATTAATAGTTTTGATTTCTTTGGCTGAGAACTGCCTGTTCATGTCCCTTGCCCATTTATCAATTGGAGAATGGCTTGGTTTTTTGTACAATTGATTTAGTTCTTTGTAAATTTGAGTAATTAAACCTTTGTCAGAAGTTTTTATGAAGATTGTTTCCCAATGTTGCTTCCCTTCTGATTTTAGTTACATTGGTTTTGTTTGTACAAAACCTTTTTAATTTGATGTATTCCAGATTATTTGTTTTGCATTTTGTAACTCTTTCTAAGTCTTGCTTGGTTTTGAAGTCTTTCCCTTCCCAAAGGTCTGACATGTATGCTATTCTGTGTTCACCTAATTTTCTTATAGTTTCCTTCTTTACGTTCAAGTCATTCACCCATTTTGAATTTATCTTGGTGTAGAGTGTGAGGTGTTTATCTAAACCTAATCTTTCCCACATTGTCCTCCAATTTCCCCAGCAGTTTTTATGAAATAGTGGATTTTTGTCCCAAAAGCTGGGATCTTTGGGTTTGTCATATACTGTCTTGCTGAGGTCGCTTGCCCCCAGTCTATTCCACTGATCCTCCTTTCTGTCTCTTAGCCAGTACCAGATTGTTTTGGTGACCACTGCTTTATAATATAGTCTGAGATCTGGGACTGCAAGGCCCCCTTCCTTTGTATTTTTTTTTTCATTATTTCCCTGGATATCCTTGATCTTTTGTTCTTCTAAATGAACTTTGTTATGGTTTTTTCTAAATCAGTAAAAAAAAATTTTGGAAGTTCCATGGGTATGGCACTAAATAGATAGATGAGTTTGGGTAGGATGGTCATTTTTATTATATTGGCTCATCCTACCCATGAGCAGTTAATGTTTTTCCAATTGTTCAAGTCTAGTTTTAGTTGTGTGGAAAGTGTTTTGTAGTTGTGTTCATATAGTTCCTGTGTTTGTCTTGGGAGATAGATTCCTAAGTATTTTATTTTGTCTAAGGTAATTTTGAATGGGATTTCTCTTCCTAGTTCTTGCTGCTGAGCTGTGTTGGAATTATATAGAAATTCTGATGACTTATGTGGGTTTATTTTGTATCCTGCAACTTTGCTAAAGTTGTTGATTATTTCAATTAGCTTTTTGGTTGAATCTCTAGGATTCTTTAAGTAGACCATCATGTCATCTGCAAAGAGCGATAATTTGGTCTCCTCCTTGCCTATTTTAATGCCTTCAATTTCTTTTTGTTCTCTAATTGCTACTGCTAGAGTAAGTTTTCTTTTAAAAAGAAACATAATAAAATAGATAAATCATTGTTTAATTTTATTTTTTAAGAAAGAACATCAAATTACCAGTATCAAAAATGAAAGGAGTGAACTCATCACCAATGATGAGAAAATGAAATCAATTACTAAGAGCTATTTTTACCCAATTTTATGCCAATAAATTTGATAATCTAATCAAAATGAATATTTATAAAAATATAAATTGCCCAGATTAACAAAAGAGGCAATAGAATACTTACAAACCACCTTAGAAAAAGAAATTGAAAAAGTTATCAATGAATTCCCTAAGAAAAAATCTCCAGGGCCAAATGGATTCACAAATGAATTCTACTAAATACTTAAAAGAATTAATCAAAATATTATATAAATATATTTGGAAAAAAAGGTGGAATCCTTTAAACTTCTTTTACTATGCAAATATGTTCCAGATACCTAAACCAGGAAGAGCAAAAACAGAGAAAGAAAACTATAAGTCAAGTTCCCTAATAAATATTGATGCAAAATCTTTAAATAAAAATACTACCAAGGAGATCATAGCACTATATCACAAGGATCATCTACTATAACCATATGTAATTTATACCTGGAATTCAGGGCTGGTTCAATATTATAAAAAATCAGCATAATTTACCATATCAGTAACAAAACCAACAGATATTACATAACTATTTCAACAGATGCAGAAAAAATCTTTGATAAAAAACACCCACTGCTATTAAAAACACTAGAGAGCATTAGAATAAAGAGAGCTTTCTTTAATATGTTAAGTAGCATCTATCTAAAACCACCAGCAATCTTTATCTGTAATGGGGATAAGCTAGGTGCCTTCCCAATAAGATCAAGGGTGAAGGAAGGATGCCTTACCACTATTATTAAATATTATACTAGAAATGCTAGCTATAGTAAGAAGAGAGGAAAAAGAAATTGAAGGAATTAGAATAGGCAGTAAGGGAGAAAAAAACTATTATTCTTTGTTGACAACTTAATAGAATCCTGGAAAATCAACTAAAAATCTATCTGAAATAGTTAACTTCAGGAAAGTTGCAAGATTTAAAGTAAATCTACATAAATTATCAGCATTTCTATGTAGTACCAACAAAATCCAGCAGCAAGAGATAGAAAGAGAAATTTCATTTAAAATCATTGTAGACAACCTAAATAATTTGGGAGTTTACCTGCCAAGATAAACCCAGGAACTACAGGAACACAATTACAGAACACTTTTCACAGAAAGAAAGTCAGAGTTAAACAACTGGAAAATTACTGAATGCAACCAAATATCTCTGATAAAGACCTGTTTTCTCAAATATATAGAAAATGAACCAAGTTCATAAGAATACAAGTCATTCCCCAATTGATATGTCAAGAGATATGAACAGGCAGTTTTCAGATAAAGAAATCAAAACTCTTTAAAGTCATATGAAATAGTTGCACTCTTTGTGCTGGCAAAAAAATTAGAGAATGAGGGAATGTCCTTAGATTGAGGAATGGCTGAACAAATTGTGGTATATGTTGGTGATGGAATACTATTGTGCTCAAAGGAATAATGAAGTGGAGGAATTCCATGTGAACTGGAATGATCTCCAGGAATTGATGCAGAGTGAAAGTAGCAGAACTAGGAGAACATTATACACAGAGACTGATAGATACATTGTGGTACAAATGAACATAATGGACTTCTCTACTAGCAACAATGCAATGATCCAGGATAATTCAAAGAGACCTATGAGAAAGAACACCATCCATATTCAGAAGAAAAACTATGGGAACAGAAATACAGAAGAAAAACAACTGCTTGATCACATGGGTTGATGGGGATATGATTGACTCTAAATGATTCCACTAGTGCACATATCAATAATATGGAAATAGGTCTTGATCAATGACACATGTAAAACTCAGTGGAATTGTGTGTCGGCTATGGGAGGGAGGCAGGGGTAGGGGAGGGAAAGAACAAGAATCTTGTAACCATGGAAAAATATTCTAAATTAATTAATTAAATAAAAATTTCCAAAACCTAAAAAAAAATAAAGTCATAGAAAAATGCTCCAAATCATTATTGATTTTAAAAAATGCAAATGAAAACAACTCTGAGGTTTTACCACACACACACACACACACACACACACACACACACACACACACACACACACACACCAGATTGGCTAAAATGACAGAAAAGAGAAATGTTAAAATGTTGGAGGAGATGTGAGAAAATTGGAATACTAATACACTGTGGAGTTATGAGTTCAGCCATCTTGGAGAGCAATTTGGAACAGTGCCCAAAGGGCCACAAAACTGTTCATACCCTTTGACCCAGTGATACCACTAATAAGTCTATACTCTAAATAGATCAATAAAAAGGAGAAAGGGCCTATTTACCCCAAAAATGTGTATAGCAGCAATTTTTGTGATGGTAAAGAATTGGAAACTAAAGGATCTTCATTAATTGGAGAATAAGTGAACAAGTTATGATATATTATTGTGTGTATATATTTATACATAGTATATGATTGTGGTTTATGATTATAATGGAATACTATTTTTCTGTAAGAAATGATGACCAGGATGAATTTTAAAAAACCTGGAAAGACTTAAATGAACTGATATGAAGTGAGCAGAACCTAGAGAATATTGTGCATAGTAACATCAATATTGTACAATGAATAACTGTGAATGTTAAGTTTTTCTAAGCAATTCAATGATCCAAAACAATCCAAAATCCCATGACAGAAAATGTCATCTGCTTCTGGAAAAAGCATCTTTCCTGTTTTTTGTTTGAATTTTCTTCCACAGAATGACTAATATGGAAGTATATTTTACACGACTATACATGTAAAACTTATATAAGACCGCTTTTCATCTATGGGAGAAGGAAAATAAGAGGGAGAAAATTTGAAATTCAAAATTTATAAAAAGGAATGTTAAAATTGTTTTTACATGTAATTAGATGAAAATAAAATATTATTAAAAATAAATAGCTTGAGGAATATTGAGTTCTCACAGCTGGGCTATGACAATATGATAAGAATGACAATAAATCAGAGTTTATTTATGGTTTTAATGCCAGATTAGTGAAACTACCAAGATTATATTTTGCAGAGCAGGATAAAATAATAAAATTCATTTGAAGGAGTAAAAGATCTAGAATATTAAAGGAATTAATGAAAATACATCAAGATCTTAAATTTCAAGACTTATACTACTTACTATAAGACATCAATCATCAAAACCATTTAGTATCAACACCTCATATCCATCGGATTGGCTAAGATAAAAAAGAAACAAGATAAATGTGGGAGTGATGTGAGAAAATAGGCACACTAATATACTGTTGTTGGTGGAGCTGTGAACTAGTCCAACCATTCTGGAAAGCATTTTGGAACTATGCCCAAGAGGCTATTAAACTGAATAGCCGTTGACTGGGCAATACCACCACTAGGACTATATTCAATATGATGAATGAGGAAAAGGGCCCACGTGTACAAAAATATTTATAGCATTTCTTTTTGTGGTGGCAATGAGTTGGAAACTAATTCATACAGTAATACTATTATTACTAATAATAGTAATCAATTTTGAAAGACTTAGTAAATCTGATCAACACAAGACCAACCACAATTCCAAAAGACTCATGATGAAATATGCCATCCACTTCTAGATAAAGAACTAATAGACTCAAAGAGCATACTGAAGTATACTTTTTTCTCTTTCTTTTCCTTTTTTTTTTCGGAACATAGCTAATGTGAACATTTGTTTTACATTACAATACATATTTGTAATAGGTTTTGGGAGGGTTTTTTTTGGGCCTTTTTATTGGTGGAGAACAGGGAGGCACAGAATTTGGAACTAAGAAAAAATTTTAAACTCTCTGCTTTAAAAATTTAATAAACAAAATTATATAAATATGTCATTTGGTTAAAAATAGAATAGTAAGTCAATAAAACAGATCAGTCAAAGGAAAATCAGAAATAACTCAATGACTAGGTTATTTAAAAAGTTTAAGATTATAATTATTCAGATGGGATCTTTGCATCACACTTATCTGATAAGGACTTGATATACAGGCTATCAAAGAGAATAACTCACAGAAATATGTAATATCAAATAAACAAGTAGTCAAAGAACATAAACAAACAGCTCAAAAACAAATTGCAAACTATTAACAGTCACATAAAAAGAATGCTCTAAATCACAAATAATACATACAAATCAAAACAAATTAAAATCTTGAGGTCTAACTTCATATCCAGAAAATTGGCAATGATGTGAAATAATTAATGTTGGAGGAACAGATACACTAATATATGGTTAGTGGAGTCATGAATTAGTACAGATCATTCTTAAAAGCAATTTAAAAGCAATTTGAATTATGTAAATTATGTAAATAAAGTGGATAAATTTGAATTATATAAATAAAGTGGATAAATCCTTTTGGCCCAGGTGTTCCACTGCCAGGCACAGGAGCCAAGTAGATAATTGACACAAAAAGAGAATTCATAAACAACAAAATATTCATATCAGCACTTTTTGTCTTAAAGAACTAGAATCAAAGTGATGCTCATTGCTCAAAAAATGGCTAAACACAAATATAATAAAATATTACAGTGCTAAAAGAAATGACAAAAAATAATGAATAGACAAGAACCTGGAAAGGTTTTCATGAACTGATAAAAACGAAGTAAACAGGGGCAGGAAAATCATATAGGCTGTGACTATAACAATGTAAAAGGAAAGAACAGTCATGCCCTACTGAGGTACAATAATACTGTATTCTTAATTCTGTTTTTCCTGTTCTTCTCTTCCTTCTGTTATTTAAAGCACTTTGTCTAGATACTTTTTGTATCATATTTATTGAGATACAAACTTATCCATCATGCCTACACTCATAAGATTTTCAACAATACAGTCTGAGTATGAAATGCCTTGACTACAAGATTGAATAGTTGGTAATTTGTCTTGTAGGCAATGGTTAGTCACAAAACATTTTTGTACGAGTGTTGTCATTATCATCATCACTTATCTTTCACATAGTTATTTAAGTTTGCAAAGCCCTTTATATAGATAGTTTCATTTGAGCCTTGAAAAAACACTATAAGTTGGTACAAATGGAAAATAATATGGGGCAATTTGTCTTGTAGTAATACACAAGATAAACTTTAGAGAGGACAAGGAAGGGAGAACTATCAAAAGGCTACTATGATAATAATAATAAGACATACAAAGTAATTCTGAGTAAAAAAAGTAGAACATATATATTAACTAGGGCTGTATTTTTTTAAAAGGTACCAATATACTTATGTACACAATGAAAAGCATCATAACATGGATTGAAGAAGTAAATAAAATTGTTTTGTTAAGATGTGTTATGTATTGAAATACATATATGCTAATTTTAAAATAGTTCTGAATTGCTGGTTTTATTGATTTTGTATTTTGTTAGGTTTTATTAATGGCTCTTATGTTTACAATTTTAAAAAAACCTCAAATATTCCAAATTGTTACTTCAACAATCCAGGTATAAAATAACAAAGGACTGAATGAAATAAAATGCTGGCAGTGGGATTAGGCAGAAAAGAGGGAATCCATCAGATATGTTCAAAGCACTATGCTAGGTTATATGAAGGAAGGATGTGGCAGATGATTGGTTATGGGGGCAAGAGAAAAAGGTCACTCAGAGATCATTTCAGGGTTTTCAATTTAGGATTGGAAGAATGATGGAAACTAATGGAAACAGGGTAGTCTGGGAAGAGTTCTTGGCAGAGAATATGAATAGTCTGCACATTAAAATATAGGGAGTTTGAGATAATATCAGAATATCCAAACTGCTCTTAAAGCAGCTTGAAGGAAGATGAAGAGGAATTAGCAAAGGAAAAAGAAAAAGGTTGGTGGGAAAAAATAAAGAACCAGGATTATATAGTTTCACAGAGGTTCCGAAAGATTTAAGAAAGGGAGCAGCATTGTGTTTTGAATGAAGATTAACAAAGAGCTGTTAAGGTTTATTAATTTTGAGAGCATTACATAGGAGGTCATCTTTCCTACTTGAGAAGAAAGTAAGAGTGCAATTACTTATTTATTTAAACTTTCTACAAGATATTGTTTTGGACTAGGACAGCCTCTGTGATCTGAAAAATGACTTAAGTGATAGACATCCTCCAGAATTTTTTTCATACTCTCCTCTCCCCATTGATGTCCCTTGATGTTGAATCCAGTACTATAAGAATGTGACTCTTTCCTCCCATACATCTTCCCCTTGTTCATAATAATTCTCCAGAACAGTATATAACTTATTAAAAATAACAGAATACATCTACAAGTATTAATTATTTTCATTTTACAGATGAAGAAACTTAGACCTTAAGTATCTTGATCAAGGTCACAAGTCTGGTAAGTAACACACAGGTCTAGAATCTGAATCCAGTTCTTTGACTTTAAAGTATAGTGCTCTTTGACCTACACAGGGCTTCAAACTTAGGACATATAATAATAAGGGCAAAGGCTAATAGAAAAAAGACATAATGGAAGTGGTCATAAACCCGTAATAGGGATATGTCCACAAAAACTAAAAATTCATCTTTATTACTGAGTTATTGTTATATATACAAATGTCATATATTATAGAAAATGTATTGCTAAATTCAATCAAGAAAATACATATTATACACATATTATATATATACATATACTTATGTACACATTCATAATATATGTGTATACATACAATTATACATTACATATATATATATATTCACATGGATGAATTTTCAATACATTTTGTATTGCTAAACTAGTTGCTACCCCACAGTAAATGATGTTACTGGCCAGAAGGAAAAGTTGGATCTTTAATGACAAACAGGATTTTTACTTTAAGGAATATTAGCAGAAAATGCAAATCCTCTGAGAAGGGAAATTTCAGCAGGTTTCTATAAATTGACACTCTGAACTGCAACTGAGAAAATTACTTTACTTCAGCAACTCACAGAGATGAAGCAAGGCTAAAAATGACTAGAGGGTATATTTAGTTTCATTTGAGTCAATCTGAAATAACCTAGTCCCAAGAATCTAGTTTTTATTGGTATGTGATCATATCAATATCAACTCTTCAAACTTTTCTTTGATGGGCAAAGGTTCTTTCAAAAGGACAATCCAAATTTTCTTCTAAAGATAAAAAGCACTACCAATGGTTTAAATCAATTAGTATTCTAAATTAGAAAAAATGGTGAGTTCATATAGGCTCAAAACCTACAAGTCATAATTAACTGTTCATATACGTGGCATTTCCTAAACGGGGGGGGGGGGGGGGGGGGAGGGGGAGGAAAATCCTTCAAAATATCAAGGTTAAATAAACTCCTCCTTGAGGATCTTGCCAGAAAGAACTGTGAAATCCTTTGAATAGCATCCACTTAATGTTGAAGAGAACTTTTCCCTGTTCAAAATAAGCTTTAAACAGAAGAGAGCATTACCATTTATCCTTTAGCAAAAGCAAGATTTTACTTTTCATAACTTAAGTGCTTTATAATCCTTTGAGTGATATATAAAATTAATTATAACTTTAAATATTTAATCAGTTATCAAAATTAATATTTATTGAAAATCTGCAGTGTTAAGCACAATAGAAAGAGGCAAAGGCATAAATAAACATGTTGTTCTGCACTTCAAGAGTTAAGATCTTGACGAGGAAATAATACAAAAGAGAAAAATTAATTCTCATTAATATTAGTTTCAGTTCAAATGACTCATTACACTTACCCTGAGCATCCCTTTACCCACACCAAAGCCTTTTCTTATAAATTAAATATCTTCAGCACCACATTCAATATACCAGAACCCACTAATAAAATCACACCTGAAATTGCAGATTTTTCCCTCTGAATGTAAGGGAGTTCCTTTTATAATCATAACATGCACTACTAAAACAAATCTCCCCTCAATATGAAAAAGGATATTAAAAACAATGCAATGTTTTTAGCCAATCAGAATGATAGGGTGTGTGTGTGTATGTGCACATAGGCTCGCATACTGCTTATCAGCGATATGGCACTGAAAATGGCTCACTCTATTCAGAACAGATGGGGAATACAGGGAAAGTGATTAAATGATTAGTTGATAGGTAATAGAGCCTCCTATATTAGCCCTCTTTCTTGTGCCCACAAAAGGAATAAAAGAAGAAAAGAATCTTTCATTCCAATGTTTGATTTCCCCCATGTAACCAAAATTAGTTGTATATATGTATATATATATACACATACATATATATATATATGTATGTGGGTGTGTATATATATACATATATATGTATAAGACTTTTCTTCTGAAAAAAATATTGACATCCTTGTTCTTATTTTTAACAGTTAATAATAGCTGACATATGCTTGATGCTTTTAAGTTTACAAGTGTTTTCTATATATTACTTATTTGATTCTCACAACAACCTTCGGTGTACGGATGAGAAAATTAAAGCTCAGAGAAGAAAAATGATTGAGCCATATCTAACAACTGGTATAAGAGCTGAGATTTATTTATACCTAGGTATTGTCCAGCTCCAAATCCGATACTCTTCTCACTCATCTTTGCAACCCCTGTATGGAAGCCAAGTCCTTACTCTTTCACTTCCTAGTTGTGGGAAGTGTGGATAAATTACTTTTCTTCTCCATCTATGAAATGAGGGAGGTATATCAGGTAAATTAGGTTACTCTTAACTAAAATTTGATGGGGGATTTGTAGTTCTCTTATTCCCAGTAGTTCTCTTATTACTGAAAAAGTAAAAAATGAGAACTCCCACAGTGTTGAAATTGCTATGTAATTTACTAGGAGAACATATAAGAGATTCTACTAGCAATTTCTCATCAGCTATTCTAGGCAACAAGTGACATTTACTTATGAGTTAACTAGCTTGTTCTTGCTGATCAAATAGGTCTTTTGCTGAGGACCTCTGAGTTCAAGTGGAATAAGCAGGAGAAAAGACAAAATAGGAATATTTGTTCTTAAAAGTTCATGTAAATGTTCCATTTAATGAGCAAATAAAATTGGAAAAGAGGAACATTCAAAGAGAAAAGATAAAAATATTTACACTGTGATTTTAAGATTTAATATTTTGAGAACACAGGTTACCTTGGAGATGAGCTTTCTCATGAGACTGGCACACAAAGGAAAGCCTATTGCTTTGCTAAGTTTCCCCTTATTTCTTGAAATATCAGTTTCTCAAAATGACTCATGAGTCTTCAGTTAAGAGTCAATATACATATGCAATGCAATGTACATTGCAACAAATACATTGGTTGTATATGTACATGTGTGTATACACATATAACCTATGTTTGTGTACATGAAGATATAAAATTAAAACTTTCCAGATAGAAATATCATAAAACAGAAGTTGAGATTTAAGGATGCCATAAAACAAGAGTTAGGTTCTCATGTTTGAATTTAAATTATCTCTAAACTACTTTCAGACTCTAAGAGTCTATGATTTTAAGATAATGAAAGAATAAAATATAGGGTAAGCTGAATTTGCTTTCTTAACATACGCTATCCTTTTTCTTGTTACAAAACCCATATAAAATAATAATAGCTACAATTATGTAGTGTTTTTAAATTATAAATCATCTTATATACATCATCTCGGTTGATCTTTACTACTCTGTAAGGCACCAGGTAATTCTGGTATTATCCCCATTTCACAGAGAAGTTAAGTAATCTGCCCTAGATCATACAGCTAAGTGAAAAATAGAGTTGTGACAGCCATTTATCTTGACTCCCAGGTCAGTGTGTTTCCACAATTTATAATAGAGGATAGGGACTGCTATTCTTAACTGAAATGCAATCAAATTAATAGTGAGAGAAAACTTTAGAATCCCACTACTTCATCTTACAATGACAGAAATTAAGGCACACAGACTCTGACATTTAAGCTCAAAATATTAGGGATTATCTTTGATTTTTACTACTCTTTCTCATACCACATCTAATCAGTATTTTTATTCTTCATATTGCAGTACTCTTCATAATGCTTCTCATATCAGCCTGCCTCTGGTCTCCCTCCCTTCCATTCTGTTCTTGAATAACACTGAAAGATTAATTTTTCCAGAGTCCTTATTTTATCAGGTCATTCCTTTGATTAAAAATAAAAACAAAACTCCTTCAATGGTTTTCCATTGGTTTAAATTCAAAATGCATAGCTGGGCATTGCAGGCCCTCCATCAACTCACTATAAACTATGTTTCCAAATTTATTTCCCACTGAACCCCTACACAAATTTTCCATTCCAGTCAAAGTGATTTAACCATTATATCCTTACTCCTTTGTTCAGTTTTTCTCCCTAATTTGAATGCCAGCAAATTTTACTTGTTCCCTAAGGCCTAGGTCCAAGGCCCACCTATCTTAAAAAATAATAATGTATGTATGCATGTACCTCTTTTAATAAAATTTTGAAATCCTTCTCTTCTATCTTAGGATAAATATTATATATTGGTTCCAAGGCAGAAGAACTGGGCAATAGCTTTCTACACTTCTTTTAACAGTAAATTCTCTCACCGAGGGGCTAAGGGTGCTGTTTAATATTCTCCATTTTGGAAAAAGGTCCAGGGAATCCACCCTTTATTCTCTGAACTTAGATCCTAGATAGTTATCTCTTCCTTCTCTCCCCTCCCTTCTGGTTTTCAGCTCCTCCTTTATATGTTATTTTCTTCCTTTTAGATGGCAAATTCCACCTCTAATGCTTCATGCCAGGCTCTGGTTAACTGACCAACTGAACTGAATTGCATCTTTGATGTGCAAAATGACCAGATAATATAATGTAATATAAAATTGAATTCCCATGAGGAATCAAATGTGAAGTGATTAGACTGCATAGATTTTTTACTGATTCTCAGTTAACATTTTATTATAATCTTAGTAACCATCAAGGATGACATAATCAAATAAAAATAAGGAACAGTATCTTACATAAAACCTTATTATTTCACCATTAGAACAAACAGAAAGCAGAATATATTTTTTCTTTCTTTTTTTTTTGTGTGTCTTTACAAATATGTACCCAGGCTTTGTTTTCTTTTTTTGATGTCAATGTGTATGTATATTTCTGGTTCTGCTAATCTCCCTTTGTCTTTTTTTTAAATATTCCATATATATTTGCAATATTTCTCATTTTTATGTTACCATATCATTCCACTATGTTAATAACATCAAACCATATTTAGCAATTCTTTAATCAATTCTGTGATTCTGATTCAATCACAGAAATTATCTAAAATTTTTGGCAGTACAAAAAATAAATATGTTAAATTAATCTTCATGCAAATCATGATTTTTTTCACTGATATAAACAATAATATTTTTATACTATTTTAAGTAAAAAAAAGTAGAATCAAGAGACTCCATTAAGGAAGCCTATTTCAAAAGGCATGATTAGAAGTTCAAGGATGAAATAGATAGAAAAACTATACTAGTAGGAGACCTGAACCTTCCTCTATCAGAACTAGATAAATCAAACCAAAAAATAAATAAGAAGTAAGAGAAGTGAATGAAATATTAGAAAAATGAGAGTTAGTAGATATGTGGAGGAAAATAAATAGGGACAAAAAGGAATACACCTTCTTTTCAGCAGCACATGGTACATTCAAAAAGACTGACCATGTAGTATGGCATAAAAACATTGCAAACAAGTGCAAAAGAGCAGAGATAATAAATGCAACCTTTTCAGACCACAATGCAATAAAAATAATAATTAGTAAGGTATATGGAGAGGCAAATCAAAAATTAATTGGAAATTAAACAATATGATTCTCCAAAATCGGTTAAAGAACAAATCATAGAAACAATAATTGCATTGAAGAAAATGACAATGAAGAGACATTCAAAATCTATGAGATGCAGCTAAAGCACTACTTAGTGGGAAATTTATATCCTTGAGTTCTTATATTAATAAATTAGAGAGGGCAGAGGTCACTAAATTGGGCATGCAAATTAAAAGGCTAGAAAGTGAACAAATTAAAAATCCCCAGATTAAATTAGACTAAATTAGAAATCTTAAAAATTAAAGGAGAAATTAATAAAATTGAAAGTAAAAGAACTATTGAATTAATAAACAAGACAGAAACTGGCACAAATAAAAACAAATAAAATAATCAAAGTACTGGTCAGTCTAATAAAAAAAGTAAAGAAGAAAACCAAATTGACTATATCCAAGATGAAAAGGAAGACCTCACCTCAAATGAAGAGGAAATTAAGGCAATTATTTAAAATGATTTTGCCCAATTATATGACAATAAATATGGCAATCTAGGTGATATGGATGAATATTTACAAAAATATAAATTGCCTAGACTAACAGAAGAAGAAATAGATTTCTTAAATAACCCCATATCAGAAAAAGAAATTGAACAATCCATCAAAGAACTCCCTAAGAAAAAATCCTCAGGACCTGATGAATTCACAAGTGAATTCTATCAAACATTGAAAGAACAACTAATCCCAATACCATACAAACTATTTGACATAATGGGCAAAGAAGGAATTCTACCAAATTCCTTTTATGACACAAATATGGTACTGATCCCAAAGCCAGGTAGATCAAAAACAGAGAAAGAAAACTATAGACCAATCCCTTTAATGAACATAGATGCAAAAATCTTAAATAGAATACCAGTCAAAAGACTACAGCAAGTGATCATGAGGGTTATTCATTATGATAGGGTAGGATTTATACCTGGAATGAAAGGATGGTTCAATATTAAAAAAACTATTCACATAATTTTTTAAACATTATTTTATTTGGTCATTTCCAAACATTATTCATTGGAAACAAAGATCATTTTCTTTACCCCCCCCCCCATAGCCGACTCATGATTCCACTGGGTATCACATATGTTCTTGATTCAAACCCATTTCCATGTTGTTGGTATTTGCATAAACTATTCACATAATTGACCATATCAATAAGCAAACCAACAAAAATCACATGATTATATCAATAGATGCAGAAAAAGCCTTTGACAAAATACAATACCTATTCCTATTGAAAACACTTAGAAAGTATAGGAATAGAAGGGCCTTTCCTAAAAATAATAAAAAGTATACATTTAAAACCATCAGCAAACATCATCTGCAATGGGGATAAATTAGAAGCTTTCCCAATAAGATCAGGAGTGAAATAAGGATGCCCATTATCACCTTTATTATTTAATATTGTACTAGAAACAATAGCAGTAGCAATTAGAGAAGAAAAAGAAATTGAAGGTATTAAAATAGGCAATGAGGAGACCAAGCTATCACTCTTTGCAGATGATATGATGGTCTACTTAAGGAATCCTAGAGAATCAACTAAAAAGCTAGTGGAAATAATCAACAACTTCAGCAAAGTTGCAGGATACAAATTACCCACATAAATCATCAGTATTTCTATATAATTCCAACTCACCCTAGTAGCAAGAGTTAGAAAAATAAATTCCCTTTAAAATCACCACAGACAGTATGAAATATTTAGGAATCTATCTGCCAAGACAAACACAGGAACTATATAAACACAACTACAAAACACTTTCGCCACAATTAAAACTAGATCTAAACAGTTGGAAAAACATTAATTGCTCATTGGTAGGTCGAGTTAACATAATAAAAATGACAATCCTACCCAAACTAATTTACTTATTTGAGGCCATACCCATCAAACTACAAAAAAACTTTTTTATAGAATTAGAAAAAAAACCATAAAGTTCATTTGGAATAACAAAAGATCAAGAATATCAAGAGAAATGAAGAAAAAAATGCGAAGAAAGGTGGCCTATCAGTACCAGATGTTAAACTGTACTATAAAGCAGTGATCATCAAAGCCATATGGTACTGACTAAGAGACAGAAGGGAGGATCAGTGGAATAGACTTGGGGTAAGTGACCTCAGTAAGGCAGTCTATGATAAACCCAACAATCCCAGTTTTGGGGGCAAAAATCAACTATTTGACAAAAATGGCTGGGAATATAGGAAAAAAGTATAGGAGAAATTAGGTTTAGATCAACATCTCACACCCTATACCAAGATAAACTCAGAATGGGTGAATGACTTGAACATAAAGAAGGAAACAATAAGTAAATTATGTAAACACAGAATGACATACTTATCAGATCTTTGGGAAAGGAAAGATTTTAAGACCAAGTAAGAGTAAGAAAAAATTACAAAATGAAAAATAATTTTGACTACATTAAATTAAAAAGTTTTTGTACAAACAAAACCAATGCAGTCAAAATTAGAAGGGAAGCAAAAAATTGGGAAACAATTTTATAACAAAAACCTCTGACACTAATCACTCAAATTTATGAGGAACTAAATCAATTGTACAAAAAAATCAAGCCATTCCCCAGTTGATAAATGGGCAAGGGACATCAATAGGCAATTTTCAGATAAAGAAATCAAAACTATTAACAAGCACATGAAAAAATGTTCTAAATCTCTTATAATCAGAGAAATACAAATAAAAACAACTCTGAGGTATCACCTCACACCTAGCAGATTGGCCAACATGACAGCAAAAGAAAATAATGAATGTTGGAGGGGATGTGGCAAAATTGGGACATTAATGCATTGCTGGTGGAGATGTGAACTGATCCAACCATTCTGGAAGGCAATTTGGAACTATGCCCAAAGGGCGCTAAAAGATTGTCTGCTCTTTTACCCAGCCATAGCACTGCTGGATTTGTAGCCCAAAGAGATAATAAGGAAAAAGACTTGTACAAGAATATTCATAGCCATGGTTTGTGGTGGCAAAAAAATTGGAAAATGAAGGGATGCCCTCCAATTGGGGAATGCCTGAACAAATTGTGGTATATGCTGGTGATGGAATACTATTGTGCTCAAAGGAATAATAACCTGGGGGAATTCCATGTGAACTGGAATGACCTCCAGGAATTACTACAGAGTGAAAGGAGCAGAACCAGGAGAACATTGTACATAGAGACTGATGTACTGTGGTAAATTCAAATGTAATGAACTTCTCTACTAGTAGCAGTGTACTAGTAGCAGTATCCAGAACTATTTGGAGAGACATATGAGAAAGAATGCTATCCACATCCAGAGGAAGAACTGTGGGAAAAGAAACACAGAAGAAATACAACCACTTGTTCACATGGGTCGGTGGGGCTATGCCTGGGAAAGTGGACTCTAAAAAATCACCCTAGTGCAAATACTAATAATAAGGAAATTGGTCTTGATAAATGGCACATGTTAAACCCAGAGGAATTATGTGTCATATATGGGAGGAAGGTGGGGGAGGAGAGGGAAGGAACATGAGTCTTGTAACCATGGAAAATTATTCTAAATCATCTAATTAAATAAAATTTTAAAAAAAGGCATGATTAGATTTATGACTCTCATTATGTATGTATAAAATAGTACAATCCCAGTAAAAACTGAAATTTAACATTTCCTCTTGTTTTTGCTATTCCAAAAGTCAGGGAATTAATAATGTGATTATTAGATATTTTTTATCTTAAACAGTTGTGTAAAAATTTTCATTTTTTCTTTCAAAAGTTCAAGTCTTTGATCATTTTACTCTACTGGACAGTTTTAGTCTTACAGATCAATTCTATATTGATTTATACAGATTCAAGTTGTCAAACTTTTTTTTTTACCTGACAAATTTATTGCCAATATTTTCTCAATCTATTTTTTAAAATTAGGCAGTCCTTTTTGTTGAGCAAAATCCTTTTTAACTATGTATAATCAAACACACAAATTTGAATAATTATTTCCATTTGTTATTTGTTGTAAACTTGCTAGGGTTAGATGGACTAGGTATGATTTTAGCTTAAGATCTGATGCTAAAAGGTGACAAAATGAGAAAATGGTACCTCACTATGGTAACCTTCAACTTCCTTCTGGAGTCATTGTTATTGGAATATGAGACACAATAAGTGATTATCACAGCAGAGCCATCATTTTTATCAGGAATTTCCAAATGTTTTTCAAGTTGAACTTAAGCCTGCTCCTACAAAGAAGATAACACTTTTACTTCTAGAGCTCAAGAAATAATTAAGAATTCAGGATATCAAAGCAACTGGTACAACTGAGTCACTAAAATGGGCCCTGCTACTTGCATTCAGTTCTCCTCAGCTATTAATCATCATGGAAAGATCCCAGCACACAAAATCAAAAGATAGTACATTGAATAGCTTATTTTAAAGTGCAGGCAGCCAATCCTCTAATGGCTGTCAGAATTTGTAGGCAAGCAAATAAGAGAGAGAATTCCTAATGATTAGTTCCTTGTGGCATTTGCATTCTTAAAAGTATATTCTTTATACTCCCTGGAGCCCTTGTACATTCTTGATAGCAGGAATGCAATATAAGTTATTTCCTTTAAGAGCACTGTCTTTTATTGACATACTAAAATATCCTACAGGCTAGACTTGCCTTCCCTTTCTCCTCACACACCCCCTTTACTACCACCCCCCTCTCTCTTTCTCCATGCCATCACTGGTTCTCTTTCTAAGAATGCAATAAACATTTCAGCAGTCTTTTCAATCCACATTATTTATAATATTCTGAACATCCATTGAGCCTGGCTAGAATGTTAAGTAATAAATCAAATGTAAAAACAAAAAGGGGAAAGAAATCACCTTTTGGCTGGAACCAACGTCCGAGAGATTTCAGTCTCCAAGACATTTACTTACATAAAGAAAAGTAAGCCAAGGATGAAACTCATGGTTTAGAATGGCACAGAATCAGGAAACCCAATTATATAAGTATAATTATGACTTCCTATAAACTTCTAGCAAATGTGCTTCACAATTATCAGAAGATAAATGATATATGTGGGAAGAATTCTCAATGCCTTGGCTGAAAGCAGTTGAATAAGCAGTTACAGGTAATCATCATGATTCTCTCTCCCTCTGTTACAAAGGGTCCCTCCCATGTAGCCTAGAAGAGACAAAAATAGCAATTCTCCTTTCTTATTCTCCAATTCTCTTTCTTTTGCCAGTGCATGTAGGGCCTTATTGCTGCTGCCCACACTGAGAAAGATGCTGATGTTAAAGGTATGGCTGAAGGAGTGACAGGATTATGAAAGAATCATAGTTTAAGAGATTGTGAAAGAAAGTAGGCTTAGGCTCCTCCATCCATAGCACCTATTCTGAACAAAGTTGTTCAGGGTTAAGAGTATATTGGTTGAAGAGTCTCTCTTTGCTAACAGAGCCTTTCAGCTTATACATGGAAAGGTCCAAGGCCAAGCTAATGTCTCATATCCTTTTCTGTAGTTTTTCTATATGGGAAGAGGATTAGGGTCATTATTTCCTTAACCATTTAAACATTTATCTATTTTTTTCTAAGTATACTGATTTATTAAGCAATGCATGCCAATTTTCCAACAAATTGGGCTTCCTTCCTCAGTTTTAGGCTGGATCTTGAATAAAGGGGGAGACAAACTTTTATACAGTAAAAACAATCAAATAAGACTAATTAATTAAAATGAAACAATATAATATTAGGTAATCTGATTTCTAACTGGATGAAAGATTAAGTATTGACCTGATGCTTTCAGCATACTTTGGAGAGCAGTTTTGATGCTCCCTGCTTTTGTTTTCTCTTTGGATTAACTGGCATAGTCAGATCTATGAGTCATGAATGTAGGCTAAAGTGTCAAAAAAGAATCAAACAAGTTCTGTAGATATCTCTCAGTCTGGTCTTCTCTGCCTTGCTCCTGAATCAAAGGAGTCTCAGGATGGAATTCATCAACTACAATATGGGAGTTCCACAAATGTGGACTAGAAATCTTTTCCACCACACACTAACCACAAAATTACCATATATTCTCTATCTATTGATGAGTTTTCTCTCATCTAGGCTTTATCAGATTTGCTCAGGTTCACTATAGAGAAGATTTTTTTTTATTTCTATTACTGTATCTATCTATTTCACAGTGAGATTCTTTTTTATTCTCTGTAGGTCCTTTTTTGAAAACAATTTGTAAACTATGTTTTTGTTCTCTTTTTGCAGGATTCAGAACTTTTCACTTTTAAGGAATTTAATGCAGAATTAGGATAACCAAAATATAAGATATTTTATCATGTATCTCTCATGTATTGTATCATGTAAACTCTAGTAAATGAAACTAGCAGTTAACACTTGATCAAGAGAAAATCCTGGATGTGATATCTTTCACCTCAGGTTATAGTTAATAGGATGAATGACTCTTTTTAAAGAATTTTAACAGTTCAACAAAGAATAGACCCACCACATTACTAGTAAAAAAGCCCTGATAAATTTGTGGTAGTATGTACTCAACAACGAGTTTGACATTCTTAGTCATGTTTGTTTCTTTTTTAAATACACAGATTTTGCAAAAATCAGTTTTCAAAAATGGCAAAACCTGTCTTGAATCCACAATGCTACAATATGGCTGGATATCATACCTTTTACTAATCAGGAACTATTATCTAAGGCTTCAGTGAAGCCTTACATGCCTCATATGAAGTAAATGACAACTTTCAGCCTCTTTTGTCCTTGACAATATAACCTTATCTGCAGAGCTCCATACTAGTTTTCTTCATACCCTTCAGAGTATCTCCTTTTTGTTCCACTGACATCGAATTTGGGAGTAACAAGAAGATCTAGAAGACCCTAGAGTTGTGAGACACATGTACCCTTCTCCTTTGAGGATAGGTAAGATTTACTATAACCCTGCTATTACTCTGTAGTTTCAACAAAGCTCATGAAGAACAAGTCAATCTGTGTCTTCAATTAGTCAAACCATCTAAATCAAACATCATTTGTCCTTACCTATTCCACTTCTTTTGGGGACTGCAACCTCCCCTTAATGAAATCATTCCCTTTAAGGACTGAAGCAAGGACGATTTAATGTGAGGTAGAAAACTGGACTTTACATTTGAATGGATTACAGCCTTAAGCCTAATGATTACTTGTGCAAATTTCTGGATTTGGCAAGAAGTTTCCAAAGCCTTTAAAAAAGCAAAACACCAAAAGTGTAGGCTATCCTTAGAAATCTACAGAAATTTCAGCATAAGTAAACTGCTGCTTTAGTCTATATGACTATCTCTGATATTTTCTGCCTGCTATTGTCCAATTCAAACACAAATTCTCTTAGGTGAGAACTTGCTTAATATTTTACATAAAAATTTTTCATCTGCCAGTCTATCTTCCAACTACAAGTCTCTTCCCACTCCAGATTTTATTCCACTTAGCTGTCAAAGTGATCTTCCTAAAGCAAAGGTCTTTCTTATATCATTATATTATATTATATCTCATATCATTCAATTGCCATCTGCCATTACCTCCTCCTTCACCCCTGTGTCTCATGATGAAATGACCTTACTCTTTATCAATGCCATTATTTCATTTATTTCCTCTTCCTCTCCTTCCTCGCCCTCCCCTTCCCCTCCCTCTTTCTTCCTCCCTCATCCCTGAAAAAGTCTTCACTTGATTCCTCCATCTCTATTATCAAACTATATCTCTTCTGTTTTTTCTAGCTAAACTCAAAAAAGTCACCTAACAGGTACCTACATTTTCTCTCCTACTACTCTCTTCTTTGAAAAGGTGGAAAGTCTTATAGAGTTTAGCCTTAGGCTTCCAACTGTATCATTTCACTGAAATGAAGTTACCATAGACTTTTTTCAATTCTTATTCTCCTTTACCTTTCTATAGCCCATGATATTCTTATTCACAAGATTCTCAGAATACAACTCTCTCCTGGTTCTCCTTCCTTGCTGACTGCTATTTTTGTCTCCTTTGCTAGATTGTCTTTAAGATTATACCTTCAAACTGTGGGTGTCGACTTCTGGTCAAGATGGTGGCTTAGAGAAAGCTAAAGTTCAGATCTCCGGAAACACTTCCCTACCGAACTCAAACTATATGCTCCTAAGGCACCGAAATTCAAAACAAACAACAGCACAGACCCCGGGAATCCTCCTCCTAGACCTGGATCAAAAGGTACACCCCCCCCAAAGCCAGAACACGAGATCACTCGGACCTAAGAGGTAGGCAGAAGGAAGGTCCCAGGACCCATCCCCCCAACCCAGAGCCCTGAGTCTGAGGCAGCAGAGGGAACCTTCTTAGAGCCTCAGGGCTGGCAATCCTGAAGGCCCCTTCCTGAAAACAACCTGACCCAGTCGAGGGGGCACCCAGACAGCAGGGAAACAGAGAGAGACAGGAGGAGCCTATAGCCCCTTGGGTCTCACGGAAGGTCCCTGCCTCAGGGCATACTCAGTATGAGGTTAATCCTATCAGGAGCCCTCAGAGCTCCAGGAAGCCACGGCCCCTCCCCCCTCAGAGAGCAGGGTCCTCTGAAACAACAGTAACCCTCAGGGCTGGATAAAAGGCCTTGGGAGCCAGCTATTCTGAAGGCCACATCCTGAAAAAAACCTGACCCAGTCGCGGGGGCACCCAGAGAGCAGGGAAACAGAAAGAGACAGGGGGAGCCTGCAGCCCCCTGGCTGGATCCTTCCATCCGAGTCTCAAGGTCCCTGCCTCAAAGCATACTCAGTTCAACCCAGAGAAAGTTAATCTTATCAGGAGCCCTTGGAGCTCTGGGAAGCTGCGGCCCCTCCCCCCTCGGAGTGCTGGCTCTCCAGGCCAGCTAAGGCACAGAAACAAACACCCCGAGGAAAGGGCCGAGCCAGGCTCAGAGCTGGAAGTAAGGCAACAGAGAAGCATCGGGAGGGAACTGAGGAGGGCAGTAACCCGGAAAACCAGCAATTCCTGGCTTCCTCAGGAAGACAGAACAACAACCGCATAGAACAGACAATCTGCCTAGGGCTAAAACCTCTGAACACAAGACAGAGATAAGAAAAGCTAGACCTCCCCACTCAGATAGAGATGGCAAACTCCATAGAAGCACAAAAGCCCCAAAATTCCAAGAAAAACAAGAAGAAGGGGGCTATTTTGGACACGTTTTATGGAGCAAAAATACAAAATACAGAGGAGATAGAAGAGAAAACACAAGCAAATGGTCTGAAATCTTCCAAAGGAAATGGAAACTCTCCACAAACCCATGAAGAATTTGAATCGGAAAGGATCAAAAAGATGGAAGCCTTCTGGAAGGAAAAGTGGGAAATAATGCAAAAGAAATTCATGCATCTACAAAACCAGTTTGACCAAAGTGAAAAGGAAAACCAGGCTTTAAAAGTCAGAATTAGGCAACTCGAAGACAACGAGCAGGTAAAAAAGCAAGAATCAATAAAGCAAAGCCAAAAGATCAAGAAATTAGAAAAGATCATAAAATATCTCACTGAAAAGGTGACAGACTTGGAAAATAGAGGAAGAAGAAATAATTTAAGAATAATTGGACTTCCAGAAAAGCCAGAAATAAACAGCAAACTTGACATCTTAATACAAAATATAATCAAAGCAAATTGCCCAGAGATTCTAGAACAAGGGGGCAATACAGCCACTGACAGAGCTCACAGAACACTGTCTACACTAAATCCCAAAAAGACAACTCCCAGAAATGTAATTGCCAAATTCCAAAGCTTTCAAACAAAAGAAAAAATCCTACAAGAAGCCAGAAAAAGACAATTTAGATATAAAGGAATGCCAATCAGGGTCATACAAGACCTTGCAAGTTCCACTCTGAATGATCGTAAGGCATGGAACATGATTTTCAGAAAGGCAAGAGAGCTGGGTCTTCAACCAAGAATCAGCTATCCAGCAAAACTGACTATATACTTCCAAAGGAAAGTATGGGCATTCAACAAAATAGAAGATTTCCAAGTTTTTGCAAAGAAAAGACCAGAGCTCTGTGGAAAGTTCTATATCGAAAAACAAAGAGCATGGAATACCTGAAAAGGTAAATATGACGGAAAGGGAACAGGAGAAAAATGTTATCTTTTTCTTTTACCCAAACTCTCTTCTATAAGGACTACATTTATATCAATCTATGTATACTAACATGTGGGGAAAATGTAATGTGTAAATAGGGGTAAAAGAAAGACCAAATAGAATAATCTTTCTTACACAAAGATTCACATGGGAAGGGTAGGGGTAGAAAACTCCTATAAGGAGAGGAAGAGAGTTTTTACTTAAACCTTACTCTCAGGGAAATCAACTCTGAGAGGGAAGAACATCCAGATCCATTGGGATCGTGAATTCTATCTTACACAACAAGGGAAGGGAGAAGGGAAAACCAAGGGGGGAGGGGGGAGGAAACACAAAGAAGGGAGGGAAGAAGAGGGGGGAGGGGAGGGAACAAAAAGGGAGGGATTAGAAAGGGAAACATATCAAGGGAGAGGACAAAGGGGACTGATTTAAAGTAAATCACTGGACAAAAAGGTAGAGCTGAAGATGAAAGGTTAGAATTAGGGAAGGATATCAAAATGCCAGGGAGTCCACCAGTGACAGTCATAACTTTGAACGTGAATGGGATGAACTCACCCATAAAACGTAGACGAATAGCAGAATGGATTAGAATCCAAAACCCTACCATATGTTTTCTTCAAGAAACACACATGAGGCGGGTAGACACCCACAAGGTCAGAATGAAAGGATGGAGTAAGACCTTCTGGGCCTCAACTGACAGAAAGAAGGCAGGAGTGGCAATCATGATATCTGATAAAGCCAAAGCAAAAATAGACCTGATCAAAAGGGATAGGGAAGGTAATTATATTTTGTTAAAAGGGACTTTAGATAATGAGGAAATATCACTAATCAACATGTATGCACCAAATAATATAGCACCCAAATTTTTAATGGAGAAACTAGGAGAATTGAAGGAAGAAATAGACAGTAAAACTATACTAGTGGGAGACTTAACCCAACCATTATCAAATTTAGATAAATCAAATCAAAAAATAAATAAGAAAGAGGTAAAAGAAGTGAATGAAATCTTAGAAAAATTAGAATTAATAGACATATGGAGAAAAATAAATAGGGATAAAAAGGAATACACCTTCTCAGAACCATACGGCACATTCACAAAGATTGACCATATATTAGGTCACAGAAACATGGTACACAAATGCAGAAAAGCAGAAATAATAAATGCAGCCTTTTCAGATCACAAGGCAATAAAAATAACGATCAGTAATGGTACATGGAAAACCAAATCAAAAACTAATTGGAAATTAAACAATATGATACTCCAAAATCATTTAGTTAGAGAAGAAATCATAAAAACAATTAATAATTTCATCGAGGAAAATGACAATGGCTAGACATCCTTTCAAACCTTTTGGGATGCAGCCAAAGCAGTAATTAGAGGTAAATTCATATCCCTGAGTGCATATATTAACAAACTACGGAGAACAGAGATCAATCAATTGGAAATGCAAATAAAAAAACTCGAAAGCAATCAAATTAAAAACCCCCAGCAGAAAACCAAACTTGAAATCCTAAAAATTAAGGGAGAAATTAATAAAATCAAAAGTGATAGAACTATTGATTTAATAAATAAGACAAGAAGCTGGTACTTTGAAAAAACAAACAAAATAGACAAAGTACTGGTCAATCTAATTTAAAAAAGGAAAGAAGAAAAGCAAATTAACAGCTTCAAAGATGAAAAGGGGGACATCACCTCCAATGAAGAGGAAATTAAGGCAATCATTAAAAATTACTTTGCCCAATCATATGGCAATAAATACACCAATTTAGGTGATATGGATGAATATATACAAAAATACAAACTGCCTACACTAACAGAAGAAGAAATAGATTTCTTAAATAATCCCATATCAGAAAATGAAATCCAACAGGCCATCAAAGAACTCCCTAAGAAAAAATCCCCAGGGCCTGATGGATTCACAAGTGAATTCTATCAAACATTCAGAGAACAGTTAATCCCAATACTATACAAACTATTTGACATAATAAGCAAAGAGGGAGTTCTACCAAATTCCTTTTATGACACAAACATGGTACTAATTCCAAAACCAGGCAGAATTATAAACCAATCTCCCTAATGAATATAGATGCAAAAATCTTAAATAGGATACTAGCAAAAAGACTCCAGCAAGTGATCAGAAGGGTCATCCACCATGATCAAGTAGGATTTATCCCAGGGATGCAGGGCTGGTTCAATATTAGCAAAACCATCCACATAATTGACCACATCAACAAGCAAACCAGCAAGAACCACATGATTATCTCAATAGACGCAGAAAAAGCCTTTGATAACATACAACACCCATTCCTATTAAAAACACTAGAAAGCATAGGAATAGAACGGTCGTTCCTAAAAATAATAAACAGTATATATCAAAAACCATCAGCTAATATCATCTGCAATGGGGATAAACTAGATGCATTCCCAATAAGATCAAGAGTGAAACAAGATGCCCATTATCACCTCTACTATTTGACATTGTACTAGAAACACTAGCAGTAGCAATTAGAGAAGAAAAAGAAATTGAAGGCATCAAAATAGGCAAGGAGGAGACCAAGTTATCGCTCTTTGCAGATGACATGATGGTCTACTTAAAGAATCCTAGAGATTCAACCAAAAAGCTAATTGAAATAATCAACAACTTTAGCAAAGTTGCAGGATACAAAATAAACCCGCACAAGTCATCAGCATTTCTATATAACTACAACACAGCTCAGTAGCAAAAACTAGAAAGAGAAATCCCATTCAAAATCACCTTAGACAAAATAAAATACTTAGGAATCTATCTCCCGAGAGAAACACAGGAACTATATGAACACAACTACAAAGCACTTTCCACACAACTAAAACTAGACTTGAGCAATTGGAAAAACATTAACTGCTCATGGGTAGGATGAGCCAATATAATAAAAATGAATATGCTACCAAAACTTATTTATCTATTTAGTGCCATACCCATTGAACTCCGAAAAAATTTTTTTACTGATTTAGAAAAAAACATAACAAAGTCCATTTGGAATAACAAAGGATCAAGGATATCCAGGGAAATAATGAAAAAAAAAACACAAATGATGGGGGCCTTGCAGTCCCAGACCTCAAACTATATTACAAAGCAGCAGTCATCAAAACAATTTGGTACTAGCTAAGAGACAGAAAGGAGGATCAGTGGAATAGACTGGGGGCAAGAGACCTCAGCAAGACAGTATACGATAAACCCAAAGATCCCAGCTTTTGGGACAAAAATCCACTATTCGATAAAAAGTGCTGGGAAAATTGGAAGACAGTGTGGGAGAGATTAGGAATTGATCAACATCTCACACCCTACACCAAGATAAATTCAAAATGGGTGAATGACTTAAACATAAAGAAGGAAACCCTAAGTAAATTGGGTAAACCCAGAATAGTATACATGTCAGACCTTTGGGAGGGGAAAGACTTTAAAACCAAGCAAGACATAGAAAGAGTCACAAAATGTAAAATAAATAATTTCGACTACATCAAATTAAAAATCTCTTATACAAACAAAACCAATGTAACTAAAATCAGAAGGAAAACAACAAATTGGGAAAAAATCTTCATAAAAACCTCTGTCAAAGGTTTAATTACTCAAATTTATAAAGAGCTAAATCTATTGTACAAAAATCCAAGCCATTCTCCAATTGATAAATGGGCAAGGGATATGGATAGGCAGTTTTCAGATAAAGAAATCAAAACTATTAATAAGCACATGAAGAAGTGTTCTAAATCTCTTATAATCAGAGAGATGCAAATCAAAAGAACTCTGAGGTATCACCTCACACCTAGCAGATTGGCTAACATGATAGCAAAGGAAAGTAATAAATGCTGGAGGGGATGTGGCAAAGTAGGGACATTAATTCATTGCTGGTGGAGTTGTGAACTGATCCAACCATTCTGGAGGGCAATTTGGAACTATGCCCAAAGGGCAACAAAAGAATGTCTACCCTTTGATCCAGCCAATAGCACTTCTGGGTCTGTACCCCAAAGAGATAATGGACAAAAAGACTTGTACAAAAATATTCATAGCTGCGCTCCTTGTGGTGTCCAAAAATTGGAAAACGAGGGGATGCCCTTCAATTGGGGAATGGCTGAACAAATTGTGGTATATGTTGGTGATGGAATACTATTGTGCAAAAAGGAATAATAAAATGGAGGAGTTCCATGGGGCCTGGAACGACCTCCAGGAAGTGATGCAGAGCAAGAGGAGCAGAACCAGGAGAACATTGTACAGAGACAAACACACTGTGGTATAATCGAACGTAATGGACTTCTCCATTAGTAGCCGTGTAATGTCCCTGAACAATCTGCAGGGATCTAGGAGAAAAAACACTATCCATAAGCAGAGGGCAAACTGTGGGAGTAGAAACACCAAGGAAAAGCAACTGCCCAACTACAGCGGTTGAGGGGACATGACAGAGGAGAGACTCTAAACGAACACTGTAATACAAATACTAACAACATGGCAATGGGTTCGAATCAAGAACACATGTGATACCCAGTGGAATCACGCGTCCGCTATGGGGGGTTGGGGGGGAGGAAAAGATAATGATCTTTGTCTTTAATGAATAATGCTTGGAAATGATCAAATAAAATATTATTAAAAAAAAAACAAAACTGTGGGTGTCCTTCAGGATGAGCTCTCTTCTCTTCTCCCCTGATACTGTTTCACTTGGTCTCACCGGTTTCCAAAGATTTAATTACCATTTCTAAGCCAATGATTTCCAAATCTACCTATCCAGATACAACCTCTCTGCTGATCACCAAGCTCGTATATTCAACTACTTTTTAGCTATCTTTAATTGCTTGTGTGGTAGATATCAGTATGTGCAAAATGGAACTCATCTTTCCCCCTTAAGTCTTCCCTCATCCTACTTTCCCTATTAGGGTAGACTAACACACCATACTGGTATACACCATATGCCCTGTTTCTTAGGTTCACAACTTAGGAGTCATCCTGGAGTCCTTGTTATTGGTTATACCCCATGTCCCAAACTGTTGTGAAGGCCCAGAGATTTCACCTTTGCAACATCTTTCAAATATTCCCTCTATACTCTTCTGACACTGCTACCATTCCAGTCCCTTATCATCTCATCCCTGCTGGTGGATCTGCCTACCTCAAGTCTTTCCCCACTCCAATCCATCCTTCATGCACTAAAAGAGATCTGAGCATGCCATTCCCCTCATACAATTCACTCCAGGGTGGAACCAGGGGCAAGTCACTTAATAACCCTGCACCTCAAGTTACCTCATCTGTAAAACAAAGAGATTAGAATAAATGGTTTCTTAGGATCATCCTCCTAATTCACCCACACGTTCATTCACCAATATATACAACTTTTTTTTATGTACTTTGAAAGTATTTCCCTTTCTCCATCAGAAAAGAGTATAAGGAGTCAAATTCTTCTGTCCTTAGAAAGTTAATCATGCATTTGGAAAAACCTTCTTATTCCCTTTGAGTCATTGCATATGCATGGTCACATTCAAAGATAATGTTATAGAGTGTCAGAGTAAATTTAAGGGGAAAACCATAATTTTCAACCTACTCTAAAATGTCTATCCCATGAGTAGAAATAAGCAAAATAAACAAGGGTAGAATAACTATTAAATAATCTATAATATCATTTATAGTAAACCCTCCATCTCTGTTAGCAGATCCAATCATTCAGCTCAAATCTTGATACTTCCAGTCTTATTCTAAATTCCTCTTTACTCATTTCCTTTTATTAATTATTGCTATGTTAGCATACTGCCATTCAAAGATACTATTTTTACCTAATTCCTTTCCTAAGACCATTTCTTTGTCTTCTATCATCTTCTATACTAAGCCTTTGATCATTTTTGTCTCCTTCATAATTTATCATTTTGTTTCCACTTATTTCCTTTCTCACATACTAGGAGCGATGCAAAGTTTGGGTGAGACAAAAGCCTGTATTTTACATCTCATATCTATATGTATATCTCACCTTCTATCCTTGGAGATTAAAACACAAGCAAAAATAATTATAGTACAGAATTACACATGATAAGCACTTTTGAGATGTATAAAATGATATAATTCAAAGGGAATTTAATTCAGTAAGCATTTTTCAGTACCTACTATGTGTAGCACCTTCATCTCCTAATTTTCTCTAGAGTAAGATAGATTTTTATAACCAGTCTGCCAGTCTGTCTGCCAACTACAAGTCTCTTCCAACTCCATATTATTTTCCATTTAGCTGTCAAAGTGATTTTCCTAAAGGAAAGGTCTTTCTTACCATGCCATTCCCATCACCTCCAGGAACAACTACGAAGTCTTCTTTTTGCTTATAGATAGATCCCTTAATAACCTAGCTCCTTCCTAACTTTCTAGTATTCTTATATTGTATATAAGGGGAACCACACACATACTCTGAGACAGTCTCTTTGCTGTTCCTCAAAAATGTTCCTCACTCTATGTTCCTATGCTTGGAATTTTATCCCTCATTTCTGCCTTCTGGCTTCCTTTAAGTTACAGCTAAAAATTAACCCTTGAAAAGAAATTTTTCTTGATCCTCCTTATATTCTAGGTTTGTAGATGGTTATTTGCATATTGTGTCCCTCATTAGACTTGATAGTGGGATCAGTCTTTTACCATTATTTGTAATTTTCTGTACTTTGTACAATGTCTGGCACTTAGGAGGTGTTTAAAAAAAGGTTTACTGATCAAGTCACTTTAGTGAATTGTTAATTGTATCAATTAGTTCTTCTGTTGATTCTCTAGGGTTTTCTAAGTAAGCTGCCATGATTTCAGCACATAGAGATCAGTTTCTGTATTTTGGGCGTATACCTTTACTTTCTCTTACTTTATTGCCATCAACATCAATTTTAGAACTATGTTAAATAGTAGAGAAAGTCATCTTAATGAAAGCTTCCAGTTTTTCCACTGCAAACACTATTTTTATTTTAGATACTTTTATGTTATTTTTTTAAAACCCATACCTTCTGTCTTAGAATCAATACTGTGTATTGGTTCCAAGGCAGAAAGGTGGTAAGGGGGTTGGGGGCAGAGCTGGGTAGCTCAGTATATTGAGAACCAGGCCTGGAGATAGGAGGTCCTAGGTTAAAATCTGGCCTCAGACACTTCCCAGCTGTGTGACCCTGGGCAAGTCACTTAACCCCTATTTCCTAGTCTTTACCACTTTTCTGCCTTGGAACCAATACACAGTATTGATTCCACAAGATGGAAGGTAAGAGTTTTTTGCGTTGGTTTTTTTTTTTTAAAGAGTGGTAAGGGCTAGGCAAAAGGGGTTAAGTGTCTTGCCCAGGGTCACACAGCTGGGAAGTGTCTGAGGCCAGATTTGAAGCTAAGACCTCCCATCTCTAGGTCTAGTTCTCCATCTACTGAGCCACCCAGTTGCCCCCATGATGTTATTTTTCAAAAGTCCTTCAATGCCTCTACTCATTTTTTAAAAAAGCATAAATGAATGGTTTTATCAGCTTCTAAGGGTTCAATGATCATCTCTTTGCATATAATCCCCATATTCCTAGATGTCCCAGAAGCATCTCAAAATCTTATATGTCCAAATGGAACTCATTATCTACTTTGGCCAAACCATCCTACAAAAGGGGGGAAAACACTTTCTCCAAACTCTCTTTATATTTGTCACCATCTTTCCAGACATCTAAGTTCCCAACCATGGCATTATCCTTCACTCTTCCCTTTCCATGATCCCCCCATAACCAACCTATTAACATGTTTTATCAAATTATATAGTTCCATGAAATAATTTGCATCACTTTCTATTCACAAAGCCACCACTCTTGTTCAGGTCCTTATCACTTTTCACCTGAGAAATTACAAATAGCATCCTAATCTGACTCCTACTTTCTGATCTTTCCTGCCTCTAATTCATACTTCACACTGCTACCAAAATAATTTAAGTCATCAGTCTGACTATTCCACACTCTTGCTTTAAGAACTTTCAGCAGCTTTATATAGCTTCTAGAAAAATAAATAAAATTTTCATCCTAGCATTTAGAACCATTTATATTCTGGCTTTAGACCATTTTAACATACGTTTCCTTCAATATATACTCCAAACAAACTGACCTATTTTTTTGTTTCCAGAATTCAAGTTTTATTTTCTACACTGATACCTTTTCACAAGTTGTCTCTCATGCCTTAGAAAGCTCTACATCCTATTTTAACCTCTTAAATTCCATCAAAGCTCATCTCATCATCTCCTTTGATAAGATTTTCCTGATTCCTCTGATTATTATTGCTTTCTCCCTTTTTATATTAGTATGGGTATATTTGTCTGTTTTTATATTGTATAACCCTAAATATACCACTCAAGGACAAGGAATACTTTTTATTTTATCTTTTTTATGTCTAGCACCTAGCACTATTAATTTTACAACATGAGTATATGATAATCATTTTTTGGAGCAGATTAGAAGCTACCACCAAAGCTGAGCTCCTTTCCCCTCTCATGCATGAATAGCCTAGGATTTCTGTCTTTCCCTACCACCTAAAACCAAGAATATATATTTTTTAATCTCTTGTTCCAAAATGAAAAAAATTTCTAGTTGGTTCTGGCTTGGACTTCAATGACTTATTTAAAAAATAATTTTTAAATGTGAGATCATCTTTTGGAATACTGAGAGTATAAGAAATTATCAGGATTACATTTAAGCATTGTGTAGTGAAAGTAGAATCAGTTCCTTTTATTTGGTGAGTTCAGTTAATTAAGAACTATTCTTATCCCATTTACTTGTCATTTTTCAAGAATTTCTGAAGCTTTCTACTCCTATCAAATTGCAATTTTAATCTAAATTCATTAAGCCGTTATTCTTCTAGTTAAGAGGTTCAAAAGCAACTTGAGATATATATTATTATCACTGATTACTTTAACAAGTATGTTACAATTGTCTCATTTTTCAGAGCTATCACTAGGTTTTTCATTTCCAATAAAACTTTATTTTTTAAAACTACCTGTCATGTCTTATAAGCCCCTAAAGCTTTGTATTATACTTACTTTAAAATGCAGATAAAATGGTTTATTACTAGGTCTATTTATTAATTTGCTTGTCATCTGAAACAAACTTAATCCTTTTTAAGAATTGTACTGAAACTGGAAAGACCATGAACTATGAGTCATGATAACTGAATGTGAAGTCACTTTCCCTTTTAAGTTTCAGTTCCTTCATCTGTAAACTTGTACTATTTGAACTCTAAGTCTTTTACATCTCTGGCATTCTGTGTTCTAAAATGTATTGTCACTGTGGCTTAACGACTAGTTTGATGATCTGTGCTGCAATAAAATGCTATATTTCTAAAGGGTCATAACTAGGAGATCAATTAGGATATATCTAAGAAAAGATACCCATACACCCAGTTATGGCCACCTTAACTAACCTTTTTTTAATCTTTGGTTTACTGAGAAATTAAGTTATTGGGAATCCCCAATTTCATAACCATTCTGATTAGAAAATGTGTGAGTAAACACATACATTAATAGATACATATATAGTTGGAAAGAAGCATATTCTCTGTCTCATCATCTGCCTTTAACCTCTTCAGTCTGGCTAGGGAACTTCTTGCTTTTATTTTAATTTTTTACTGTAACCTGTAATTACTGTAATCATAAAAATATGGATATTTTAAATAGAAAGACCTTAAAAGAGGAGTGTATATAAAAACATAATCTCTTCTGTACAACTTGATGTTTATAAATATGCATTAAATTTAATGTGGGAGTACCAATAATGTCCTAGCTCTGACCTCTTGCAAACATCTTTGAGCTATTTTCTGAAAGTTTTAAAATATTGACTCTTTTCTTTTTCTTTTTTTAATATCACTATCACGAACACTCCACCATTCCTTAGTTCCTCTCCTCACCCAAGTTTAAGACTTTAAGGTGCACTACGACTTTTGGGATACCATGTATAATCAAGGAAAAATGTATTACACTAGTCATGTTTTAAAGTATATGTCTCCCATATATACAAAAATATTAATAGCCACTTTTTTTTGTTTTAGTTAAGAATTATAAACTAAGAAGATTTCATTCTATTGGTGAACGACCGAAAAAAAATGGTATATAAATGTAATGAAGTACTGTTGAGCCATAAGAGAAATAGCAAAAGGGATGGTTTCAGAGAAATCTGGAAAGATAATATGAAATGATGCAGAATAAAATAGAAAGAATTCAGACAACAATTTTTACAGTAACATTAACATTATAATGGAAAACAATTTTGAAAGCTTTAAGAACTCATCAATTCAATGATGAATTCTGGATGATCAAAGATAAAGTATGCTACTCATATCCTGATTGACAGGTGATGGAATCAATATATATATATATAGAAAAAGGCATGTATTTTTGGATCAAAACTAATGTGGGAATTTATTTTGCTCAACTATCTGTATCTATTAAATGGGCTTTGTTTTTCTTTAACTCTATTGGGAGAAGATAGGAAGGTGAAAACAGAATAGTGAGAGTTGTAAAAAGAGATAGGAAAGACAAATAAACTTATTAATTTTTTAAAGTCTCATTCTTCACTTATAATCCATTACTTCTCTACCAAGAGGTGGAAGACATCATCATGTCTTTTGGAGTCCCAATTGGTCATTGCATTGACCAGAATTCTTGACTCTTTCAAAGCAATTTTCTTTTATAGTGCTGCTTATATAATTCTCCTAGTTCTGCTCTCACTCTGCTTTGATTAATGCAAGTCTTTCCAAGTTTCTCTGAGTCCATCCCTTTCATAATTTTTCATACAACAATTACATGCCATCATATTTATATAACATGTTTAGCCATTACCCCAGATGATGGGCACCCAAAGATTACTTTCTTATTTTTGATTTCTGCAAAAAAACGAACAAATAAACAAACAAAAAAACGATGCTATAAACAATCTTGTAGAAATGGGCTTTTTTTTCCTCCTCAGACTTTGATCTTTTGGGATATGTGCATAAAAGTATTATATCTAGGTCAAAGAGTTTAGAGGCATTGATACTATACTTCAAAATAGTTTTACAGAATGGTTAGACCAATTCATAACTCAAATAGTACATTAGAGTTCCTATCTATCCATAAACTCTTTAACAATTATGATTTTCCATTTTGTTATTTTTGCCTATCTAATGGATGTGAGGTAAGAACCTCAGAATTGTTTTACTTTGGGTTTCCTCTCATTATTTTTTTTTAATTTTATAGTATTTTATTTGATCATTTCCATGCATTATTCATTAAAGACAAAGATCATTTTCTTTTCCTCCCCCCCACCCCCTGTAGCCGACATGTGATTCCACTGGGTATCACATGTGTTCTTGATTCGAACCCATTGCCATGTTGTTAATATTTGCATTAGAGTGTTCGTTTAGAGTCTCTCTTCTGTCATGTCCCCTCAACCACTGTAGTCAGGCAATACATTTTCCTCGGTGTTTCTATTCCCACAGTTTGTCCTTTGCTTATGGATAGTGTTTTTTTCTCCTAGATCCCTGCAGATTGTTCAGGGACATTACACCACCACTAATGGAGAAGTCCATTACGTTCGATTATACCACAGTGTGTTTGTCTCTGTGTACAATGTTCTCCTGATTCTGCTCCTCTCGCTCTGCATCACTTCCTGGAGGTCGTTCCAGGCCCCATGGAACTCCTCCATTTTATTATTCCTTTTTGCACAATAATATTCGATCATCAACATAAACCACAATTTGTTCAGCCATTCCCCAATTGAAGGGCATACCCTCGTTTTCCAATTTTTGGACACCACAAAGAGCGTAGCTATGAATATTTTTGTACAAGTCTTTTTGTCCATTATCTCTTTGGGGTACAAGCCCAGCAGTGCTATTGGCTGGATCAAAGGGTAGACATTCTTTTGTCGCCCTTTGGGCATAGTTCCAAATTGCCCTCGAGAATGGTTGGATCAGTTCACAACTCCACCAGCAATGAATTAATGTCCCTACTTTTCCACATCCCCTCCAGCATTCATTACTTTCCATAGCTGTCATGTTAGGCAATCTGCTAGTTGTGAGGTGATACCTCAGAGTTGTTTTGATTTGCATCTCTCTGATTATAAGAGATTTAGAACACTTCTTCATGTGCTTATTAATAGTTTTGATTTCTTTATCTGAAAACTGCCTATCCATGTCCCTTGCCCATTTATCAATTGGAGAATGGCTTGGATTTTTGTACAATAGATTTAGCTCTTTATAAATTTGAGTAATTAAACCTTTGTCAGAGGTTTTTTGAAGATTTTTTCCCAATTTGTTGTTTTCCTTCTGATTTTAGTTACATTGGTTTTGTTTGTATAAGAGATTTTTAATTTGATGTAGTCGAAATTATTTATTTTACATTTTGTGACTCTTTCTATGTCTTGCTTGGTTTTAAAGTCTTTCCCCTCCCAAAGGTCTGACATGTATACTATTCTGGGTTTACCCAATTTACTTAGGGTTTCCTTCTTTATGTTTAAGTCATTCACCCATTTTGAATTTATCTTGGTGTAGGGTGTGAGGTGTTGATCAATTCCTAATCTCTCCCACACTGTCTTCCAATTTTCCCAGCACTTTTTATCGAATAGTGGATTTTTGTCCCAAAAGCTGGGATCTTTGGGTTTATCGTATACTGTCTTGCTGAGGTCTCTTGCCCCCAGTCTATTCCACTGATCCTCCTTTCTGTCTCTTAGCTAGTACCAAATTGTTTTGATGACTGCTGCTTTGTAATATAGTTTGAGGTCTGGGACTGCAAGGCCCCCATCATTTCTGTTTTTTTTTTTATTTCCCTGGATATCCTTGATCTTTTGTTATTCCAAATGAACTTTGTTATGGTTTTTTCTAAATCAGTAAAGAAATTTTTTGGGAGTTCCATGGGTATGGCACTAAATAGATAAATAAGTTTGGGTAGGATGGTCATTTTTATTATATTGGCTCATCCTACCCATGAGCAGTTAATGTTTTTCCAATTGCTCAAGTCTAGTTTTAGTTGTGTGGTGAGTGTTTTGTAGTTATGTTCATGTAGTTCCTGTGTTTGTCTCGGGAGATATATTCCTAGGTATTTTATTTTGTCTAAGGTGATTTTGAATGAGATTTCTCTTTCTAGTTTTTGCTGCTGAGCTGTGTTGGAGATATATAGAAATGCTGATGACTTATGTGGGTTTATTTTGTATCCTGCAACTTTGCTAAAGTTGTTGATTATTTCAATTAGTTTTTTGGTTGAAACTCTAGGATTCTTTAAGTAGACCATCATGTCATCTGCAAAGAGTGATAACTTGGCCTCCTCCTTGCCTATTTTGATGCCTTCAATTTCTTTTTCTTCTCTAATTGCTACTGCTAGTGTTTCTAGTACAATGTCAAATAGTAGAGGTGATAATGGGCATCTTGTTTCACTCCTGATCTTATTGGGAATGCATCTAGTTTATCCCCATTGCAGATGATATTAGCTGATGGTTTTACATATATACTGTTTATTATTTTTAGGAACGACCCTTCTATTCCTATGCTTTCTAATGTTTTTAATAGGAATGGGTTTTGTATTTTATCAAAGGCTTTTTCTGCGTCTATTGAAAGAATCATGTGATTTTTGTTGGTTTGCTTATTGATGTGGTCAATTATGTGGATGGTTTTCCTAATATTGAACCAGCCCTGCATCCCTGGTATAAATCCTACTTGATCATGGTGGATGACCCTTCTGATCACTTGCTGGAGTCTTTTTGCTAGTATCCTATTTAAGATTTTTGGATCTATATTCATTAGGGAGATTGGTCTATAGTTTTCTTTCTCTGTTTTTGACCTGCCTCGTTTTGGAATCAGTACCATGTTTGTGTCATAAAAGGAGTTTGGTAGAACTCCCTCTTTGCTTATTATGTCAAATAGTTTGTATAGTATTGGGATTAACTGTTCTCTGAATGTTTGATAGAATTCACTTGTGAATCCGTTGGGCCCTGGGGATTTTTTCTTAGGAAGTTCTTTGATGGCTTGTTGGATTTCATTTTCTGATATGGGATTATTTAAGAATTCTATTTCTTCTTCTGTTAGTGTAGGCAGTTTGTATTTTTGTATATATTCATCCATATCACCTAAATTGGTGTATTTATTGCCATATAATTGGGCAAAGTAAGTTTTAATGATTGCCTTAATTTCCGCTTCATTGGAGGTGATGTCCCCCTTTTCATCTTTGATGCTATTAATTTTCTTTTCTTCTTTCCTTTTTTAAATTAGATTGACCGGTACTTTGTCTATTTTGTTTGTTTTTTCAAAGCACCAGCTTCTTTTCTTATTTATTAAATCAATAGTTCTATCACTTTTGATTTTATTAATTTCTCCCTTAATTTTTAGGATTTCTAGTTTGGTTTTCTGCTGGGGGTTTTTAATTTGATCACTTCCGAGTTTTTTAATTTGCATTTCCAATTGATTGATCTCTGTTCTCCTTAGTTTGTTAATATATGCACTCAGGGATATGAATTTACCTCTGATTACTGCTTTGGCTGCATCCCAAAAGGTTTGAAAGGATGTCTAGCCATTGTCATTTTCCTCGATGAAATTAATAGTTTCTATGATTTCTTCTCTAACTAAACGATTTTGGAGTATCATATTGTTTAATTTCCAATTAGTTTTTGATTTGGTTTTCCATGTACCATTACTGATCGTTATTTTTAATTCCTTGTGATCTGAAAAGGCTGCATTTATTATTTCTGCTTTTCTGCATTTGTGTGCCATGTTTCTGTGACCTAATGTATGGTCAATCTTTGTGAATGTGCCGTATGGTTCTGAGAAGGTGTATTCCTTTTTATCCCTATTTATTTTTCTCCATATGTCTATTAATTCTAATTTTTCTAAGATTTCATTCACTTCTTTTACCTCTTTCTTATTTATTTTTTGATTTGATTTATCTAAATTTGATAATGGTTGGTTCAAGTCTCCCACTAATATGGTTTTACTGTCTATTTCTTCCTTCAATTCTCCTAGTTTCTCCATTAAAAATTTGGGTGCTATATTATTTGGTGCATACATGTTGATTAGTGATATTACCTCATTATCTAAAGTCCCTTTTAACAAAATATAATTACCTTCCCTATCCCTTTTGATCAGGTCTATTTTTGCTTTGGCTTTATCAGATATCATGATTGCCACTCCTGCCTTCTTTCTGTCAGTCGAGGCCCAGAAGGTCTTACTCCATCCTTTAATTCTGACCTTGTGGGTGTCTACCCACCTCATGTGTGTTTCTTGAAGACAACATATGGTAGGGTTTTGGATTCTAATCCATTCTTCTATTTGTCTACGTTTTATGGGTGAGTTCATCCCATTCACGTTCAACGTTATGACTGTCACTTGTGGACACCCTGGCATTTTGATATCCTTCCCTAATTCTAACCTTTCTTCTTCAGCTCTACCTTTTTGTCCAGTGATTTACTTTAAATCAGTCCCCCTTGTACTTCCCTTTCTACCCCCCTCTCTTCTTATTCCCTCCCTTATTTTCCCCTGTAGTCTTTTTAAAATTCCCCCCTCCCCACCCTCTCCTTCCCTTGTACTGCTTCCCTCCCCACCAGTCTGTTTTTTACCCTTCTACTCCCCTATAGGGCGCAAATCTATTCTCTTCCCCAACGGATTGGATTGTTCTTCCCTCTTTGGGTCAGTTTCAAAGTACGTAAGAGTTGAATATTTCCTATCTCCAACCTCTTTACCCTTCCAGTGTACTGATGTTCTCCCCCCTCCCGCCATGAGCTTCTTTGTGACATATAAATTTGCCCCCATTTGTTTCTTTTCCCATTTCTTTTAGTCATAAACCTCTTTTCTTTTTTAGCTTCAGTCATGTATATATATATATATATATACATACACATGTATATGTATTTATGCATGCATATATCTATATACCTATTTATGTCTTGTCCTTTCATCCTATACAGTTTGTCACTTTTCCCTCTGAGTGTAGTTCTAGCTGCTTAGGTGATAGCAACAGTTTTTAAGAGTTGCAAATGACCTCTTTTCTTATAGGGATACATATCATTTTAACTTATTGAGTCTCTTAAAAAAATTTTTTTTTCGTTGTTGTTTTTCCCCTCTTTTTTAATTACCTTTTGATGATTCTCTTGAGTTCTGTGTTTGGACTTCAAATTTTCTGTTCAGGTCTGGTCTTTTATTTATGAATCCTTGGAACTCTTCTGTTGTGTTAAATGACCATACTTTCCCCTGTAAGAATATAGTCAGTTTTGATGGGTATTTTATTCTTGGCTGTAGGCCTAGTTCCCTTGCTTTCCAGAATATCGTATTCCATGCCTTTCGTTCCTTCAGTGTGGATGCAGACAGATCCTGTGTTATCCTCACCGTGTTTCCATAGTATCTGAATGGCTTCTTCTTGGCAGCTTGTAATATCTTTTCTTTCATCTGACTGTTTGTGAATTTGGCTATAACATTTCTTGGTGTTGTCAGTTGGGGATTAAATACAGGGGGTAATCTGTGGATTCTTACAATCTCCACTTTCCCCTCTTGTTCTAGGATCTCGGGACAGTTTTCCTGGATAATTTCCTCTAGTATTATGTCCAGGTTTTTTCTTTTGTCGTGGTCTTCAGGTAGTCCAATTATTCTTAAATTGTCTCTTCTTGAACGATTTTCTAAATCGTCTGTTTTGTGAATGAGATGCTTCACATTTTCCTCAATTTTTTCATTCTTTTTGTTTTGTTTTATAGTGTCCTGCTGCCCTCTGAGGTCACTTGATTCTAGTTGTTTTACTCTGGTTCTTAAAGATTGAATTTCATCTCTGGCTTTTTGGTTGTCTTTTTCCTTCTGGTCTGATTTTCTTTGAAGATCGTCTTTAATCCTCTTTATCTCGTCTTTCATCTCCTTTGCTTCATCTTTCATTTTCTTTGCCTCATTTTCCAGCTGGATGATTTTGGCTTTCAGGACACTATTTTCTTGTTCTAGTTCAAGTGCCTCTGTTTCCAGATGACTTATCTTAATCTTTAAAGTTCTTTTCCCAATTGCCTTCAGCCTCTCGTAGTTGTGTTTTGAGTTCTTCCACAGCCTGTATCCAATTCACTGGGATTTCTGGTTTATCATTTGCTGCTCTCTCCCCCTCTGTTCCATTTGGTGAGTAGTAGCTGTCTATTGTAGTTTCTTTCTTCTTTTTCTGTTGTTTGTTCAAATTCACCCCTTCTTTATTCCCCGTATTTGTCTGTGCTCTTGTTCCTCTCATTTTTTTTGTTTTTTGGGGACTTCTATCAGTCTCCCCTCTTGGAGCTTTAACAGAGGATCTCTTGGTGTAATCTCTGGGGGAGGGTTGTTGGAGGTTTGAGCTTTCCTGTCCTCTGGAGGCTTTTGATGGGATTGATTTCAGCTTAGTTGGGCTGGGTTTCTTCTGAGTTTTAAACTTCCTGGATGGCTGGAGCAGATATGGAGGATCTCTAAAGCTCTGGCCAGGCTGCCAGGTCTATGCTCCTTCTAGGCTGCCATCTTGACATCGCCTCTTGGTTTCTGTTTTTTCAGAAGACCCTGCTCTCTAAGGGGGGAGATGAGTGGCCTCTCTGGGCTCTGGGGGCTTCTGATGGGATTAGGTTCTCTTGGTTTGGGCCGAATGAGCCCTGATGCAAAAAGCCTCCTCCTCCACAATCTGTGTTGGATGCCTGGAGACTGGCCCGGGTTGTTTTCAAGGTAAGCCCTTCACTGGTCCTGAAGTTTTTGTTCTTTCAGAAGCTCTGAGGGCTCCTGATGGGATTAGGTTCAGGTGGTGTGGGCCGAATGATCCCCGAGCCAAAAAAAGGAAGAAAAAAAAAGCAGCAACCTCCTCCTCCACAGTCTGTGTTGAATGCCCGGATACTGGCCCAGGTTGTTTTCAAGGTAAGCCCTTTGCCAGCCCTGAGTTTTCTGTCCTTTCAGTAGCTCTGAGGGCTCCTGATGGGATTGGGTTCAGCTGGTGCCCTAAAACTGGGACCTCCCTTTAGACTCAGATGGAAGGACCCAGCCAAGGGGCTACCGGCTTCCCCCTTCTCTCTATGTTTCCCTGCTGTCTGTGTTGGGCGCCGCAGAGACTGGCTCAGGTTGCTTTCAAGGTGAGTCCTCAGAGCCCTGAGGTTCCCACTGCTGCCCTGGGCTCAGCACTCTGGGTTGGGGGGGATGGGTCCTGGGACCTTCTTTCTGTCTACCCCTTAGATCCGAGTGATCTAGGGTTCTGGCTTTTGGGGTGCGGTACCTTTTGATCCAGGTCCAGGAGGAGGATTCCCCAGGTCTATCCTGTTGTTCAGCTTGAATTTCAGTGGCCTAGGAGCACTCTGTTTGCGATCGGTAAGGAAGGGTTTCCGAGGTCTGAACTTTCACTGCTTCTACGCCGCCATCTTGACCGGAAGTCTGGTCTAGATGATTTCTGTCCTCTCATTATTAAAGACTTTTTATTAGAGAAATTTTTATTAGAATTATTATTAGAGAATGTTTTTTAAATGACTGTAAGGTTGGATTTCTTCCCATGAGAACTGTCTATTCAGATCTTTTGACCATTTATTTATTGATAGGATGGTTTCTGTTCTTATATATTTATATTCATATTGTTTAGATACTGGATCTCAGATATTTTTCAGAAAAAAAAATTATATTCTTCATTTTTTCAGGAATTAACAAAGGCCTACAAATTATAATTTTATCAGTTTTTTTTTAACAGAACTATTTGATTTAGTCAAGGATTTCCCTGATTTAACTTCTAAGCATATCTTGTGTAAAATCTCACAGACATAATTTATGGTATGGAAAGGATATGCACAGACATTGTTAAAGTGCCTTAGAACAGAGAAAGTTTCAATATCCTTAAATATAATTTTCTCTCTTGAAGCAATACTTTAGATGCACTTTAGCAAAATACATTTTTTTTCCAAGATGATAATTGCTGGCTCTTAGCTTCAAAAGAAAACCCTTGAGTTTGATTGAGAAGACAATGTACATCAAATATCCCTGAATGGAATACAACATAATTTTGCATCTGATTAATAAGACAATTCTAAGACTTTAAAAATAAATGGAATACTCAACTATAATTAGAACAAAGTAAAATTAGGAATTGAATGAAACATATGTCAAAAAGTCTCAATTTAAAAACTTTAAAGCAAAGAGAAGCCTCAGTATCATTCTGGTCAATGGCAGTAATTCTGTACTTCATGCTGGCACAAGAAATACATTTCTTAACATTTATCATCACCCTTGATAAAATGAAGACTTGGGGAATTTTGTATCAAATACATTAAAGTGGACATTTTTAATGAGGAAAATGGTATAAGAAAAAAAGAAAGGATTTTGGGGGTTATGTATAGGTTTATATCAGAGTAAAATATTCTGTTTGATGGTCAGCAGATTTAGACATTAAATATGGATGTGATTTTGTTGGTTTAAAATAAGAAATTGTTTTATTCAGAGATCACTTAAAACTAGAGTGAGTTTAATCAGTATATGTACATGGAAATTCATAATCTGAAATATCATCTGTATTTTTTTTACACAAGATCACTGTCAGAATCACTGAGGCACTCAGAAACCCCACCTGGTTTACATCAAACACAGACCATTATCATTTACTTGATGTCCCATGACCTTAACCCAGCCCCCCACTGGACTGACTGCAAGTTAATAAAACATATTAAGACTACAGTCTGGCTACATCTTATCTTCTAAGTGGATTCAATTATTCTCAAACAGTTGACTGAAAAATTAAGATGCTTTTAACAATAAATACCTCATATGCATCTTTTAATTTTACATTACCTATATTTCCCAAGTATTCCTATCTTTTCCAGAGGGCTACCCCCATAACAATGATTAAGGGGAAAAAACAATTTAGCAAAACTAAAGAATATATTTTTTAAAAGGCTGTCATATTTGGTATTCCACATGTACAGTCCTATCACCTCTTCAAAGTGCTAGTGATTTCTTATATCTTTTCTTTGGGACCAAAGTTCATCATTATAATTTTGAAGCATTCAGTTTTGATTAAGGTGTTGATTCTTTGTAGTCATTCTATACGTTTTTTTCTGTTTCTGTATACTTTACACTGCATCAGTTCATAAAAGTTTCCCCATATTTCTCTGTCTTCGTCATATTCATAATTTCTTATACCACAATAATGTAGTATTCCATTACATTCACCCACAATCATTTAACCATTCCTCAATTTATGGACAACTATTTTGTTTCTAATTCTTTAGTACCACAAAAAACTCTTACAAATATTCTGGGCTTTTCTTTCTGTCATTGATTTTCTTGGGGTATATGCTGAGCATGGAGCTCATATATATATGTTTCCCTGCCCATACAATTTCTTTTTTTAAATTTTATTTAATTGATTAAAAATATTTTCCATGGTTACATGATTCATGTTCTTTCCCTCCCCTCCTCCTATTCCCCCCCCCCCACAGCCAATTCCACTGGGTTTTACATGTGTCACTGATCAAGACCTGTTTCCATTATTATTGATATTTGCCCTAGTGTGATAATTTAGAGTCTACATCCCCAATCATATCCCCACTGACTCATGTGATCAAGCAGTTGTTTTTCTTCTCTATTTCTACTCCCGCAGTTCTGTGCCTGGATTTGGATAGCATCCCTTCTTATAAGTCCTTCAGAATTGTCCTGGATTCTTCTCTACTAGCATTGCTGCTAGTAGAGAAGTCCACTACATTTGATTATGCCATAGTGTATCCCTCTCTGTGTATAAGGTTCTCCTGGTTCTGGTGAAAGAAAATTCTTGGTTCTCTTTGTCTATTCTGAGTTTGCACTTGTAAAAAGGGAATCCTTTGTTCTCTTTGCCTAGCTGGAATTAACACTCTGGAATAACAATAACTTAAGTACTCTTACTTAGTACCTCACTAGACTCAAACCAAGGTTAACTCTCCTTTGTCTACTTTTAAATTAATCAACAAAAGTCAATACACCCATACTCAACCCTAAAGCAAGGGAAGCCCATAAACTCGTGCTCCTAGGAGGAGAGTTAACACCTTTAGAGGTGAGAAGTCAGCAAAATACTTGGAAGAGCTTCATCTCCTCAGTGCCTATTTTAATACTTTAACTTAGACCTGACTCCTGGACTACTTGGTTGGCTGATTGAAAAGCTGACTACTTTCCTAGTTTACTAAGAGACTAGCTTCCATCTTGGAGGAGGCCATGTGATTATTCACTACCACCCCTCCTGGTATTTTCTCTAACCTCTTTCACATTTCTCTACGTTACTGGTTCCTCCCTATTTTGGTAAATAAATGGCATCTAACTACTAAATTTAACCTTTACATTCTGTTCCTTTCACTCTGCATCAATTCCTGGAGGTCATTCCAGTTCACATGGAATTCCTCCAGTTCATTATTCCTTTGAGCACAATAGTATTCTACCACCACAATTTGTTCAGCCATTCTCCAATCGAAGGACATTCCCCTCATTTTCCAATTTTTGGCCACCACAAAGAGCAGGGTTATAAATATTTCTGTATAAGTCTTTTTTCCTTATTATCTCTTTAGGGTATGAATCCAGAAGTGGTATGGTTGGATCAAAGAGTCTTTTAAACTAAAATGCCTTTTGGGCATAGTTCCAAACTGCCATCCAGAATGGTTGGATCAATTCACAACTCCAACAGCAATACATTAATGTCCCAATTTTGCCACATCCCCTCCAACATTTATTATCTTCCTTTGCTGCCATGTTAGCCAATCTGCTAGTTGTGAGGTGGAACCTCTGACTTGTTTTGATTTGCATTTCTCTAATTATGAGAGACTTAGAACTCTTTTTCATGTGCTTATTGTTAGTTTTGATTTCTTTATCTGAAAATTGCCTATTCATGTCCCTTATGGGGAATGGCTTGATTTTTTTTCTTTTTTTAAATTTTATTTAATTAGATGATTTAGAATATTTTCCCAAAGTTACAAGACTCATGTTCTTTCCCTCCCCTCCACTCACTCCCTTCCCATATTTGACACACAATTCCACTGGGTTTAACATGTGTCATTGATCGAGATCCATTTCCATATTATTAATATTTGCACTACGGTGATCTACTTTCCCGGTTATAGCCTCATCAACCAATGTGATCAAGCAGTTGCTTTTCTTCTGTGTTTCTACTCCCACAGTTCTTTCACTGGATGTGGATAGCATTCTTTCTCGTATGTCCCTCCAAATAGTTGTGGATCACTGCATTGCTACTAGTAGAGAAGTCCATTACATTTTATTTTACCACAGTGTATCAGTCTCTGTGTACAATGTTCACCTGGTTCTGCTCCTTTCACTCTGCATCAATTCCTGGAGGTCGTTCCAGTTCACATAGAATTCCTCCAGGTTATTATTCCTTTGAGCACAATAGTATTTCATCACCAGCATATACCACAATTTGTTCAACCATTTCCCAATTGGAAGGCATTTCCTCATTTTCCAGTTTTTTTTGGCACCACAAAGAGCATGGCTATGAATATTCTTGTACAAATCTTTTTCCTTATTATCTCTTTGGGGTACAAACCCAGCAGTGCTATGGCTGGATCAAAGGGCAGGCAGTCTTTTAGCATCCTTTGGGCATAGTTCCAAATTGTGGAATGACTTGATTTTTTGTACAATTGATTTAGTTCCTTACATATTTGAGTAATTAGACCTTCATCAGAGGTTTTTGTCATAAAGAATTTTTCCCAATTTGTTGCTTCCCTTCTAATTTTGGTTGCACTGGTTTTGCTTTTTTTAATTTAATATAATCAAAATTATTTATTTCACATTTTGTAATTTTTTTCTAACTTTTGCTTGGTCTTAAAAGAAAAAAAGCAAGAAAGCAAACATTAGCACCTTTATTCCTAGTTTATGGCTACATGGTCCTATTCTTTTTATTCTAATCAGGCAGAATAATATATTAATTTTTTTTTCTTTTTTTAGGAGGATGCTGCATCTGACATTTAAAAATGTAAATTTCACTTAGTACTTATTCTTGAAACACAATAAGTTAAAACTGAACAGTAGAATGAAATGTTAGATAGGAAGCAGATTAAAAAGCATTATTAAATTAATGTGGCAATGGGATGGAATATATTTCATTTCTTTCAAGGCTAGGCTTTGCTCAATAGCAAAAGGTTTGTATGCAATAAGTGACTATTACTTAAATTCTCCAGAGACTTTAAGAGGATGTTTGTATATGAATCATGTTTAAAAAACCATTTTTCAATTCTTTCATCTGATTGATGTCAGGAGTTGTAGTTCTATCCTGTCTTTTTGCTGAAAAAATTATCATTGCACATTGCAAACATTTATTTTTCTTTGCAAACATTTTTAAGATTTCAGGACTTCCAAAGCATGTTGTGGTCTACAAAAGTACTTTTAAAAATGGATATATCCAAATCTTCTTTCCTCACTTAACCTGCCAACCAACATGGGAAACCATTATCTAAAGCTGTTACAATTAACTCTGGACCTTCCCCTACAAAAGGTCACTCAATGCCTTGCTACTCGTTTACAAACAACCTGGGAGACTTGTTTTCCTTGCAAAGACACAAGAAAGGTAAATTATTGAGATAAGTAGATTATTGGAGAAAGAGTCACACTCAGAAAGCCGTATAAAATGATTGAACCCTGGGAATTTTATACTTCAAAATCCCTTGCCCCTGATAGTACACATTCATTTACCATATTCTGGACAATATAAATAAAGAACTTTCCTTAGTACCAAAATACCCTTTTCCAATAGATTTTTATTTAATTTTCAAAAGCATCTTAATGAGAAAAGACCCACAGTTACCTAGCAAAAATATAATTACGTTAAGGGGAGGGTGGTAGACATAATTAGGCTTTTGGGACACTTTGTATTTTATAGTTTCCTAAAATAAAAGCTCCAAATACAAAGTAAACATGCTTATAGCAGGAAAACCAGTCTCATGAATAACCTTTTGATAACTACATAAACTTAATACAGACAGGCATGATTTCACATTAGATTAAAACGAATTTTCAATGCTCCTGCAATATATATCTTATTTAATTAGAAATGCTAATTCCATTAATGAGATTGATGACAACATGGAAAATACAGCATAGAAAGTAAAGACCCATTGTTCTGACCATGATTAATATATACTGAGCTGAGAACAGCAAAAGCAGCTCTATAATTAACAAGAACAAGAAACCAAAAGCTTTAACAATCAAAATCTAGTTAACTGATAGAGCCTTTTTTTTTAAACCCATACCTTCCATCTTGGAATCAATACTGTGTATTATTTCCAAGACAGAAGAATGGTATGGGTAGGAAAAGGGGGTTAAGTGACTTGTACAAGGTCATACAGCTGGGAAGTGTCTGAGGCCATATTTTAACCGAGGATCTCCCATCTCTAGGCCTGGCTCTCAATCCACTGAGCTACCCAGATGCCCCCTGATGGAGTCTTTTGATAGTAGCCTTTTTTTCCTATTTTCAGCTAACGCCTGTAAAAAGGCTTTCTGAGTCTTCTTTAATCTTAGTGCTTTCATTCTGTAATTATCCCCAATTTATCTTGCACATTATTTTTTCTGAACATAGTTGTTCGCATGTTGATTCTCCCATGAGATTGTGATTTCCAAGAAAGAAGAGATTTTTGGGGAAGAGGAGAAGTGGAGGGATTTCTTTGAATCCTCAGGGCTTAGCAGAGTACCTGGAATGTAGTAGGTGCTTAATAAAGATTTGTTAAGGGACAGAATCAAGATGGAAGAATGAGAGGTAAGAATGAGAGGTAACATTTTTACCTTTGCTCTTCTACAACATCTTCCATAATAATTTATAAAGCATGCTAAACTGAACTGTGATCAGGTAAGTGAAGAAGTCACAGTAAGTAATTTTTTCCAGGCTGGGGCAGCTTAGAATATAGACAGAGGGAGGTCTGCAGACTCTGGGACAGGTGCTGGGTAGGAGCACAGTGTAGCATCATTGTTAAAGCCAAAAAGGGGATCTCAATTCGTCTCTCAGATCTACAAAAACTTAACCTTAAAAAAATAAGAAAAGTTATGGAGATGAAATAAGTATGGTAACCCAGTATTTAATAAATTCTAAGAACTCATCTATTTAACAAAAAACTGCTAAGAAAACTGGAAAGAAGTCTGGCAAAAATAAGACATAGATCCACATCTTACTCTATATATCAAGATAAGCTCAAAATGAGTACATGATTTATAGATAAAGCTTAATTGTATATATAAATTCAGTAAGCACAGAAGAAATTATCTTTTAGATCTATAGATAGGAAAAGAGTTTATGACACAACAAAATACAGAAATGTTCGAGGAAGTAAATAATTTTAATTACATAAAATTTAAGTTTTAATACAAACAAAACCAACATAGCAAAAATTTGAAGAAAAGCAGAAAACTGGAGAGGAACAATCTATATAGCAAGTTCTATGACAAAGGTCTCATTTCTCAAATATATTGGGAACTGGGATACATTTAGGATATATAGGAGACATTTTCCAGTTGACAAATGATCAAGATAAATGAAAAGTTTTCTGAAAAAGAAATCAAAGACATACATATTCATATTCTTTTATTGCTCTAAATCACTAAAAGAGAAATGCAAACCTATCAGAATGGCTAAGATATCAAAAAGGAAAATGACAAATGCTAGAGGAGATGTGGGAAAAGTGGCACACTAATGCACCATTTACTGAGAACTAGTCTAACTTCTGGAGAACAATTTGGAACTCTCCCCCATTAAGATAGGATTTTTGGGTAAGGGAAACACAAGGGAAAAAAAAACATATCAAAATCTACTTTATTGTTGCGGAAAGGAAAGGAATAAGAGCTTAGGGAGAAGATGGCGGTCTAGAAGGAACAGAAGTTCAGACCTCTGAATACCCTTCCTAACTGATCACAAACTGAATGCTCCTAGAGGACTGAAAAACAAATTTAACAACAAGACAGAGCTAAGGAACCCTCCTGCTGGACTTAATTCAAAAAGGTATCCCCCCCCGCCCGAAAAGCTGGAATCCGAGAACACTCAGGTTTAAGGGGAAGATAGAAGGAAGGTCCCAGGACCCATCCCCTCTCCCACCCAGAGCGCTGAGACTCCAGCGGCAACGGGAACTTCTGGGTGGGCAAAGGTGCTGGTCTAAAGGACATACCTTGCAAGCAGAGTTGTGCCAAGTTCAGAGAGTCCAACACAGACAGCGGGGAAGGAGCTAGAAAGGGAGCATAGACTTGGCAGCCTGGCCAGAGCTTTGGAGATCCTCTATATCTGCTCCAGCCTTCCAGGAAGTTTTGGACTCAGAGCACACTCAGCCCAACTAAGCTGAACTTAATCCCATCAAAAATCTCCAGAACTCAGGGAAGCCCAGGCTCCACATCCATCCTCATTGACTGCTGGACTTTAATCCAATCAAAAGCCTCCAGAGGACAGGGAAGCTCAAACCTCCAACAACCCTCCCCCAGAGATTACACCAAGAGATCCTCTGTTAAAGCTCCAAGAGGGGAGACTAATAGAAGCCCCCCAAACAAAAAAATGAGGGGAGCAAGAGCACAGACAAATACGGGGAATAAAGAAGGGGTGAATTTGAACAAACAACAGAAAAAGAAGAAAGAAACTACAATAGACAGCTTCTACTCAGCAAACGGAACAGAGGGGGAGAGATCAGCAAACAATAAATTAGAAATCCCAGCAAATTGGATACAGGCTGTGGAAGAACTCAAAACACAATTAAAAGAGTCTGAAGACAATTGGGAAAAGAACTTAAAGATTAAGATAAGTCATCTGGAAACAGAGGCACTTGAACTAAAATGAGAAAATAGCATCTTGAAAGCCAAAATCAACCAGCTGGAAAATGAGGCAATAGAGATCAAAGATGAGGCAAAGGAGAAGAAAGATGAGGTAAAGAGAATGAAAGATGACCTCAAAAAAAATCAGACCAGAAAGAGAAGGATGACCAAAAAGCCTGGGATGAAATCCAGTCCTTAAGAACCAGAATACAACAACTGGAATTAAATGATCTCACAAGGCAGCAGGACACTATAAAACAAAATGAAAAGAACGAAAAAATTGAGGAAAATATGAAGCATCTCATTCACAAAACAGACTATTTAGAAAATCGTTCGAGAAGAGACAATTTAAGAATCATTGGTCTACCAGAAGACCATGACAAAAGAAAAAACCTGGACATTATACTACAGGAAATTATTCAGGAAAACTGTCCTGATATTCTAGAACAAGAGGGGAAAGTGGAGATTGAAAGGATCCACAGATCACCTCCTCTATTTAATCACCAACTGACAACATCCAGGAATGTTATAGCCAAATTCAAAAACTATCAGACCAAAGAAAAGATATTACAAGCTGCCAAGAAGAAGCCATTCAGATACCATGGAAACACAGTGAGGATAACACAGGATCTGGCTGCATCCACACTGAAGGACCGAAAGGCATGGAATATGATATTCCAGAAAGCAAGGGAACTAGGTCTACAATCAAGAATAAAATACCCATCAAAACTGACTATATTCTTACAGGGGAAAGTATGGTCATTCAACACAATAGAAGAATTCCAAGCATTCGTAAAGAAAAGACCAGACCTGAACAGAAAAATTGATGTCCAAGCACAAAACTCAAGAGAATCATCAAAAGGTAATTAAAAAAGAGGTGGAAAAGAAAAACAAAACAAAACAAAAAAAATTTTAAGAGACTCAATAAGTTAAAATGATATGTATCCCTATAAGAAAAGAAGTCATTGGTAACTCTTAAAAACTGTTGCTATCACCTGGGCAGCTAGAAGAATTACACTTAGAGGGAACAGTGACAAACTGTATAGGATGAAATGCCAAGACATAAATAGGTATAAAGCTATATGCATGCATAAATACATATCTGTGTACACAGACACACACACACACACACACACACACACACACAACCAGAGCTAAAAAATAAAGAGGTTAATACTAAAAGAAATGGGAAAAGAAACAAATGGGGATAAATTTATATGTCACAAAGAAGCTCATGGTGGGAGGGGGGAGAAAATTGATACACTGGAAGGGTAAAGAGGTTGGAGATAGGAAATATTCAACTCTTACGTAGGGGAGGGAGGGATAGAATATGATTCTTGCAACCAAGGAATAATGTTCTAAACTGACTAAGTAAAATTTAAAAAAAAAAAAGGAAAGAAAAGAAAACCCTTACCTTCTGTCTTAGAATCAATACCGTGTATGGGTTCTAAGGCAAAAGAATGGTAAGGGCTAGGCAATGGGAGTTAAATGAATTACCCAGGATCATATAGCTAGGAAGATCCTGAGACCAAATTTGGACCCAGGACCTCCCATCTCTTGGGCCTGGCTCTCAATCCATGGAACCACCTAGCTTCCCCTTTTCATACAACTCTATTCCCACAAACTCCTTTTTTCATAAATCTTAATCCCTTCCCATTTCTTAACCTTCCCTTAGTTTTGGAGACTTACTTAATTCATTGATGTCATTCTGTTTTTCTTTTATTAAATTATTACTTCCACTCTTTTTTTCTCCTTTCTGCCCTCTTAGTTATATGTAACCACTTTAAACTTCCACCCCATACTGATTCCATTAATTTTTTTCTTTTTCTAATAATAATTTCTTTACTCCCTTCTCTTAATTAATTTTCTTTCTTTTCTGTCTGTTTGGAAATTTCCTCCCTTAAATTTATGGACTGTATAACTTATTCTTTCTCAAGAATTCTATGCATTCCTTTTTAAAATTTATTTAGAATATTTTTCCATGGTTACAAGATTCATGTTCTTTCCCTCTCCTCCCCACCCCCCAAAAAAAGCTGACAAGCAAATCCACTGGGTTATACATATGTTCAAAACATATTTCCATATTATTCATATTTGTAATAGTATTCTTCTGAAGCCAAAACCCCAGTCATACATCCATTGAACTACGTAATCAATCATATGTTTTCCTTATGTGTTTTTACTCCCACAATTCTTTCATTGGATATGGATAGCATTCTTTCTCATAAATCCCTCAAGATTGTCCTGGGTCTTTGCATTGCTACTAGTAAAGAAATTTATTACATTTGATTGTGCCACGTTTCAGTTTCTGTGTACAATGTTCTCTTGGTTCTGCTCATTTTGCTCTGCATCAATTCCTGGAGGTCTTTCTAGCTCACATAGAAATCCTTCAGTTCATTATTCCTCATAGCACAAAAGTATTCTATCACGCTCAGTTCCCCAATCAAGAGGCACTCCCTCATCTTCCATTTTTTTTTTTGGCCACTACAAAAAGCATAGCAATAAATACAAGTATTTTTCCTTACTATGTCTTTGGGGTACAAACCCAGTAGTGGTATTACTGGATGAAAGGGCAGGCATTCTTTAAAAGCCCTTTGGGCATAATTACAAATTGACATCCAGTATATTTGGATCGATTCACAACTCCACCAGAAGTGTATTAACATCCCAATTTTGCCACATCCCCTCCAACATTAATTATTTTCCTTTGCTGTCATATTGCCAATCTACTAGGTGTGAGGTGGTACTCAGAGTTGTTTTGATTTGCATTTCTCTAATCAGGAGGGATTTAGAGCACTTCTTCATTATAGTTATTGATAGTTTTGATTTCTTCATCTGAAAACTGAAATCTGAAAAATTCATTTATGAAATGGAGAATGGCTTGATTCTTTGTAAATTTGACTTAGTTCTTTATATATTTGAAAAATTAAACCTTTATCAGAGAATTTTGCTATAAAAATATTTTCCCAGTTTGTTGCTTTCCTTCTCATTTTGGTTGCATTGGTTTTGTTTGTGCAACCCCTTTTTAATTTAATATAATCAAAATTGCTCATTTTACATTTTGTAATGTTCTCTATCTCTTGCTTGGTCTTAAATTCCTTCCCTTACCATAGATCTGACAGGGGTACTATTCTATGTTCATCTAATTTCTTTACAATTTCCATCTTCATATTTAAGTTATTTACCCCATTTGAATTTACTTTGGTATTGTGGGTGAGATGTTGATTTTTTCCAAAATGTTTTCCAATTTCCCCAGCAGTTTTTGTCAAATAATAAGTTCTTGTCACAAAAGCTGGGATCTTTGGGTTTATCGAACACTAGCTTGCTGAGGTCACTTAACCATAGCCTATTCCATTGACCTACCCTTCTGTCTCTTAGCTAGTATCATATTGTTTTGATTTCCACTGCTTTATAGTACTATGTATATATAACACATATACATATATATATATATATGTATATGTATATGTGTTATATATAAAACTTCTGAAGTATAAAGTTTGAATATACTAGTCTAATAAATTTCCATGTTCTTGCCTTTTAAGATATTGTCCTCTTAATCCACCTCCCATTTTTTTCTCAGGGAAGTATGAGAAAACTGTCCTATGATAGAAATCCCCCTAAACCTTCAATTTGGCACCACAGTTCTGATCCCTGCCTTCCCTGTCATCATATTCTTTCCTATTTGCTATGTGATTTCCGCTTTGGGTCCATGTCCTCCTACCCCTTTGGATGCCAGATGCCCTCAAGAGTTTAAATTTCTCTTCTACTGAGGGAGGATCTTGTCCATAAAGGCACAACACTCTTTAAGACAAATTGGTCTCTGAAAATTAGATGATCTCTCTCCTTACAGAATATGTCTCTTCCTTCTAAGAAGTATTCTTCAATGAGACTACTCCCATCACTGCTCCATTTCTCTCTCCCTTTTCAATTCCAATCTTTGCCCCCTCTTTCATAGTGCCTCTTTTTGCTCAGAAAATAAAGGAGTAAACTTATCTTCATAATTCTTCTATGGGTTTAATATGAGCATATCATCTATTCCCATTTATCCTTTGCCTTTCCCCTCCTTTCTGATAATTTAATCTGACAAAATACTTTGATTCACCTATAGGAGAGGTTGTAGGATTTAAGCCATGGTGTTTCAGGGCTGCTCTTCATCTTTATTCATTTGCATACTTTTAAAATGAAATTTCTTAATAGTCTCTTTGTTGTTTTTATCTTCTTTTAGCCTAATGGCTTTTTCATTTTGTTTTCTTTTTCTCCTATAGATAGGGTATCTTATTTCATATTTCTTATTCTTCTATTGATATCAATGATTTAGGGCAGTTTTTCATATAGTTATATATAGCTTTGATTTCTTCATCCAAACACTTTCTATTCATATCTTTTGACCATTTATCAACTGGAGAATGGCTCATATTCTTATAAATTTGACAAAGTTCTCTATATATTTTAGATATGAAACTTCTACCTGAGAAAATGGCTATAAAATCCCCATTTATTGCTTTCCAGCTAATCTTGATTACATTATTTTTATTTGTACAAAAAATACATTCAATTTATTGTAATCAACATTATCCATTTTGTATTTCCAAATGTTTTCTATATCTTGTTTATCTATAAATTCTTCTCTTATCCATAAATATGATAGTTAATATGTTCCATGTTCTAATTTGCTTATACTATCACTCCATGTCATATATCCATTTTGATCTTATCTTTGTAATTTTTTTACCGAATAATGAGTTAATTCTAAAAACTTGGATTTTTACCTTTGTCAAACACAAAGTTATTGTAATCTTTTATTAGTATGTTTCATGTCTATTCTGTTCCATGGATCTACTTTTCTATTTCTTAGCCAGTACCAAAAGTTTTGATAATTATTGCTTGGTAATAGATTTCAAAATCTGGTATTGTTAGACTTCCTTCCTTAACACTTTTTTATTATTTCCTTTGATGTTCTTGACCTTTTATATTTTAAAATATATTTCATTTTATGTTTACATCAAAATATATATAATTATGTTAATTCATATAAAATATATTTCATTTTATTCAGTTCCTATAGTCAAGTACGTAACAAGTCTTATTGTTTTTAACCTTTTATTATTTCGAATGAATTGTTTTTATTTTTTCTAGTTCAATAAAATAATTTTTTGTAAATTAATTGAGATGCCAGATGAATTTAGGTATGATTACCAATTTAATTATATTGGCTCTGCCAACCCATGAACAATTAATATTTACCCAATCAATTAAATCTATTTGTATAAGAAGTGTTTTATAATTCACATAGTTTCTGTATTTGTTTTGGAAGATATACTCCTAGGTATAACTATACCTATATCTATAAATCTATCTAGAGCTAAGTCTTAAGATTTTAAAATAAAAAATTTCTGAATTCTGTTTTTGATGGAGTGCTTATCCTCAGGGCTAGACCACAAGTTTTCCACCCATGATGGAAAATTTACTTTCTACAGGCCTTGGTACGTACTCAAAGGAACTTTGGGGGAGAGGGGTAAGAGAAGAGAAAAATTCCCCCAGCTGAATTCCAACCCTCTTTTTTTTGGTTTAGTGCAACCACATATACTAGTCCCCTTCCCCTGGTCCCTCTGTTCTTTAGTTCTCTTGACGGGTATGAATTAGTATCTGTTGCTTTTTTTTGTGAAGTGGGGGGAGGTCAAAGTGGATGTCTGGGGCAAAGCCTTTGGGTTGTCTAACTTAGGGGCCACTCCAGACAGCAGAAACGGGAATTCTCCCTCATATATCCTCCTCATGAGGTTGAGCAAAATTGATATTTGCTGCTTATTATAATCCAGCCTTACAACCCAGGTGTTATCTTCTCTCTTTTCTTTCATATACAATATGTTGTCAAGCCCTATAGATTCCACCTTCTCATTTACCTCCTTCCCTCCTCTGACATTGCTGCAGCTATAGGACCTCACACTTGGGACTACTTTAATATATTGCTGGTTGGTCTCTCTCCCTTAAGTTTCTCCTCACAGTAATCCATCATCTGCTCCACTCAAATTAATCTTCCTATGGTACAGATCTGACCATGTCACCTTCCCACTTTCACTCAATAAATTGCAGTGTTCCCTATTACCTCCAGGATAAAATATAAAATCCTTTTTTTTTTCTAAACTTTTAAAGTCCTCTATAACCTAGCCCCTTCCTTTTTCAGTAAAATCTTCTTTAGAAAAGACTTTTCCAGTCTTCTTGCATTTTACTCTCCTCTATATATACTCTGATCCAGTGATACTGACTTTCTTAAGTCAAATCACTTATTGTTAGAGGTCTCAAATTTAAATTTCCAAATTTAGATATACAATCTATAAACCATGTGATTCCTAGTACCTTATTTCCCATTTTTCCTCATCTATAATCACCATGGCAGATGAAGAAATGTTCAGGCCTATGTGTCATATTTTACTTCTCTTTCTTTCATGCTTTAACTAGAGTTTATTGCCTAAAGGCCAAAGCTGCTTATATTATGTCTCTCCTTACTTAGCTGGTTCTCTGATAGGAGGCATAGTCTGTTGCAGGGATTTAACTCAAAGACTTTGATAGAACCTGCCATAGATTGTGATCCACCAACATAGTTCTGAAGTAATGCAGAGGTCAAATAACTACAATATGCAATTTAATAAGAGAATACATTATATAAGGTTAAAAGGTAAATGTAACTAGGAGTGATCAGAAAAATCCTCCTGTAGGAAATCTCACTTGAATTGAGCTTTTAAGGATGGGCAAATGTATAAAAGGTAAAGGGGAAAAGGGAAGACACTCAAGCATAAGGAAAAAAAGTGAAAAACAACTTCAGAAGTCAGAATGTAATTTTGTTAGAATACAGAGTATATGGACAAGAATAATACAAAATAAGGTTGTAAACCTGGGAGAGTGCCTGACTCTGGCACTTTGAATGTTTAGCAAAGGAGTGTGAATTTTTCTTGGTTGATAACTGGAAGGCATTAAAGATTTTTTTTTTTTAAACAGAGGAATAACACAACTAAGTATGCATTAGGAATATTTTGGAGATAGCAATATGGAAGATAGATTAAAGGATGGAAAGTACTCCTTGTCTCTATTAAAAGCATCTACCTTTCTTCCTTCTGTATTGTATTAATTTCTTTTCATAGTTGAGGATATTGGTACAGAAAGAAGTTATTTTTTACTATTATTTAGTTGTTTTCAGTCATATGCAATTTTTTGTTACTTCATTTGGGGCTTTCTTGGCAAAGATACTGGAATGGTTTGCCATTTCCTTCTCCAGCTTATCTGACTAAGGCAAATAGGGTAAAGTACCTTGCCCAGGGTCACAGAACTAGTAAGTGTTATAGAAAAGAGTTTGAAAAATGCAAGAAGAGGCTACAAGACCAAACATTCCATTTGGAACACCAAGGACATGGGAATGGACAGGAAGAGAAAGTAAATGAAAAAAGCAGTTATACAGTTGATACTGGACTCCTTTGGAGACAGAAGCTGTGACCTGCTTTCTGCTCTCAAGATACTGAGAGAGTAGCTGGTTTTGGTATTCCTTGGGTGGACCAAGGAAAAACCTTTCAGTTCTTCTTGCATTTTCTAAACTCCTTTCTACAGTGTCTATGGCCAGATTTGAATACAGGAAGAGAAATCTTGGCAGAGACATGGTACTCTCTCAACTGCCCTACCTAGCTGCCCTAACAGAGGGTAAGCAAATATTTATAACAGGAAGATAGTTTTATTAAAATTAAAATCACAATATTACCTGGTAAAACTAGTATATCCCAAAGATGAATGAAGAGTAGCACTTTTAATCTTGGCCTACTTTTATTTACTTAGGAAATAACAAAGCTATTTTTTCTTTACTAGTTCTAAAAAGCAAAGTCTGGATTTAAAAAAAAAAAGTCATTTATATTCATTTGCCTAATGCTTACTCTGACTCTTTTGTTACCAACCAAGTCTTTGGATCATAGTGAAGATGTATTCTGGCTTCATTAATTCGTTCAACAAACATTAATAAAGTACTCTTCAGTTGTGGAAAATGGATAATTAAAAAAAATAAAAGTCTCTACTCTTCCTCTTAATTAGGATTTATAATTCTATATCTAATTTATAAAGTGCATCCCCACTAAATAGTCATATAATACTAAGTAGCTATTAATCTTTACTATATGGCAATCCTGTGAAGAATTTATCTTGATGGCTTCATTTACTGATATCTTGTAGTTCTGTGTGTGTGTGTGTGTGTGTGTGTGTGTGTGTGTGTGTGTGTGAAAGAGAGAGAAAGAGAGAGAGAGACAGAGAGAGAGACAGAGAGAGAGAGAGAGACAGAGAGAGAGAGAGAGACAGAGAGAGAGAGAGAGAGAGAGAGAGAGAGAGAGAGAGAGAGAGAGAGAGAGAGAGAGAGAGAGAGAGAGAGAAACTGAAACCGAAATGCCAGGAGAACATGCCAAATTTCTTTTTTCTCCTTTCTCATTCCTTTATTGGTTGTTCCCCACACACATAAATGCCTACTGAATTGAATCTGTAATCAATGCCTCAGAATAATGTAACAGAAAGAAACCTGTAGTTGGCATCAAGAGAGACTCTGGTCAAATTACTAAACTTTGCCAACCTTGTTAAGTGAAAATAATAATAGCACCTAGTCATAAGGAGATTATGGGGATCTGTTAAGATAATGTGTTAAAACACAATATAAATGACAATTATTGTTATCATTCTTATCATTATACTTCTCTTTACTGGATCAGAGTATCATAGATTTAGACTTAGAAAAGACCTTAGAGTCTATCTAAGTTCAAATCCTTTATCTTATAAGGTTCCCTTTGAGTACTGGACAGGATCATTCTTTCAATAATGGGCCCTTATAACATCTAATTCAGAGGATAAGGACAGGCTCTCTAGTAAAAAGACCAAAGTTCATAGTCCACCTCTGCAACTTACTAGCTTTGTAACCTTGGTCAAATCACCTAAAGTTTTGGGGTCTTAACATCTATATTTATACAATGAGGGGGTTGGACAAGACAACATCTGAGGCCATTTCCAGCTCTAGATCTATGATTCTATAACAAAAATTCTTGTAGGCAAGAAGTCTTTTCCAAAATCTATCTGTATCTGCTATTTTTCAATTCCTGCAGTTCTTATAGGCTTGAACTACTGATAACCACCTCCCCTTAGACACTGGGCATCCTTTGGTTTTTTTTCAAAATAAAATAATCCAATTCACTTTTCACTTAAGTTTTCTTCCCAAGGCCTATTTTAAATTCTTCAAGGATGCTATATTATACAACTATTTGAAATCATAAGCCATTTATTAAAGAACACAAGGATTTACAACTTATTGTGAATACAAGTATTTTTAAATGCAGTATCTATTTCATATTTATCTCACGAGAACTCTAAGACTTATAAAATAAGTCCAAAGGTGCTTAATAATGCTATTATAAATATTAAGAGTGAGAGGTTAATGGACATTCTGAATTCAGAACCTTGCCTAGGCCCAAATATTGCCTGGCAAAGGCCTGTGGTGTGGGCTCTAGATTTTGCAATGCTAAGGATATACCAACTATTTCACTTCTATACCAAATAGAAGATTAATGGGAATACAAGCTAGCGCTAAAGATTCACTTTGGAGTCTGAAATGTATGGTTCATACCTGCCACAAACTGAAACTTGTCAATGCAGTTATATGCTTATTTCTGGTATCTTTTTTTTTTGGTAGTCAGGTAGTTGGATAGCTGGGGGTGGGACAGTGCTTCAGAACAATGATGGGGTCAGTTTATTTCATACATTTTCCCAAGCAGAAAAGAAATGAATAGATGATGATGATTAAGAGTGCCAATATGTCAACAATTTTGGCAATAACAGATGAAATACACCCAATCACTTAGAGATTATAACTAGAACAAGGAAGAAAGAATGTTGCTGATAGGCCACACATCCCAAAGATAATAAGTTCCCAGATCAAGCTTCTTTAGTTGGTAGGTGATACTAAGGATGGGGGAAGTGGCAATTTGGGGTTCCCTTGTCATTCCAGGGGATTTCCATTACATGTCAATGCAAAAGAGAAGGCCTTCCCCAGGCTTACTGCTTGAGTGACCTTAGGTCCTGTCTTGCTGGACAGAACAAGTAGAATGTCTTATGCTTTTCCTTTGAAAGCCCCAGGAGCAGCACTGGGATTTGCAAAGGGAAATGAAAGAGGAGCTGTCACTGAGCTCCTTACCACTCACAGCTTGAAAGGAAAGAGGAGGCCCACAGGGGGATTGCTCACCAAGCCTGGAAGGGGAGCCTCAGAACTTATACAGCCCAGGGGGTGGGACCAGGGCCCTTAAAGCCATAGATCTCCTGTGTAGGCACAGAAACCCACACAGTGGGAATCCATTCACACCAGTCACCCTTGGAGACAGCTATTAATGCTAAAGAAATTTATCCCCGACCATTGTATGTTTCTTGTCCACGGTTCTCTTGCATCCCTTGTTTAAGGCCTTAGTCCTGTATTGTGTGCAAGGGAATGGACAGGACATCTGAAGAGGAAAAGGATGGCTAATGATGGGTCTGTTAGCTTCTCAGATACTTTTTCCATTGTATACCAACTCAATTTGCTACCTTTCCTCAGCAAACTAGTCTATAGTAGAATAGATTTTAGTTCTGTTTTATTCCTTTTTTTATAAGAAGGAATCATTAGAAGGAACTAAAGCTTTAAAATATTTATAATTGTTTCCGTTAAAAGTCATCTCAAAACCATTTAAAGCACTGATGCCAATACTGTCCACATAGTTCCTGTATGTCAAGAGAAATGTTTAAAAAAAAAAGGCCTTCTCCCTACTAACAACTTTGCTATTATCAAAAGGTTGCGGCACATCCTTTTAGCTTTGAAGTTTCAGAACTAATATATATTTGATGCACGTAATCCAAATGCTTTTGTTGAACAGCTATTTATTTCCTTTAAAAACTAGTCATCTTATAATTCCAGAAAATTCTATTTCTCTGGGTTATTATGAGGAGAGGACAACCTTTATTCTATTGAGAGTCACTGATTCAGTTGAGGGTGGGAACAAAAGCCACAAAGGAGTATAAAGCAGTTCATAATATTATAAATAGGTTTTTATAAAATGAGTAATAAAAATATTAAAAGCCACTTGATTTTGAGGGATGTAAAATGTTATTCAATAAATCCAAAAACATTGCAAAATAAACTTCTATCTACTGACCATTGTCAGTATGTGAAAGAATATGGGGGAAAGAGATAACAGAAACAGAAAGAGTAAAGAAAAAAGCAAAATTATTTTGTCAGGTGTTGAGTATCTTTTAAGGTGCTATGGAATATTCAGAAAAGTATAAGAAAACAGAACCATGGAGCAAGCGAAAGAAAAGGTTGGGTGGGGGGGTGGGGAGAAACACACCAAAGTGAAAAAGAAAAAGGGCAAAGGAAAAGAAGGGTGATGGCTTCTATCCTTTTGGGTAAGGTGGCAATGATCCAGGCCTTAGAGAGAATAGAAATGAAACTGGGTAGGGCTTGGGAATTCAGACAAGCAGGAAAAGGATGACAAGTCTTATGGGTTCATAAAACAAAATGTGTTTAGCATCAGGAGTAGATAGGGCTGACTCCAAGGCAAGGAGGAAAATACAGATTATTATAGGTTCAGTCAAGTAACAAAGCCTAAGCAGGAAAGATACAGAATCTGAATCAAAAGGAGCTTACAAGAAAGGCAATAGGGAACAAGAAATGATAATAATAATAATGAATTTTAAATTATCTTTGATCCATAAGCAAAGACTATTTGTTCTCTGTTCAATTTTATGTGAATTATAAAGTATTAAATAGCTCCTGGTCCACAAGAATTAGCAGGACAGATCTCAAAGGTAGTAGATATTTCCTGTAACCTTAATGAGGACATCACTCACATTTTGAGGCATGTTGCAGAATCAGAAATTGTCCTGCCCTGTGGACTATTTCCTAATTTTCCCTGCATGCTATAAATGTACAGCTGAGTATGTTGACAGGAAGGAAAGTCAGAGGGCCAGGTGATATCTCTTTGTGGAATTACAGTAAAACCCTGGAGAATAGTTACCTCAATGGCTTTCCCTATGTGTTAAAATTTTCCATTCCCCTATTTTTTGAGGGTCACTGAAGAAAGACTCATGGTTTGTATTGTATTCTAAGTTGCTTGAATAATTAAACTCAAAATATAAAAAAGGAACTAGCAGTGACGACTTGCAGTACCCTACACACATCACCCAAACAAGGAAGTGCCCTCACCTTTCTCTAGGGCAGAGGCTTACATTCTTTAAGACATAGACATTCTGTGGGATCCTAAGATATCTTCCATTCTATGACACACCTGATATATCAAGTGATAGAGAATATTCCAGTTCCATTTTAGGTCCAATATCTATCCTACTATGATACTCCTGTCCTGGATATCATCAGAGAAGGAGGATGCCGGAAAACATAGCAAACTCCTTTCTAACCCTTTGCCATTTTTTTGTTTACTATATTCATTAAATAGAAAAGTTCATTAGTTCTAGGCCCCTAAGAAATGTCCATACACTTGCTTTAGCTTTCTATTTGGGATGTGAGTTCACATTTATGAACAACAAGGGATGACCTTTGGCAAGTCTAGCTTGCACTTGCTACTGTCTCCAGTTTGGCAACATAACACAAAGGCAGTATGGCATGTATACACTTTCCAGGCTGAGCCCCTATTCAGAGGGGGTTGAAGCTTGCACGTAATGGGCCCCCTACAGACAAAGCCAGCAAGTTTCTTAATTAAGTCCAAATGAAAGACAGATCCTGCTTACATCTTCAGAGCACCTTCCTTTAGAACTTCAAAACATCCCACTGCCCATCAAACGTAGGCACAAACAACCATCTAATAATTTTTATTCATTTAATATAGAAAGCCAAGCCTCCAGGGCCAACTCTTCAGCTCCCTCTCACTTTCTCTGCAATTTTAGACATGCCTTTGGTTTATAAAACAGGAAACAAAGGGACTACTTGTGTGTCAGAGAAGCCTTCAGAGGGTCTGCATTTCATTCCATCCTTACCCAAAGCACAGCACTGTGTAGGGGACTCTTTAACTGGTTTAGTCTCATTAACATTTCCATGAGGGATCAACGAATATGTTAATACATGTGTATGTAAGTACACATACAAAATCTAAGTACAAATCTGAGCACTGGAACTGAAAATTTGTATTTTTAATCTACAAAGAAAACTTATCAAATTTATCAAAATAATAATTAGGTAACTGTTTTTTCATATGCTTGATTTTTCCATCAGTAAATTGTATTTCTACAAATTCTGTTACAATCTAATAAATATGTTCACCCGCAAGTTCTTTTCTCAACAGCTCTCCTTCAGACAAGCCTTTCTGTTTTCCGGGCTTTGCTGTGATAATGTTCTTTGCGAACAGAAACCAATTATTCTGCAGCAGTAAGTCACCAGGAGTATGAATTGCTTTAATTTTTCCCCCTTTTAGCAGCTGCCCAGGGTGGGCTGAGAGGTGGCTGCAGTAATGAAGTTGGATGAATACTAAAGCAGTGCTGAGGCAGGGTGTCCTGCAGGGAAAATGGTGTTCAAAAATAAAAGTACTTTTTGTTGCAGGAAGCTAATCAATGAGTTAGACGTGTCCAAAAAAATGAGCTTTTCACTCTGTATTTGCATCACCAATGCCCTCCCTGAATGAGCCTTGTGCACCTGACTAGCTTGTAAAAATTTCACCTTACTGTTAAAGTGCTAAACACGCCCTATTTTCCTCTCCCATTCTCTCCCTCCCTCCCCCTTTGCTTTTTCCTTCTGCAATTCTTTGCTTTCTCATTAGAAATGCCCAGCAACGTCTGGCAGACAAAGGCATGGCAAACAAAGTGTATGGAAGGAAAAAAAATTAAAAAAAGAAAAAAGTGCAGAGGAATTCTTCATTCACTGATCTCTAGAATACATTAATATCCGAAACTGTTGGCACAGACTAAAATACTTGGGAGGCTAACAATACAAGCAATGATTCTGAGTCTGGGATCTTCAAATAAACCCCACTGCTGTCATGGCCACCAGGAAAGAGAATAATGGTGATATTAGCTGACCTTCATTTTGTTGTTTCTTCAGACCTGACTGCTAGACCTCTGTTTGCCTGTTACTAGGATTTCTTGGCTGAAAAATGTAAGCATTTCCCAGGCAATACAAGAGCCAGTTTATTAGGTAAATAACCAGGCCTTAAGCAGTCTTTTCTTTTCTTTTTTCTTTTTTTTTTATAAGAACTGGAAGGTTTGAAATAAGGCTAGAGGTGGGGTTCAGGGGAAAAGGTTAGGGAAGCCAGATGGAAAGCATCATTTTCCCCTCATTCAAAGTACCAAAAACATTGCAGAGTTTAAGAATCAATGGTCTAGTTTTGGAAGACTTACTCAATATCACCAATTAAGGAGAAAACAAAAAGCAAAATTTACCAAAGCACCTGAGAGGGGAAAAAAAAAAAACTTCAGCAAATCACAGTTTATAAGTATTTTATAATGCTATGAGTTGGTATTTTCTATGTTATCACTATCCCATCACTTAAAAAAATACTTTGTTTCCATTCAAAATGTTCTCAGCAAATTCATTACATATGACTAAAAACTGGTAAATCAATGGTGGTGATCTCAAGATTAAATGATTCTAAAGCAAGGTGACATTTCAGATCTATTCTGGCAAGGGTGCACACCTGTTTAGCACACTGTAATATCCAAACTTGGCTTAATTTCATTTAAAATATTGACTTTTCTAAGAAGCCTTTCCCAATCTCTCTCAATACTAGGGCATTTCCTCTGAATTACCCCGAAATTTATTCTGTATATCTCTTTTTACACAGCTATTTGCATGTTATCTCTTCCATTAAAGTGTAAGCTCCTTGAAAGCAGGAGCTTCTTTTTGCCTTTCTGTTCTAACCCTAGGGCTTAGCACAGAATATGGTACATATTATGCCTGTTGTAATGTTGTGGTTGAAATTTGATTCATCAATATCACTTTTGCCACAGCTATGAAACGGTATCACAGCATTAAAATCTTTTTATTTTCTAAATATTATATTTATAATATAATATATATTATATTATGTATATAATATATATTATAATATATAAAAATAATATTATCTGAACACTTAATAATAATCTTTAAGAACCATAAAATGAGGTTGTTACTCTGTGAAAACAGAATTTTATTTTCCATAACTGACAGGACAGATTTTTAATTTTTGTCCTTTTCCCTCAGTAAATCCATTTTTAGATGACTATGGTTCCAATAACCTTCATAAAATTCTATTTATTATGTTCAGGATAGACTTCAACTAAAAGTCACAAAACAAGGGCTCTTTTCCTTACCTCTGAGTCTTAGTTTTTTCATGTTAAACATGAAAAACAACTTTCATGTTTAGAGATTATTGTGAAAATCAAATAAGACTATTTAAAAGTGTCTTGTAAATAAAAGGACAATTGGAAAAAAGTAATATGACTTTTATATACCAATAATCAATCCTCCATAATCAGCATATTATTAGGAGTTTTAACTTTATCCTGAAGTCAATGGAAAACAGGAACATGATAAGATTAAAGTAGTTTTAGAGGTTAATTTGGTTATCATTGTGAATAGAACAGAGAAGATGAAGATACAAAAGTCAAAAAGGCTAGTTAGATTACTGTGAAAATTCAGTTATGAGATAAAGAGCCAAAAACTAATAATGATAATGAAAATAAAAAAAGGAGCAGATACAAGACTTGGGGAATGAGGGGAAAAATATACAGATGATTTGCAGAGTTGTTTTTTTAATAAACACAATTTTAAAAACAGTCAGAATTCAGAGTCAGACTATCAGGAAAAGCACAGACTCTCAAGTGCTTAAAGAGACTTCTGAGGCAATCTAAACAACCTATCCTTGAATAAAAATTCCATCTAAAACATACCCACAAGAAACCATTGAGTCTCTGCTTGAAAATGTCCATTACCTCCTATGACAGCCAACTGTACAACTCTATTGCTCTAATTCTTAGGAAGTTTTCTCTTACCTCAAGTCTAAACTTTTCTCCCTATAACTTCCTTACCATTGCTCCTAGCTCCACCCTCTGGGGCAAAAAGGAACAGTATAATTTCCCTTCCAGTTGACAACCCTTTAAATACTTGAAGATAGCCATTGTGTCTCCTTCATCCGTCTTCTGTTTTCTAGGTTAACATCCCCAGTTCTTTTCATTGGCCATCAAATGGCATAAATTCAAGGCCCTTTTCCATAATACTTTGGATGTGGTGCTGCCCAGAAATCAAGTCAATATTCTGATATGACAAGGGCAAAGTAAAGCAGGGACAATTGTATTCCTAATGTTGGACACTATGCCTTCCAATGTAACTTAGTTTTTCTGTAATATTAGTTTTTCTGGATGTATTGACTCATATGAGCTAATCAGTGGTCAAAAGAATGTTAAAAGGCACAAAGGGGAGCTAGTTTTAGGGCAGAGATAATGAGTTTGATTTTAGGGCTGTGAGATTTGAGGTGATGGTAGGATATCCAAGTGAAGCTGTCATATAAGCATTTATAAATAGAGAAATAAGAGGTTGGGGCTGTATATGCAGAAATGGGAGTTGTTCTAATAAAAGTGATAAAAGGAATAAATGAAACCAGTGATAGAAAGAATACACAGAGAACAAGAGAGGGCCCAGGGCAATGTAGTTTACTCTACAAAACAAAAAAAGTTTAACACAATTTTAAGAAACACTGGTGACTTAATTTTTAGACATGTATCCTTAGAAACCAAATTAAACTGTTGCCCTAGATATTAAACATAATTCCCATGGCCTTTGGAATAATAAATAGGACTTAGTTTAGCCAAAGGTGGCATTTTAAAAAAGGGCAGAATTAATTACAGCGATTCTAGGTACTATTGGTACCAAGGTAAGGAAGCTTGGATCAAGCTGTATCTATTTAAAACAAGACAACATACAGCGGTAATAGGGGGTTTTCTTTCTCATAGCACCATTCTTGTAGGCACATTCCCTGATTTTCAATCTCTCTCAAATAACTTAAAATTTCTCCTAACACTTAAAATTCTTAACTGTTTTTAGATGAGAAGATTTTGATATATAATTTTACAAATGGTACTCTCTTCAGGAACATAACTATAAATTCTTAGGCCCCTGGAAAGGCAGGGAGATGATAATATACCTGTGTCTGGTCAGGGGTAAAACAGAAGTAAGGAGCCATAAAAATATACATACACACATGCTTGTTATACTGCTCACCTAATCTTTGTTCACACAGTCTAATGTTTCGAATCTTGTTGGGTTGCCTCCCACTTATCTTTGTACCTTTCTTCCCTCCACCACATCTCTCTCTACCATTGCCCTATCTATTTGCCATACTTGGTCCCCCTTTTCTTCTTGACTCTAACTTCTTCTATCCAAACTCCAGAGTCTTTAAACATATTAGTTTATACCTACATTACTATTTCCCTGGTTTTGATTCTTTGATGAAAAGTACCAGACAAAATGTCACCAAACTAGGAATAATGTTTCTTCTATTTAAAAAGTTGGAAGCAGATGACTACATTACATCAGCAACAAAATAGGAAGACTTGAGTATACTTGACTAGTTCCATGTTGTAATCAAATCATATGTTCAGAAAATTCCGGGACTATGACATCAGGATATCAATGGCTCAACCATTAAAAAAAAAAGAAACTTTAACTCTTTCTTGAAATCCACCTTCCAAATCTTATCTTACCTAGTCTCTGGGATGATAAGAAAGACCTAATTTATGCAATATTTTCAAGTCATTAGTTTTACCTTCTTGTGTTTTCCCATATCTCCCAAATCCCACTATGAACTAACTTTCCCTTTCCTTCCAGGCATCCAATATGCATTCACTCCCCTTTGGCTACTCAACTTCCTACTATGGCACTTTCTTAAGTCTGCCAAAAAACATTTTACTTCTATTTATCTCAAAGCTTCAAAATTACTTCAGGCTCCTTTTTCTCATATAGAAACTACAATTTCCCCATGAGAAGTAAGCTCAAGTAGATGTTATAAAGAAAGCAATCTGTTAAAATTATTCACACTGGCAAAAATAATAAAAGACAATAAAGAAGTGCCAGTACATCACTGATGGAATGATGAATTGGTCCAACTAATGAATGGATTGGTGCATTCTAGAAACAACTTAAAAGTCAATGAACAGTTATAAAACCCTTTGACTAAGAGCTCACAAAACTGCACATATATTCTAAGGAAGTCAAAAGGAGTAAAATAAAATCCCATATATACTAAAATATTCATAGTAGTACTTTTTGTGGTGGCAAAAACTGTTAATATATAATGGGTTCTCATATACTCCAAAGAAGTCAAAGATAGGAACAAAGGTCCAAAAATATAAAAATATTTATAGCAAAGATCTGTTCTAGTAGCAAAGAATTATAAACGAAGTAGACATCCATTGATTGGTAGATGGCTAAAAAATATGCTATATGAATATAACAGAAGAAGAGAAGTGGGGGACTACTAGAAAAGACTACAGTATATATTATCAGACAAGGTTTCTCTATTGTATATTTTTGTTTGATTTATTTGTCACAAAAAGTTAGGAGTGAGAAACAGCTACAATATGAAGACAAAAGACATCAATAAAATGTATTTCTAAAGTAGATAATCACCAATTTGGGAATGTATTAATCACACGGTGTGAATGTAACTGGATAATACTGCTCTATTGAAAAAATAAGGAATCCAGAGGAAAATGGGAAGATTTATATAAGCTGGTAGGGAGTAAAGTAGGCAGAACCATGATAGTGTGAAGATAGAATTAATTCTCCCTTTGTCTATTTTTTGTTAATCAAATCAAGAACTTAAGGTACCCCTACTTAATAGCTAGCCAAACATTAGGTAACAGAGCTCATAAGTCACTTACTAGTTCATACCCCCAAAGACCACAAGCACTGCCTGCCTTGGGGAGTGCTAGGCAAATTGGGAGATTGCAATTGGTTCCTGTGAAGAGAGGAAGAAACAGGAAATGATGTGAAATGGGGGTATAAAAGACAAGACCAACATGGTATGGAGATTCTCCTTCCTTGGTTTTTGGAGAGACTGGTTCCTTGGAGACCATTCCTGGCCTTGGTTTTTGGAGAGACTTCCAGATTCTGCATCAGTGAGTACAGCTGAAGAGACATGCTTTTCTTTGGTGGAACTATGGCTGAAGACACCACTGGGACTTCTGGCTGAGGACTACTGGGACTTCCACGTGGAGATAGAGAATTGAGGGAACACTTGCCAAGGGCTGAGCCAGACTTCACTGGATCAGCACTTAGGCTGGTAGGTTGGACCAGACATTGTCTCCTTCCTATATTTCCCACTTTCAGTATCTCTACTTTATTGTAAGTAAAAGCTACTAATAGTTATTTTTTACTTAGGGGCTAATATTTTACAAACAGTGACCACTTTTACAATTTTTATATTGAGTCAAACCTAATTTAATTTTTACAATAGCAATTATTATGATGACTACAATAAAGTAAATGAAAAAAAACAAAAAGCATACAAGTTACTATTAGTGGTAATGAACAATCATGGTCTCAGAGAAAAAATAAGAGTTAGTCCTTAAATAGTGCTTTACAGTTTGCAAAGCTCATTTGAACTTCATTTGATCCTGGGAAGTGGGTACTATTATTATCCTTATTTTATAGATGAAGAAATTGAGGTAAATTGCAACTGTTGCTCAGATCAAACAGTAGATGTGTGACAGCAGGTTTTTGAACTCAGGTCTTCTTGATTCCAAGTTTAGAGCTCTGTCCACTGCACCATGTAGCTGTCTGATTAACAAAATGTATTCTCCTTTCAGCATAAAGGTAGTAGATCATAATTTAGGAGTAGAACACACACTATCAAATGCAAATAATTTCTTGCTTAATTTTGCTTTATTTCAAGGATGGTTTGATAGGAAGGAGAATAATTGACACAGAAAGCAAAAGTTAGTAATAAAACTTAGAAAGTTTTAAGTCATACTGAAGTATGAATTCAAATCAAATCAACAAACAGTACTACAATGTGCAGAGTACTATAAAAATGGATCCTTAATAACTAAAGGTACTTCTATTTTTAAAGAAAACACTAATTAACCTAAATTAACATTTAATTGTCAGATTATCAAAAAATACATGTAACTAAAGAATTTCAGGCAGAAAAGAAACATGATTATGGGCAGTGATTTTTCTAACATTCTCAATCATTAAGTATTTACTATATGCCAGGCACTGTGCTAAATGCTGGTAGTACAAAGAAATGCAAAACCACAGTGAATAACTTGATACATGTACAGACTACACAGAGGTAACCAAAGGGGAAGTCAGTAGCAGCTCAAGATATTCCTGCAAAAAAGCATCCTGCATAAGTTTTAAGCACTAATTTTTACCCCTATAAGAGACAAAAAATGTAGGATATTAGCTAGCAGTGATAGAAAGATCAAGTGAAGGTTTTTTAAGAATGGGGGAGACATGGGCATGGGTAGGCAGCAGGAAGAAACCAGGACGAGGGGAGAGATTAAAGATGAGAGAGAGACAGAGAGAGAGACAGAGAGACAGAGACAGAGAAAATGGGGATAATAGTAAAGGAAATCTGTAAAAGATCTCCTTGACAAGGAGAAAGAACTGCAGAACTGTCTCTTCATATGAGACAGAATAAAAGAGGAAATGATGAGGAAACATGTCTGAATAATATGAAAGAGGAAGGGCAGGAATCAGAAAATTCTTAGCAAATGGCCTCCATTTTTTTCAGTGAAGTATGAAGCCAGGACTTGTGCTGAAAAGTGTGGGAGAGGGGACATCATGATGAGAGGACTGAGGAAAGATGAGAAAGTCTTGGGATAGCCAATGTGAAGAGTAGGATAGCAAAGCAATTAGGGAAGAATAAAATGGCTGTTTTGCTCCAGTGAGAACTGACTGAAAATAGATAGCATGAATTTATAGTGAACCTAATCAGAAACTTTCTTCATCAGCACTTGAATAGGAGAAAAGGAGGTAGCTGATAGGAATAATCTAGGATTGGGGGTTGGTTAAATAGAGATTAGTGAAAGGACAAAACAAATGAAAGATTCAAGAACAGAGGAAAAATAAAGAATTTCAGGCAATGAGAGAAATGGTCATGGGTGGGTAACCTTTCTAGTATAATGCCAGAGAAGTGGGCCTGTGTCTGGAGTTCTCAGCCAGAGACTTGTATCTCTCATGCTGGGATAGTCCTAGAATGAACAAATATAGATTATCTTTGCTTCAAGGATCTTGGAGAATTACCCTTCTCTCTACCATCTTTCCCAGAGAACAAGTGGCTCTTACTGGTCATGCCAGTATAGACAAGAGGGGTAGCTGCTTCAATAGCTTCTTCTTGCCCCCTCTTTACTTTGTTTCTTTGATATTGGATGGGACCAAGGGTAGGGCAGCAGAAAGAACACTAGGTTTGAATGGACACATTAGATCTGATTTCCAGTTCTGGTATTTACTACCTGACTGACCGTGGGTAAATCATACTCTAGAGCTGTTCCCTTATGTTGACTGGACTACAGAATCTAAGGTCTCTTGCATCTCTGGAATTATGATTCTCTGTTACTCTGAGGATATGAGGATCTGTTCAGTTGCTATCAGAGAAGCATGTGCCTAATTACTTCTTTCCATTCCTCTATAGTTTGCCTTCTTCAAATTATCTTCTGTACCTCTTCAGAGTCCTTCTCTCCCTCAAAAGACTGTCCCTACATTGTTTCTTTCACCTTTTAGGGCCTGGCCTATGATATTCATTCAGTGGTTTTTAATTCACAACTCCTAACTATCCCGGAAGAATTATGGACCCTTTCCTCAAGATCCAGACTTGGGAAAATGCATATCTAATTTCATTCTCATCCATCTGCTCGCAATAAAAACTGAAGAGGAAGCAATGAGTGTCCACTCCTTGGATAATAACATAATTACCATAGGCTAGTAGAATAGCAAGGAGTGAAAAGAAGAAACTTGGATAGAGAGGTCAAGTCTCAGGACAAAGGCAGCAAAATGGTCACCAGAAGGAGAACTGAATTCTGAGTAGATTTTATCTGGAAACCTAAGGCTGAAGGAGAAGAGAATTAGGTTTAGAAGCAGGGAGGCCAGAGCTGGTCTAAGGTAGAAGAGGAGTCCAGACAGAAGAACCTATATATGGAAAGGACAGGCTCCATGGCTCAGATGATACTGATAAAAAACTCCCTGGATTTGAATTCCAGCTCTTCTACTTATGTAATTTTGGACAAATCACAAACTTCCTAAGCCTCACTTTCATCAGTTCTTTTTCAGTTCTAAATATATGACTTTACTGTCCCAGTCCCCAGGCCTGTTTTTGCATGGCCTCAAAACTAATAATAATTTTTTTACATTTTAAAACAAATGTTTATTGTATCATAAAAATGTAAAAAAAAAAAACATTCTTAACTTGAGGGTCATCAAAAAAACAGGCGGGAGAGTCTAGACCTCTGTTCTAGTAGAAAGAATGTTAAATTTGTAGTCAGAGGATTGAATTCAAATTCCATCTACCACATACATGAAGTTTGGGTGACCCTGGACACATCACTTATTCTCTTTGTACCTCAGTTTTCCTTATCTAGAAAATGAGATATTTGGACTAGATGATGTCCAAGATCACTATCACCTCTAAATCTATGACCCGTGATTAGTTAACAAAGGCTTATTTTCCTCCCCAAGACAGATTTACATTTTAATAAGGGATTTAAAAATTCATTTTAAAAAAAAGGAGTCAAATTCCTTTAAGAATGGAAGAAATAAATAATGTGGAGGAATTCCATGGAGACTGGAACAACCTCCAGGAAGTGATGCAGAGTGAGAGGAGCAGAACCAGGAGAACATTGTACACAGAGACTGACACATTGTGGTACAAGAGAACGTAATGGACCTCTCCAGTAACGGCTTTGCAATGTCCCTGAACAACCTGCAGCGATCTATGAGAAAAAAAAAAAAACTATCCTCAAGCAGAGGACAAACTGAGGGAGTAAAAACATTGAGGAAAAGCAACTGCTTGACTATAGAGGTTGAGGGGACATGATCGAGGAGAGACGCTAAATGAGCACCCTAATGCAAATACCAACAACAAGGAAATGGGTTCAGAGCAAGGACACATGTGATACCCAGACGAATTGTGTGTCGGCTAGGGAAGGGGTGGCGGGGGCTTGGGGGGGAGGAAAAGAAAATTATCTGTTTCCGATGAACAATGTATGAAAATGACCAAATAAAATAATGTTTTAAAAATTAAAAAAAAAAGATAAGATTGAAACTATTAAGTAAAATGTGTTTTGGGATTATCTTTGACTTTTCTTTAAAAATGTATATACTGCCTTCTCCCAACACACTTTGATTTGGTTGTTTGGTTTTTCCCTGTGTCCCTTGGTGGGTTAGCCAAGGGAGAAGATACTTGCTGACTTTTGTCTAAGAAGAGCAGGACCTGGCATATGTTGGCTTTGGAGTTCAACTGTGAATGGACCTTGCTTCCTGGAAATAGAGAATCATTGAATCTACATTGTGGAATATCATCAATCAGCAGGTTATTTTAGGGCATTGTTTTAGTTGTAATATATGTTGCTGCAATAAATAATTTTGACAATTAAAAAAAAAGAATGGAAGAAATAAATTTCTAATGGCAGCATTTCATTCACTTATAAGGACAAGTTGTAGAAAATATTTGACAAATATGCTCAATACCTTTAAAATCACAAAAATAACAAAATGCTAGACAAGAAGATTTTCTAGGTCCTTCTTAGTTCTCTCATTCTAGGATTACCATATTAGTCCAAATATAATACAACCCACTATATAGTAGGATCCCAAGTATTTTAAAGGGTAACTCAGAAAGAGGAAACACCCATTTTATTTTCTCCTTTTAAATTACAACTTTCTCCTAATTTGTGAATAATGCATTCATTTTATATTCAAAGTTTTTAACAACTAGGTGTCAATAAATGCACATTTCAGCAATTCTCTTCTTCACTTTGCAGTCAGCTGATGCTTGAACACATAGGGTACAAGCATTCCTTGCCTACCCCAGACCACATTCAACCAATCTAACACAAGTTCTTCATTCATCCATCCCTTTTCCTATACCTGAAAGATCACTCTTGAAGGTAACTTTTCCTTAGGTAATGTTTTATTCCTTAAAATTAAAATTAAAAAAAAGGAGTCAGTTTTTGCCTGTTGGTTGTGACTGTAAGCATCACGGTCATTCTAGTTTTCTAATTTCCAGTAGTTTTAATCAATACTGATTAGGTGTCTTTATGATTAATGGTGACATTTGATGGAATATCAAAATAAACAGGCATTTGGTCAGCATTTCCCATCTGCCCCAGGAGACAGCCATGTTTTTTATGTATGCTGAGGTGCACAATATACAACTTATGATTTGTGAAGATTAAATTTAACTCTCCACTGATTGTAAAAATGAAAATAATTAACTCTCCCCTGATAGTGAAGATTAAATTGTAACCCCTGGCTATTTTTAGATTTAATCACCCAAAGTGTTAAAGTTGAGTGGGAAGATCTGCCCATTTTTAGATTTAATCACCAAAGGTGTAAACACCCCATTCACACTTGAGTGGGGAAGGTCTGTGACCCACATGTGCGATAGTGGGTGATGGGTCAGAATTAACTGACTGCCTCCTGGGCAGTCGTAAAGCAGGACTTCAACTGTGATTCGTAGATGTAGAATTAGGGGAAGGCACAGGAAGTGACACAAGAGAAAATGTCTTTAAAAGGGAGTGACAACTTCCTGAGTGCAGTTCAACTGCTTTGGAGTGGAGGCTGGTAGAGGATTTGCTCACTGGACCCAAGACGTGGTGAGTGAAAGGCTGACTCCTTTCATATTGGATTTTCTGAAAAGATTAACCTCAGGAGAGATTTCCCCAGGTCCTCGCTGAGGACTAAGGACTAACTCTCCCTGCCCAGTTTGAGCCAGGGGATGGAAGTAAATTACTTAGTGCTTAGGCTATATATCTTACCCTATCCTCTCTCTGATTTTCTTCACTTTTTCTATATTTTGTAAACAAATTGTAAATAAATAGAATTTGGAATTAATATAAATTCCTGGTGACCCTATTTTAAATATAATCCAGTCCAACCTTTAAATAAACCTCTTTTTCACCCTTACAGGTTTCAAGCTAGAAATGCTCAAATATAGTGCAAATGCAACTTTCAAAGGTACATATTGGGGGAAATTTTGCATTTCTACAATACTATCTAACCTATTTTATTTCAATCTTATAATACTATGGCATGGGCAGAAACAGGTATTAATTTAGTATATCCATTTTAAATAAAAAGAAACTGGCACTCAGGAGTTAAGTAATTTGCCCAATAACAATATTTATTGGCAGAAGCAAGACTAGATTGCATCTCTTCTACCACACTGTCCCTAGAGTCATTAATTATTTAAATTATGTGTAAGACCGGGACTGTCATACATTTCACTTGGGTTAAGTATTAGAAAAAATGTTGTTTCACTTACTCTGACATATCATTTTGGTTCTCATTCTAAAATAGTTATTTTTCTACAAGCCAGTGTTATTTTTTCATCTTTTCATAAAAACTTAAGCTGCTTCAAAAACAAGGGTCTTACTTATAAAATCTCCATATACAGTAAAAATTTACCATGTACCAGTTACTAAAGTCCTACTTACTAAGAAGCACAACACAACACTTGGGTGGGTGCCCCTTGAGGATAATTTCGGTGTTCTGAAACTGACAAGAAAACTTAAACTTTAGCTCCTGCTTCTCTTCTCAGGTCCAAACTGAACAATATAATCAGAAGCTAAGCTCATTAGGGAAAAAAACCATGATCCCAGATAAGATGAGGCAGGAACGGTGAACTACCTACACCACATTACTCTGGGACTGAAATGATTAGGGATCAGAAATAATAAACATTTCTGAGATAGAACCTGGAAGGAATGATAGGAAGGAGGAAGAGGTGAGGGCTTGGAAAGGTGGATAGATTAGAGGATCAATGATCAAAGAAGCATCCACAGATATTTATAATACAGGCTGCTCAAAATCACATCCTGATATGAAATTATACTAAATATCCTGGAGGGCAGAGATCAGGGAGAATGCTTTGCTATATTAGAGATAGAAGGTGGGGAGGAAGAACTATAATGAAAAGACTTGCTCTTGTTCTGATGACTTAGGTGATTTTAGAAACAAGGTATTTAAGTGGCTTTGGTCCCTTTTTAAAGATCAGTTAACCAAGAAGAATATAATAATACAAGCAAGAGGAGGGAAAGTAGAGAATTGAACTGAGAAGTCTTCCAGTACACCCTGATTAGAATGCACACAGACAGCAAATCCTAATTAAACACTGATGCCACCAGGCCTACAGGAGAAAGCTTAGTCTTTGTTACATTTTTTATTAATATTTGATGCATCATTCCTTAGTTAAGAAGTACCAGGATGGAAACAAGGGTTTTCTAAATACCAGAAGTGGATTATTGTTCTGTTCATGTCTAAATCAAAGTTCTCACTTCTATATTTCAGCCTGAGTGAAGAACAAAACCAAAGATTTCAGTTTTATGGAGCTAATGACTATTTTCATTCATGCATAAAACTTTTCATCATGTAACCAAAAAAGTGGTGAATCAATTTACATTTTATTGGGGGTGGGAACCACAGGTACATAAATATATGCAGTAGAAGTATAAGAGTGAATAAATACAAATATATATATTAAGTGGTGAAATACAAAGCAGCTTGGGAGGGAGGGCAACAGCAGTTGGGTCTATTAGAAATGGTTTAAACTACAACATGGTTATTTTTTAAAACTTATTTTTAACCAATTGCATGTAATAACCAAATTCCACATTAGTTTTCTGATGTTATATAATAAAAATTGTCTCCCTACCACCTCCCAGAGCTGATAAGTAAATCAATCTGGGTTATAAATGTATTATCACACAAAACATATTTCCATATTATTTATTTTTGCAAGTATAAAATATAAAACCCCAAATCCCAAAATATATACCTAAATAAACAAGTGAAAAATCATATGCTCTCATCTGCATTCTGACTCCCAACAGTTCTTTCCCTGGAGATGAAAAGCATTCTGTTTCATAAATCCCTCAGAATTGTTCTAGGTCACTGTATTGCGGACAGTAGCTAAATCTATCACATTTGATCATTCCATAACATTGCTGCTATTGTGTATAATGTTTTCCTGGTTCTGCTCATTTCACTCTGCATCAGTTCATATAAATCTTTCTAGCTTTTTCTGAAATTCCTTACAGTAGAAAACTATTGAGCCACCACCATATATGACAATTGCTTTAACCATTCTCCAATTGAAGGATATTTCTTTAGTTTCCAGTTCTTTACCACCACAAAAAGAGCAACTATAAATATTTTTGTACAAGCTGGTCCTTTCCCATTTATTTTTATCTCTGTGGAAAACAGATCTAGTAGTAGTATTACTGGATCAAAGGTTATGCACTGTTTTATAGTCCTTTGGGCATCATTCCAAATTCCCGCCAGAATGGTTGGTTCTGGTCACAACTCCATCAGCAATCCATTAGGTTTTTGATTTTTGTTTGCCTCCATCCTCTCCAGCATTTATCATTTTCCGTTACTGTTATATTGGCCAATCTGATAGGTATGAGGTGGTACCTCATTTTAATATTCATTTCTCTAATCAAAAGAGATTTGAAAATTTTTTCATAAGATTTCTTCATCTGAAAACTGCCTATTCAAATTCTTTGACTATTTGTCAATTGGGGAATGACTTGGATTCTTATAAACTTGAATTTGTTCTTTATGGATTTGAGAAATAAGCCCTTTATCAAAGAAACTTGTTATAAAAATTTTTTCCCAGTTTGTTGTTTACCTTCTAATCTGGATCATATTGATTTTGTTTGTACAAAACTTTTAAAATTTAATATAATTAAAAGTATTCACTCTATATCTTGTAATGTTCCCTATCTCTTGATTAATTTAATTTAAATTTATTTAATTAATTAATTTTGAAGATTTTTCCATGGTTACATGATTCATGTTCTTTCCCTCCCTCCCCTTCCCCCTTCCCCTTCCCAGAGCCAACAAGCAATTCCACAGGGTTTTACATGTATCATTGAACAAGATCTATTTCCATATTAGTAATATTTGCAATAGTGATCATTTAGAGTCTGCATCCCTAATCGTGTCCCTATTGAACCATGTGATCGAGCAAAACCTTTTCTTTCTCTGTTTCTGTTCCCACAGTTCTTTCTCTAGATGTGGACAGCATTCTTTCTCATAAGTTCCTCTGAATTGTCCTGGCTCACTGCATTGCTGCTAGTAGAGAAGTCCATTACGTTCAATTGTGCCATAGTGTATCAGTCTCTGTGTACAATATTCTCTGGTTCTGCTCCTTTCGCTCTACACCAATTCCTGGATGTCATTCCAGTTCCCATAAAATCGCTTCAGTTCATTATTTCTTTTAGCACGATACTATTCCATCACCAACAGATACCACAATTTTTTCAGCCATTCCCCAATTGAAGGGCATTCTCTCATTTTTCCAATTTTTTTGCTACCACAAAGAGCACGGCTATAAACATATTTGTACATATATTTTTCCTTATAAGCTATTTGGGGTACAAACCCAGCAGTGATAGATCAAAGGGCAGGCAGTCTTTTAAAGCCCTTTATACATAGTTCCAAATTGCCTTCCAGAATAGTTGGATTAATTCATAACTCAACCAGCAACACATTATATCAGAAGAAGGAGTGTCGCACAGGGTTCCAGAGAATGGTAGAGAGATACACTGAATGGGAAATGAAACCACTCACACCTCAAAGTTTAGCACTTCATGATTTAATCCATACACTCAACTATCCAGCAGCTACAGTAGCCAAGATATAGTTTTGGCCCATGAGAACTCAAATCTATCTAGCATGAAAGACTAAAAAACAAAAACGGAATCTGGGAAGTGATATCGTCTTATGATTCTGGGAACTCATTATTTTCTTCTAGCCATAAACAGATGGACATCTGGAGCAAAGAACTTGATTTGGGAATGCCTTGATTTTTTTGTACAACTGATTTAGCTTCTTAGAGAAATATGCTTTTAAATGGAATTTCTCTTTCTAATTTCTGCTGCCTGTTTGGAAATATATAGAAATGCGAATGATTTTCTTTGTATCCTGCAACTTTGCTAAAGTTTTTGGTTAATTCCACTAGCTATTTAGTTGATTCTCTAGGATTCTTTAAGGATTACATCATCTGCAAAGAGTAATAACTTGGTCTCCTCATTATCTATTTTATTATTTTTTAATTTTCTAATTGTTTATTTATTTATTTATTTTTGGTTAATTCAGTCAATTTAGAACATTACTCCATGGTTATAAGAATCATATTATTTCCCTCACTCCCAACCACACCCCTTCCATCTGTAGATGATGTGCAATTTCATTGGGTATTACATGTATCCTTGATCAGAAAGTATTTCCATGTTGTTGGTGTTTGCATTAGGATGTTCATTTAGAGTCTACATCCCCAGCGATATCCCCTCGACACACGTATTCAAGCAGTTGTGTTTCTCCCGTGTTTCTACTCCTACAGTTTTTCCTTTGAAAGTAGATAGTGTTTTTTCTCGTAGATCCCTCCAGGTTGTTCAGGATCACTGCATTGCCACTAATGGAAAAGTCAATTACATTCAAATATACCACAGTGTCTCTATGTAGGATGTTCTTCTGGTTCTACTCCTTTCACTCTGCATCAATTCCTGGAGGACATTCCAGTTCGAATGGAATTCCTCCAGGTTATTATAACTTTGAGCACAATAGTATTCCATCCCCAACATATACTGCAATTGGTTCAGCCGTTCCCCAATTGAAGGGCATCCCCTCATTTTCCAATTTTTTGCCACCACAAAGAGCGCAGCTATAAATATTCCTGTACAAGTTTTTCTCTTTATCTCTTTGGGGTACAAACCTAGCAGTGCTATGGCTGGATCAAAAGGCAGACAGTCTTTTAGTGCCTTTGGGCAAAGTTCCAAATTGTCCTCCAAAATGTTTGGATCCATTCACAACTCCACCAGCAATGCATTAATGTCCCGACTTTGCCACATCCCCTCCAGCATTCACTGCTTTCTTCTGCTGTCATGTTAACCAATCTGCTAGGTGTGAGGTGATACCTCAGAGTTGTTTTGATTTGCATCTCTCTGATTATAAGAGATTTGGAATACTTTTTCATGTTCCCATAAATACTTTTGATTTCTTTAACTGAAAACTGTCTATTCATGTCTCTTGGCCATTTATCAATTAGAAAATGGCTTGATTTTTTGTACAATTGGTTTAGCTCTTTATAAATTTGAGTAATTAGAACTTTGTGAGAGGTTTTTGTTATGAAGATTGTTTACCAATTTGTTGCTTCCCTTCTAATTTTGGTTGCATTGGTTCAATTTGTACAAAACCTTTTTAATTTGACATAATTAAAATTATTGATTTTACATTTTATGACTTTTTCCTAGCTCTTGCTTGTTTTTAAAGACTTTCCTTTCCCAAATATCTGACATGTATATTATTATTCTGTGTTCACCTGATTTGCTTATAGTTTCCTTCTTTATATTCAAGTCATTCACCCATTCTGGGTTTATCTTGGTGTAGGGTGTGAGATGTTGATCCAAACCTAATCTCTCCCATACTGTCTTCCAATTTTCCCAGCAGTTTTTATCAAATAGTGAGTTTTGGTCCAAAAAGCTTGGATCTTTGGGCTTATCATACACTGTCTTCCTGAGGTCACTTACCCCAAGTCTGTTCCACTGATCCTTCTCTCTGTCTCTTAGCCAGTACCAAATTGTTTTGATGACCATTGCTTTATACTATAGTTTGAGATCTGGTACTGCAAGTCCTCCTTCCTTTGCATTGTTTTCATGATTTCCCAGGATATCCTTGATCTTTTGTTCTACAAATGAAATTTGTTATGGTTTTTTTCTAATTCAGTAAAAAAAAGTTTTTTGGTAGTTCAATGGGTATGGCACTAAATAAGTAAATTAATTTGGGTAGGATTGTCATTTTTATTATGTTAGCTCGTCCTACCCATGAGCAGTTGATGTTTTTCCAATTATTTAGATCTAGTTTTAATTGTGTGGAGAGTGTTTTGTAGTTGTACTCACACAGTTCCTATATTTGTCTTGGCACATAGATTCCTAAGTAATTTATATTGTCTCGGGTGACTTTAAATGGAATTTCTCTTTCTAATTCTTCCTGCTGAGATGTGATGGAGATATATAGAAATGCTGATGATTTGTGTGGGTTTATTTTTTATTCTGCAACTTTGCTAAAGTATTTGATTATTTTGACTAGCTTTTTGGTTGATTCTCTAGGATTCTTTAAGTAGACCATCATATTATCTGCAAACAATGATAGCTTGAATATCTTATTCCATGACTTTTGGTCCTTCAAGTGTAGATGTAGCCAGATCCTTTGTTATCCTCACTATAGTTCCTTGTTATCTGAATGACTTTTTAGCAACTTGTAATATTTTTAACTTGGTCTGATAGTTTTTGAATTTGGCTATAACATTCCTGGGTGCTGTCAGATGGGAATTAAGTACAGGAGATGATATGTGGATTCTTTCAATCTCCACTTTTCCCTCTTGTTCTAGAATATCGGGGCAGTTTTCTTGGATAATTTCCTGTAGGATGATGTGAGATTTAAAATGGTTGAGGTCTTTAAACTGTAGTGATTAAAAATAGTGAAAGATATAAATTGTAATAGATATAAGAGAGGGTGAGTAAATTTGACCGCAGAAAATATGTTTCACTACAGCGTCTTGGTTTTTAAATCAAATATAAGGTGGTCGCCAGGGAAATATTCCCAATTATTCAAATACCCAAGTCAACTGGGTTTTATAGAGATTTTTAATTAATAATATAATGAGGAATTAGAGAAAGAGTAGGAAAGGAATAATTATGAAGGGCCTCAAGCCAATATGGCCTAGACCTGAGTCTTAAGAGGGAGAATCAGTCAGTTAGTCTTTTAACACTCACCACAAGGTCTGCCTAAACAAGGATTCTAGTGACACCAGGACAGCTCCATCTCAGCTGACTTCACCAGAGAGCCTTCCAGCCAGAGACTGTTCCAAAGGGTCTCTCTCCAGAGCCTCCAGAGGGATAGAGTCCCCTTAGAGGAGCTCCAGTGAGACCTCCTTAGAGATTGTCCTCCAAGAGCTTCCCTTCTCCAGAGCCTCTCTCAAGAGATTCTTCCCAAGCGGTCCTCATCAGAAATCCTCCAAAAGGAATTCCTCCAAAAGGATATATCCTCAAGAGATTCTGCTTTTTCTTATATAGGGATTTTTCTCCCATGTCACCTCCCCTAAGTCCCTACATCTACCAATCACTGTAGACGCTTTCCAAAGGACTGCCCATCTAAATTCCTGCTAAGTCAACCAATCTCCTCAGTAAGTCTGAATCAGAAAAAATGCTGCTGTGTCGACCAAATCTCCTCAGTAAGTCTGAATGAGAGAAAACACAGCTGAGTCAACTAATCTCATCAAGAGAAAACTTGCCCGACCCTTTTAGGTACCTAGCATCTCATTGTATGTAAAAACAGACCTGGCTCAAAGAACTCCTTGCCCCACCATAAGCATGGATCCAAGTACTTTCTTTGTTTAGCAAGGAGTTTTCTCCCTAAAGCATTCTTAACTACGGGTGGAATAGAGGGCCTCCCATTTCTGATCCTGGCGAGTTCTCACATCAAAATGGGGAATGTTTCTCAGTAGAGAATTTGTTTCAATTAAGAATTCCCTGATGGGGAAATTTTTAACATTCACAAGTCTGAGAGATTTCAAGATTTACAATGTCCAGGCTTTTTCTTTTGTCATGGTCTTTTGGTAGACCAATGATTCTTAAGTTATCTCTTCCGGAACAATTTTCTAAAACTGCTGTTTTGTGAATGAGATGCTTCATATTTTCCTCAATTTTTTCATTCTTTTGATTTATAGTGTCCTGCTGCCTTGTGAAGTCACTTGTTTCTAATTGTTGTATTCTGGTTCTTAAAGACTGGATTTCATCCCTGGCTTTTTGGTAATACTTCTCCCTCTGGTCTGATTTTATTTGGAGGTAGTCTTTCATCTTCTTTACCTCATCTTTCCTTGCCTTTGTCTCATCTTTCATCTCCTTTGCCTCTTTTTCAATCTTGTTTTAATTCAAGTGCCTCTGTTTCAAGATGACTTATCTTAGTTTTTAAGTTCTTATCCTAGTTGTCTTCAGCCTCTCTTAATTATGCTTTGAACAGTATTTTTGAACTGTATTCTTCCAGAGCCTGTATCCAATTCGCTGGGGTTTCTGGGGTTTTTTTGTGTTTTTTTTTTTTGGCTTGGTGTTTCCTCATCCTTCTCTATTCCATTTCCTCTTTGTTCACTGCCAGTATAGAAGCTGTCAATTATAATTTCTTTTTTCTTTTTCTGTTGTTTGCTCATATTTAACCCTTCTTACTCTCTGCAGCTGCCTGAGCTCTTGCTCCTCTCATTTTTTTCTGGTTTTGGGATTTTCTTTCAGCCTTCACCCTTGGAGCTTTGTCAGTAAATCTCTCAGTGCAGTCTGTGGGGGAGGGGTTTTGGAACTAGAGCTTCCCTGCCCTATAGAGGCTTTGATGGGATTAAGTCCAGCCCTCTGAAGGCATTGATAGGATTAAGTCCAGCTGAGTTGCTGTATGTGCCCTGAGGCCAAAAGGTCCAGAAGAGGGGGGTACAACATGGAGTATCTCTACAGCTGCAACTAGGCTGCCCTCTCTGAGCTCTGTGTTTCTTCCCAGTGCCCGTGTTGAACTCTCTGAGCCAGGTACAGCTTTTCCCACAAGGTACTCCTTTGCCTGCCCAGTGGTTCCAGCTACTACTGCAGGTTTACTGCTCTAGGTAGGGGAAGGGTCCCAGGACTTTCCTTCTTCCTTCCCCTTAAACCGGAGTGTTCGAATTCCGGCTTTAGGGGTGTACCTTATAAGTTGAGTCCAGCAGAAGGGTTCTTTGGCTCTGTCTTGTAAGTTTTGATTTTCAGTCCCCTAGGAGCATTTAGTTTGTAATTGGTAAGGAAGGATTTTCAGAGGCCTGACCTTTTGCTTCCTCTACACAGCCATCTTGACTCCACCTCTCCTCATTGCCTATTTTAATACCTTCAGTTTCTTTTTCTTCTCTAATTGCTACTGCTAGTGTTTCTAGTACAATGTTAAATAATAGATGTGATAATTGGCATCCTTGTTTCACTCCTGATCTTATTTGGAAGGCTTCTATTTTATCCCCATTGCATATGATGTTTGCTGATGGTTTTAGATATATATTGTTCATTATTTTTAGGAAACATTTTGCATAGAATGCAAAGGAAGCCAGAAGATAGAGAAGAGAGTTTGAAGCATAGCCAATGAAAGATGCTGTGTGTGAGGAACAGCAAGGGAGCTAATGTCAATGTATCAGAGAGCATATAAGGAAGAAATGAAGTATAATAAGGCTGACCAGGTATAAAATGTACATATATAACCCATGAATAAACAAACAAACAAACAAATAGTAAAAAATACAAATTTTTTACATTTTATCCTGGAATACTATTAATATAAATTAGAGTTAACTGAAAGGAGGTTGGACTAGAAGGAAAGAGATAGGATCAGATCTGTACCATGAGAATATCACTTTGGCTACTGACTGAAAGACAGAACGAAATATGGAAAGATTACCAACCAGAAGACTACTGCAATAGTCAAGGAGTATGTTGATAAGAACCCTGAAACAGGGTGATAGCAGCGTCAAAGGAAAGGAGGAGGCATAGGTAAAACTATTATGGGGACAAAATCTACAGAATGTGGCAAAAAATTAGATATGGAGGAGGGGAAGTGGGATAAATTAAGAAGTCTAGGATGTAGGTTGTAAGCCTGGGTGACTGGAAAAATGATGAGGTCTTTGACTGTAAAAACTAAAGTTAGGAAGAGGGGAAGACTTTGGAAGAAAGAGAATGAATCTCTTTTGGACATATTGAGCTTAAAATGCCAATGACACATCCAATTCAGGATTTCTAATAGGCAGTTGGTCAGAAGATCAGGAAAGAAGTTAGAACCATTCAGTTTTATTTATTCATATAAATCTGAAAATCATTCACACAGGGATGATAATTGAGTCCATGGGAACTGATAAGACCATCAAGTGAAACATCAGAGAGGGAGAAGAGAAGACAGACCAGAAGAGTGCCTTGGAAGACACCTATAGTTAGTAAGTATAGACTATATGAAGATCCAGCAAAGGAGACTGGAAAGAAACAGCCATGTAGAAGGAGAACCTGGAAAAAGCAGTGTGATTTAAGAGGGGATTGGGAGGTGCAATGGGAATTAAATACAAAGGAATCAGAAAAAGTTTGAATACTACCTTCAAAACTTTTTTTTTAGTTTGTTGCATTTTGTTTCTATAAATATAAATTAATTTAGAGGACTAAATTGTATTAGGTAAAGTTTCAAATAGTTGCATCAAGGCTACAATAAATTTTGGAAAATAAAATCTTACTTCAAAAAGCTAAAAGAATATGTATAATGTGTATGGAAGAAAAGAAGAACTGGAACTCATCTTTCCTATAGACAACAGGCTTCGAAATATGTTCTGCTGGTGCCTCTTAAGATCCTCTAACCCTTACCACCTGCTCTGCCCCTATGCTCTGTGGTCCCCTAGATATTTTGAAAAAAAAGCAAAGAGATTAAGAAACTAAAAGTAAAAAAATAAAATAAAATAAATCACTAAATTAAAAGCAGAAGCTGGTTTTCTAAAAGAAAAAAAATGTAGATAAAACCAAATTTCCAGTGATAAAACAGAAAAAAAAATAGTAACAAATGAAGATAAAGTAATTAGAAACAACATTGCCCATAATATGCCAAAATTTATAAAAAAGAAAATAGGTGAATATATACAAACATATAAAACACCTAAGAAAAAATAAAGCCTTTCAAATACACATGCTTAGAAAAAAATAACTAAAATATTAACATTCAATAGTAGTCAAAGATCTATCACATCTAGTTTTTTGGGGTTTTTTTAACTATGGTTAAATGTAAAGAAGTACATTGACATCCCCAACTATTATAGTTTTATTGTTTTTTCCTATAAATTAAGAGCCAAAACCAATTTTCCAATTAAACTCTGTGAATTTCAAAACTACTCCACCCTATTCAGACCATTCTTTAGGAGATGGGATTTAGCTATTTCCTGATCAATAACAATAGCGATACTTGGAATAGCAGGATCAGGTCTTGGAAACTACAATCTCCACCCTACTCAGGGTAACACGATTAGGAAGGGCTGCAGCAAAACTCAAGATTTAATTATTTGAGAATATGGCCTTTAACAGACATGTGCAAAAAGGACAGACCTTTGGGCGGTCCTAGGTCAAGCTAGAGCCACCATTGCACATGAGAGACACAGGAAATGAGGTAGAAGACAGTCTCTGGAGTACTCGGTAGTTCCTGTGAGGAGGGCTAGAGGCAGTTGGAGGCTGGTGCTTGGAGTTGGAAGAGCCCACGGACTGTTTTTCTCCAGATTGGTCACATGAGTGATAAGGACTGATCTCTTTCCTTGCCTTGCCTATCCAGGGCCTTAAGCCCACTATGGCTCATCCTGAGCAGAGTGGGTATTTAAAACTCACTCTCTCTCTCTCTCTCTCTCTCTCTCTCTCTCTCTCTCTCTCTCTCTCTCTCTCTCTCTCTCTCTGTCTCTCTCTCTCTGTCTCTCTCTCTCTCTCTCCCCCTCTAATACTTTCTTCCTCCTGTTTGTAATTAAAACACCATTAAAAAAGTTGGCAGCTGACTTGAGTGTTTCATTTAGGAATTCCATAGCTGAATTCCTTGGCGACCTTAAATTAATATATATCAGTCTTTTAAAGTGATTTCAATATCACAACTCTATAAAATATTCAAAGAACAAATAATTCAAATATTACATAAAATATCTGCAAAATAAAAAAAAGAATTCCTAAAAAAGATGATTTTGATACATAAACTAGGGAAAGGAAGATTAGGGGGAAAATTTAGAACAATGTCATTAATGAATACTGACAAAAAATTTAAATAAAATATTAGTAAAAAGCATTAAAAGGAAAATATACTAAGACAAATAAAGATTTATGCCAAGAAGGTGGCATTTTCAATATCAGGAAAACTATGGATCCAATATACTAAAACAATTAAAATCACATGATCGTATCAAGAGATACAGAACAAATCTTTTGAAAAAATATAAATACCCCATTTCTATTTTAAAAACCAGCAAACTATAAAACAAATGTTCAAAATATAGAAACAAATGGACCATTCCTTAACATGGAAATCAGTGTCTCTCTAATACAAAGAACCAGAATTATATTCAAAAGAAAGAAACTAGAGGTATTTCTAATAAATAAATCCAAATATCCAATAAAGGGATAAATGTTTTGTATTATCACCACTATTATTGGACACAGTATTAAAAAAATCTAAATGTGGCATGAAGGAATAACACACACAAAAAGAAAACAAAATTACTGCTTTATGTAAAAGATTTTATTACCTACATAGAAAATATAAGAGAATGTCAACTAAAAGTTAATTGAAATGAAAGTTTCAGAAAACTAACAAGATATAATATAAAGCCATAAGAACCAACAATATTTCTATGTGATATTGTAAAAATGGAGACTTGAATCCAGGACTCCAGTCCCCAGAAGTCCTTGCTCACTTCCCAGAATACTTTGTAATCACACTGAATTCTCACCTGGGCAAGAACACATATTATTATTTAGAGAAGTTCTCCTCCTACTGAAGCTCTCTTTTCTACTTCCACTGCCTGGCAGACACGTCTCTCATGATGTGAGTGAAATTGAATTGGGCCTCTCGGCCCACCTAGCACGTGCCTTTCTTACTTGTATTTTCTTAAATTCACAACCTTTAATAAACCTCTAAAAAAATATAATACTCCTTGCAGAGAAAAACTAATTTCTAGTTGCCTCAGCTTCCCCCAAAATTTTAACTGTTAACAATATCCACAAAATTTAGCAGGAAAATAAATATGTAAAGGCAAATTCTGTTCCAAATATCAAATAAATAAATAAATAAATATGCCATAAGAAATAATAAATATGATCAATTCAAATATATGTTGGTAGGTAGAGTGCCAAGCCTGGATATGGGAGGTACTGGGTTCGAATCTGACCTCAGACACTTTCTAGTTGTATGACTCTGGACAAGGCACTGAATCTCCATTGTCCAGCCTTTATTGTTTTGTTTTGGAACTGATACTTAGCACTGATTCTAAGATAAAAGGTAGAGGTTTAAAAACAAATATATATGGGAAGTCTTGTGTGACATTTTGCAGTGAACAGTGCAAAAACAAAAGAACAAGAGATAACATGATTATATGAATGAAAACAAGTTTAAAGAACAAAAAACAACTTAGATTAAAATCATTGGACAAAAAAAGTATTTACTAATAAAGTATAAACTTGTCCTCTCTAATTTGGCATATAAATTTATCCTCTCTAATGTAGCATGCAAATATAACATGTGTTGTTAAACTCCCATCAGGGGCTGTATGTTGTGAATTGGTATCTGTATAATGTGTTGAAGTAAATTTTCATCAATAAAAGTAAATATTTCAAAATAAAAACAAGCTTCTGTTAATATTAGTGTATATTTCCTAATTTCAGCTCACACTACTCTACTGAAATTATTCTCTCCAGGCACTTCCTAATACCAAATTCAACAAACTCTTTATAGTAGCTTTGACTATTCCACAGCATCTGTTCTTAACTCACCCCCTTTCAAATTACTGATTATTTTTCCCCTTGTTTTCCATAATTTTTCTCTCTCTTGGTTCTCCGCTACTTCTGAACATTGTTATTGTTAAACTAAAGCTTGTATTTGATCAACTAAAGCTGTTACTGAGTATTTGTAGATGGTTGATAATGCCAAGCTGTTAGGGTAAACTAATATGTAGGTGGTGGGTGGAAGACCGGAAGCAGTTGGATACCAGCCTTACTTATTTTCTTCTTTGGGAAGAGGTAGGGAGAGGAATAAAAGGATAGAAACTAGGAGTTTGGAATAGGATAGGAAATCTCTTAACCTTATTCTAAAATTTCTAAATAAAAAAACCCCAAACTGGCTGCTTTCTTTGCAGCTTCTTCTTGTCTACAGAGTAGAACTCCTTAAAATATCCTCACTAAACTAAGATTAAATTCTATCTTACTACCCTATGCTAAACAAAGAACTTTAAGTTTATAATAAACTCCTTAAAGTAATCTATGAAAAACCCAAAGCCAGATAACTGTTAGAATTTTTTGGCAGACAGACTCAGACACAGGCCTGCTCCCAAGTGAGAGTGAATGGACAGAGCCCCCTCTGTCAGCTGTTTCTCACTTCAGGAGAAAAGCTCTCAGTGAAGCACACTCTTCCTCAGCTTCTCGTGTGTATCTCAACCCGGAAACTGTTTCAAATAACCAACAGATCTTCTCAGTCTGAGAGAAATGATCCAGCAAAGAAGTCAGAAAGACTGGACCCCAGAACTCACAGAATTCTCTTTTCTAGATAGGCCTCTTAAAGTGACAGAGCATGAGAGCTGTCTGCTCTGGCTTTCTAAAGTAACAGAATGAACTTAATAAAACTTCTTCTAACCTATAAATTTTGCTCCAAAGGAGACAGAATGAACATTAAGTAAATTCCTTATAACAACATATTAGTTTCTCTTCTCTGGTTTCTCCTTTTTGATACCATTTCCTAAGCACTGCCAACTCCCAAGTTTCTGTCCATAACTAAGCTTTATCCATCAGAAATACCACCTATTCTCATTGCCTAAGTTATTATCTCTAGGCAGTGTTACAACACAATTGCATTCCAATTACTCTGAGCTCTACGTCCATTTTTGCAATTGCCTAATGGATAGATCAACCTAGATATATCCTCAAACATATCATGCTCCAGACTACTTCAAAAACTAAAAATCATTAAAGAAGCATACAAATGTAAGTGAGATTTCTCTTACCACAAGATGTTGACTTTTTGTCTACCATTTTCACACGTCTGGTTTGGTTATAAAGTCTTTCATCTGTGTTCTCCACCAGGTTGGCAAGATCATCAATTATCTCTAGAGGAGAAAAATATAAAATGCAGCATTAATAATTGGGAATGATTTGTTTTATATCATAATACTTTTTGCATTTCTTTTCCAATAACAAAAATTCTCTCATGAGAAAAATAACTAAAATTCCTCTTTTCAAATATCTTTGAAATAACACAAAATAGGTTTCTGGATTATTGAAGCCAATATATGATATTCACTCAATAAAATTTTTCTACTCAAAGATTAAAAAAAAGGAAATGTACAAGTGAAAGGACAAAAAAAAGTACATTCAAAGACATGAGAATCATAAATGTACATACTCATATAATACTTTTCTCTGTGCACCTAGGAACTGAAGGTTTAAATCCCAGCATGATACAATACTATATCAAGGCCTAGGTTAACTGAAAGCTCTACAAGTGGAATTTAGAAAAGACATGCATAGAAGTGTCAGCATTAAATGGAACATAAAATAAAAAATATACTTGCCTAGATTTCATTAAAATTAGAGAGTGAGAAGTTGCAAGGTAGCAAAATTTCTCACATAGTCTACAAATTAAGCAAAGGAAATGTCAAAGAAAAACAATCATACAAGGCAATAAAATCTGCCAACAAAGAAAAAACAGTAAAGTGATAAAAGGGGTCAATATATTTTTTTAAAGTCTAAAATAATGAAACATATAAAGTATTTCAAGAAATTAAAATGTAAGGGAGCAGCTAAGTGTTTCAGTGGATTGAGAGGTCTAGAGACAGGAGGTCCTAGGTTCAAATCTGGCCTCAGACACTTCCTAGCCATGTGACCCTGGGCAAGTCACTTAAACCTCATTACTGTTCTTTGGCCTTGGAACAATACATAGTATTGATTATGAGATGGAAGGTAAGAGTTTAAACAAACAAACAAAAAAAGAAATGCAAATGGAAAACAAAACAATGAATGTCATCTTCAAAGGTACCCCAAATAGAAAGATAAATACAGATTTTTTAAAATTAGGAACAAATAATGAGAGCTAATAAAAAATTTTAAATAACAAAACCTGAAACTAGAATTTATATATTAAAAAAAGGAATGGGGAAAAAATAAACATAAAGACTATGATAAAAACTGGGAGAAAGGGGAAAAGATCAATAGAAACATCCAACGGACTCACTATGGCAGAAAATACAATTTCAGATAATATAGACAAGGTATAAAAAAAAGCTAAAAAAACTGTAGAAAAAAATGAAAAACGTTCATATATAAGTGTTAGGCCTCGAGATGAACACACAAGAATTTCAGTATTACTGGCATAATAAATTTTTTAGAAAAATTAATATTTCAAGGAGTAATATAAGAATATTTTCTGAAATTATGAAAAACAAACCACAATACACAAATAGAATTCATAGGATACCAACACAGAGAAGGAAAGGGTATTATCCACAAAAACTCAAAAGATTCTCCTCTCCTGGACACATTAAACACCAAAAGTATATTAAAAAAAAAAAAAGAAAAAGAATAAAACCACCAAGAGGTTGTAAGATCTTGTGGTGGCAAAGAATTGGAAATTGGGACAATGTCCATTAGTTGGGGAATTGCTGAACAAATTGTGGTACATGTTGGTAATGTAATATTAGTGTGCTATAACAAATGATATTAAAGATGCTTTCAGAAAAAAGCTAGAAAGATCTGCAGGAACTAATGCAGAGTGAAATAAGCAGAAGTGAGAGAACATTATACACAATAACAGCAATACTGGACGATGATAATGTGTGAAAATTTAGCTACTATCAGCAATGCAATGATTTGAGACAATCCTAAAAGACTTATGATGGGGAATGAAATCTACCTCCAGAGAAAGAATTGTTGGAGTTCTATTTCACATCAGTGTATTTATGGTTTTATTTTCAGGGGTTTGGTTATATGAGTGTGCTCTTACAACAAGGTCTAATATGGAAGTGTGCTTTGCATGACAATAAGTATATAAAAATTTTAAAAATACAATAAAGAAGATGCAGGAAACATGAGAAATTTATCAAGATCATATGAAATTTCTTTTTATCTTTCAGTAATGTTTTATTTTTTCCCAATTACATGTAAAAACAATTTTTGGCATTCATTTTCTAATGAATTCCACATTCTTTCCTTCCTTCCTTGAACTTTTCCTCTCTGAAATGGTAAGCAATTTACTATTGTTTTTATATGCATTATCATGCAGAAAATAATTCCATATTGTTGGAATTGTGGAAGAAGTCACATATTAAGAAAATAAAGTGAAAAATGGTATTTTTTCTGTATACAGACTCCATCATCCATCAGTTCCTTTTCTGAAGGTGAATGGTTAACCTGGATTTGAGTATAATTTCTGATACATACTGGCCATGAGACTATAATCAGGGCTTTAGGCAATTCCTCAAGAGCCTAAGTTACAAAAAAGCTACAGACTAAAAAAAGATATTAAAAGATGTTTCCTTATCCTCTCCGTATACCAACTGAATTATAGGCCTAATATCTATCACAGCAGTTCTCAACCTCTCAATTTGTAGCAATGAGAATGAATACATAATGCATGTCAGGTTTTTTACATTCTGAATCATAACTATAGCAAAATTACAGTTTTGAAGTAGCCAGCAAAATAATTTTTTGGTTTGGGGTAACTGAAACATGAGGAACTGTATTGCGGGGTCACGGCATTAGAAAGGTTGAAAACCACTGATCTATCATTATGATTATATCATTAAATGCAGATAAAACCTTTCATTTACATTAAAATACTAAAAACTCTAAAGGAAAAGAAGGATATTTCCAAAATGTAATTATTTTCTTTCTTTCTGTTCCTTTATGCCCCTTTTCTTAGGAATTTGCCATGCACTTGCCCTTAAGACCTTCAATTTTAATTCATAAGACTTGTGGTATCCTATAACTCAAAAGAAAATAATGGGGGCCCAGTGATGGAAGAGAGCCTCCAGTGTGTGTTGGGTGGAATCCTCATAGAGAGCTAATAGAAGGGGATGGACATAAGTCAACAGATGAGAGTGGTATGGATGGATGAGTTACCATTTGTATCACAAAAGAGAGCACCCACATCAACAGTAACACAAACTAACTTTAAATCAAAAAAGGAATTCTGTAAGTGATCCAACTTATATTAATAAGATTATCATCATTATTATATGGTAAAATATTAGAGATATTCCCAAAGAAACCATATATTAAAAAACTGTCCACTCTTAATATTCTTATTTGATATAGTCACAAAATTAGTATTATTACTAATAATAATAAGACCTAGGGTTTACAAAGGGCTTTAAGGTTTACAGAGCATTTTACATGAATTGCTTTACACTGTGACATAACTACTCCCATTTACAGACAAGGCAATTGAGGTTATGAGAGGTTAAAAGATTTGCCTACAATAGTTCACATTATGTAGTGTGTTAAGATTTAGTGTGCTTCATATATATTAACTCATTTGTTCCTCACAGACAGAGAAAGAAAGAAAGAAAGAAAGAAAGAAAGAAAGAAAGAAAGAAAGAAAGAAAGAAAGAAAGAAAGAAAGAAAGAAAGAAAGAAAGAAAGAAAGAAAGAAAGAAAGAAAGAAAGAAAGAAAGCTCAGGTATTATACTAGGAACAATATCCTAAGGCCTTGCCCTGTACAAGTTACACTAATTTTTCCTCTATAGGAGTAAAAATTCAGGGGCTTAAGGATAAGACGTTTGATGATGGTTTCCAATCAACTAATTATAAAAAGCCACAAAAGGGTCAAGTTGGTCTTGATCAGCAGACTACCATGAGGCAACTGAGCCAAATCTGGATGAATCAACATGGTATCCTAAATGAGTATCATTGTTAAATAAATATCCTGCCCCTACTATGGATGAGTAAATTTCCCTTTGTTAATGGTGAGATCTTTGTAGAAGATGTTTTGTTTCATTCCAATATTGAACCTAAACTACCAGGGGAATGATGTAAATTAAGCTCAGTCTCCAGCATCACTCAAAAAAAAATTAATTGACTGATTAGGAAAACAATGAGATCAAAAATAAATTCATGGAGAGGTGGATTCAAGATGGCAGTGTGGAGTCAGTGTAAGTTCAGACCTCTGAAAACCCTTCCTTACTGATTATAAATTAAAGCCTCCCCCCACTTACTCCCCCCCTCGGGACTGAAAATCAAACCTAACAACAGGACAGAGCCAAGGAATCCTCCTGCTGGACTCAACTTAAAAGGTACATCCACCAAAACCCTGAATTAGAAAACACAAAAGTTTAAGGAGAAGGAAGAAGAAAGGTCCCAGGACCCCTCCCCCACATAGAGCACTGAGCCTCCAGCGGGAGGTGGAACATCTAGGTGGGCAAGGGTACTAATATTGAGGAAATACCTTACGGGCAAAGCTGTGCCAGCTCAGAGCATCGAACACAGGCGGTGGGGAAGCAGTTAGAGAAAAAGCGCAGAGCAGGCAACCTAGTCCCAGAAGCGGAGATACTCCATATTGCCCCACTTCCCAAGGTTTTGGCCTCAGAGCACAGCAAACTCTGCAAGTTCAACTCAGCCAGGCTTAATCTCATCAAGCCCTCAGAGGGCAGGAAAGCTCAAACTTCAACACCCCTCCCCCCATAGACTGCACCGAGAGATTTGCTAACAAAGCTCCATGGGTGAAGGCTGACAGAAAACACGAAAACCACAGATCCAGCACATAATGGGAGGAGCTGCAGGGGGAAAATAAGGGGGAATTATGAGCAAACAACAGAAAAAGAAAAAATAAAATACAATCGACAGCTTCTATCCAGGCAATGAACAAAGAGCAAATGCCACATAGAAAGATGAAGGAACAACAAGCAAAAAGACAGAAACATCAGCAAATTGGACACAAGCTTTGGAAGAACTCAAAATACAATTCAAAACACAATTAAGAGAGGCTGAAGAAAACTGGGACTAGAACTTAAAAATCAAGATAATATCATCTGGAAACAAAAAATAGTGTCTTGAAAGCCAAAATTAATTAGCTTGAAAATGAGGCAAAAGAGATGAAAGATGAGGCAAAGAAGATGAAAGATAACCTCCAAAGAAAATCAGACCAGAAGGAGGATGACCAAAAAACTAGGGATAAAATCCAGTCTTTAAAAACCAGAATACAATTAGAAGCAAGTGACTTCACAAGGCAGTAGGATACTATAAAACAAAATCAAAAGAATGAAAAAATTGAGGGAAATGTGAAGCAGCTCATCCACAAAACACAAGAATTAGAAAATCATTCCAGTAGAGACAACTGAAGAATCATTGGTCTACCAGAAGACCATGACAAAAGAAAAGGCCTGAACATCGTCCTATAAGAAATTATCCAAGAAAACTGTCCCAATATTCTAGAACAAGAGGGTAAAGTGGAGATTGAAAGAACCCACAGATTACCTTCTGTACTTAATCCCCAACCAACAACACCCAGGAATATTATAACCAAATTCAAGAACTATCAGACCAAGGAAAAAATATTACAATCTGTTAAGAAAAATTCTTTCAGATACCAAGGAACTACAGTGAGGATAATACAGAATCTGGCTGTATCTACACTGAAGGACTGAAAGGCATGGAATATGATATTCTGGAAAGCAAGAGAACTAGGTCTACAACCAAGAATCAACTACCCAGCAAAACTGACTATATTCTTACAGGGTTAAGTGTGGTCATTTAACAAAATAGAAGAAATCCAAGCATTTCTAAAGAAAAGACCAGACCTGAACAGAAAATTTGATGTACAAACCCAGAATTCAAGAGAACCATCAAAAGGTAAGTAAGAAAAAGGGAAGAAAGAAAAATAAAACAAAGAAAAACAAAAGAAAAAAACCCTTTTTCCTGTAGGAAATGAATTAATTTATTTTTTTTTCACTTTAAACATTATTTTATTTGGTCATTTCCAAACATTATTCATTGGAAAAAAGATCATTTTCTTTTCCTCCTCCTTACCCTATTCCCACCACCTCTCCCATAGCCGACGCATGATTCCACTGGGTATCACATGTGTTCTTGGTTCAAACCCATTTCCACGTTGTTGGTATTTGCATTAAAGTGTTGATTTAGAATCTCTCCTCAGTTGTATCCCCTTCCCCCCTGTAGTCAAGCAGTTGCTTTTCCTCGGTGTTTTTACTCCCATAGTTTATCCATTGCTTGTGGATAGTGTTTTTTAGATCCCTGCAGATTGTTCAGGGACATTGCATTGACACTAAAAGAGAAGTCCATCACCTTCAATTGTACCACAATGTATCAGTCTCTGTGTACAATGTTTTCCTGGTTCTGCTCCTTTCGCTCTGCATCACTTCCTGAAGGTTGTTCCAGTCCCCATGGAGTTCCTCCAGTTCATTATTCCTTTGAACACAATGGCATTCCATCACCAACATATACCACAATTTGTTCAGCCATTCCCCAATTGAAGGGCATCCCCTCATTTTCCAATTTTTAGCCAGCACAAAGAGCACAGCGATGAATATTCTTGAACAAGTCTTTTTACATATTGTCTCTCTGGGGTACAAACCCAGCAGTGCTATAGCTGGATCAAAGGGCAGACAGTCCTTTATCACCCTTTAGGCATAGTTCCAAATTGCTCTCCAGAATGGGTGGATCAATTCACAACTCCACCAGCAATGAATCAATGACCCTACTTTATTTACCACATCCACTCCAGCATTCATTACTTTCCTTTGCTGTTATGTAAGCCAATCTGCTAGGTGTGAGGTGATACCTCAGAGTTGTTTTGATTTGCATCTCTATGATTATAAGAGATGTAGAACACTTTTTCCGATTTCTTTGCCTGTTCATGTCCCTTGCCCATTTATCAATTGGAGAATGGCTTGATTTTTTATACAATTGATGTAGCTCTTTGTAAATTTGAGTAATTAAACCTTTGTCAGAGTTTTCTATGAAGATTGTTTCCCAATTTGTTGCTTCCCTTCTGGTTTTGGTTACATTGGTTTTGTTTGCACAAAAACTTTTTAATTTGATGTATTCCAGATTATTTATTTTGCATTTTGTGACTCTTTCTAAGTCTTCCTTGCTTTTAAAGCCTCTCCCTTCCCAAAGGTCTGACATGTATACTATTCTTTGTTTGCCTAATTTTCTTATAGTTTCCTTCTTTATGTTCAAATCATTCACCCATTTTGAATTTATCTTGGTGTAGGGTGTGAGGTGTTGAGCTAAGCCTAATCTTTCCCACACTGTCCTCCAATTTTCCCAGCAGTTTTTATGAAATAGTGGATTTTTGTCCCCAAAGCTGGGATCCTTGGGTTTGTCATATACTGTCTTGCTGAGGTCACTTACCCCAAGTCTATTCCACTGATCCTCCTTTCTGTCTCTTAGCCAGTTCCAAATTGTTTTGATGACCGCTGCTTTATAATATAGTCTGAGATCTGGGACTGCAAGGCCCCCTTCCTTTGTATTTTTTTCCATTATTTCCCTGGATATCCTTGATCCTTTGCTCTTCCAAATGAACTTTGTTATAGTTTTTTTTCTAAATCAGTAAAAAAAAATTTTGTGAGTTCAATGGGTATGGCACTAAAAAGATAGATGAGTTTGGGTAGGATGGTCATTTTTATTATATTGGCTCGTCCTACCCATGAACAGTTAATGGTTAATTGTTTAAGTCTAGTTTTAGTTGTGTGGAGAGTGTTTTGTACTTGTGTTCATAAAGTTCCTGCGTTTGTCTCGGGAGATAGATTCCTAAGTATTTTATTTTGTCTAAGGTAATTTTGAATGGGATTTCTCGTTCTAGTTCTTGCTGCTGAGCTGGGTTGGAAATATATAGAAACGCTGATGACTTATGTGAGTTTATTTTGTATCCTGCAACTTTACTAAAGTTGTTGATTATTTCGATTAGCTTTTTGGTTGAATCTCTAGGATTCCTTAAGTAGACAATCATGTCATCCTCAAAGAGTGATAACGTGGTCTCCTCATTGCCAATTTTAATGCCTTCAATTTCTTTTTCGTCTCTAATTGCTACTGCTAGTGTTTCTAGTACAATGTCAAATAGTAGAGGTGATAATGGGCATCCTGGTTTCACTCCTGATCTTAATGGGAATGCATCTAGTTTATCCCCATTGCAGATGATATTAGTTGATGGTTTTAGATATATACTATTTATTATTTTTAGGAAAGACCCTTCTATTCCTATGCTTTCTAGTGTTTTTAATAGGAATGGGTGTTGTATTTTATCAAATGCTTTTTCTGCGTCTATTGAAATAATCATGTGATTTTTGTTGGTTTGCTTATTGATGTGGTCAATTATGTGGATGGTTTTCCTAATATTGAAACAGCCCTGCATCCCTGGTATAAATCCTCCTTGATCATGGGGAATGACTCTTCTGATCACTTGCTGGAATCTTTTTGCTAGTATCCAATTTAGATTTTTGCATCTATATACATTAGGGAGATTGGTCTATAATTTTCTTTCTCTGATTTTGGCCTGCCTGGTCTTAGAATTAGTACCATGTTTGTGTCATAAAAGGAATTTGGTAGAACTCCCTCTTTGCTTATTATGTCAAATAGTTTGTATTGTATTGGGGTTAGTTGTTCTTTGAATGTTTGATAGAATTCACTTGTGACCTGTTGATTTTTTCTTAGGAAGTTCTTTGATGGCCTGTTGGATTTCTGTTTCTGATATGGGATTATTAAAGAAATCTATTTCTTCTTCTGGTACTCTAGGCAATTTATATTTTTTATGGTATTCATCCATATCACCCAGGTTGGTATATTTATTGCCATATAGTTGGGCAAAGTAGTTTTTAATGATTGCCTTAATTTCCTCTTCATTGGAGGTGAGATTCCCCTTTTCATCTTTGATGCTGTTAATTTGCCTTTCTTCTTTCCTTTTTTTAATTAGACTGACCAGTACTTTGTGTATTGTGTCTGTTTTTTCAAAGTAACAGCTTCTATTCTTGTTTATTAGCTCAATAGTTCTGTCACTTTCGATTTTATTAATTTCTCCCTTAATTTTTAGGATCTCTAGTTTGGTTTTCTTTTGGGGGGTTTTAATTTGTTCTCTTTCAAGTTTTTTGATTTGCATGTCCAATTCATTGATCTCTTCCCTCCCTAATTTGTTAATATATGCACTCAGGGATATGAATTTTCCTCTAAATACTGCTTTGGCTGCATCCCATAAGGTTTGAAAGGATGTCTCACCATTGTCATTTTCCTCAATGAAATTATTGTTTCTATGATTTCTTTTCTAACTAACAGATTTTGGAGTATCATATTATTTAATTTCCAATTAATTTTTGATTTGGCTCTCCATGTACCCTTTCCGATCAATATTTTTATTGCTTTATGATCTGAAAAGGTTACATTTATTATTTCTGCTTTTCTGCATTTGAGTGCCATGTTTCTGTGACCTAGTGCATGATCTATTTTTGTGAATGTGCCATGTGGTGCTGAAAACAAGGTGTATTCCTTTTTGTCCCTATTTATTTTTCTCCATATGTCTATTAACTCTAATTTTTCTAAGATTTCATTCACCTCTTTTACCTCTTTCTTATTTATTTTTTGGTTTGATTCATCTAAATTTGATAGTGGTTGGTTCAAGTCTCCCACTAATATGGTTTTACTGTCTATTTCCTCCTTCAATTCTCCTAGTTTCTCCATTAAAAATTTGAATGCTATACCATTTGGTGCATACATGTTGATTAGTGATATTTCCTCATTGTCTATACTCCCTTTTAACAGAATATATTTATCTTCCCTATTCCTTTTGATCAAGTCTCTTTTTGCTTTGGCTTTGTCAGATATCATGATTGCAACTCCTGCCTTCTTTCTATCAGTTGAGGCCCAAAAGGTCTTACTCCATCCTTTAATTCTAACCTTGTGAGTATCAACCCGCCTCATATGTGTTTCTTGAAGACAACAAATGGTAGGGTTTTGGGTTCTAATCCAATCTGGTATTTGTCTATGTTTTATGGGTGAGTTCATCCCATTCACGTTCAAAGTTATGATTGTCACTTGTGGATTTGCTGGCATTTTGATAACTTATCCTAGTTCTGACCTTTCTTCTTTAGCTATATCCTTTTGAACCAGTGATTTACTTTAGGTCAGTCCCCCTAGTCCCCTCCCTTGATATGCTTCCCTTTCTAGCCCCACCCTTTTTATGCTCCCTTCCCCTCCCCCCTCTCCTTCCCTCCCTTTTTATACTCCTTCCCCTCTCCCCCTCCTTGATTTTCCTTTCTTTCTTACCCTGTTGGAAAAGATAGAATTCAGGATCCCACTGAGTCTAGATGTTCTTCCCTCTCAGAGTTGATTTCACTGAGAGGAAGGTTTAAGTAATACCACTTCACGCTCTCTTCCTCTCCTTCTCATATGAGAGTTCTTCCCCTCCCCTTCCAATGTGTATTTTTTTATGGGAAAGATTATTCTATTTAGCCCCCCCTGCCATTTCTTGAAGTAAATGTTAGTATTATCAATGATTTCCCCCCTCACTTTTTTTTTTAAACCCTTACCTTCTGTCTTGGAGTCAATACTGTGTATTGGCTCCAAGGCAGAAGAGTAGTAAGGGCTAGGCAATGGGGGTCAAGTGACTTGCCCAGGGTCACACAGCTGGGAAGTGTCTGAGGCCTGATTTGAACCTAGGACCTCCCGTCTCTAGGCCTGGCTCTCAATCCACTGAGCTACCCAGCTGCCCCTCCCCCCTCCCTTTTTCTTTCTTTGCCTCCCTTTCGCCAAATCTTCTTGATGCCCCAATCTTTCCCTATGCATGATTCTTCTAACTACTCTAAGGATGCATACAATTATTGAGAGTTAAACAATACATTTTCCCCACATATTAATATATATATAATTTGATATAAATGTAGTCCTTATAGAAGAGAGTTTGACTTAAAGTAAAAGATAAGATTTATCCCTTTTCCCTTTCTTTCATATTTACCTTTTCATGTTTCTCTTGCTTTCTGAGCTTGGATGTCAAATTTTCCACTAAGTTCTGGTCTTTTCTTAGCAAATGCTTGGAAATCTTCTATTTTGTTGAATGCCCATACTTTCCCCTGTAAATATATAGTCAGTTTTGCTGGATAGTTGATTCTTGGTTGGAGACCCAGCTCTCTTGCCTTTCTAAATATCGTGTTCCATGCTTTGCAATCTCTTAGTGTGTGGGCTGCTAAGTCCTGTGTGATCCTTATGGGAGCCCCACTATATCTGATATATATATATATACTCCTCTTCTTGGCTTCTTGTAGGATTTTCTACTTTTCTTGGAAGCTATTGAATTTGGCAATTACATTCCTGGGTGTTGTCTTTTGGGGATTTAGTATAGAAGGTGTTCTATGAATCCTTTCTATTTCTATTTTGCCCCCTTGCTCCAGAACATGGGGGCAATTTTCTTCTATAATCTCCTGTAGAATGGCATCGAAGTTTTTGTTTATCTCTGGTTTTTCGGGGAGACCGATAATTTGGAAGTTTTTTCTTCTTCCTCTGTTTTCCAAGTCTGTGACCTTTTCAGTGAGATATTTCATGTTTTCTTCTAATTCATTAATTTTTTGGCTTTGCTTTATTGATTCTTGCTGTTTTGTAATCTCGCTGTCTTCCATTTGCTTAATTCTGGTCGTTAGGGACTGGTTTTGCTTTTCAGCTTTGTCTGCCCTTCTATTAGATGCTTCCAGCTCCTTCTCCAATTTTGAAGTCTTGTCTATCAGACTGCTGATCTCTTTCTCCCATTTTTTTTCCAAAAGGTTTCCATCTTTTGGGTAAGCTCCAGGTTGAGATATTCCAGAGCTTGTGGATAGTTTCCATTTTGGGAGGCATGTTCTGATTTTGTTTGGATTTCATCCTCATTCTCTTCTTTTCCTTGGGTACTCCTTCCATAAAAGTTGTCAATAGTCACTTTTTCCCCCCTTTCTTCTTGGAGGCTTGATTTTGTGACATGTGAGCCATCCCTTTGGTGGTTTTATTCCACTTTCTTTTTTTGGTCTGCGGTCTGGGTGATGTGGGTGGGTTTTCTGTGAATTTAGGTTGCCTCAGACTAGTTCTTACCAGCCTCTGAGGTTTCTTAGAGCACAGGCCCCTGTGCTCAGCGCGGCAGCCCCTTTGCTCAGCTCAGCCTCTCAGCACGGCCTCTCCCTTGCTCAGCGCAGCCTCTCAGCGCAGTTGCCCCTTTGCACAGTGCAACCTCTCAGAACCCCTCTGCTCAGCGCAGCCTCTCAGCGCGGCCACCCCTTTGCTCAGCACAGCCTCTCAGAGCGGTCACCCCTTTGCTCAGTACAGCCTCTTAGCGAGGTTGCCCCTTTGCTCAGCTCAGCCTCTCAGTGCCCCTTTGCTCAGCCCAGTCTCTCAGTGGGGCCTCCCCTTTGCTCAGCGAAGCCTCTCAGCGGGGCCTCCCCTTTGTTCAGCGCAGCCTCTCAGCGCCCCTTTGCTCAGAACAGCCTCTCAGCGCAGTTGCCCCTTTGCTCAGCTCTGCCTCTCAGCGCGGTCTCCCCTTTGCTCAGTGCATCCTCTCAGCGCCGCTGCCCCTTTGCTCAGCACAGGATTTTCCCATGAAACCTCCCTGAGAGGTCGTTTCCTTGCAGTCTTTAGATCTCAAAGACCCTGGTATGTCCCCCCCCCCCCGACAGAGACGCTCCTCACTCACTTGCTGTCCCAGTGAACACTCTGACAGCTTACTCTGGTTGGGGGGGGGGGGGGGAGAGGTGGCTCAGTTCAAGTTTTTGTGCGAGCTTTTTCTCCTCCTTATAGTGTGGAAATTTTCAAACCCCACATACCTTCGTTTCTGTGGGGTCCTGGGGAGTCCCTCTCTTCTTCCAAAGGTGATTTTTATGCTCTTTTGAGGTAGTCTATTTCATTCGGTGCTGGGGAGGGGAAGCAATTCACATCTAGATTGCAGCCATGTTTACCCTGAAGTCCAACATTTTTTTTAAGAGACCCAACAAATTAAAATAATATGTATCCCTAATAACAAAAGAGTACATTGGTAACTCTTAAAAATAGTTATTATCACGAGGATAGCTAGAAGAATTGTACTCAGAGGGAAGTGACAAACTGTATAGGATAAAATGCAAAGATATAAATATGTATATAAATATATGTATGCATAAATATGTGTGTGTGTGTGTGTGTATGTGTATAAAACAAGAGTTAAAAAAGAGAAATGGGAAAAGAAACAAAATGCGTTAAATTTATATGTTATAAAGAAGCTCATGGAGGCAGGGGAGAGAACATCAATACACTGGAAGGATAGAGAGGTTGGATATAGGAAATACTCAATTCTCATATGCATTGAAATTGACTCAAAGAGCGAAGAACAATCAAATACATTAGGGCAGAGAATTGATTTGCACCCTATAGGGAAGCAGAATGGTAACAAATGGACTGGTGGGGAGGGAAGCAGTACAAGGAAGGGAGAGGGTGGAGGGGTAGTATAAAAAGATTGTAAAGAAAATAAGGGGAATAAGAAGGGAGGGAGTAGAAAGGGAAGTAAAATAAGGGTGGGAATTGGAGTGACCGATTAAAAACAAAACATTGGTGTAGAGGAAATAGTGAAAGAATAAAAGTCAAGACTAAGAGTGAAAATCAAAATGCTGTGAAATATACAGCTGGTAATCATAACTCTGAATGTGAATGGAAAGAACTCTCCCACAAAATGCAAGGGAATACCAGAGTGGATTAGAATCCAAAATGCTATCATATGCTGTCTACAAGAACACACATGAGGAAGGTAGACACGCATAGGATAAAAGTAAGAGGATGGAGCCAAATCTATTTGGCATAAACAGATAAAATGAAGGCAGGAGTCACAATCATGATATCTGACAAAGTCAAATAAAAATGGATCTAGTCAAAAGAGATAGAGAAGGTAATTACATCCTGATAAAAGGCAGTATAAACAATGAGGAAATATCAGTTCTCAACATGTATGCGTCATATAGCATAGCATCCAAATTTATAAAGGAGAAACTAGTGGAGCTCATTGATGACATAGAAAAACTATACTAGTGGGAGACCTGAACCTTCCTCTATCTGAACTAGATAAATCAAATCAAAAAATAAATAAGAAAGAGGTAAGAGAAGTGACGAAAGCTTCTAAAAATTAGTGTTAGTAGATATGTGGAGAAAAATGAATAGGGACAAAAAGGAAGACACCTTCTTCTCAGCAGCACATGGTACATTCACAAACATATTGGGACATAAAAACATTGTAGACAAGTGCAAAAGAGCAGAAATAATAAATGCAACCTTCTCAGATCACAATGCAACGAAAATAATAATTAGTAAGGGTACATGGAAAGGGATATCAAAAAGTAATTGGAAATTAAACAATACAATACTCCAAAATCGGTTAAAGAACAAATCCTAGAAGCAATAACTTCATTGAAGAAAATGAAAATGATGAGACATCCTTTCAAAATCTATGGGACACAGCCAAAGCAGTACTCTGGTGAAAATGTATATACTTGAGTTCATATCTTAACAAATTAGGGAGGGCAGAGGTCAATGAATTGGGCATGCAAATTAAAAAACCAGAAAGTGAACAAATTAAAAATCCTCAGATGAAGACTAAATTAGAGATCCTAAAAATCAAAGGAGAAATTGATAAAATTGAAAGTCAAAGAACTACTGATTTAATAAATAAGACTAGAAGCTGGTACTTTGGAAAAACAAATAAAATAGACAGAGAACTGGTCAATCTAATTTAAAAAAGGAAAGAAGAAAACCAAATTGACAGTGTCCAAGATGAAAATGGAGACCTCACCTCTAATGAAGGGGAAATTAAGGCAATCATTAAAACCTATTACCCAATTATGTGGCAATAAATATGAAGATCTTGGTGATATTCATGAATATTTACAAAAATATAAATTGACCAGACTAACAGAGGAAGAAATAGACGACCAAAACAACACCATATCAGAAAAAAAAATTGAACAAGCCATCAAAGAACTCCCTAAGAAAAAATCCCCAGGAAAGATGGATTCACAAATGAATTCCATCAAACATTCAAAGAACAACTAATCCCAATATTATATAAACTATTTCACAGAATAAGCAAAGAGGGAGTTCTACCAAATTCCTTTTACGACACAAATATGGTACTGATTCCAAAGCCAGGCAGGTCAAAAACAGAAAAAGAAAACTACAGATCAATCTCCTTAATGAATATTGATGCAAAAATCTTAAATAAGATACTAGCAAAAAGACTCCAGCAAGTGATCATGAGGGTTATTCATTATGACCAGTTGGGATTTATGCCAGGAATGCAATGATAGTCCAATATTAGGAAAACCATCCACATTGCTGACCATATTAACAAGCAAACTGACAAAAATCACATGATTATCTCCATAGTTGCAGAAAAAATCTCTGACAAAATACAACACTCATTCCTATTGAAAACACTAGAAAGCATACAATCTACTTATTTAGTGCCATACCCATTGAACTACCAATAAACTTCTTTACGGAATTAGAAAAAAACTATAACAAAGTTCATTTGGAAGAACAAAAGGTCAAGAATATCCAGGGAAATCATTAAAAAAAAAAACATGCGATGGAAGGAAGCCTTGCAGTCCCAGATCTCAAACTATACTATAAAGCAGGGTTCATCAAAACAATATGGTACTGGATAAGAGACAGAAAGGAGGATCAGTGGAATAGACTTGGGGTTAGTGACCTCAGGAAGACAGTCTATGATAAGCCCAAAGATCCCAGCTTTTCAGACCAAAATCCACTATTTGATAAAAACTGCTGAGAAAATTAGAAAACAGTATGGTAGCGATTAGATTTGGAACAACGTCTCACATCCTACACCAAGATAAACTCAGAATGGGTGAATGACTTGAATATAAATAAGGAAACTATAAGTAAATTAGGTGAACACAGAATAGTATATCTGCCAGATCTTTGGGAAAGGAAAGATTTTAAAACCAAGCAAGAGCTAGGGAAAAAAAAAACACAAAATGTAAAATAAATAATTTTCATTACATCAAATTAAAAAGTTTCTGTACAAACAAAGACAATGCAACCAAAATTAGAAGGGAAGCAACAAATTGGGAAACAATCTTCATACCAAAAACCTCTGATGAAGGTTAATTACTCAAATTTATAAAGAACTAAACCAATTGTACAAAAAAATCAAGTCATTCTCCAATTGAAAAATGGGCAATGGACATGAATAGGCAGTTTTCAGTTAAAAAAATCAAAACTATTAATAAGCACATGAAAAAATGTTCTAAATCTCCAATAATCAGAGTGATACAAATCAAAACAACTCTGGGGTATCACCTCACACTTAGTAGATTGGCTAAGATGACAGCAAAGGAAAGTAATGAATGCTGGAGGGGTTGTGGCAAACTTGGGACATTAATGCATTGATGGTGGAGTTATGAATTGATCCAGCCATTCTGGAGGGCAATTTCAGACTTTGCCCAAAAGGCATTAAATGACTGTCTTGCTCTTTTATCCAGCCATAGCACTGCTAGTTTTGAACCCTAGAGAGATAATAAGGAAAAAGAATTTTACTAGAATATTGATAGCTGTGCTCTTTGTGGTGGCAAAAAACTGGAAAATCAGGGGATGCCCTTCAATTGGGGAATGGCTGAACAAATTGTGGTATATGCTGGTGATGGAATACTATTGTGTTCAAAGGAATAATAAACTGGAGGAATTCCATGTGAACTGGAATGGCCTCCAGGAATTGATGCAGTGAAAGAAGCAGAACCAGGGAAACATTGTACACAGAGACCAATTACTGATTTAGAAAAAAACATAACAAAGTTCATTTTGAAGAACAAAAGATCAAGGATATCCAGGGAAATAATGAAAAAAAATACAAAGGAAGGAAGCCTTGCAGTCCCAGATCTCAAACTATATTATAAAGCAGTGGTCACCAAAACAATCTGGTACTGGCTAAGAGACAGAAAGGAGGATCAGTGGAATAGACTGGGGGCAAGCGACCTCAGCAAGACAGTATATGACAAACCCAAAGATCCTAGCTTTTGGGACAAAAATCCACTATTTCATAAAAACTGCTGGGAAAATTGGAGGACAGTGTGGGAAAGATTAGGTTTAGATCAACACCTCATACCCTACACCAAGATAAATTCAAAATGGGTGAATGACTTGAACATAAAGAAGGAAACTATAAGAAAATTAGGCGAACACAGAATAATATACATGTCCAACCTTTGGGAAGGGAAAGACTTCAAAACCAAGCAAGAATTAGAAAGTTACAAAATGCAAAATAAATAATCTGGAATACATCAAATTAAAAAGTTTTTGTACAAACAAAACCAATGTAACCAAAATCAGAAGGGTAGCAACAAATTGGGAAACAATCTTCATAAAAACCTCTGACAAAGGTTTAATTACTCAAATTTACAAAGAACAATTGTACAAAAAATCAAGCCATTCTCCAATTGACAAATGGAAAAGGGACATGAACAGGCAGTTCTCAGCCAAAGAAATCATAACTATTAATAAGCACATGAAAAAGTGCTCTACATCTCTTATAATCAGAGAGATGCAAATCAAAACAATTCTGAGGTATCACCTCACACCTAGCAGATTGGCTAACATGACAGCTATGGAAAGTAATGAATGCTGGAGGGGATGTGGAAAAGTTGGGACATTAATGCATTGCTGGTGGAGTTGTGAATTGATCCAACCATTCTGGAGGGCAATTTGGAACTATGCCCAAAGGACACTAAAAAACTGTCTACCTTTTGATCCAGCCATAGCCTTGCTGGGTTTGTACCCCAAAGAGATCATAAGGAAAAAGACCTGTACAAGAATATTCATAACTGGATTATTTGTGGTGGCAAAAAAATTGGAAAATGAGGGGATGCCCTCCAGTTGGGGAATGGCTGAACAAATTGTGGTATATGTTGGTGATGGAATGCCATTGTGTTCAAAGGAATAATGAACTGGAGGAACTCCATGGGGACTGGAACAACCTTCAGGAAGTGATGCAGAGCGAAAGGAGCAGAACCAGGAAAACATTGTACACAGAGACTGATACATTGTGGTACAATTGAAGGTGATGGACTTCTCCATTAGTGGCAATGCAATGTCCCTGAACAATCTGCAGGGATCTAAAAAATACTATCCACAAGCAGAGGATAAACTGTGGGAGTAAAAACACCAATGAAAAGCAACTGCTTGACTACAGGGATTGAGGGGATATGACTGAGGAGAGACTCTAAATGAACACTCTAATGCAAATACCAACAACAGGGAAATGGGTTTGAGTCAAGAACACATGTGATAACCAGTGGAATCGTGCGTCGGCTATGGGAGAGGAAAAGGTGGTGGGAGGGGGGGGAGGGGAGGAAAAGAAAATGATCTTTGTTTCCAGTGAATAATGTTTGGAAATGACCAAATAAAATAATGTTTAAAATTAATAAATAAAATTAGAGGAGCCAAACAATGCTGACCCCCAAAGGCCCATTTAATTGTTATAATGAACAGATGGTCATTTGGTTTACCTGGAATCTCTCAAGAGATCACTGAGAGGGAAGCAAGAAAGGAAAACTCCTAGTATAGCATTTGCCCTCCAAATTGGCGCAGCAGCTAACACATCAGAAAACTAGGGCAAAATTAATCCTTTAAATCAAGCCAACATCAATATTTCTAAGGAAGGATAGGTAAGGACAAGAAAGAGATACAATCCTGCATATCACCATGGAGCCTCAGGAGTAATGGTTTCTAGAACCATTAGAACAAAGTCCATGACAATCAAGCAATATGCTGCTGCCAAAACTTGGTTCATCATTACCGAAAGTTCCTGTCAGTTTCATAACTGGGGGCTTCTGGGTCCTTTAGCACTCTATTCATCAGGCTAATGTAGAGTTTCTAAAGAAAGCCAAGTGTTTTATAGGAAGAGACAGGGTTTTCTTCAGGTGCCTCAGATTGACTTTTCATTTCAGATGTCACAGGTAGGAAGCAAAACTAAAGGATGTCAGTGAAAATGAATGGAAGATGAGTGCTATTAGTATGGAAAGTTCAAGGAAAAAGGAGGAGGCACCACATACAAAGAAGCCAGGGTAGACAGCCTATTAAGGGTAGGATGATTTTGAATTGCAGCAATGGACTTTCTCTTCTTTAAATACTTGAAGATATTATTCAATCTCCATATCTTTTCTTCTTTTTTCTCTCTCTAGGATAAATTATAAATTCCTTTAAACAACTTGTAAAGCCCTATACAAAGGTTGATCCACATCTGTATTTTACTCTTCCAGCAATTATCAATCTGGCATCCCTCTCCCATTTCTGTATCTTTGTATTAGTCATCCCACAGGCCTAGAATACATTCCTGACTATTTTGTACATAACTTGCATTTATTCACCTTATATTTATGTTGCAGATATTTATGTACGTACCTGTTGTCTCCCCCTTTGGAATGTAAGTCCTTATGAGAAAGGATTATTCCATTCTTTGTATTTGTATCTCCAAACCAGAGAAACAGACAGAGACACACACACACACACACACAGACAGAGAGAGACAGAGAGACAGACAGTATACGTATGTGAAACACAAGTTGTTTGGGCTGGGGAGGGAAGGTGGAGTAGAAAGTCTAGCAACTGCAGGAAGGAATATAATTGGAGACCAGAGTTCAGGACACTGTCACCTGCATTGTCACTATCACTCACAAATTACTCAAGTGTTGAGTAATAAAATTTATTTTTCTGAACATCATTTTTTTCATTGGCAATGATAACCTATTTCATAAGTAGAGTATAGTAGTAGTCTCTCGGTGATCGAGAATGACTATTATCTTTGTGCAGTTTCATCTATGGCGTACCCTCATGTGGCTTTGGAGTCCAAAGGCTGAGGCACACAGTTTGTGGCACATGGGGCATGGGATGCCAGTTGTTACAGGAGGTGCAGTTGTGGCCTGGTGTCGGCGTTCACGCATAGCAGCAAGACGTCAACGTCACTCATCTTCAAAGGTGGTGGCGGCATGGTTAATGTGGGTTCGCCAGCTGCTTCTGTCAGAGGCAGCGAGTTCTAGTTGCTTTGGTGTAATGCCAGCCTACTTCAAGTTGGACTTTAGCTGATCCTTGAATCTCTTCTTCGGCCGGCCTTGTTTCCTGAGTCCAGCTGACAGTTCACCATAGAATACCTGTCTTGGTATTCGCTGTGGGTCCATGCGGATGACGTGTCCAGACCATTGTAGCTGGGTTTTGAGGACCATGACTTAGATGCTGGTGGAGTTGGCTCTGTTGAGGACTTCCTGGTTGGTGATTCGGTCCTGCCATCGGATCCTCATGATTGACTGGAGGGAGCGTTGGTGGAATTGCTCCAGCTGTTTTCTGTGCTTCCGGTACAGTGTCCATGTTTCACAACCGTACAGGAGCGAACTGAGGACCACTGTGCTATACACTTTGAGCTTCGTCGCAGTGCTTACACCTCTATGTTGGAGGACTTTGAAGCGCAGCCTCCCAAGAGCCTGGCTGGCCTTTTGGATGCTGGCATTAATCTCGTGGTCTAGGGACCCGTTGTTGGCGATGGTGCTGCCCCGGTACTTGAAAGTGTTGATGTTAGAAAGTTGCATGCTGTCGATTGTAAAGCACGGCTGGTTAGTTGGCCTCCCTGGTGCAGGTTGGTACAGCACCTCTGTTTTGCTGAAGCTGATAGTCAGGCCAAACAGTTTTGTTGCGGTGGAGAACCTGTCCACAATGGTTTGGAGATGATTTTCTTGGTGGGCCATGAGAGCACAGTCATCTGCAAAGAGAGCTTCCAGGATGAGTCTCTCTGTTGTCTTTGTTTTTGCAGTCAGACGGCAAAGGTCAAATAGTGAGCCATCCAGTCAGTATTTGATGTAGATGCCCAGGTCTAGATCCATCACAGCATGTCGTAATACTTGGGTGAAAAATAGGTTGAATAGTACTGGAGCAAGGACACAGCCTTGTTTCACGCCATTGGAGATGTTGAAGCCATCGGAAGTCTCTCCACCAGATAGGACTTCCCCTGTCATGTCGACATGAAAGAGTTGGATCAGTTTGACGAATTTTGCTGGGCAACCGAGCTTGCTAAGGATCACCCACAATGCGTCCCTGTTCACTGTGTCGAACGCCTTCGTCAGGTCTATGAAGACAATGTAGAGACTCAGGTTCTGCTCAAGGCATTTTTCCTGCATTTGCCTCACTGTGAAGACCATGTCGATGGTGCTACGATCTGGTCGGAAGCCACATTGTGATTCAGGCAGGTTCTGCTCTGAAATAGATGACAGGAGTCTGTTGAGTATAACATGGGCGAGGATCTTTCCGGCAGTGGGGAGTAGTGAGATACCTCTGTAGTTATCACAGGCTGCTCGTGAGCCTTTGTTCTTGTATAGGGCTACGATGGAGGCATCTCTGAGTTCTGGGGGCATGTCTTCCTCTTCCATATGCTGGTCAGCGCTATGTGGAATGCCTGGAGCGCCTTTCCATTTAAGGCCTTGTACACCTCGGTTAGGATCCCGTCTTTACCAGGTGCCTTGCCTGCACTCATTTGTTTAATGGCTTTTTTGACTTCCTCGATTGAAGGAGGGATGTCAAGTTGTTCAATGGTGTGGTTTTGGGGGATCTGGTCAAGGGCGCTTTGGTCGACTGAAGAGGGTCGGTTGAGAAGCTGACTGAAGTGTTCTTTCCACCTGTTGCTGATGCCTTTTTTATCTTTTATGAGAGTGTCACCGTCAGAGGATAGCAAGGGAGTGGTGGTGGGTTTTAATGGCCCATAGACAGTCTTGAAGGCACTGAAAAATTGTTTGTAGTTTTTCATATCAGCAAACCGTTGGATTTCTTCTGCCTTTTTTTCCCACCATCGGTCTTGCATCTTCCTGATCTCATGCTGTGCCGTGGCTTGAAGAGACTTGAATCTGTCCTTTTTAGGAGCAGAGTTTGGGTTATTTTGCCACTCCATAAAGGCTTTGTTCTTCTTGCTCAATAGGTCTTCAATAGCAGTGTTGTTCTCATCAAACCAGTCCTGGTGGTTGCGTTGTTTGGGGCCTAGGACTGCCTTTGATGTTTAAGTATATTGTGAGAAAAGAAGTCTGCAAGTCTCTAAAATACTATAAAATATTAGTTATTATTATAAGATTTTTTGGCCCTTATACATTTCTATAGGTTGTTGCCTAATCATGGAAAGACATGCTTAATCACTGAGTTTATGCCATAGGAAACAGAAAGATACTTATATTCCTGTCTTTCATATTCTGTTCATTCTCTAAAGACTGATTTCCATCTCACTCCTAATAGAAAATAAGCTCCTGAAGGTCAGGGACCTTTTTAAAAAAAAAAAAAGATATTCTCAGTGACTAGTATCAGATCTGGCAGTACCTGATTATAGTAAAGAAGATGCTTTATAAATGTTTGTGAATATAAATTGTGATTAAGAGACCCTTGAATCATTTTCTATTTCCCAATCCTATTTCTAGATCAGGAAAAAAAGTACCATTAGGGTAGTTTTTGTTTTGGTTTGATGTTTTTTATTCCTTGTGGAATAAAAACATTTTGGATAACACAGAGAAGGCACTTAAATGCTTGCTGAATTGAGTTGAATCAAGAAAGGGGATCTAACTAAAAATTTACTAAAGGGAAAAAAGGAATCAGTCCAGCTGTTAGGGACTTTAAGGAAAAACAAGCTTACTCATAAATAACTGAAGTTCTTTAGAGAATAATCCCTGGCAGCTGGTACAACAATATGTATGAACTTGGATCATCAGAAGGTGAGAAGCAAGCTTAAACCGAGAATAGACAGAGCAGGGCAACAAAGCCAAACTGATTATTGGCATTAGGGTAGATCCAAGATCTAGAGCTTTATAAAATGTCAGGAGACAGCCAAGAAAAATTGCTTTGCATAGCTGAATCAGAGAGATATTCTTAATACCTGAAGTCATGGTTATCCTTTTCCTTTTTAGGAAAGCAGGGAAACTATATTTTTCTAATAGCAAACTTACATCAACTTGCTAAGTGAAAAGGTATCTTTGGTTCCTAATTAATCACTGAGTTTATGCCAAAGGAAACAGAAAGATACTTATATTCCTGTCTTTCATATTCTGTTCATTCTCTAAAGACTGATTTCCATCTCACTCCTAATAGAAAATAAGCTCCTGAAGGTCAGGGACCTTTTTTAAAAAAAAGATATTCTCAGTGACTAGTATCAGATCTGGTAGTGCCTGATTATAGTAAAGAAGATGCTTTATAAATGTTTGTGAATATAAATTGCTTCTTAACAGCTTTCCCAAAGAAATTGTGTAGCAATTGCTTATGGGTTACTTAATTACAGAGCTGTCACTTTCTCATCTTCAACATTCAATTAATACCCTGACAGACAGTCCAGGAACTCAACACTTTGATAGTCACATCAAACCCTTTTTTCATCCTCTCATTAAATTCCTACCTCTTCTTACCAAATATTGATTTATCTTTTCTAACCAAATATCTCCATGAAACCTTCTTTGCTTACAAGTCCTTCCTTAAAGTCCTTATGCTTTTTTCTTTCTATGATTACATTCTCTACTTTATCAGGTTCTTTTTGATTCTGTCTCCTCTTGAAATCTTCCTTCAGTTCAACTGTTTCTTTTTCAATTTTGTCTGCCTTCTTTTAGTTATATCTCCTTTCCCTTCAACCTTCAAATCTTTCAACTTTTCTATAATCCATATTCCATCATTTGATTTTCATAATCCCAAATCCCTCAAATCACCTTCACAATTCCTTCTCTTTTAAGTGAAAAATTTTTTTTCCTTCTCCCATACAACTGCCAGAAACAAACAATAATGTCCTAACTAATGTTCATGCCTCTTTGTTCTCTCCACTCTGTCTTCTATACATTCTTTTCCAGGCTCTACTCTTGACACTTTGAACTTTCTCTACCATGTCACAGCAACCTTTTCTTCTACCCTGGACATTCATTCCATCCCTGAATGGCAAGTTCTTCCCAAAACCTTCATGTTAAAGGAACTTTGATGTCAGATGTGTCTTCTTCCCTTTCCAATTTTACTCTTGACTCTTAGAACTTCCTCCACTATGGCCCTAATTCCTTGCACTCTTTCAGCCCCTATTATGTCTTGTCTTTCCCCATTACAATCTAAGCTCCTTGAGGTCAGGGATTTCTTTCTATTTTTGTATTAACAGCACAGTGCCTGACACATAGTGGGTGCTTAATACATGTTGTTTACTCAACTAACATTCCTAAAATATAACAATCCTAAAACCCAATTTTGACCCTGACAATCTGCCACTCAAAACTCTATTACCTATGGAATAAAATAGAAACTCCAAGCCCTGGCATTTAAAACCCTCCATAATCTGGCTCTTTTATCTGTCCTTTAAAATACTCTATATTCCAGTCAAATGGACCTACTAGCCATTCTCTGAATTTATCATTCCTTCCGTATAATCAAGATTGCCCCAGACCTGAGAAATATATTCCTTACCTTCTTCCTTAAAATCAATGGCTTCAGGGGCAACTAGGTGGCTCAGTGGATAGAAAGTTAGGCCTGGAGACAAGAGGCCCTGAGTTCAAATATGACCTCAGACACTTCCTAGATGTGTGACCCTGAGCAAGTCACTTAATTCCAATTGCCTAGTCCTTACCACTCGTCTGCCTTAGAACAAATACTTCATATTGATTTAAAGATGGAAATTAAGTTTTTTTTTTTTTAAATCAATGGTTGTTTCCAGGACCAACAGATAAAGATTTGATGAACTGAACTAAATTAGACTGGTAAAGGCTCAGCTCAAGTGCCACCTCCTTTAACAAGTTTTTTCCTGATCCGATTTGTTAATGCATTCTTTCTTTTTCCATGATGTATTTATATTTACCAGCAACCTATTCCATTTATGCCCTAGTGGAATGCAAGCTCTTTGAGACCAAAGTTTTTGGATTTCTACCAACAAACACAATGTTGTACATAGAGTAGATGCTTAAAAGTCTGTCAGGTGTTGGATTGAACTGAATAAACAGATTGCATTCTACTTGATTTCCCACAATAAAAAAAAAATCAGAAATCCTTAAAATATTTACACATAAGTTGTACTTTTTTATTTTAATAACAAATTTCTACATAAGTCTTCTTAAATTATATGATCTATATTGTTTCCCTCCCTTCTCCTCCCCACCCCCTCCTGCTGGAACTGATAAGCAATTCAATATGGGTTATATATGTATTATCACACAAAACATATTTCCAAATTAATAATTTTATCATATAAAACATATTTCCAAATTAATAATTTTTATAACTGAATAATCTTATAAAACTAAATCCCCAAATAATCAAATAATATGTTACCATCTGCATTTATACCCCAATAGTTCTTTCTCTGGAGGTGGATAGCATTCTTTTTCATAAGTCTTTAAGAATTGTCCTAGATCACTGTATTATGTGTTATTAGTAGTAGAAAAGTCTATCACATTTGATTATTCCATGACATTGCAGTTACTGTGTATCATGTTGTTCTGGTTCTGGTCATTTCACTCTTCATCAGTTCATGTAGATCTTTCCAGCTCTTTCTGAATCATGCCCTTCATCATTCCTTACAGCACCATAGTATTCCATCACCATCATATACCACAATTTGGTCAGCCATTCAAAAAGTGATGCATTCTTTTATAGTCCTTTGGGAATAGTTTCAAATTGCTCTCTAGAATGGTTGGATCAATCCACAACTCCATCAGCAATGTATTAGTGTCCCAATTTTGCTACATTCCCTCTAACATTCATCATTTTCCTTTACTATCATATTGGCCAATCTCATAGGTGTGAGCTAGTAACTCAGCATTGTTTTAATTTACATTTCTCTAATCAAGAGGGCTTTAGACCATCTTTTAATATGATTATTAATAGCTTTGATTTTTTTCATCTGAAAATTATCTATTCATATCCTTTCACTATTTATCAATTGGGGAATGACTTGGCTTCTTATACATTTGACTTAGTTTTTTATATATTTGAGAAATGACACCTTTATCAGAAAAATTGGTAATAAAAATTTTCCCCAATTTGTTGCTCCCCTTCTAATCATGGTTGTATTGTTTTTGTTTGTACAAAACCCTTTTAACTTAATATAATCAAGATTATTCATTTTATATCTTGTAATATTCTCTATCTCTTCTTTGATCATAAATTCTTCTCTTCTCCATAGATGTGACAGATAAATAAACTATTCTATGTTCCCTTAATTTACTTATATCACTATTTATGTTTAAGTTATATACAAATTGTTACTTTATCTTGGTACAGGCTGTGAGATATTGATCTAAACCTAATTTTTGCCATATTGTTTTCCAATTTTCCCAGCAGTTTTTATCAAATAGTGAGTTCTTGTCACAAAAACTGGGATCTCTGGATTCATTAAACACAAGTTTGCTGAGGTCATTTACCCCTAATCATTGATCTATCCTTCTATTTCTTAGCCAGTACCAGATTGTTCTAATAATTACTGCTTTAGAATAGATTTACATATCATTTGAGCCAAGAAATGTGCTTAGTATTTAATTCAACTTTATTTGATATGTTCTTATAGAAATGATATAATTAAGCTATTCTACTCTATGAGATCCAAATTTATTAAGCAGAAAGAATGATTCTACTACTCAATTAGTGTAACCAAATAGAGTTTGAACTGAATGGAATCTGAAGTACTTCTAACTTGAAAAATCCATGATTTTATGACTTCCTACTTTACAAACTCTTCAAACTGGAGGCAGATTTAGATATATAAAATATTACTTGATGTCCTAGAAGCTAGAATTTTCCCCAATGTCTGTTAGGCAAGAACAGAGTCCCCATATAATAGCCAAATCTTTATTTGGGTGTCAGTTTTTTTGCCATCTTGCCATAAGTTGTTTCAATTTCTTTAAATGGCACGACAATATAATGCATCAAGTTTATTGCTATATAATTTGATTTTAAAATAGGATTTGCTTAAATTCATCCCTAAATGCCATCTAGTGGCAGATAAAGGGATTCAAATTAGATTAAAACAATATAGTAGTATAAATGAAGAAACTGTAAATAAAGAATTTAAGAATTATCATACTTCAAATTGTATATGAGCAACTGAAAATATTTCTTTGAGTTTGAGGAAGAAGTTGAGAACAATGAAGGCAATAAAAGTAAAGAAAAAGAAAAATGGTGAAAAAGAGGTGTGTTTTATAACTAAAAGCGCAATAGTAATGGAAATTTAATTAAATTAATTAAAATTAATATTGGACAAATCATCAAATAAATATTAGTAGTTGAATTGGGTGAAATGACTTGAAACAACTTTCTTCTTCATCTTAGAGAAATTAATTTAGAGTTTTCCATTCAACTTAAAAGAATATTTACTCATATCATTTTGAATATAATTCTAGAACGCATTAAGATATGAAATATAATGGATATTTCTCATAATATCACCTCCAGACTTGCTTCCTCTACATATGTTCACATTCTCAGGCTTGTCCCCTGGGTACAACTGTCCCAAGTTCAAAATGCCTCATGAGTCTACACTCCTAAAATCATAACTAACAAGCCTCTAACTGGTATATTTACAATTAGTTCAAAGCTAAGAATAGTAGCTACCATTACAGGACAGGCCTTTATTACCTCTCACCTGGACTAGTACAATAGTGTCCCTAATTGATCTTCCTGCCTTAAATTTCTACCCTTTCTAATGCATCATTCACACAGTTTGAAAAGTGATTTTACTAAAGTGCAGTTCTGTTCCCTTGCTCAGTAAATTCCAATGGTTCTATTTTGACTCTAAGACAAAATACAAACTTTTCTGGGATTTAATGTTTTTCCGATAATCTGACTCCAATCTATCTTTCTGAGAATCAGCAAAGATAGAATCCCAGGTCTCTTCCCACAACTATTCCAGCAAAAATAAAGCAAGAGCAAAAGGCTTAGTGGTAATTAGGAAATAATATAATAACAAAGAAAAGGGGAATCAAGGGGAAGACATCACTTGAACCTCATTTTCATCTTAACTGATCAAAAGAAGGGAGAAAGCCCATATACAGGGCTTGAGAAAAAGAAATATATTCAACCATCAAGGAAACTAGAGGGAACTAAGAGAAGAAAAAGAGGGAATAAGAGAGAAGGTAGACAAGATTAATCATAACTTCAATTTCAGGAGGTGTATAATAAAGAAAAAGTAAAAGATGGTGGTATGGACAAAGGGAAGAAGACAAAGGCAAGGAAGAGAAAACAGACTGTCTGAAACATTTCTCTCTCAATTCCACTCTTGTTTCTTTAGGCTTCTCTACCATGCTCAAATATAATTTTCTCACACTAAAAAAGACCTCCATCCCTAAATCCTTCTCACAGATCCCTCCACCTCTGTGTTTCCCTCCTTCAATTGGTGAGTTTTTTCACTATTCTGAGGATGTGGCCAGAACAGACATGCTTGCTCTATCACTCCTCTCCCAGCTCCATTCCCAAGTCTCTAGATTTTTCTACCATTCCCCTGCTAATACCCTGGTACCTTCTCATTCTCAACCTCCCTCTACACCACCCCAAACCCCAGCTTTTTAGCTCTGTTAGAAATGTTTTAACTTCTGTTTCATTTCTTCTAAAAATTGTAGTGGCATACATGGCAAAGTTGTGTTTGAGGCTTTGCTTGTAGATGTGGTATAGTTATTGTTTCATTCCAATTCTGTTTCTGTCTCCATAATATTGCTTATTAATATATCCTTTTGTTTACTTATTTACTCATTTTTCCAATCTTACTTCCTAAATTCAGACTCTCTCTCAGCCTGAATTCAGACTCTCTCCTAGGAAATCTCCTAGGATTTAAGCACTTATAGAAGGAATGGGGGGTTCAAATCTGTATTATATCTTGGGTCTTATGGATGCTTTCTTTGGGAACTAGATGCTATATTATTCAAAGACCTCAGCATTAGTTCAGTGAGATGATCTAGGATAAGGACTAATTGTTGTCCTACTGATCAAAGCCTCAGAGCAATAGACATAAGCTACATATGTATCGAGCATAGCCTTTGTCCTTGCTCTCATCTGTCTGCCATTCAGTACCTAATTGCAGGCTCCAGATTTGCCTAGACAACCCCTAGGTCTGTATTGTATTGTCTTCTTTCTATGTGTTGCATTCCTAGGTTGTTCTTTCTGGCTAGATCCACAAAGAGAAAAGGAATACATTGATGCAGAGGGGGAAGACATGGAAAAAGAGAGGAAAAGGAAGGGTAGGGAATTTTATGTCACATAATCAGGATGTGGAAATAGAAATATATACAAACAAGGAGAAGGGTGGAGAAGCAGCAGTCAACACTTGAACCTCACTCTCTTTGAATTGATCAAGAGGAAAGAATACATACACCCACACACAGATGAATACAGAAATACATTTCACTCAACAGGGACATATGAGGGGAAAGAGAGAAAAGAGAAAGGGAAATTAGAGAAAGAGCAGATCAAGGGAGAGATTAGTCCTAAGAAAGATAAACCTTAATGAGACATAAAAATTGTAGTTGGTCTTTTTTAAGTAGCAAGGGATGAGAATCTAAGGTGTTCATAAATTTGGGAATGGCTAAACTAATTATGGTATATAATTGTGCTGTAAGAAATGCTGGATGGGATGATATCAGAGAAATCTGAGAAAAGTTGTATGAATGGTTGCAGAATGTAATGAATAAAACTAGGAGAGCAATTTATATAAACAATAATATGGTAAAGATAAACACCTGAAAAAATTAGAAATTGTGATCAGCATAATGAATGATTCCAGAGGACTAATGATGAAACAAGTTGCCCACAGCTCTTGTGACGTGAAGGACTCATAGTATAGAATGAGATTTTTTTTTTTTAACATAGTCAGTGTAGAAATTTGTTTTGCCATGTTATAACATGTTTTGTTTTCCTTTTGTTTTCAATGGTGAGGAGAAGGGTATCTGGGAGGGGGAAAGAAAAAATTTTTGTTGATTTAAAATATATCTATATGTGTATATATTTTTTAAAAACTTTTTAAAATCAATGAGGTACTAAAATCAGAAGGAAATACAAATAATAAGACTCCTAAAAGATTTTCATGTAACTCTAAATAAATAAATATTACAAGACAAAGGAATCTGAATAAATGCTTGATGAAACACAAAATGAAACAAGGACATGGAAACATGTTCCACAAATACTTCAAGAAAGAAATCAGAACACTGACAGAAGAATTTATATAGGAATCAATAGCAGATTTTATGACCTGTAGAGAAAATAATTAGCATGATAAGAGCATAATTTGAATCTATTATTGTGTGTCTTTCCAAAAAAAGAAAGGAAACAACAAGTTAGGAATATAAATACAGTTGTATACCTTGATAGACAAGCACTTTAAGTGATTTGAGTGATTTGAGATTTGAGCAGTTAAGATCAGGATTTCTTGCTTTAAGTCAGGAGTGGATATTTGAATCATGAGCACTAGATAGCCTGCCAAACTTTCAGTTTCACAAGTTACATGAGGCTGTCTCATTTAGTTCAGTGTTTATCTGGCCATGACAGCATCTGTATTGAATTGCTTTTGCTTTCTTCTTTATTTTTGTCTTTACTATCAGTTTTATGGGCAAATTTCTTAACTTTTAACCATGGGTCCTGATGACGGAGGAATTAAAGGAGTTAACAGCAGCGGCAGCATACAGAGGTTTTGCAGGAAATTAGTGGAGAGGAGTTCGAGGTGAATGAGGTAATCAGTACAAACTAGATTAAGGAAATATTGAGGATATGGAAAAAAATTAAAGTTTGCTGAAAAGACACACCCAGAAAAAGATGCAACAGGTTGTGTGTTAGAGCTGTGTAACAACACTTGTTTCACAGAATATTGAAACATTCTGAAAGGGAGGAAGAAACAAACCTCCATGGAAAGGTTTTTGTTGAAATGGCCTCTAAGTGAAATGGAAGAAAGTGTGGCAAAACAGTCAAAATTCAGTGAAGAAAATGATGATAATTAAATAAAGTAAAAAAATAGCGATTAAGTTTACCAATAATGCTTAATGCTCTCATGTTCTAGGTGAGGAAACTGAGTCTAAGAGAAGTCATGTAACTATCAAAGGTCATATAGGTAAATGCCTAACTAAGGAGTTCATATTTCACCTTGGGAAATAAGGAATAATGAAAAGTTTTTGTTTTCAGGACATAAAATCACACTGTATACCAATATTATCTTTATCTAACATCTTTCTCCAACTGATAGGATTATCTGCTGGCTGAGATGATCTTCTTAGGCTTTTTTGTTTCCTCATTATGACAACTGGATTATTCTGAATAAACTTCTTTGGAAAATAGTTGTAAGTAGTATCAACATCTATTTCTTCATCTACTGCTCATTTTGGGGCAACAATGGATCATTTAAATAGGTCAAGTTGGAATTACTTTATTGTTGGACACTTTTTCCCATTTGCATTTTCTTCTAGTCTTGTGTTAATTTTGATATTTATTACAGAAACTATACAATTAATTAATTCAGGAATAATGTCAATATGACTAAGATAAGCTGAATTTTCTGGTCATTTTTACTTCTTAATCAGGAAGATGTGAGTTCAAATCCAGCCTCAGTCATTTAACTAGCTGTGTGATCCTGGACAAGTCAGTCCATTTGTTTGCCTTAGTTTATGCACCTGTAAAATGGGGGAAATAACACCTATTCTGAAAGGTTGTTGTGAAAATCAAATTAGATAATATTTATAAATTACTTAGCACAGTGTCTAGTAGACAGTAAGCCCCATATTAGTGCTTATTAAGTACTATACTAGTGTTCATCTATTACCATCTCTTGGGCTGATAAAGTCTACTATCAAGATTCTTACTTCAGGTCAAGTAGATAAACACATGTAACACCCAGATGTTTCTTACCTTCATTCCTCTGAAGAGAGGCAACTCCCCCTTGAACTTTTAAGGTTAAAGTTTCTAAGAGGTTCACAGTGATTCACATAATCATTTTTGCACTTCTATACATGTTTACTCATTTATTTTATATGGAATCAAACTAACTGTTATTTAAAATTTATATAAATTAAGCATTTTTATCATGTGTATAGTGCTAGCCTATGTGCCATGTGCCTCATTTCTTTTTCTACTCTATCACAGCTTCTGTCATATTTCCTTTCTTTGGTAAACATCTGTAGAAGGATAAAACCTAGTTAATTATCAATACTGAACTGAGAAATTAAGTAACAAAACATTTATCAACTTAATTCATTAGCTTCATTTTTTAAACTTTGAAATATTTAGTAAGCATTTATTAATGCAAACTATGTGCTGGACACTATGTTCTATTGCAAATACAAAGGCAAAAAAGAAACAATCTTATCTTTGTCGTCCTCAAGGAAGTTGACTGTGGTCATCTCAGATAAAGATAAAGAAAATTGCCAACAGTTTCCTAGGGTAGACAGTTTGCATGCAAAGATCTAATATCTATAGTGTATGCCACTGTCAACATGATTTCTTCATTAAGTGCAAGGTATTGATTAAGTGCAGTGTATTGAGTGAATAGAGGCAGGAAGATCCAGGTTCAAGTCCTTCCTTTGATCACTTAAGTCACTTAACCTCTTAATGTTCTAAACAACTCTGTAAATTGCAGGGAAGGTACTGACCAGCATTACAAAGGGAGTTTCATCATCCCATACAAAAGACACATATATAAAATTCCATTTTGGCTTATCTTTTGAATTTCTCTCAGCACAAAACAACCAGATTCAATGGATTAAATGAAATCTAAAATAGTAAGAATTAACAATTTCTCAAAAGTTTTTTATGCAAAGTAGTAAGAAATAAAATTAAACATTTACTTATTTTTAAGAGACAAAATAATCTTTTGTGAATTCCATTAATGTTGTATTTTATGACATCCTCTACTCATCATAGTTCCCACCAATCCTCCCTTAAACATTAATGAAGAATTCCCAAAATTCAGTATTATTTCCATTTCATCATTATTTCCTAACATAAATTATCCTACTAATATGTAAAATATCTCAATGCTCTATCAAGGAGAGCTCAGTTTTCTTCAGCCTCTGCATCTCTTGGTAATTCTAGGGTCTGGAAACTAATGAGGAGTTGGAAGCTTCACTGAAGGGAGAAGGAAGGGAATAGGATAAAAGAAAAAAGAAGAATCAGGCTTTTCAGTGTATGGATTTTTAAAAAGGAACTTTGGTGAATCAGTAAGAATTTGTTATGAATCATGGTAGCCTACTCTCCTGGACTGGTAATTGGAAAACATGTTCTCCCAATATATATAATGTACTTTAGTCTAAGAAAAGTAACTCAGTACTGTCAGACTCTGAAGGGAACTGAAAATTTGATTTCATCACAGTCCCAGATGAGGAAACTCTCTTTGCCAATGAGAGGCAGTGTGGTATAATAAAGAGCTGGCTAGGAAGAACTGAATTCGTCACTTACCTCTCAGTGCCCTAGACAACTCTCTTAAGATAAAATTTTGCAAATGTACCAACCTATATTAAAGTTAACAGTTTCATTACTTTTAGCATTGTTAAATACAAATATTGTCAAAAATGATTTCAATATCTGCAAACATAATGTGTATTTCCTACAAAGTTAACAATGCTTTGGTGCATTTATTGCATAGCTATACCAGACTCCTGGTGGGATAATCAAAATTTACATTTAAATAGGATATTCTCAAAGGCCCAGCAATATCCTCAGGTCCAAATGGGAAATAAGGGTTATTAATGACTATATATCTCAAGTGACTTTTTAATACCTAGACATAGAACATGGCAGTTGCAACTCACATGGTGTGATAATCAAAACTGATACTCATTTTAACTTATAAATAATTTTGTTTTGCTTATATCAGAAGAGTGAAATAGCAGGTAGCTATTGAATGGTTTACTATTTGATTACCTATTTTCTCAGATTCTATTCAGTAAAAATTTGCTAACCATTGATTTTTTTTTTAAACTCTTTCTTTCTGTCTTAGTAACAAATCTAAGTTGGAAGGGAAAGGGCCAGGAAAGGGAAAGGGGTAAGTGACTTGCCCAGGGTCACACAGCTAAGAAGTACATGAGTACAGATTTGAAGCCAGGTCCTCTTATCTCCAGACCTGGAACATTAACCTATATGCCCCCTTTAATTTGTTTTCTTGAACAATCAATAGACTGAGTGAAGGCCAGAAATACCAAAGTAAGGCAGAACCCAAGTCTTAAAACAAGAAATGATTCAAGGAAGGTCAACCCAAGTTAGAGAAGCAATACCTTTTCTGAATGATGTTAATGAAATATGCAGGTGGTATTAGCAGGCTGTATGAAGTCTTGCAATAATAATATATGACATAATATGATGTAGAAATAGAAATATCACTGAGGAGATTAAGGTGATTGTCCTACATTATCAATAGGAAAGACCAATCCAAAATGTGGCCAAAGTAAAATAAAATGTATGTGTAGGATTTGTAAGGTATTAAGAAAGTTCTGTTAAGGTCCTGGATTGCTTTAAATACAGACTAGGGATGATAATGATTACCACAGAATATAGCAAGAAAAAAGTTTGTCAATATATTATCAACACTCTCCAAAAAAAAGCCAATCTAATGATCAGGCATGAGAAATCTAAGATAAGAAAGGGTTATTCATACAGGTTAAGATGATTCACTAAAAATATTGAGGAAAACAAAGATATCTAATTCTATACTATATAGTGTTCTACACAAAATGGGTATATAATAAAAATTTGTTGTAACTTCACTAAGAAGTTTTCTGTTTATTGATAATCTTTATCAGGTATCATCAGATCACTAATGGAACAACCTCACTGAGGGGATAAGTATTTCAGTCTAAGTGCCTAGGGACAATGCTGGGGTTGCTAAAGCATAAAAACAAAAATGAAGTAAACAGATTCTACTGGAAAGAAACAAGATGGACAAAGAAAATTAAAGGTAACATTCATGCATTGTTTCATGCAAGATAAAAATCAGGGGATCAGGATAAGTGGAAGTATATGCCATGGGACAAATAGCCAGGCAGAAACATATGAGACAAGATGTTATCAATAGAGAAAAGCAAGTAATAAGCCAGTTAAAGCAAGTATGCACAGTGAATAAATGAATAAGCATTTTTTTAAACCCTTACCTTCTGTCTTGGAGTCAATACTGTGTATTGGTTCCAAGGCAGAAGAGTGGTAAGGGCTAGGCAATGAGGGTCAAGTGATTTGCCCAGGATCACAAAGCTCAGAAGTGTCTGAGGCCAGATTTGAACCTAGGACCTCCTGGCTCTAGGCCAGCTGCCCCCTGTAAGCATTTATTAAACTCTTACTAAGACCTCTCTTTATTTACTAATTTAACTTTATTTACTTTATTTAATAAGATCTATTTCCATATTATTGATATTTGCACTAGGGTGATCATTTAGAGTCTATATACCCAATCATATCTCCATCAACCCATGTGATCAAGCAGTTGTTTTTAAGATTTCTCTTTAGAAAAAATTCTTATTTTAAAAAAAATCTATAATCAATGCCTCTACTCCTTTTTTCTTTTTCTTCTAAAACTCTAACTTCAGACCTCATTATACAACTGAAACCATTCTCTCCAAAGTTAAGATTCTACTTCCACAATTTCTCGTGCTTCCTAATCTATTTCCTTCATTTGTATTACCACCAATGAACTCTTTAGTGATATAATCTAAATACTTCAATATTCATCCTTTCTGACTTCTCTGAAGTATTTGACACTGATAACTTCCTCCTCCTGAAAAAGTCTTTCCTCTCTAGCCCTCTCTTGGCTATTTCCCTACCTGTCTTACCATTCCTCAGCCTCTTTCTGTCTGGTACTCATATCTCATCTGGATTCACTGCCCCTCTGATTGGACCCTTTAACTGGACAGGCAGGGCCCTGTGCTCTAGGACCTCTATTTAAAGACCTAGCTTAACAAAGTTTTTCTCCCCATTATCCATTGACTATACTGCTTTTGAATTCTTTGGAACCCTCCATCATCCTCATCTTACTCTGAAGCACCACACAGGCTAACTTTTCTGCTCTCCTTCCTTTTGTTTGTTGTCTTCCTCATTAGACTGCAAGCTCCTTGAGGGCAGAGACTATTTGTTTTTATTTATATTTGGATCCAGTGCTTAGCACAATGTCTGGCACATAGTAAGCACCTAATAAATGTTGACTGATTGACTAACTATACAATACAGTCATATTAGCCTCCTTGCTGTTCTTCAAATATAACACTCCACATCTGTTCTCTGGGACTTTCACTGATTGTTCTGAAGTCCAGAATGCTCTCCCTCTCACCCTCTAATTTTGAGAATCTAGCACTTCTGAAGACCACTCAGGTTCTATTTCCTTTCTTGATCCTTCCAGCTACCATTCTATCCTCTCTAAAATTACCTTTTAGCTACTTCATATTCACCTCGAATCTCTCTTCCCAAGCAAGCAATATATACAATTGTTTCAACAATGTAATTGGCAAAAAAAAAATTATAATCAAAATAATCAAACCAAAAAAAAAATAAAAATTACAAAATTACCAAGAATAAGCCATGTTCCAAAGAAGAAGATAAAAATACACCTCTGATTCATTCTTTTGCAGAGGTGGAAGGTCCACTAATGTGGACATATTTTCAAACTTTGTTGAAGTATTAATTGGTCTTGCTGATTTTTTTCTCTCCTTTTTTTTCCTTTAAAAAATATTATCACCAATATAACAGTAAAGGAACATAATAGATGTTGGAGGGAATGTGGCAAAATTGGGACACTAATACACTGCTGATGGAGTTGTGAATTAATCCAACCATTCTGGAAGGCAATTTTTGGAATTATGCCCAAAGGACTTTGAAAGAATGCATGCCCTTTGATCCAGTAATATCACTACTTGGTTTATACCTCAAAGAGATAATAAAAAGAGTTGGACAAAAATATTCATAGCTGCACTTTGTGATGGCAGAAATTTTGAAAAATGAAGGGGTATCTCTTGATTGGGGAATGGATGAACAAATTGTGCTATAGGATGGTGATGGAATATTATTGTACTGTAAGGAATGATGAACTGGATGATTTCTATATAAACTGAAAGAACCTCCATGAACTGATGTAGAGTGAAATGAGCAGAATCAAGAGAACACTGTACAAAGAAAGTGAAACATTAAGGAACAACCAAATATAATGGACTTTGTTCCTAGTAGCAATGCAATGATCCAGGACAGTCTTGAGGAACTTATGAGGAAGAATGCTATTCACATCAAGAGAAAGAACTGTGGGAGTATAAACACAGAAGAAAAACATATGATTTATCACTTGTTTGTATGGGTACCTGATTAGGTGTTATGGTTTCAAAAGACTGCTTTATTGCAAAAATGAATAAATATAGAAATAGGTATCAAGTGATAACATTTTTATAGCCCAGTGGAATTGTTTGTCAGCTCTGAGAGTGGGGAGGGAAGAGGGGAGAGAAAGAAAATGTATCATATAAACATGAAAAAATATTTTTAAAAATAAAAATATTATCTATCATATGGAATAGTTCTCTAGGGTGGGGAGGGTCAGTATTACTGGGAGAAATTTTGGTGATATAAAAACAAAAGATATCAATAAAAACTTATTTTAAAAAATTAAGAGGGAAGAGGAGTGATGGACAAGGGCCAGAAAGGATGATATCAAGTATTATATGGTTTACAAGTTGATCTTGAGTGATCTATATAGTATGAATCATCTCTATTAGTCATACTCAGCAACTCAATAATTCAGATTCTAAAGCACTATTATCTTTAACATCACCCCCTAGCATCTCCAATTCACATATAATATTTAATTAATATGTGTTGAAACAATATAATGGCATCATCAAAATACAATAGATAACCTAAGACATACAACCCAAAATGGCCAATTTAACTTTGTCATACATAATTATACATATAATACATATGGCACTAACTCATGTCAAAGATCAGTCTTAACAGAAGAAAAAAAAATTCCCTGACTTCCAGGTGTCCAAAGGAGGACATGATATCCACATGTCAAAAAATAAAACAAAAGATTTTGATAGTCAAACACATACCTACAGAGTATAAGCAAAATTCCTACATATTTTAGACTTTAATAATGAAAGACGTCTGTTTTAATGTATGTTAGAAATGATTTGTGATGGCACTTAAATGCAAGTTTATTTCAGTTTGGGATACTATATACAATTTATTCTCATTTCAGATCAGATCAGATTATATTCTGTGGATAACAGAACTACAATCTTTTCTCAACTATGAAGGAGAAAATTTGATTTGCCCTTCAGCATCATTTACAGATTATTTCAGTACATACAATCTAAATTAGTTCTATTTCATTACTTAATATTCCAGCAATCTATTATTTTGAATGAATACTCTCTCCCCCAATGCATATTGCAGTCAATCTATGAGAAGATGATCTCAGAGAGTTGCTATGGTCAACATTAACCTGAGGCCAATCTGGTGATCTACCATCTAATAAACACTCCTCAGACAACAGATAGTCAGAGTAATTAGTCCATCATAAGCCAATTTTCTAAGTTACTCAAGCTTCTTAAGACCCACTAGAGCCTAAATTCTGCTGGCACAGTCAGCATAAACCCAAGGGCACTTCATGATTCAAAGAAAGAGTGACAGATTTAAAATCAGAGAAGCTGGGCTCAATTCCCAGCTCTACCAATCAACTACCTGATAGACCTTGGAAAAGATATTTAACTTTTAATTTCCTCATCTATAAACAAAGAAATTTGAAATAAATGAATTTTAAGGTCTCGTTTAGTTCTGAATCTATAATCCTATGAGACACCAGAGGAGAAGTTTAAAGATTAGTTACTAAATTTAAGTGCTAAACATTCTGAACCATACAAAAATCTTTTACTATTGTCTTTAATGTTTACGAATGATGTTACTTTAACATTAGTACAACTACGAGTACAAATGTGACTGAAAAGACAAATATTGGATTGCAAGTATTTTTCACATTGCCTGCACCTAAAAATTAATATTTCTGAAGCTGCTTTAATTTCACAGGTAAGAGATTTCTCTGGTACAAAAATGGATTATTTACAAAGCCAAGGGTGAGTCAAGATGTGTTTCTTTAAAGAAAATATAACAGTTTTCCTCTAAGAGTTCTGGTTGTTCCAAATTTTATTTTAAAAGTTATTTTCCCTCTCTTTAATGGATTAGGGAAGAAAGACAGTAGCTATCTAATTTAACCCATACCCTCCTCCCCAAAAGAAAAGTCATTGCAACACACTTATAATAATGCTTTAGAGGTCTTGATAAAAGATATTCCATATCCACTGAAGGCAGTCTATTCTATTTACAGATAGTTCTAATACTTAAGATGTTGCTTCTTATGTAAAATCAAAATTTGCATTTTTTATAATTCCTACTCTTTCCTTCTAGCTCTTCTCTTGGAGGGAAGACCTAATCCCTCTTCTACATAGCAAACTTCCAATTACTTGGAACATAGCTATCATGTCCCTCTCAAGCCTTTTCTTCTAGTTAAACGCTCTCAGTTCCTTCAAAATATTCTCATAAAGGATGAACTCATGATACTTCAGGATTCTGGTCATCCTCCTCTGGAAACTCTCCAACTTATTAATGTTCTTCCTAAACTTTGCCATCCAGAACTATCACAATACTCCAGATATGGTCCAGCCAGGGCAGAGACCCTTCTTATTGAACCAAGGTAGTCATAACATAGTATTAACTCATTTTAGACTTACAATTCACTAAAACCCCCAGAACGTCTTCAGGTTATGTGTTGTTTAAACAGGACTCCTCTCTGCTGTCGTAATATTTACTTAAAAATGTAAGGTATTCTTGCTCTTTGTAGTGGCAAAAAATTTTGAAAATGGGGGGGGGGGGTGTCCATCGACTACAGAATGGCTGTGAACAAATTGCGGTATCTGATAGTGATGCAATATTTTTGTGCTGAAAGGAATAATGAACTGTAGGAATTCCATGTGAACTAGAAAGACCTCCAGGATTTGATGCAGAGCAAAAGGAGCAGAACCAGGAGAACACTGTACACAGCGACTGATACATTATGGCACAATTGAATGTAATAGACTTTTCTACTAGCAGTAATGCAATGAACCAGGAAAATCCAGAGGAACTTAGGAGAAAGAATGCTATCCACATCCAGAGAAAAAACGATGGGAGCAGAAACACAGAAGAAAAGCATGATTGATCACATTGTTTGATGGGTATATGATTGGGAATGTTGATTTTAAATGATCACTCTATTGCAAAATATTAATAATATGAAAATAGGTCTTGAATAATGATACATATATAATCCAGTGGAATTGCTTGTCAGCTTTGGGAAGGGAAAGGGAAGAAAGGATAGGGTATGATCATAAGTCATGGAACCATGGGAAAATATTCTAAATTAAAAAATAAATTAAAAAAATGTAAAGCACCATATTACATGTTAAGGGTATGAAGATAAAAATGATACAGTCCCTTCCATAATGATTATATATTACAGAAGGAGTAACTTAATGTTGTTCTAAAGATTCAACAGAGAAGTCATACTTGATATATTAAAAAAATAAAAATGAAGCTTATGGTCTATAAGATACAAAACTGAATCCTTAGAAGATCTGACATCTATAAGAACTATGGAAGAGATTCTGTTATTAGGTTAACATAGACTTCTTTCTTTAAATTTTGCATGATAGGTCAAAACAAAGTTAATATAAGTCTAAAATGGTTGAAACTTATAGGATTAAGTACAAATACTCCTTTTGGCATTCAAACCCTTTTATAATCTATCCACCATGCACCATTCCAGTCTCCAACACGTAGTCTTTAATCCAGGACCCTAGTCTCCTAGCTGTTCTAGAAATAAGACACCATACTCTTGGTTCCTTGCATTTTCTTTGCCTGTACCCCCCCATATGGTCTCTCACCTCTCTCCAACTAATGACATTTCTGGTTTCATTTAAGTCCTAACTAAAAATCCACCTTTTACTGGAAGCCTTCCCTAATCCTTCTACATGTGACTACTTTCCCTCTGAAATATCTCCTATCTATTCTGTATGTGGCTTGTTATATATATATATATATATATATATATTTTTTTTTTTTTTGCATACTGTCTCTTCCAGATGCTTGTAAATTCCTTGAGAAAAAAAATTGTCTTTTGCCTCTTTTTTTTTTCAATCCCCCCTACTTAGCAAAGCACCTGGCAGCTAGTAGGATCTTAATAAGTGTTTACTGATTGACTGATGGTCTCCAATTACTGTGAATATAAATGGTGTTAAGTATCTCATTGAATCTGAACTATTCAAAGTTATAATTATATGTAAAATATGGTCACTGGTTCTAGCACAATGGAAATATACAATGAATTTTTTAAGATCTTTAATTCTTAAGATCTTTAATCTTTTTAATAATATAACAGCAAAAGGAAAGAACAATGTATTTCTGATTCAAGTTTATTACAAAGTAATACAATAATTATAGAAAGAAAAAAATGTTAATTACTAAATATCTTACCTAAACTGGTAAAAATTTTTAAATGGATTTATTAGCATTAAAACATTTTAGTAGCATAGACTGAACTCTTCCCTTTCTTTAAATCTTCATACATATGTTGGTAAGTGAAAAGAGCTTTTTCCACATCTCAGAGAATTTACATGCTCACATTATCAAATAATGAACCAAGTATATCCAGATGCCTTGGGGCATTATCTAAAACCAATAATATTTTAAAAGATATTGCTATCATTGCAATATTTTTCAACAGCTGGGTTAGAATCATTTGAAAAGTAGTCTTTAAAAACAATTTTAGTCACGTATAGTTTCTTATGTGACCATCAACAAACTGGAAGTTATTGGTTGTTACCTCTCACAATGCCAAGATTTTGAGACACTGATAAATAGGCATGGTTTTAACTTTTAAATCTCCTTCTGAACCAACCCCTCCCCCCCCCCCCCCCCGCAAAAAAAAAAGTGTTAGGTAATTCTTAGACACCTTAAATGAAGATTGAGTTTTTTCCTTCTTAGAAATGTTCTGGAAAGTATTCTTTTCCAAAATAAATCTGTTTCATCCATATTAAAAATTTACTGACAAATGTTGCCAACTTGTTTGATTGTTTTCTTTTTTAAAAAAAGGATATATTTCTTCATCTATACTGGCTACCTCTCATAATATTAATATTATGCAACTGAATACAATTTTTAAAGCAAACAAAACACTTGTAAAGAAAGTAAAACTTTCTTTAAAGAAAGTAAAACTTTCTTTACTTTCCACTTCATTTCCATTTTTTCACTGCCAAAATTTTTTGAGCTTTTGTCTGAATGGCTGCTCTGCTAAGAGGAAGGCATTTTTATTGCAATCTTCAATCCATAAATCTAAAAAGAAAAAAAGCTCCATTTCTATCATTGTAATACTTCTTTTCCTTGTAATTTAAAAACCACAAAAACTACGGAACCTTGCCTTTTTTTTCTTATTTCTCTTGTGTTTTATAATCCATATGATAAATTCAGACATTCCAACTCTTATACTATTTTAGATTTACTATAATCAAATTTGTACCATTCTATCCCATAGAATTTTTGTTTTAATGTAATATGTCTCATTTTTGTTTTTTACATCGGCAATATTTCCATCTGATATATTCTTTCTTTTGTTCACTGTGCTAAAGGATCTTTAAAAAAAAAACAAGAAAATTTTAACCTAATTGTTGCTAATACAGTTCACAGTAGCTTAACACATCAATATAAGATAATAGGCATGCGAAGACTAGTGACATAATAGCTTGCCAAAGCCCCCAACCTCCTAACACATATTAATGGAATTTTAGCTCACATTAAATGTGACCTAGTATCATTTTATAATCTATACTAAATTGAATTTCTTATCATTTCATACTTACATTAATTGTTATCCATCTCTAACTCCTCCCAGATTCATAGTAGTGGCAAGAATAATCTAACCTAGTGTAGAATCATATGTATTAATGTCTAGTAGAATTCATATAAGAAAGGTTCTGTGGAAGAAAGGAGAAAAATGTGGGTGCAGGGGAAGGAAGCAGAACCTCTGGAAGTACAGTATATTAATCAAAGACAGAAGTCTAAAAAAAATTATCACCACAATGTCTAATCTATGGGATTCCTTCATTGATTTAAAGATATTGGACTCCAGACCAACATCCTCTCCTATAGAGTTAAACAGCAGTCAGTACATGAAGGGTTTCCCAATTCTTTCCTTTCTAAAAACAGTAAAAGCATACTGATTCTAAGATGTGTTCATTAATTATAAGTTTTACTTTAGAGCAAACTAAAATAAAAACATAAACATAGATTTTCCTTTAAAACTATTGTTTGGCTTAAACAAAAATGCTCAGCATTAAATTTAGTTTTACTTAATTGAATGATTTCTCAAGGGAATAGTTCAGGGAGAGTTTAAAACTGTTTCCAAAAGCCATTACAAATTGGCATATAGTACAATGTCACAGTGCCAATCAAAACACTATGCTTGGATGTTCCTGGAGCAGCTTTCATTCCAGATGTGCTCAAAACTTCCAGTAACACAATGCAGGCAAAACCACATTTACATGAGGTAGTATTTTGAATATCTTTTTCCAATTGTTTGGAATGAGATAATAGTTCTCTTAATTGGAAGCACTAAAAAGAAAGCCAGACCAGTTGTTTATGTCTTAGCAAAGAGATATATGTAAAACTAAGACAAGTTAAGGTTAGTACAAAAATGAGATAGTCTCTCTGACCACAATTAAAAGAGGATATTTGTAAACTGAAAAATTACTTGATAGCCAGCTGTAATGAATAGTTGGTTTTTAAAGATTCATATCATCTTTTTTTATGTGCTATAAATAAAAGGGAGTGAGAGTGAAGGAGTCAAAGCAACCTAAAAAGAATTTTGGCAGTGGAACAGGAAAAACAATTGGCTTGCAGGTGTTGCCCCTAAATACCTTCAATTCCATTTCATGCATGACTAAGTGGTATGAAATCTGAAATTCTCTTTATTACTGCCTAATAGTAAGCTATCAATACTGCCTGACATTACTGGTTCTTGACTTTCATATCAAGTTAATGAAGATCAGAGAAGACTATTTCTGTTGGTAATTCTATGCTCTGTTTTAAACAGTCAAAAAGGTAATATCTGGTAGGTCATAGGCTTTTGAAAAAATCACTTGGCAAATGGCATTTACAGCTGAAGGAAAATGAAATGTTCAATTAAAAAAAAAATCATTATACTAACTCTCCAGTTACAGTACAGATTCTGGCCCCTAAAATCAATAAAACTCTGTAATAAGGCACACAATTATTTCCATGCTTAGTTATTCAAGTTGCCTACTTATACATCTGTCACAAAGAAGCCATTTGAATAGCAATGAGGAATGCAGCTGTCCAGGGCTATTCACAATGTGTACCTACATTTGGTAAAATGTTGAGAAATGTTTGTTTTGAAAGGCAATGCATATGCCCCATTATATGGCAACAAATATGGCAATCTGGGTGAAATGGATGAATACTTACAAAAATATAAATTGCCTAGACTAACAGAGGAAGAAATAAATTACCTAAACAACCCCATATCAGAAAAAGAAATTGAACAAGCCATCAAAGAACTCCCTAAGAAAAAATCCCCAGGTCCAGATGGATTCACAAATGAATTGTATCAAAAGTTCAAAGAACAACTTATCCCAATATTATACAAACTATTTGAGAGAATAAGCAAAGAAGGAGTTCCACGAAATTCATTTTTCAACACAACTATGGTACTGATCCCAAAGCCAGGCAGGCCAAAAAAAAAAGAAAAAAAACTATAAACCAATCTCCTAATGAATAAAGATGCAAAAATCTTTAATAGGATACTAGGAAAAAGACTCCAGCAAGTCATCACAAGGTTATTCACTATGACCAGGTAGGATTCATACCAGGAATGCAAGGATCGTTCAACATTAGGAAAACCATCCACATAATTGACCATATTAACAAGCAAACTGACAAAAATCACGATTATCTCAATAGATGCAGAAAAAGCCTTTGATAAAATACAACTCCCGTTGCTATTGAAAACACTAGAAAGCATAGGAATAGAAGGGCCTTTCCAAAAAATAATAAACAGTATATATCTGAAACCATCAGCAAACATCATCTGCAATGGGAATAAACTAGATGCAGTCCCAATAAGATCAGGAATGAAACAAGGATGTCCATTATCACCCCTATTATTTAACATTGTACTAGAAACACTAGCAGTAGCAATTAGAAAAGGAAAAGAAATTGAAGGTATTAAAATTGGCAATGAGGAGACCAAGCTATCACTCTTTGCAGATGCTATGATGGTATACTTAAAGAATCCTAGAGAATCAACCAAAAAGCTAGTCAAAATAATCAACAACTTTAGCAAAGTTGCAGGACACAAAATAAACCCGCATAAGTCATCAGCATTTCTATATATCTCCAATCCATCTCAGCAGCAAGAATTAGAAAGAGAAATTCCATTTAAAATCACCCTAGACAATATAAAATACTTAGGAATCTATCTGCTGAGATAAACACAGGAACTATATGAACACAACTACAAAACACTCTCCACAAGGCTAAAACTAGATCTAAACAATTGGAAAAACATTGATTGCTCATGGGTGGGACGAGCTAACATAATAAAAATGACAATCCTACCCAAATTAATTTACTTATTTAGTGCCATACCCATTGAACTACCAAAAAACTTCTTTGCGGAATTAGGAAAAAGCATAACAAAGTTCATTTGGAAGAACAAAAGATCAAGGATATCCAGGGAAATCATGACAAAAAATGCAAAGGAAGGAGGACTTGCAGTCCCAGATCTCAAATTATACTATAAAGAAGTGGTTATCAAAACAATTTGGTGCTGGCTAAGGGACAGAAAGGAGGGTCAGTGGAATAGACTTGGGGTAAATTACTTCAGCAGGAGAGTCTATGATAAACCCAAAGATCCCAGTTTTTGGAACCAAAACACACTTTTTGATAAAAACTACTGGGAAAATTAGAAGACAGTATGGGAGAGATTAGGTTTGGATCAACATGTCACACCCTACACCAAGATAAACTCAGAATGGGTGAATGACCTGAACATAAAGAAGGAAACTATAAGCAAATTAGGCGAACACAGAAGAGTATACTTGTCAGATCTTTGGGAAAGGAAAGACTTTAAAACCAAGCAAGAGTTAGAAAAAAATCGCAAAACATAAAATCAATAATTTTGATTACATCAAATTAAAAAGGTTTTGTACAAACAAAATTAATGCATCCAAAATTAGAAGGGAAGCAACAATCTTCATTACAAAATTGTCTGACAAAGGTCTAATTACTGAAATTTATAGAGAGCTAAACCAGTTGTACAAAAAAATCAAGCCATTCTCCAATTGAAAAATGGGCAAGGGACATGAATAGGCAATTTTCAGTTAAAGAAATCAAAACTATTAATATGCACATGAAAAAGTGCAATAAATCTCATCAGAGAAATGCAAATCAAAACAACTCTGAGGTATCACCTCACACCTAGCATATTGACTAACATGACAGCAAAGGAAAGTAATGAATGTTGGAGGGGATGTGGCAAATTTGGGACATTAATGCATTGCTGGTGGAGTTGTGAATTGATCCAACCATTCTGGAGGGCAATTTAGAACTATACCCAAAGGGCGATAAAAGACTGCCCTTTGATCCAGCCATAGCACTGCTGGGTTTGTACCCCAAAGAGATAATAAGGAAAAAGACATGTACAAAAATATTCATAGCTGTGCTCCTTGTGGTGGCAAAAAATTGGAAAATGAGGGGATGCCCTTCAATTGGGGAATGACTAAACAAATTGTGGTATATGTTGGTGATGGAATACTATTGTGCTCAAAGGAATAATAAAGTGGAGGAATTCCATGGGGACTGGAACAACCTCCAGGAACTGATGCAGAGTGAGAGGAGCAGAACCAGGAAAACATTGTACACAGAAACTGATACACTGTGGTACAACCAAATGTAATGGACTTCTCCATTAGTGGCATAGCAATGACCACTATCCATATCCAGAGGAAACACTGTGGGAGTACAAACACCAAAAAAAACCAAAAAACAACAACTGCTTGAATACATGGGTTGAAGGCATATTGTTGGGTAGACTCTAAATGAACATCCTAGTGTAAACAACATGGAAATGGGTTCTGATCAAGGACACACGTAATACCCAATGAAATTGCGTTTTGGCTGCGGAAAGCGTGGGTGGAGGGGAAGGAAGGAAATAATGTGATTATTGTAACCAAGGAATAATGTTCTATATTGACTAAATAAACATATTCAAATGGAAAAAATAAAAAAATAAGCAAGCAAGCAAATAAATAAATAAATGAATAAAGGGGGGAATAAATAAATAAATGAAAATAATTTTTAAAAAATGAAAGGCAATGCCTAAATGATGTATGTCCAATCAACTGATCAACAAGCATTTGTTAAATTCTTACTATATATACCACATGGTCATCTTACCAAAACCTTCCTCCCTCCAAAATCCAAAAACATCATGTGCCATATGCCATATACAATATTCTGCCTCTCATTTTCATACCTTAACACAAGCTCTCTCTCTCATGATTGAAATTCACCCTCACCTATAACTCTTAGAATCCCTAGTTTCCTTCAAAGCCTGGTTCAAACATCACTCCAACATGAGGCCTTTATAAAATAAAAGATGTAACAAATATACGGCATTTTGCAAATATCAAACCACAATATAAATGTTAGCTATTATTAACACTTCTACAGATGCAACTTGCTGGTGCCTTCTCTTCTCTCAAAATGACCTTTTATTTCCAGTTTGTTGGTGGTCACATAAGAAAGCACAGGTGACTAAAGTTGTTTTTAAAGACTGTTTTTCAAATGATTCTAGCCCAAATGCTGAAAAATATTCCAATGACAATATCTATTTTAAAATATTACTGGTTGTAAATAATGCCCCAAGGCATACACTTTGTTCATTATGTGAGAATGTGAACATGTAAATGGTAAAAGCTCTTTTCACTTACTAGAGTATGTATGAAAATTTAAAGAAAGGAAAGAGTTTAGTCTATGCTCCTAAAATATTTTAAATGCCAGTAAATACATTTTTAAAATAGCAAAATTGTAGGCTTATTTAAATTTGTAGGTAAGATATGTAGAAATTTAAATTTTTTAAAATTTTGCTTCTTCTAATTTTTGTATTTTGTAATAAACTTGAATCAGAAATATATTGTTCTTATCTTTTGCTATTATCTTACATTAGTAAAAGAATTTAAATTTTTTCATTATTTCCATTGTGCTGGAACCAATGACCATATTTACATGCAATTATAACCAACTATTGCAAATTCAAAGAGATATTTAATAAGATGAGAACTAGCTTATAACTAATTGTTTTGTAACTGGAGACAATCAATCTGTAAACATTAATTAAGCTACCACTCTTGTGTCAGGTTGGGCAAACAAAAAAGAGGGAAAAGACAACCTCCTTCCTCAAGAAACTTACAATCTTTTTCCCCGCAAGAATCATGTATTTTTAATTTTTTTTTATTATTTAATTTTATTTGATTAAGAAAATTTTTCAATGGATACATGATTCATGTTCTTTCCCTCCCTTCCGCCTACCCTCCTCCCATCCCAAACAAGCAATTCCACTGGGTTTCACATGTGTCATTGATCAAGACCTATTTCCATATTACTGATATTTGTACTAGGGTGATCATTTAGAATCTACATCCTTGATCATATCTCCATCAACTCATGTGATCAGGCACTTGTTCGTCTTCTCTGTTTCTACTCCCACAGTTCTTTCTATGGATGTGGATAGCATCCCTTCTTGTAAGTCCCACAGAATTGTCCTGGATCATTGCATTGACACTAGTAGAGAAGTCCATTACATTCGTTTGTACCACAATATATCTGTCTCTGTGTATGAGGTTCTTCTGGTTCTATTCCTTTCTTTTAGTTTTTTTTATTTATTTTTTTCATCTTCAATAGTTTCTTTTTTTAAAATTTTTCTTAATTAATATATTTAGTCAACTTAGAACATTATTCTGTGGTCACAAGAATCACAATATTTCCCTCCCTTCCCTTCCCCCACCCTTCCCACAGCCAAGGGCAATTTCATTGGGTATTACATGTGTCCTTGATCAGAACCTATTTCCATGCTGCTGGTGGTTGCATTAGCATGTTCATTTAGAGTCTTCATCCCCAACCATATCCCCTCTACCCATGTAATCAAGCAGTTGTTTTTCTTCAGTATTTATATTCCCACAGTTTTTCCTCTGAATGTGGATAGTGTTTTTTTTCTCGTAGATTCCTCCAAGTTGTTCAGGATCACTGCATTGCCACTAATGGAAGTCCAATACATTCGACTATACCACAGTGTATCAGTCTCTGTGTACAATGTTTTCCTGGTTCTGCTCCTTTCACTCTTCATCAATTTCTGGAGGTCATTCCAGTTCTCCACTTTATTATTCCTTTTGATGATTCTCTTAAGTTCCTTGCTTGAGCATCAAATTTTCTGTTCAGGTCTAGTCTTTTCTTTACAAATGCTTGGAATTGTTCTATTCTGTTAAATGACCATACTTTCCCCTGTAAGAATACAGTCAGTTTTGCTGGGTAGTTGATTCTTGGTTGTAGACCTAGTTCCCTTGCTTTCTGGAATATCATATTCGATGCCTTTTGGTCCTTCAGTGTAGATGCAGCCAGATCCTCTGTTATCCTCACTGTGGTTCCATGGTATCCGAATGACTTCTTAGCAGCTTGTAATATTTTTTCCTTGGTCTGATAGTTCTTGAATTTTGCTATAACATTTCTGGGTATTGTCAGTTGGGGATTAAGTACAGGAGGTGATCTGTGGATTCTTTCAATCTCCACTTTTCTCTCTTGTTCTAGAATATCAGGGCAGTTTTCTTGGATAATTTCCTGTAGTATTATGTCCAGGCTTTTTCTTTTGTCGTGGCCTTCTGGTAGACCAATGATTCTTAAATTGTCTCTCCTTGAACGATTTTCTAAATCTTCTGTTTTGTGAATGAGATGCTTCATATTTTCCTCAATTTTTTCATTCTTTTGGTTTTGTTTTATAGTGTCCTGCTGCCTTGTGAAGTCACTTGCTTCTAATTGTTGTATTCTGGATCTTAAAGACTGGATTTCATTCCTGGCTTTTTGGTCATCTTTCTCCTTCTGGTCTGATTTTCTTTGTAGGTCATCTTTCATCCTCTTTACCTCATCTTTCATCTCCTTTGCCTTATCTTTCATCTTCTTTGCTTCCTCTTTCATTTCCTTTGCCTCAATTTCAAGGTGATTAATTTTGGCTTTCAAAACACTATTTTCTGTTTCCAGATGACTTATCTTGCTTTTAAAGTTGTCTTCAGCCTCTCTTAATTGTGTTTTGAATTGTATTTTGAGTTCTTCCAGGGTCTATATCCAATTTGCTAGGTTTTCGGGTTTTTTTCTTGGAGTTCATCCTTTTCTGTTCTGTTTGCACTTTGTTCATTGCCTGGATAGAAGCTTTCTATTGTAATTTCTTTTTTCTTTTTCTGTTGTTTGCTCATATTTACCCCTTCTTTAGTCCCTGCTGTTGCCTGAGCTGTTGCTCCTCTCTTTTCTTTGGTGATTTTGGGCTTTTCTTTCAGCCTTCATCCTTGGAGTTTTGTCAGTAAATCTCTCAGTGTGGTTTGTGGGGGAGGGGTGTTGGAGTTTGAGCTTCTCTGCCCTTTGGAAGCTGTGATGGGATAAAATCCAGCAGTTTGTGGGGGAGGGGTTTTAGAGCTTGAGCTTCCCTGTCCTCTGGAGGCTTTGATGGGATTAAGTCTGGTTGGGTTGCTGGATGTGCCCTGAGGCCAAAACATCAGGAATGGTGATGGGGGTGGGGGAGCAATATGGAGTGTCTCCACTGCTGCAACTATGCCTCCCACTCTGTGCTCTGTGTTTCTCCTCTATCTGCTTCCCCACTGCCTCTGTTGGACCCTCTGAATCTCGCACAGGTCTGCCTGCAAGGTACTCCTCAAGACCATCGCCTTTGCCTGCCCAGAGGTTCTAGCTGCTGCTGGAGCCTTAGCGCTCTAGGTGAGGGAGGGGTCCCGGGACCTTCCTTCTTCCTTCCCCTTAAACTGGTGTGTTCTCGATATTCAGTTTTTAGAGGTATACCTTTTAAATTGAGTCCAGCAGGAGGGTTCCTTGGCTCTGTCTTGTTGTTAGGTTTGATTTTCAGTTCCCTAGGAGCATTTAGTTTGCAATCGGTAAGGAAGGGTTTTCAGAGGTCTGAATGTTTGCTCTATGCCACCATCTTGACTCTACCTTCTCTATCCTGCTCCTTTCACTCTGCATCAATTCCTGGAGGTCATTCCAGTTCACGTGGAATTCCTCCAGTTTATTATTCCTTTTAGCACAATAGTATTCCATCACCAACAGATACCACAATTTATTCAGCCAATCTCCAATCTAAGGGCATGCCCTCATTTTCTAATTTTTTGCCACCAGAAAGTGTGACTATAAATATTTTTTTACAAGTCTTTTTCCTCATTATCAAGAAGCTTACAATCTAATAGAAGAGATACTATGGAAACATATATAAAAAGCAAGCCATTTACGAGGTGTGTGCATGTTCATGTTCCTATACATATATATGTTATCTTCCCTGATAGAATATAAAAGCCCCTTGAAAAGAGAATGTGTTTCATTTCTGTCATTTTATCACTAGTACCTAACTTGTTGTCTGAAGATGATAGAGTCTGCTAATTGACTAAGTAGGAAATGCCAATGATTGGGTGGACATTTAAGTGAAAATGGTTATATCCTCAGTGATATCTTCCCTTCCTATGAGTGAAAAAGGGGCAGTTTACCAATTTACCAACAAGTAGCTATGAGTGAATTGCAAATAAAGTACATATCCTGCCTAAGAAAGTCCAATATGGATTTGGGGTGCCTCCTTTGTATTTGTTCTTTCCTGATGTTAGGTAAACAAATCTACCTATGGTAGATAAAAATCTATGCTTGAAGGCCACCTTATGAGATCAATAGAGCCAGAGACCCTACAACAATTCAGAAATTGTCATGTACCCATAAGGCTTATATATCAATTTATGGAGGGTTATCTAATCCTATCTTAAGGCTTTTTATCAATTCACAATGTGTCCTTTAACATTTTGTCTTTTAGCATTTTTATCATGTGTAAGAAAGATATCTGTCCTATATTTGATTTATATTATACGTTGTTCTTTCTACTTCTCTTCCTTCCCTGATCTTCACCATAACCTTAGTACAGAGAGAACAAGAATAGGAAAAAGGGATTGTAATGAGGCCAAAAAGAATGTTACCTGAATTCTTCTTGTAGAGGCCTGAATTCAATCAGATTATATACTTGAGTCCAGAGTAGATGGTACTCTCAAGGAGAGGGGGAGGTTATAATGCCCCAGTCTTAAGTTTAGCAGTCCTCACTATTAGAAATTCATAAAATTATTCTTTAGCATATTTATCCAAATACAATTTAATTGCTAGTATAGTATTTAAATAATTAGTAGCTGTAATAGGTTTCAAAACTATTAAACGTATAACTTTGTTAAATGAGCAAAAAGAGCAATTTCCCCAATAAATCTGCTCTGAAAGTTTATAGTCTTGGGTTACTTAACAATAAAACTCTTCTGAAAAGAAAACATGCTGATGTTAGTTTTTCTCCTTGACCCATATAATTAGTGAATGATGTTTCCAATATCTCAGTGATTAACCTCTAAAGACAGGCATCTTCCTCCAAAACAAAGACCTACCCACTTGGGAGATACTAAGAAATTTCCCAAGCACCTTGCATAGAGTCTAATTTCTCAATTTTTCCCTAGATCTGAAGAAAACATTAGTTCCAGTTCAAAGATATTTAAGTCACTGGTTCCAAGCGAATACCCTCTTTTCCCTAAAGGAAAATAACTTCGTGAATAGCTTTACTGTAAGATAAATAGTTGTATGCAATTAAAATAAAAAGACTTTCAAATAAACTAGGTTTCTAGGATTTTCAAATGTGCTTCAGTCACACATTTAAATGATATGCATCATAGTATTTATTTTTATTTCTGTTTGAAATAAGATAGAATCAATGCCAAAGAAGTGCATTAAGAATATACTCAGAATTAAAGGGGGAAATAAAATATTATTTATAAAAGAATATATTCAGAATTATTAGGCACAATATACAAGTCTTTCAAATACCTTCAATTTTGACTAAGAGAATTTAGTGCCAGCTCTTTAATAATATAATAAATATTGTTATAAATATTTCAAAAGAGAAGACGTATTGTGATTATTAAGTGAAATTTTAATAATAAGTAATTATAAAAATAATTGGGTACATTTAAATCTATTAAAAAAAGATATATCTGATTAGTGTAAGAATGCTTTTTAAAGAAGGCAAAACTAGAGAAATGAAAGAAAAGAAAAGGAAATAAAGACAAACAGATACAGATAGAAAGCTAAGGGAAATGAAAGGGAATAAGGAAAGGGAAAAGGGAAAGAATTGTAAAGAAAAAGAAGAGAAGAAAAGACAAGAAAGGAAAAAGAGAAAGAAATAGGGAAGTAGGAAAGAGAAAGCAGAGAAAAAAGAGGGAGAAAATGATGAGAGAAAAAGGAAAAAGGGAAAAGGAAAGAAACATGAAATGTAAAGACAAGAGACAAAGAGGCATTATTTTTAATTTTTTCAAATCCTTTATCTTTTAAAAACAATTATGCTCCCTTGCAGATATCAATTGCACTAACCTGACTACAAGTTGATCATCTTTATTTATAAGAAAAGTAATTTGATATTTCCCTTAAATAATAAAAACACCTATCTATGGAGAATGCAAGAGGGAAGGATGATAAACTGCATCATCCTCTGCTCACATTTTTAGGGATGTCCCAAAAATGCTGGCCAAAACCAAAAGACGCCCAAAGAACAGAAGTAATATTTTATTGTATGGATTCCAAGATTGAAAGATGAAGTGATTATTTGGGGACATGAGTTTATCTTTGCCTGTTACATGCTTATATGCATAGAGTTCTCTAGATGCTGCTTTTTTAAAAGTAAAGTTTTCTAGATGGTGCTTTTGGGGGATCATATGCTGACTCCATCAAGTTCTGGAACATGGCAGTCTCCTAAATGCAATCCATAATCATTCAAATAATTCCAGTCTAACTATCCAAGTGGATAAAGAATTGCTCAATCATAGTGAATCATATGAACTATTCCATAGAACTGTTCTGTCAATACATATATCTTGGACAGATAGTGCAAATGAAAAAGGAACTGGGCTCAGCCTTAGTCTCTCTTCTGAACGTTAGTTCTGCCTCAATATCTTTTAGATATTTCAGACAGCTCAATTAAATATATCCTAAATAGAAGTCATTATCTTTTTCCCAAACCTACCCCTTTTCCAAACTTCCCTATCTCTTCCAAATTTTCCTGTCCCCAAATGAGAACAATATCATTCTTCCATTCAACCAGATTTGCAATTTCAATTTCACCCTCAAATAGCCACTTTGAGATATCTCACGTAGTCACTCTAGTTTTGTCATTTCCACACAAAAAACATTTCTCTCTTCTATCCTCTTCCATTCAAATTTGAAATTTGTGTTAAAAAAGAAATATGCTTTGAATAAGGATTTGTAGGAATAAACACATGAACTATACTAAAATTATTTAGTGCTTGCTGACAAATACTTTAACAGTTCAGGCCCTTTATGTATACTTCCAGGTTATCAGTTATGATTTAAATAAATGAGTTTTACAGACTAGATAAGTTTAAAATTGGGAAAGGATTATGTTATATGTTAGCTTATATATGTTAGCTTTCCATAGATATTTAAGTTAAAACAGAAATTTTAATGACTCATTATTAATCATTTTCTCTTGGATTTGATCTATAATTTTAGCAATTTCATTGTTTAGTATTATAGAAGAGCTCCATGACTTCAAGACAGCTAGATGGCACAGTAGATGGAGTGTTTGATCTTGAATCAGGAAGACAAGTTCAAATTCAGCCTCAGATACTTATTCATATATATTCATATATTCATATATATCAGATACTCAGATACTAGGATAAGTCACTTAACTCTGCTTGCCTCAGTTTTCTCATCTATAAAATGATCTGAACAAGGGAATAGCAAATCACAGCAGTATTATTGCCCCAAAAATCCCAAACAGATTATAAAGAGTCAGACTCAACTAAAATGACTGAACAACAACCAAACATTCTATTGACTCCATAAGAAAAGGGCTCTGAAATACACTTGGGGAAATTAATAACATCTTAAAGATTCAATTTCCTCTGAAAAAATGATAGACAATTTGTTTCACAGAGTTGCCATGATTATAAAGTGAAATAATATATATGTGAAATGTTTTGTAAAATGTAAAGCATTATACAAATGTAAACAATTAAGGGTGTCTATCCAGATAGGAAATGAAAGAGACATCAAATATCAATTTGAAAAAAACAGAGTTGCTACTCATTTTTGTTAAGATAAACTTAGGAAGCTGAGGCAAGAAAATATGAGAACTGGACCAGATAATTTTTTCTAGTACCAAGTAACATTTCTATATACACAAAGTAAAAGTTAGTCTCTATCTTAGAGAAGGTGAGAATGATGGAATGCCATCTTGACTCCTAAGACTTTAAAGAATTAAGTTCTCCTTAAAAGAATGGGGAAAATGTATCATGGCAAAAATAATGGAGGAAAACCCAGAAAAAGATAAAGGAAATTCTAATTTAAAATCAAGATGGTGAAGAGAACGGGAATGTAATACATGGAAAAAAGCAAAGAAGACTGAACATTTGAAAATAAGCCTGTGTAGAAGAAGGAATTAGGCCATCTATGAAGAGAAGATATATTTGTGGTCCAAGGGACAATAAAGGGGATCAGTAAGTAGCAGGTTGAGAGGTGATCCAGAAATGATCAGGAAGAATAAATGAATAGTGACTAATACTGAAGGAGCTATTTGTCAACATGTCAGAAAACACCCTGATAACTGTAACAAACCTAACATGTATTACATATCCATTATGATTCCTATCATGACAAATGATACCATGAGAAAGAACCTAGAAAAGAAATAATTAGGCTAACTAAAGGTTGGGAGACATCAGATTGGAAAGTCAACAGGTGAATAAGAATTAAGAAAGTATATAAGAATACGATTTACATTTTAGAATATGGTTTAAAATATAATAATCGTGTAGTCTTGGTCATGGATAGACTATACCTAACAAGCACGAGTAAAAATATATTGGCCTGGAGTGAATCTCATCAAGAGGGCTTTAAGCTGAAAAGGGAAGAAGGGGAAAACACTGTTCACATAGATTCAACAAGGTTAGTACCATAAAGAGAACCAAGTAAATCATGTGAAAGAAAGGAGAATAGGAAACTAGTCACTCACAGGTAACAATAACCAAGATAAAAGCCAGCAACGCAACCTATATGGCCTCATTTTTCTATGTACAAATGCTTAAAATATGAGTAATAAACATTGCAAATTAGAAAAGCAAACATGAGAGTAAATTTGGCCTTATAGAAATTATTAAAAATTGGTGGATAAAATGATGATTGGAATGTTTCAAAAAGGATATGGACTTATTTAAGAAGAAAACAATTGGGGGACAGCTGGGTAGCTCAGTGCATTGAGAGGCAGGCCTAGGGACAGGAAGTCCTGGGTTCAAAACTGGCCTCAGACACTTCCTAGCTGTGTGATCCTGGCAAGTCACTTAACCCCCATTGCCTAGCCCTTACCACTCTTCTGGCAAGTCACTTAACCCCCATTGCCTAGCCCTTACCACTCTTCTGCCTTGGAACCAATACACAGTATTGAAGGGTGGTGGTGGAGGAGGAGGAGGAGGTGGAGGAGGAGGAGGAAGAGGAGGAGGAGGAGGAGGAGGAGGAAGAGGAGGAGGAGGAGGAGGAAGAAGAGAAGAAGGGAGAAGAAGAAGAAGAAGAAGAAGAAGAAGAAGAAGAAGAAGAAGAAGAAGAAGAAGAAGAAGAAGAAGAAGAAGAAGAAGAAGAAGAAGAAGAAGAAGAAGAAGAAGAAGAAGAAGAAGAAGAAGAAGAAGAAGAAGAAGAAGAAGAAGAAGAAGAAGAAGAAGAAGAAGAAGAAGATTGATATTTTTAGTATCAAATATATTTGATATAGGGGAAAGGAGTATAGTATTTTTTATCATTAAGAAAATATACTCCTAGCTCCTTCAAACCAACTAATTAATTCTATCATTTTTAAAGTTTAAAAATACCATTTTCCCATATCAGAAGAAAATAATTTGACCTTATTAAATTCTTTATAATTGGTCTTTCATGTTATCTTCTTATATTTCTTCTCCTTCAGGATGTAGAAAAATGGGGACACAAATACATTGTTGGTGGAACTATAAAATGTAACCATTCTGGGCAGCAATCTGGAATTATGCTCAAACTGTGTAGACCCTTTGACCTAGTAATACTACTATTAGGTTTAGTTCCCAAGGTGATCACAGAAAAAGGAAAAGAATCTATGTGCTCTAAAATATTTATATCAGCTCTCTTTGTGATGGCAAAGAATTGGAAACTGAAGAGATGCCCATCAATCCTGCTCTGATAATTAATTAGCTATGTGACATTTTTTTTTTCTGAACTTCAGTTTAATCATCAGTAAAAGGCAGTACTTATACCTGAAGTAATTTTTGTACAGAGCTATAGCGAGGCTCAAATGAATTGACATAGGTAAAGTACTTTATAAACTTAAAAGCACTACATAAACGGCTATCATTATTCTTATAGGACATGGCATGGTAGCTAAAGGGCTAGTCTTTGAGGCAAAAAGGCCTAGGTTCCCGTTTGCCTGTGACATAAGCTAGCTGTGTGGCTATAGCCAGATCACTAAACTTCTCAGTGTCCTACAGACAACTTTCTAGAAATTGCATTAAAAATTATTTACAAATCTACACTGTGGAGGGAGTGCCTACAGTAGAGAAATTATCACCCAATGAAAAATTTTAACAAGCAATATAAATCAAGGCAGCAAGGTAGCAAAATGGATAGAGTGCTGGGCCTGGAGTGGAGAGGGACTGGGTTCAAATTCTGGCCTTAGATATTTCCTAACTGTGTGACCCTGAGTAAGTTACTTAACCCTATTTGCCTAGACCTTGCTTTTCTGTCTTAAAAGTTGCTACTAAGAGAGAAAGTAAAGATTTAGGGAAAACATTTTTAAGCAATATAAATCAAAGGCAAGTAACTGTGGAAAACAGAAAGAAGTAATGTGGTTTTATAAAAAAACATGTCAGAAGACTAAGCTGGTGATGAAGGTTAAATTTTTTTGTCTGTTTTATTTTTTAGGTAAATTAAGGAAAAGAAGAGATTCAAAGAAGGTATAAGATCTGTGATGGTTATACTATAAATCACTAATAAGAAGATGAAACCTAAGATAGGTGAGAAGATAGACTATATTTAGTAATTTAATTGACATGGTATTGAAGGAACATGTTAGAGCATCTAATTATGCTATATGTCATCAAAAATTAATTTTAAGCTTTCTAAAGATCTCTTTCAAAGAAAACTGGTGATGGATACTAAATTGAAGATCTATATTTGGCAAAGTATGGCAATCATAAAATATCTAAAATAGGGAGCATGATGTAGAGAAATGAACACTGGGATTAGAAGAGCAGAGTCCTGTTTCAAATTCTCTTAGCTCTCCCATTATAATTAATTAGTTGGACTTGGTAAGTGACTTTATTACTCCTTAGAATCCTCATGTGAAAAATGAAAGTGTTAGAATAAATGATCCCCTCTAGATCTATATACAATTCAACAAAAATTAAGAGATTAATCAATACAATGAAATTTTCTTACTTTTAGCAAATATTAGAGAAATTTATCCGTAAAATAAAGATAACAATAGCATCTATCTACCTGGGTTGTGACAAGAATCAAATGAGATAATCATAATAAAATATAGTACCTGGTGCACAGTAATATTAGCTAATATAACTATTATTATTATTATCTGTATAAACTAGCTTGCTGATGGCCAAGGTGGGAGAGGTTTCTAAAGAACTTCATTCCCATTCCAAGAGGCATAGCATTGCTGTATTCAGATTCTATTTCATATATCATAATTAATAATAACATAAGTGAAGATGTTTTGTAATCCTGTGAAGGAAATTTGCATGAAGAGAATTCTTCCCATTACTCTCCTCCCTATCTTTCTAATAACAACATTTAAAAAGTAAAATTCCTGAAAAATAATTGTGCTATAAAAATTATGGAAGGAATGCTACCAGAGAAACCTGAGATAGAGCTGTATGAACTAATGCAGAGTAAAGTAAACAGAACAAGAATATTTTATGACATTATGAAAAGACAAATAGCTTTAAAAGACTTAAGAACTCTGATCCATACATTCAAACATAATTGAACTTAAATTATGTTATATTCATGATACCAAACCACACACTAAGTTTCAGGGATCTCAAAATGTCAAATTTACCCCTTCTTATGTTGCCTTTTTTGGTTTATCTTATTTATTATCCTTACTTTTAAAATGCAACCAGAGAGTTGATGGTCTCAGGATGTAGAATGGGATGTATACTTTTAGATATGGCCAAGGTAAAAATATGTTTTGTTTGACTATGTAGATTAACTCTGTAGTTTTTGTAGGATTTTTCTTTTTTTCATTTTTCTCAATGAGACTGGGGAGGAAAAGGTGGAGAGAAAATAAATGCTTAATTATTTGAAAAAATAAGTTTTTAAAACATTATTCTTAAAATAGGTATCTTACAATAAATAGATATGACTTGTTAATTTTGTGCTATAAAGAAAAAAATTGGAACAGATAACATTTGATGACTGCAGATATTTATTCTCTAATGTTTGCTTTAAACAGGAGAGTTTTTTATCCAAATTCAGAGTTTCAAATAGTAGGGTTTCTGGGGGAGGAGTAGAGGAAAGGGAGTTAAGTCCACCTAAAAAATATAGGCTTCAGATAGTTTTGAGCGCTTTGTTTTATTAAAACAAGATGTGGAACAAACACTTCAGAGCACCAAAAATAGGTAATTCTACCATTACTGGCAAGCAGATGTGCTACCTAACTATTTAAGGTCAATGTGTGCACATTATTGAAAGTAACGTTTCATTCCACAGATAATGTCTAGCATACATTTTGAAACATAGTGAAAACAGCTTAGCAAAACCAAAAAGTATAACTTGAAGATTTCCTAATTCCCTTTCTAGATTTACTACAAAATCACAAGACTTGCTGAGTTTTTTATTCTTCTTTATGAAAGAAAATGGTAAAGAATCACTAACTGACTTAGATAGGATTAATATCTTGAGCTGAATATTAAGCACTAAAATAAAAGAAGAAGGAATTTAAAATAAAGACTACAAATGTATTTTAGTAATGGTCACCTCATTTCTCATAAACTGGAAAATGTACTTGATGTTTCCTTTGATTTCTGATCAATGCAATAGCACTATTAACATTTTATTTCTAAACTATATCTGTTTCAGAGCAATTAGCTGGAATATTTGCTTTGCTAAAGCCAATGCTTGCATATGGTCTTTGAAAATGTTTATAAGCTTTCACTCTAACCTATATAGTATCCAAATTAGTCTACTTTGATTTTTATTAGCTAAAGGTTTACATTCAGCTGCATTAACACTTAAAATTAAATCTTAAGATTACTTCTTTTAAATTGTTTACACCTCAGGTGCTATTTAAACAACTTTCTCCAGAAAAATGCTTTCCCTCGTTACTTAAAGGATTTTCCAAGTTACAGAGAAAAGATGAGTGGGGCAACATATTTGTAAATATGGGTTAAAATATGTATTATAATGATCATGCTTGTATCCCACCCCCCCAAAAAAAAGATTAACATATAAGTTCCTTTGTGGAGCTCTACTGTGGTGCTTAGTTTTACAAATATATTTTTTAAATGCGTTTTACCATTCTACAAAATTCAACTTTCCTCTGCAGGAGATCAAAATCAAGAAAATAAATTTGGAATTAATATTTACTAATGCTAATTCTAAATGCTAAGAGGAGCATTTGATGAAAATTTGAGCTGAGGAAATGTGTGAGGAAAGATAGGATAAGAGAGTTAGGGGCAGGTTAAAATGGTTAAGTAGAGGAATTTTAGAGTTCTGGATCCTACAGAATAATTGGGAATAAAACCAAGATTCTGAATTAGACAAAGCAGTACTAATATACAGTAGACGGGAGTGGGAGAACCCTCTGCCAGCCTCTGGGCCTGGCCTCAATTCTGAAGCTGAGGAAAAAACTCCAATCCCAACTGGTTATTAAAGTGTATATTATTTGAATTTGCAGTCAGATAAGTGAACTATCTTTTCTGGTCATAGAGAGAGCTGAACTTCAGTTCAGTCATTCCAGGACAAAAGATCCTTATCGGACCCCTGCTGCTTCCTCTCAGCAGGGGGCATCTCCCTCCTTTGCTTCACCAAGCGATATTCCCTCTCTCCCCTCAACTTCTCCAAACCTCAAACAAACCTCCGATTATCCCTGTTTTTTTCACTCCTCCCATCCTTTCCCAATAAATATTACAACAAAGAGCTCTAGAAAGAAATTTAAACTACTACTAGTGTATGAACCCTTTAAGTCTCTAAGTGAAATGACTTCATTTCCTCATCTCTCCTGTATTAAATCCTTTGCCTTTTGGCTTTCAACCTTATCATTCAACTGTAAAGATTAAAATTAGGGAATATGGGGAAACTGAGGCAGGTAGAAATTAGTTTCTCTCTGCAAGGAGTATTATACGTTTTAGAGGTTTATTAAAGGTTAAAGATTAAAGAATATACAAGTAAGAAACGTGTGCCTAGGCCAGAGGCCTAGACAAAATAACCTCACATCACGGAAGAGACACGTCTGCTCCAAAACGGAAGTCCAAAAGAGAGACCCCAAAAACCTTTGCCACTAGCTTAAATCCTTTCTCGATCTCGGCCCACCACAGAATTCCTGTGAGATTACAAAGCATTTTGGGGAAGTGGAGCAAAGGCTTGTGGGGATTGTAGTCCTGTATTCAAGTCTATTTTTTACACAACTGAAACTGTTCTCACCAAAGTCAACAATGATCTCTTAACTGTCAAATCTGATGGTCTTAGTTCTAATCCTTCCCAACACACAGATGCTGAAATTTGACAGTATTAACTACCACCCCTTGTATATTTTTTCCTCTCCAGTTTTTCATGATCCCACTCACTGGTTAACCTCCTATATGTTCTACCACTCCTCAGTCTCTTCTACTGGGTCTTCTAGGTTATGTCAATTTCCCTTCTGTATTCCTTCTAAACTATCCCTCTTAATACTTCATTAGCTAACATGGATTTAACTATTTCAATGCAGATGACTCCTAGAACTATATATTCAGTCCCAGTCTGTCCCTAGAATTTCAGTCAAGGAGCAGAAATTCAGACCTCTGAATATCCTTCCTTTATGAACACAAACTAAATGCTCCTAGGGGACTGAAAATCAAACCTAACAACAAGACAGATGCAAGGAACTCTCCTGCTGGACTCAACTCAAAAGGTACACCCCTCCCCCCAAAAGCCGGAATCCGAGAACACTCGGGTTTAAGGGGAAGGCAGAAGGAAGGTCCCAAGATCCATCACCCCACACACACACCTAGAGCTCTGGCCCCCAGCGGCAGCAGGACCCTCTGGACGGGAAAAGGCGCTGGTCTGGAGGGTGTACCTTGCAGACAGGGCAGTGCCAAGCTCGGACCATCAAGCACAAACAGCAGGGAAGGGGCTGGAGAGGGAGCTGGCAGCTTGGTCAGAGCCATGGAGATCTTCCATACTGCTCCAGCCTTCCAGGAACTTTTTGGTCTCAAAGCACACCTAGCCCAACCCAGCTGAACTTAATCCCATCAAAAGTTTACAGAACTCAGAGAAACCTAGGCTGCAACACCACTCCCTCACAGACTGCTAGATTTTAATCCAATCAAAAGCCTCCAGAGGACAGGGAAGTGAAAACTCCAACACTCCTCCCCCAGAGACTGCACTGAGAAATCTATCAAAGCTCCAGGAGGGGAGACTGACAGAAGGCCCCAAAACCAAAAAAATGAGAGGATCAAGAGTACAGACAAATATGGGAAGCAAAGAAGGGGTAAATATGAGCAAACAACAGAAAAACAAGAAAGAAATTACAATTGACAGCTTCTGCACAGGCAACGAACTAAGAACAAACAATACACAGGAGGACACAAGTAATAAAACAGAAATCCCAGCTAATTAGACACAGGTTTTAGAAGAACTCAAAATGTAATTCAACACACAATTAAGAGAGGCTGAAGACAACTTTAAAAGCAAGATAAGTCATCTGGAAACAGAAAATAGTGTCTTGAAAACCAAAATTAATCAGCTTGAAATTGAGGCAAAGGAGATGAAAGATAAGGCAAAGGAAATGAAAGATGAGGCAAAGAGGATTAAAGATGACCTACAAAGAAAATCAGACCAGAAGGAAGCCAGGGATGAAATCCAGTCTTTAAGAACCAGAATACAACAATTAGAAGCAAGTGACTTCACAAGGCAGCAGGACACTATAAAACAAAACCAAAAGAATGAAAAAATTGAGGAAAATATGAAGCATCTCATTCACAAAACAGAAGATTTAGAAAATCGTTCAAGAAGAGACAATTTAAGAATCATTGGTCTACCAGAAGACCACGACAAAAGAAAAAGCCTGGACATAATAATACTACAGGAAATTATTCAGGAAAACTGCCCTGATATTATGGAACAAGAAGGAAAAGCGGAGACTGAAAGAATCCACAGATCACCTCCTGTTCTTAATCCCCAACTGACAACACACAAAAATGTTATAGCAAAATTCAAGAACTATCAGACTAAAGAAAAGGTCATTCAGATACCATGGAACCACAGTGATGATAGCACAGGATCTGGCTGCATCCACACTGAAGGAACGAAAGGCATGGAATATGATATTCTGGAGAGCAAGGGAACTAGGTCTACAACCAGGAATCAACTACCCAGCAAAACTGACTATATTCATATAGGGGAAAGTATGGTCATTCAACAAAATAGAAGAATTGCAAACATTTCTAAAGAAAAGCCTAGACCTGAACAGAAAATTTGATGCCCAAGCACAGAACTCAAGAGAATCATCAAAAGGTAATTAAAAAAAGAGGGGGAAAAGAAAAACAAAACAAACAAAAATACAACCTTTTTTTAAAGAGACTCAATAAGTTAAAATGTTATGTATCCCTATAAGAAAAGAGGTCATTGGTAACTCTTAAAAACTGTTGCTTTCACCTGGGCATCTAGAAAAATTACATTTAGAAGGAACAGTGACAAATTGTATAGCATGAAAGGACAAGACAGAAATAAGTATATAGATATATGCATGCATAAATACATATACATGTGTATATATATGTATAGATATACATATATACAATTAGAGCTTTAAAAAGAGGTTAATACTGAAAGAAATGGGTAAAAAAAAGAAATGGGGTAAATTTATATGTCACAATAGAAGTTCATGGCAGGAGCGGGGAGAACATCAATACACTTGAAAGGTAAAGAGGTTGGAGAAAGGAAATATTCAACTCTTACATGCATTGAAATTGACCTAAAGAGGGAAGAACAATACAATCCATTGGGGCAGAGCATAGATTTGCACCCTATAGGAGAAAAGAAGGGTAACAAATGGACTGGTGAGGAGGGAAGCAGTACAAGGGACGGAGAGGGTGGGGGGTAGTTTTGGAAAGACTACAGGGAAAATAAAGGTGGGAACAAGAAGGGGTAGAAAGGGAAGTAAAATGAGGGTGGGAACTAGGGGGACTGAATAAAAACAAACATTGTTGTAGAAGGAAATAATGAAAGAAGAAAAGGCAGGACCAGGAGTAGAAATCAAAATGCTGGGAAATACACAGCTAATAATCATAACTCTGAATGTGAAAATGTGAATGGAATGAACTTACCCATAAAATGCAAGTGAATAGCAGAGTGGATTAGAATCCAAAACCCTACCATATGCTGTATGCAAGAAACACACCTGAGGAAGGTAGATGCGCATAGGGTGAAAGTAAGAGGATGGAGCCAAATTTATTGGGAATCAACTGATAAAAAGAAGGCAGGAGTTGCAATCATGATATCTGACAAAGACAAAGTAAAAATAAATGTAGTTAAAAGGGATAGGGAAGGTAATTACATCCTGATAAAAGGCAGTATAAACAATGAGGAAATATCAGTACTCAACATGTATGCACCAAATGGCATAGCATCCAAATTTCTAAAGGTGAAACTAGTGGAGCTCAAGGATGAAATAGATAGAAAAACTATACTAGTGGGAGACCTAAAACTTCCACTATCCAAAATAGATAAGTCAAACCAAAAAAATAAATAAGAAAGAGGTAAGAGAAGTAAATGAAATCTTGGGAAAATTAGAGTTGGTAGACATGTGGAGAAAAATAAATAGGGACAAAAAGAATACAACTTCTTTTCAGCAACACATGGTACATTCACAAAAACTGACCATGTATTAGGGCATAAAAACATTGTAAACAAGCGCAAAAGAGCAGAAATAGTAAAAGCAATCTTCTCAGATCACAATGGAATGAAAATAATAATTAGTAAGGGTACATAGAGAGGCAAATCAAAAATTAATTGGAAATTAAACACTTAATTAAAAATTAAATTAAATTAAAAATTAAAATTAAAAATTCTCCAAAACTGGTTAAAGAACGAATCACAGAAACAATTAATAACTTCATTGAAGAAAATGACAATGATGAGACATCCTTTCAAAACCTATGAGATGCAGCCAAAGCAGTACTGAGGGGGGAATTTATATCCTTGAATTCATATTTTAACAAATTAAGAAGGGCAGAGGTCAATGAATTGGGCATGCAAATTAAAAAACTAGAAAGTGAACAAATCATCCTCAAAAGAAGACTAAATTAGAGATCCTAAAATTCAAAGGAGAAATTAATAAAATTGAAAGTCAAATAACTATTGATTTAATAAATAAGACCAGAAGCTGGTACTTTGAAAAAACAAATAAAATAGACAAAGTAATGATCAGTCTAATTAAAAAAAGGAAAGAAGAAAATCAAATTGACAGTATCCGAGATGAAAAGGAAGACCTCACCTCTAATGAAGAGGAAATTAAGGCAATCATTAAAAACTTATGCCCAATCATATGGCAACAAATATAGCTATATAGCTTACAAAAATACAAATTGCCTAGACTAACAGAAGAATATAGATTATATATAACAGAAGAAATAAATTACCTAAACAACCCCATAACAGAAAAAGAAATTGAACAAGCCAGCAAAGAAAAAATCCCCAGGTCAAGATGGATTCACAAATGAATTCTATCAAACATTCAAAGAACAACTAATCCCAATATTATACAAACTATTTGACAGAATAAGCAAAGAAGGAGTTCTACGAAATTCATTTTACAACACAAACATGGTACTGATCCCAAAGCCAGGCAGGTCAAAAACACAGAAAGAAAACTACAGACCAATCTCCTTAATGAATATAGATGCAAAAATCTTAAATAGGATACTAGCAAAAAGACTCCAGCAAGTCATCACAAGGGTTATTCACTATGAACAGGTAGCACTCACACCAGGAATGCAAGGATGGTTCAATATTAGGAAAACCATCCACATAATTGACCATATTAATAAGCAAACCGACAAAAATCACATGATTATCTCAATAGATGCAGAAAAAGCCTTTGATAAAATACAACACCCATTCCTATTGAAAACACTAGAAAGCATGGGAATAGAAGGGCCTTTCCAAAAAATAATAAAGAGTATTTATCTAAAACCATCAGCAAACATCATCTGCAATGGGGAATAAACTAGAAGCCTTCCCAATAAGATCAGGAGTGAAACAAGGATGCCCATTATCACCTCTATTATTTAACATTGTACTAGAAACACTAGCAGTAGCAGTTAGAGAAGAAAAAAGAAATTGAAGGTATTAAAATTGGCGATGAGGAGACTAAGCTATCACTCTTTGCGGATGATATGATGGTTTACTTAAAGAATGCAAGAGAATCAACCAAAAAATTAATTGAAACAATCAACAATTTTAGCAAAGTTGCAGGATACAAAATAAACCCACATAAGTCATCAGCACTTCTATATAGCTCCAACCCATTTCAGTTGCAAGAATTAGAAAGAGAAATTCCATTTAAAATCACCCTAGACAATATAAAATACTTAGGAATCTATCTGCCAAGACAAACACGATATGAACACAACTACAAAACACTCTCCACACAATTAAAACTAGATCTAAATAATTGGAAAAACATTGCTTGCTCATAGGTGGGACAAGCTAACATAATAAAAATAACAAACCTAGCCAAATTAATTTACTTAGTGTCATACCCATTGAACTACCAAAAAACTTTTTTAATGAATTAGAAAAAAACATAACAAGGTTCATTTGGAAGAACAAAAGATTAAGGATATCCAGGGAAATCATGAAAAAAAAATGCAAAGGAAGGAGGCCTTGCAGTCCCAGATCTCAAACTATATTATAAAGTAGTGGTTATCAGAACAATTTGGTACTCGCTAAGAGACAGAGAGAAGGATCAGTGGAACAGACTGGGGGTAAATGACCTCAGCAAGACAGTCTTTGATAAGCCCAAAGATCCCACTATGTGGGATCATCACCCACTATTTGATAAAAACTGCTGGGAAAATTGGAAGACAGTAGGGGAGAGATTAGGTTTAGATCAACATCTCACACCCTACACCAAGATAAACTCAGAATGGGTGAATGACCTTAATATAAAGAAGGAAACTATAAACAAATTAGGCAAATATAGAATAGTATACTTGTCAGATCTTTGGGAACGAAAAGACTTTAAAACCAAGCAAGAGCTAGAAAAAAATCACAAGATGTAACAACAATAATTTTTATTACAACAAATTAAAAAGTTTTTGTACAAACAAAACGAATACATCCAAAATTAGAAGGGAAGCAACAAACTGGGAAACAATATTCATTATAAAAACCTCTGACAAAGGTCTAATTACTCAAATTTATATAGAGCTAAACCAATTGTATAAAAAATCAAACCATTCTCCAATTGATAAATGGGCAAGGAACATGAGTAGGCAATTTTCAGTTAAAGAAATCAAAACTATTAATAAGCACATGAAAAAGTGTTCTAAATCTCTTATAATCAGAGAAATGCAAATCAAAACAACTCTGAGGTATCACCTCACACATAGCAGATTGGCTAACATGATAGCAAAGGAAAGTAATGAATGCTGGAGGGGGTGTGGCAAAGTAGGGACATTAATGCATTGCTGGTGGAGTTGTGAATTGATCCAACCATTCTGGAGGGCAATTTGGAACTATGCCCAAAGGGCACTAAAAGACTTTCTGCCCTTTGATCCAACCATAGCACTGCTGGGTTTGTACCCCAAAGAGATAATAGGGAAAAAGACATGTACAAAAATATTCATAGCTGCGCTCTTTGTGGTGGCAAAAAATTGGAAAATTCAATTGGGGAATGGCTGAACAAATTGTGGTATATTTTGGTGATGAAATACTATTGTGCTCAAAGGAATAATAAAGTGGAGAAATTCAATGGGGACTCGAACAACCTCCAGGAATTGATGCAGAGTGAGAGTAGCAGAACCAGGAAAACATTGTACACAGAGATTGATACATTGTGGTACAATCGAACATAATGGAATTCTCCAGAGCCTGGAGGAATCTACGAGAAAAACCACTATCCACATCCAGAGGAAACACTGTGGGAGTAAAAACACCAATGAAAAACAACTGCTTGAATACATGGGTAGAAGGGATGTGGATGAGGATGTATACTCTAAGTGAACATCCTAGTGTAAACAACAACATCGAAATAGGTTCTGCTCAAGGACACATGTAATACCGATTGAAATTGTGCATTGGATGTGGGAAGTGTGGGTGGAGAGGAGGGAGTGAAATGTGATTATTGTAACCAAGGAATAATGTTCTAAATTAACTAAATAAACTAATTCAAATGGGAAAAAAAAAAAGATCTCTTGCATCCTACTTGTTCTCTCTTCTCACAAAGCTACTGTCTTATTTGGACACCCATAGCCTCCTGCCTAGATTTTTGCAATGGTTTCCTAATTAGTCTCCTTGATTCAAGTCTCTCACTACTCCAGTTCATCCTATACATATACACTTCTACCAAAGTAATTTTTCTTAAACACAGAAATGACTACATGAATCCTATTCAACTAATTACAGTGACATTATTTCTGGGATAAAAAGCAAACCCTCTGTTTCTTTTTAAAGGTCTGTACAAACTGATCTCAACTTACCCATCTAACCTCATTAGACATTACCACTCTCCTCCTCCTATATTCTGTGAGTCATCAAAGATGGACTTCTTTTTATTTAATGCCTTTGCACTAGCATTTCCCATGCCAAGAATGCACTACCTCCCTTCCCCTGCCTGGGTATAAGTTGGACTAAATGGACAGCTAATTCTTAAATGCTGAGTAAAAGATCAAAGACATAGATAACTGGGGGAAAAAGTAGTGAAAGAGTATGTCATCCAAGTAACAACGACAAGAGATGATATAGACAAACAGACCAACTGATCGTATTAAAAACTTAAAATAAGAGAGGCACTATGCTATGTTAAGTATATAAAATCAAATTCAGATAAGCAATACAGCTCTTGCCCTCAGGGCAGCAGCTATATGACACAGTAGTTAGAGTATCAAGCCTTGCATCAAAAAAACATCTGCCCTCAGTCATTTACTAAGTGCTTTGTGATCCTGGGCAAATCTCTTAACCTGCTTTACCTCGGTTTCCTCATCTGCAGGAAGAGCAAGAGAAAAGAATGGTAAAACATTCCAGTATCTAATATCCGAATGTGGTAAAGAAGATTTGGAGCCGATAAACACCTGAAATAACAACCCTGTCCTCAAATAGATTACATTCTAAAGTATGAACTTTTATATTTATTCCTTTGAAAATTATGCTTAGATAATACTAATAATATTAACTATCCAGTTAATATTATTTTATATGTATACAATAAATTTAATCAAGATAAATTTTTTTCTTTTTTTATTTGGATATTTTTTCATGGTTAAATGATTCATGCCCCAGCCCTGGCCCCTACCCTTGCTGTTTCCTCCCCCCTCCAATCCAAGAAGCAGTTCCACTAGGTTATACATGTATCTTTGTTCAGAATCTATTTCCATATTATTCACATCTACAGAAGGGGGCGATCCTTTAACATCAAAACCACAATCATATCCCTATCCCATTTTGTGATCAATCACATATTTTTATAATGCATTTTCTTTTCCATAGTTCTTTCTCTGGATGTGGATACCATTCTTTCTCACAAATTCCTCTGAATTGTCCTAGCATTGCTACTAGTAGAAAAGTTCATTACAATCGACTGTATCACAATGTACCAGTCTCTGAGTATAATGTTCTCCTGGTTGTGCTCCTTTTGCTCTGCATCAATTCCTGGAGGTCATTCCAATTCACGTGGAATTCCTCCAGTTCTTTTTTCCTTTCAGCACAATAATATTCCATCACCAACATATACCACAATTTATTCAGCCATTCCCCAATTGGACACTCCTTCATATTCCAATTTTTTTGCTATCACAAAGAGTGAGACTATAAATATTTTTGTACAAGTTTTTTTTTTCTCTTATTATCTCTTTGGGGTACAAACCCAGCAGTGGTATGGCTGGGTCAAAGGGTAGGCAGTCATTTCAAGCCCTTTGCACATAGTTCCAAATTGCCCTGCAGAATGGTGGGACCAATTCACAACTCCACCAGCAATGCATTAGGCTCCAACATTTATCACCTTCCTTTGTTGCCATATTGGCCAATAAGTTTAAGGTGGTACCTCAGAGTTGTTTTAATTTGCATTTCTCTAATCAGAAGGGATTTAGAACACTTTTTCATATGCTTATTGATAGTTTTGATTTCATTGTGTGAAAACTGTCTATTCATGTCCCTTGGATGAGTGTGCACAAAGATGGGGTGTATGGGGTGTTCAGGGAGGGGGTGCCCTCCTAGGGCAGCTCTCCATCCTCTGACGCCCACCTGACACCCAGCTCTCACTTGTGGCTCCCAGTAGCTGCTAGCAATTGGCAGCGGCCACACCCCGGGCAACAGCTTCGACAGGCCGGCCAAACCTTGTGAGGGTAGCCATCGGGTCGTCGCCGACCCCTGGTGAACTAGTGCTTTGCTCACCCAGCATGTGAAGACTGCTTTGGCCTAACAGGTGGAAGAAACCAACAAGAAGGTTCAACAGCTAAGATGGCAATGCAGCAAAGCACTGTGGAGTGCTCAGGGCGTGTTGGAGCACAAAAGACAAAACGGCCACCCAATGTAGCTGAGGAAGTCTCCAGGCGTAACGATTTTTCATGCCACTGGACCCAGGCTTCCAACGCCAAGAGAGTGGGACTATCTCTGTGCATCGACTTTTCCACTTAAATCTCCTTCACGCACAAGTATCTTTGTGCACACTCATCTATTCCAACCCTGCCTACCCTTTTCAAGACCTGCGGTGATGGGGGAGTGGCGATGCAACAGGTGGAGGTGACCACTGGCAGTTGTAGTCAGGATCCTGCATGTAGGCGGCCCACGGACCAGTGGTCGTTCGGCCCTGTACCTGGGCAGCAGAGTCATTTGGCAGCATCCTGGGCGACTAAGCTAAAGTCAAACTTGAAGTGGGCTGGCATTACACTAAAGCAACTAGAACTAACTGCCTCTGACAGAAGCAGCTGGCGAACCCACATTAACCATGCCGCCACCACCTTTGAAGATAAACGATGTCGATGTCTTGCCCCTGCACATGAACGCCGACACCAGGCCACAAACGCACCACAACCGCACCGCCCATAACAACTGGAGTCCCATGCCCCATGTGCCACAAACTTTGCACTTCAGTCTTTGGACTTCAAAGCCACATGAGGGTACATCAATAGATGATAATGCACAAAGACAATTGTCATTCTCGGTCACCAAGAGTCTATCACTACTACTACTATTGAACACCTACTATGTTCTTGTTTCTGGGTTAAGTATTTTACAAATATCTCATTTGATCCTCATAAAAAACCCCAGAAGGTGGGTTTTAGTATTATTCTCATTTTAAAGCTGAGAAAACTGAAGCCGACAGAGGTTAAGTAACTTGCCTAAAGTCACACAGCTAGTAAGTGCCTGAAGCTGAATTTGAACTCAGAACTTCCTTACTCCAGGCCCTATCCAGGCCCAGGTTCTATCCACTATAACATGAGGTACCTCCAGTATTTTATTTTTCTTCAGCCTTATCATCCTTCCTGTAATAAAGTCATCAAGTACAATGTATACACTATTTCAATTTGGAATACTAAATCAAGTTCTTATATAACAATAATTACATAAAGCACTTTTTAAACATTAATGTGCTATATAAAGTCACCAATTATTATTATAACAAGAATTCTCTACTCTAATAGTAAATGTTTGCGTGTTAGGTGTATTTATCTAAATTATTATTTAGCCATTCGGTGTCACTCATCATATGTACTACCAAAAGAAACACCCAAGTATTTCATGAAGTGATGCTTCTTTTTGCTTTTAAATATATGATAAAACCCATCATCAACCCCTTTAATTTGTTTTTATGTAACAAAATGTCCTTATAAACTTCTGGCTTTATTTGCAAGAAAATGTAATCAAATGATTTTAGTATATCAACTCATTGATATTTGAGAAAAGATCTCAAATTTAGAGCAACTATAGTTTAATGTTTATAGATGATTCTACAAAGTTTTGAATTATTAAATCCTCTATCCTCATAATAGTATATAAAGCAGGGCACAGAATAATCCATAAATAAATTAAAATTTTCTATTTTTTAAATTTAAAGACATATGACATTAAACTTTAGCAAAACTGAACATAAAGACTTAATTCTGCATCCTCACTTAGTCCATAAAACTGATGATTATGTCTGTCATATGTAGTACATGAAGTATCATAAGTGGGAGCTCCACAATGCAGAGGGGTTGAAAAAGGTGCCTTTATTCATTTGCCACTTTCAATTTATTGATACATAAAATAATTTATTTGTGAATGGTTGAGTATTTATAGTTTATGTTATCTAATTTAAACCAAATGAATCCTAATAAAAGACAAGTGGTTTAAAAAGATTCCGGTAAAGAAACCATGGAATGTAGATAATACTAATATATAAACCAAGAAAATGGCAAGAGCTGACACTTCTATTACTATATGAGCTCTCTGTCAGCCATATCTAGGAAGAAACCATGACAATCAAATCAAATGTTACAAGAAGTCATCAAAACAAATTCAAATTTGAAATTATCAATATTATTTAAAATACAAATTCATGTTCACTATCACCAAAGATGCTATCATCTTAAGAATATATTGGGCTTTAAAAGCAGGTACAGTGAACAGAAAAATGGTCCTAGAATCAGAAAGACCTGAATTCATTTCCAGCCTAAGACACTTATCAGTTGTGTGACCTTGGGTAAGTCACTTAACCTCTGTTTGCCTTTGCTTCTTCAACTATACAAAAGAGATAATGATAGTAGTACCTACCTAGCAGTCTTGTCATGAGGATCAAATGAGATACTATTTGTAAAAGCATTTCAGTTTAGTGTCTGGCACATAGTAAACACTATGTAAATGATTATGTCCTTACCTTCCCCTTTCCATTAAGATATTAACCATCATATAAAGCTATATCAGGATTAACAAAACATTAAAAAATTCAAATTTTGTTGCCAAAAATAATGTAACCCATAAAAACTCCCACATTTACATATTTTTAAAACTCAGAAACTTAGTTTATGAACTAAAAATGTTCCAAATGGTGGCTTTCAGGAGTTTAATCTTTTTTGATTAAAAAAAAAACTGTCAAGAATATAACACTTTCTAATTAGCTTGAAAAAAAAATTGCCTGAAAGAAGACAGAAAATTATTAGCTGATTTCCAACCAAATCTTTTGCCTACCTATAAAATAAGGAAAGGGACTAAAACCGTCGTTTAATAGGTATAGGAAATTCCTGGATAAGGAAACTCCCTCTGATAGTGCAATTCTTCCTCTTCTCTGCAATTTATGGACTTAGAAAGTGCACTGAGAGATTGGAGTGCCAGTGGTCACAAAGCCAGGACATATCAGAGGTAGGAGCTGAATTCCCCTTAAACCATGCTGCTTCTCTTAATGAATGGAACTGAAAAAAATATTTATCAGTCAGTTAATAAGCATTTATTTAGCATCTACTATGTGCCAAACCCCATGCATATCCCCAAGTGAAAAAAAAGAAAAACAAAACCAGTTCCTCTCCTTGAAGAGTTCTCATATAACGGGAGATAATATGCAAGCAAATGTATGCAAACAAGCTACATGCAGGGTAAATGAGAAATAAGAGAGAAAGCACTAGAATTAAGTGTAATTGGGAAAGGCTTCTTTTGAGAGGTAGGATTTTAGTTATGAGTTGAAGAAAGCCAAGGAAACAAAGAGGTAGAAATGAGAGAGCATTCTAGGCATAGAATCATGATTCTTCCATTTGGATCTAAATATCCTTGAGTTACTGTTTTCAGTTATGGCAGACATAAAAAACAAAGTATTAAAATAAAGTTAGTAAGAAGAAGACTTTAAAAATGTTCCATAAGAAACAAAATATTTTCAATCAAATACTTTAACTAAAATATTGATTTTTATTACTATTTTATTAAATGTAAACTCTGCACTTGCTTGTCCCTTTTTATTTTTACTGTGCATATTTCAAAATTTCTACAATAATGTATATAATATACATGTATAAAACTTAGAAATAAATATACACAAATTGGGGTTTGTGTTCAACATTTTTTAATGGATGGAATATAAGTGCACAAAAACAGCTTGGAAACTACAATCTGTTACTAAAAAAGCAAACTGGGAACAAATAAGACCTATTCTGTATTTTTCTTATCTTCTGATGTTGATATAATGAAATAATTCATTAGCTAGGAATAAACCTAGGAAAGTAGGTAAAGTGCCAAATATACCTGTATTTTAAGCCAGGAAGGTCAAAGTAAAAAACCTTGCTCAGAGACTTACTAGCAGTATGATACTGGGGTAGGCAAGTCATTAAGCCTCCCCAGGCTGACTTCTGTCATCTATAAGGATTGTTAGGATCAAATTGGATGATATACATAAAGAATTTTATATACTATGATACATAAATGCTGGCCATTATAATAATAATTCTCATTATTAGCCAACTTTTAGTTAAGTATTTACATACTTAGCTATACTAGGTATAAAAAAATTTGCTATTTTTATTAGCTGTGTACAGAATGTAAATAGATATCAGAATCACAAATATGTCATAGTTTGACACAGATATTTAATACATGTTTATGGCATAAAATTACTGTTGATGAGGAAAATACTGCATTATGGCTTTCTCTTAATTATATGAATGTTAAATATTCCTTGTGGCTAGAACTCAAATCTTTTCACTTAATGGGCAGATATTAAAATTGCAGGCATACCACCTATTAGGGGAAAACTAGGTTACAAAGAGATGTCAATGAACATAGTGAAACTGATGTCAACCCACAGGAATTAGAAATGTTAATTCCTATAAACGAATAAGCTCTCTACTGAAAAGAGATGAATTACGGTAATTTTGAATGTAAGAACACAATTCATGAGTTACATTATTTCCCGGTGGTCGTGCCTACTGTTGCTCCCACAAGTAAATGGTTTTGCCTTTTTGCATTTACTGAAACCTCTGAGACTCAGAGAAAGAGGAGTTTTATAATAAAATTTATGACAAAAACTTAATAGTCTGCTGGATAGTAAATGAAGAATTCATTCCTATGCTTTGCTATGTTACAAAAACTGGGAATTATGGAGTTAAATGTAAGAGTAGTTCAAGATACCTCTGTTCCTACATAGCCAGCAGAGGGAAGCAAAGGCCAAGCTGAGAAAGGGCAGAAGCAACCCAGGTATAATCATGAGGGGAGTACCTATACATGGATATTCATAAAGCTTCATAAAGACTATAAGAAATCCTATTTATGTATGTAACCTATTGATGAGTCTGACCAAAGAGACAGACTTTGGAAGGACAATCAGCAATTTTCATCAAAACCAAGGTTAACAGAACTAAGCCAGTCAAACAAAAAGTAATCTGAAAAATCAAAAAGACACTTGTGAAAGCCAACAATCAAATGTAGAAAAAAACCAAACCTAAGTCTAGAAGAAGAACCCCACTTAAGGCAGATTCCCTACAATGAAGCTTCTCTGTTTTCACAGTCCTTTGGGCTACTGGGGATGGAATGACTATCATGGTTCTTTCAGTGTCTTAGAGAGCCAATAATCTGAGAGGCCTGGGATGTGACATGCATTCTCACCTCTTCAATGGTATATAGCTCCCTCAAATACTCATCTTTATTGTCCACAGTTGAAAAGAGAAGCATTCTACATGTAATAATAATATAATATATGTATATATTATATATAGTTGACTTCTTCTAAAAACCATTAAATAAAATATCTACTAAGAACAATAGAAAGAAAAAAAATAGAATTCTTGTCTTCCAGAACTTTATAATTTTTTTATTTGAAAAATTTTAGTTAATTGATTTAGAATATTTTTTCATGGTTATATGATTCACATTCTTTCCCTCCCCTCCTCCCACCCCCTCCCGTACCCAACAAGCAATTCCACTGGGTTTCACATGTGTCATTGATCAAGACCTATTTCCATATTAATATCTGCATTAGGGTGATCATTTAGAATCTACATTCCTGATCATATCTCCATCAACTCATGAGATGAGGCAATTGTTTTTCTTCTCTGTTTCTACTCTCACAGTTCTTTCTCTGGATTTGGACAGTATCCCTTCTTGTAAATTCCTCTGGATTGTCCTGGATTATTGCATTGCTGTTAGTAGAGAAGTCCATTGCATTCAATTGTGCCACAGCATATCTGTCTCTGTGTATTAGGCTCTCCTGGTTCTGCTCCTTTCACTCTGCATCAATTCCTGGAGGTCATTCCAGTTCACATGGAATTCCTCTAGTTCATTATTCCTTTGAGCACAATAGTATTCCATCACCAACATATACCACAATTTGTTCAGCCATTCCCCAATCAAAGGGCATTCCCTCATTTTCTATTTTTTTTTTTGCCACCACAAAGAACGCAGCTATGAATATTTTTGTACATGTATTTTTCCTTATTATCTCTTTGGGGTATAAACCCAGCAGTGGTATGGCTGAATCAAAGGGTAGGCAGTCTTTTGAGCATAGTTCCAAATTGCCATACAGAATGGTTGGATCAATTCACAACTCCACCAGCAATACATTAATGTCCCTCTTTTCCCACATCCTCAACAACATTTATTACTTTCCTTTGCTTTCAAGTTAGCCAATCTGCTAGGTGTGAGGTGGTACCTCAGAGTTGTTTTGATTTGCATTTCTCTAATTATAAGAGATTTAGAACACTTTTTCATGTGCTTATTGTTAGTTTTGATTTCTTTACCTGAAAATTGCCTATTCATGTCCCCTGCCCATTTATCAACTGGGGAATGGCTTATTTTTTTGTACAATTGATTTAGCTCCTTATAAATTTGAGTAAATAGACCTCTGTCAGAGATTTTTGTTATAAAGATTTTTTCCCAGTTCATTGCTTTGCTTCTAATTTTGATTGCATTGGTTTTGTTTGTATGAAAATTTTTTAATTCAATGTGTAGTGATTAAAATGGTGGAAGATATAAATTGTAGTAGATATAAGAGTGGGTGAGTAAATTTGTGACCGCAGGAAATATGTTTTCACTACAGTGTCTTGTTTTAAATCAAATATAAGGTGGTCACCAGGGAAATATACCCAATTATGAATATACCAAAGTCAACTGAGTTTTATAGAGAATTTAATTACTAATACAATGAGGAATCAAAGAAAGAGAGAGAGAGACAAAGAAAGGAAATAAATGAGAAAAGAATAGGCCAGCCCAGGCAGCCCTGGCCAACCCAGGCCTAAGCCCTAAAAGAAAAGATCAGTCAGTCCTTAATCACTCACCATAAAACTTGTTCAAGCGGAGGATTCAGGGGGACAGAGTCTCCCCAGAGGGAGTTCCAGCCAGAGTCAGCCTCCATTGAGAGAACTCCTTAGAGACTGTCCTTCTCTAAACAACCTCCTTAGAGACTCTCTCAAGAAACTGTTTTTTTCAACAGCCTGTCCTTCTCTTATATAGCGGGTTTCTCCTATGTTACCTCCCCTAAGTTCTTCCATTTACCAATCACCGTAGATGTTTTCCAAAGGACAGCCCATTCTGAATTCACACCTGAGTAGACTAATACTTTTAGTAATCCATACCTGAGTAGGCTAGAATCTCTGAGTAAGTTTCTCACCTCTTTGTCCCATGTAACTTTGCCTGACCTTTATAGGTACTTAGCACCCCTTTGTATTAATTCTAAAAATAGGCATGGCTTAAGTATGGGTTTAAGTACTTTTCATTGTTTAGCAAGGAGTTTTCTCCCCTAAAGCAGGCTTAAGTACCGGTGGAGTAGAGGTCTTCACATTTCTGATCTAAGTAGAGTTCTCACTGTCCAAATGGGGAGTGGTCCCAATAGGGAATTGTCCCAATGGATAATTTTCCAATAGGGAATTTTTTTAACATTCACAAGTCTGAGAAATTTCAAGATTCACAAATGAAATTTTGTAATATTTTCTAACTCTTGCTTAGTCTTACAATCTTTCCTTTCCCATAGATAGGTATACTATTCTATGTTCACCTAATTCCCTTCTTTATATTCAAGTCATTCACTCATCCTGAATTTATCTTGGAGAGTAGAGTGTGAGATGTTGATCTAAGGCTAATCTCTCCCATACTGTTTTTCAATTTTCCCAGCAGTTTTTGTCAAATAAGTGGATTTTTGTCCCAAAAGCTAGGCTTTTGGGGATTATCATAGACTGTCTTGCTAAGGTCATTTACCTCAAATCTATTCCACTGATCCTCCCTTCTGTCTCTTAACCAGTACCATATTATTTTGATGACCACTACTTTATAGTATAGTTTAAGATCTGGTACTGGTAGGCCCTCCTCCTTTCCCTTTTTTTTTCATTATTTCCCTTGATATTCTTAATCTTTTGTTCTTCCAAATAAACTTTATTATAGTTTTTTCTAATTCACTAAAAAAGTTTCTTGGTAGTTTGATAGGTATGACACTAAATAAGTAAATTAATTTGGGTAGGATTGTCATTTTTAGCTTGTCCTACCCACGAGCAATTAATGTTTTTCCAATTGTTTTAATTGTGTGGAAAATGTGTTGTAGTTGTATTCATATAATTCCGGTATTTGTCTTGGCAGATAGATTCCTAAGTATTTTATATTGTCTAGGATGATTTTTAAATGGAATTTTTCTAACTCTTGATGCCTCTAACTTGGTGCCAAAACCTTATAATTTACTAGAAAAACAAAATGCACACAAAAACATAACAATTTAAAACACCCATATAATAGTTAATATTAAAAGTAAATATGCACCAAGAGGACAAATGGATCACTACTGACTGACATGGTCAGGCAACTTTTTATATAGGAGGTGGGACTTGAGGTAGCCCACATAGGACTTAAAAGAGATAAAAGGTTTTCTATTGGAGTAAAGAGAATAAGAAAAGATTTGGAGGTCAAAATATATATGATGTGTCTGAGAAAAAGTAAAAACATTCTGCAATAAAGCAAAAGGTTTGTTAAGGTTGGAAAAAAAACTGACTGGGCCCAGACTAAAGAGGACTTTTTGAATGAACATCAATTCAAGGATATTAAGGAAAGATGTGATAAAATTGCTAATTTAGCAAATTAATATGTCAATTAGAATCAGAGGGGCATAGAAGATAATCAGGAAAATCTGGGTTCAAATATACCTATGACACACATTTACTATCTGTTTGATCCTGTGTTTCTTAAATTCTCAGTATCCCAGATAATACACAAAGACTTTAAATTATAAAATTGGTGCTAATATGCATTGATAGATGAGTTTTTACCACTGACAGATTCCTATACTAATGAAATCAGAGGTCCAATCCAAAAAATTATGATGGTTGTAAAAGGGACAGATTAGAATGAGAGAAGAGCACAAGAGGACGACATGAAGTGGTATGAACCTAGATTTAAATGGCAGTGTGCCTATCCTTTCAGAAAGGTTGAAGACCTTATAATTTATTCTGGTTTCAGTCTATCAGATATGGATCCAACCAGATGTCCAATACAATATAATGACTTTAAAGTTGTGTTATAATGTTCTTACTAGGAAGTTCATCTGCCCAAACTGTGTATTACAAACTTTCCTGCAAAATAAATAGGAGAGTAGAATGCAGAATACTAAAATTAGATAGTATTATAATAGTAACAGTAGAAATATGTGAAAAGTAATTTACTCCCCAGAACTATCTTACCCAGCGTCCCATTTGTGTCTTCACACATAGCATACACATGTAACTCGAGGATAAAAATGGGACAATGGGTAAGATAGTTCTGGGGAGCAAATTCTATCTATGCAAATAGTAGTAGAAATCAGGGTGGTAGTAAGACTATTCAAGCAGAGGGCAAGCTCCTTAAGATTCAGGATTTTGGTCCAAGCACTATCCCAGCTAAGCTTGAAAAGAACCATCAACAGGCTGGCTTCCAGTTAATAAAAGTTTCAGTCACAAAACTCAAAGACTCAAACACAACAAAGAAGAGTTGTGATTTGTGTCCATGGAAGGAAGAATGATGTTGATAAAATTACAGATACTTATATTGACTACATTTGTGAAGTGTTTTACAAAGTATTTTCCTATACATTATCTCATTTAAACTTTATATGAATGCTGACTGACAAGAAAAGTAGGTATTATCCTGATGTGAAAACTGAGGTTTTGAAAAATTAATTTACCTCTCACAGTTACATGTCTCATATCTCTTCATGTACAAATCATGTACAAAAATCTGCAGAAAAGCTTTAGCAAGACTTTTGCTTCAATTGTAAAATGAGAGAATTATATTAGATGATCTCTTGAGTTCTCTTCCTTCACAGCTAAGCTTAAGTACAATCTCCAACATAAGGCCTATTCTGATGTTCCCAATTGCTAGTGTCAGTAACGAGAATTTATTAAATACTCACTATGTAGCAAGCACCATGTTAAACACTGCAGATACAAAAAAAAAGCAAAAACACCAAGCAAACAAATAGGTACAAACACACTAAATCAAGATAAAAAGAAAAGAATGAAAAGAGGAATGACACTAAAACAAAGAGAGATTTGGGGAAAATTTCCAATAAAAAATGAGATTTTAGTTGGGACTTGATAGAAGCTAGAGGATATGAATGAGTAGGGAAAATATTCTAGGCATATGGGACAGCCAGAGAAAATTACAGGGCTAAGAGATGAAGTCAGGAAGCCAGTATCACTAAATAAATGAGTACAAAGGGTGAAAGTGTAAGAAAACCAGAAAGGGATGGCAGAAGGGGTAATGAAGGGTTTTGAATGCCAAACAAACAACTTTGTATTTGATCCTGGAGGTGATAAATGCTACAGGAGTTTGAGTAGAAGTGGCTGAAATGGTAGGACTAATCCTTTAGAAAAATCATTTTGGGGGCTGAATGGAAAATGGATTGGAGAAGGGAAAGAACATCCTTCCTTAGAGAAAATTACTTTCTATTGTCTTTGTTCTTACTAATCTGCATCTGCATTATTGGATCTCACCCTCATGTAGAATATAAGCACCTCGAGGGTAGGAACTACTTATTTTTTGTCTTTGAAACGCCAGGATGTGCATGAAAAGACAGCTGAACTATATAAATGCTTCTTGAGTGAACCCCTTTTAGTTCTGTCACCAAGACAGAAATTGAGAAAGACAGGAGAGTGGGGGAGAATGTTGAGGTCGAGATAAAAGAAATACAATAAAATGTATAAGTGAATCTTCCACTTTTTTCTCAAATCATGATGACATTGCTAACAGTGCTAAAGCTAGAACTAACCTATCACCTCCCAAAGAGGAGTGACTCTACATACTACTGCCTATCAAGGCCCAAAAGATAGTACTTCATAACTGTCACAATTATAACTATGATGAAGAGGAAAAATTCAATTACTAAGAATAGTCTGATGAAAATTAGGAAAGGCTGGAAGATTTCTGGATTTTTTTTTCTGTGTGACCAAGTTCTGAAGCTTGGGGGTCTAGATGGATTTGTAAAAGAAAAGGCATCATTGTTTGAATACTATCTCCCACCAGCTGTTTTTCTCCTGGTTCAGATATTTAAATGGAACTTGCTCCATGGGCCAAATATAATCTATTCACATTTTTCAAGACTTGACTTCTTGTTTGAATGTTAGGCTAAGGTCAGAATTCTTGTGCCCTTTTCCAGAGACAAACTGACTTTAGGACAGGCGTGCAACTACAAAATGCTGTTCAGTGCAATAAATATGAAAATACTTACATTCCCTGGGGAATTATAAAGCATAAATCATGTCTCTAAAGAGTTAGGACAAGCTTATATGAAAAGCATTCTAAGTGGAAAATTTTAAATAAATATAAGGTGACTAATACTACAATCTCTCACCAAGTTCTGATCCAAAAAATGTTGCCACTGATTTAACACATTCTGGGGCATTAGAATTACCAACCTGAATAACTAAATAGCAGAATGATGAACAGATAGTAAAGGATTCACTAAATTATCTAAATGTGTTTCAGTTACACACATTTGTTAAACTGGTCAAAGCAGCTGCTTTGTTTTTTTGTGAATTCTTTTTTTAATGCAACTTAAAAGAATCATCAACAAGAGGATTCTCTCTAAGCCTGAAATGAAGTACAGCTGTGACATCCTGCTGTGAATCTGGATCCATTCATCAGGCTAATATTAACAGATTTGGGGACGGGATGTAGAGGAGGTGAAAGCAAATGCTTGGAAGAGTAAGGAGCCATGGGATTATTACTCTATAGCTAAGACCATAAAAGCAACACTGAAATAGTTATGAGTTCAACAGTTGTTTGCTCAGTGAATTCAAGAGTTTATTTAAAAGATACTAGTAATTACGGTTAAGTTCACACTTAAATATTAAACGTATGTTATATTATAAAGACAACAGTAAAACATCTGCTCTCTGTGTTTTTATCTAACAGACTCCAAAGTGACAATGTTAAAGCTCCCACAGAACTGAGATCCTCTAATTCAACCTCCTCATATTGAAGCTTGCTAACGGTATGCCTTAACTTGTGTTACTCTCAGTCACAAGGTGCATAAATAATTCCACAATTCCTCATTCTGATTCTTGGGATTAAGACTTGTGTACCTGGAAGACAGACAGACAGACAGACAGACAGACAGACAGACAGAGACAGAGAGAGACAGAAAGACAAAGAGACAGGGGGGAGAGGCTGAATGTATGTCTGTGTCTGTGTCTTCCTTAGAAGACATATGTCTTCTTTCTTTTACTTTAACTTGGAATAACAGATTCTTAACAAGTTGGAAGAAACTTTACAGTCATCTAGTATAATCTTCTCCCACACTATGTAATAATCCTTTCTATAATATCAATTCAACTAGTGAACATTTAACAAATGTTTGCATAAGAAGTCAATGTCTAATATGGAGGGAAATAAATGAATGTTGATATAGTTCCTGCCCTGGGGGAGCTTAAAGTCTAGTATGAGGATATGTCAGAAAAATGCTTGAGAGATGAAGATAAATGACTCTCTTTGCCAAACTGAACTGAAATTCTATATTGGATCTGAGATGGGAAAAGCCATTAATGATTATAGGATCAGGAAATTCATGGATAAGGTAGAATTTGATTGGGCTTTTAAAATGGTGGTCCTTTAGAAAGATCCAATAAGTAGCAAGGGTATAGAAGCTATTCTAAGTATAGACAGCAATATAGTCTGGTGAAATACAATGTAAATTGAGGTATCACAGCATATAGATGATTGAAAAAGGATTTATTAAGTATTAAGTGTGCCAAAAAGTGTGGTAAATGCTGAAGATGGAGAACAGACAGTCCTTGCTCTCAAAGAGATCACACTCTAGCTGAGGGATACAATCTATTAAAAAGATTTAAAAACAAAGGTTCAGAGGCAAGGAGGATAGACTCTTGAGGTCTTAAAGATTCAATGACAATCTTAGAAAAATTAGAGTTGATAGATATATGGAGAAAAATAAATAGGGACAAAAGGAATACACCCTCTTTTCAGCAGCACATGACACATTCACAAAGATTGACCATACTCTAGGTCATAAAAACAGGACATACAAATGCAGAAAAGCAGAAATAATACATGTAACCTTTTCAGATCATAAGGCAATAAAAATAATGATCAGTAAGGGTACATGGAGAGCAAAATTAAAAATCAATTGAAAATTAAATACTATGATACTCCAAAATCAGTTAGAGAACAAATCATAGAAATAATTAATAATTTCATTGAAGAAAATGACAATGGTGAGAAATCCTTTCAAACCTTATGGAATGCAGCCAAAGCAGTATTGAGAGGAAACTTCATATCCCTGAGTACATATATTAACAAACTAAGGAGGGCAGAGATCAATGAATTGGATATGCAAATCAAAAAACTTGAAAGAGAACAAATTAAAAAACCCCAGAAGAAAACCAAATTAGAGATCCTAAAAATTAAGGGTGAAATTAATAAAATTGAAAGTGATAGAACTATTGAACTAATAAATAAGACTAGAAGCTGGTACTTTGAAAAAAGAAACAAAATAGACAAAGTACTGCTCAATCTAATTAAAAAAAGATAAGAAGAAAAGCAAATTAACAGTATCATAGATGAAAAGGGGGACCTTAACTCCAATGAAGAGGAAATTAAGGCAATCATTAAAAACTTCTTTGCTCAATTATATGGCAATAAATATGCCAAGCTAGGCAATATAGACAAATATTTACAAAAATATAAATTGCCTAGACTAACAGAAGACGAAATAGAATTGTTTTTTTAATTTTTATTTGGTCATTTCCAAACATTATTCATTGGAAACAAAGATCATTTTCTTTTCTTCTTTCCCCCCCCCCCCCCCTCTCCCACAGCCGACGTGCAATTCCACTGGGTATGACATGTGTTCTTGATTCAAACCCATTTCCATGTTGTTGGTATTTGCATTACAGTGTTCATTAGAGTCTCTCCTCAGTCATATCCCCTCCACCCCTGTAGTCAAACAGTTGCTTTTCATTGGTATTTTTACTCCCACAGTTTATCTTCTGCTTGTGGATAGTATTTTTTAGATCCCTGCAGATTGTTCAGGGACACTGCATTGCCACTAATGGAGAAGTCCATTACCTTCGATTGTACCACAATGTATCACTCTCTGTGTACAATGTTTTCCTGGTTCTGCTCCTTTCGCTCTGCATCACTTCCTGGAGGTTGTTCCACTCTCCATGGAATTCCTCCACTTTATTATTCCTTTTAGCACAATAGTATTCCTTCACCAACATATAACACAATTTGTTCAGCCATTCCCCAATTGAAGGGCATCCCCTCATTTTCCAGTTTTTGGCCACCACAAAGAGTGCAACTATGAATATTCTTGTACAAGTCTTTTTCCTTATTATCTCTTTGGGGTACAAGCCCAGTAGTGCTATGGCTGGATCAAAGGGCAGACAGTCTTTTATCGCCTTTGGGCATAGTTCCAAATTGCCCTCCAGAATGGTTGGATTAATTCACAACTCCACCAGCAATGAATTAGTGTCCCTACTTTGCCACATCCCCTCCAGCATTCACTACATTCCATAGCTATTATGTTAACCAATCTGCTAGGTGTGAGGTGATACCTCAGAGTTGTTTTGATTTGCATCTCTCTGATTATAAGAGATGAAGAACACTTTTTCATGTGCTTATTAATAGTTTTGATTTCTTTGGCTGAGAACTGCCTGTTCATGTCCCTTGCCCATTTATCAATTGGAGAATGGCTTGGTTTTTTGTACAATTGATTTAGCTCTTTGTAAATTTGAGTAATTAAACCTTTGTCAGAGATTTTTATGAAGATTTTTTCCCAATTTGTTGCTACCCTTCTGATTTTAGTTACATTGGTTTTGTTGGTACAAAAACTTTTTAATTTGATGTAGTCAAAATTATTTATTTTACATTTTGTGACTCTTTCTAAGTCTTGCTTGGTTTTAAAACCTTTCCCTTCCCAAAGGTCTAACAGGTATACTATTCTGTGTTCACCTAATTTATTTATAGTTTCCTTCTTTATATTCAAGTCATTCACCCATTCTGAATTTATCTTGGTGTAGGGTGTGAGGTATTGATCCAAACCTAATCTCACCCACACTATCTTCTAATTTTCCCAGCAGTTTTTATCAAATAATGGATTTTTGTCCCAAAAGCTGGGGTCTTTGGGTTTGTCATAAACTGTCTTGCTGAGATCATTTACGCCAAGTCTATTCCGCTGATCCTCCTTTCTATCTCTTAGCCAGGACCAAATTGTTTTGATAACCACTGCTTTATAGCATAGTTTGAGATCTGGGGCTGCAAGTCCTCCTTCCTTTGCATTTTTTTTCATGATTTCCCTGGACATCCTTGATCTTTTGTTCTTCCAAATGAACTTAGTTATGTTTTTTTCTAATTCAGTAAAGAAGTTTTTTGGTAGTTCAATGGGTATGGCACTAAATAAGTAAATTAATTTGGGTAGGATTGTCATTTTTATTATGTTAAAGAAATAGAATTCTTAAATAATCCCATATAAGAAAAAGAAATCCAACAGGCCATCAAAGAACTCCCTAAGAAAAAATCCCCAGCCCTGCTGGATTCAAAAGTAAATTCTATCAAACATTCAAAGAACAGCTAATCCCAATACTATACAAACTATTTGACATAATAAGCAAAGAGGGAGTGCTACCAAATTCCTTTTATGACACAAATATGGTACTGATTCCAAAGCCAGGCAGGCCAAAAACAGAGAAAGAAAACTACAGACCAATCTCCCTAATGAATATAGACACAAAAATCTTAAATAGGATACTAGCAAAAAGACTCCAGCAAGTGATCAGGAGGGTCATTCACTATGATCAAGTAGGATTTATACCAGTAATGCAAGGATGGATCAGTATCAGGAAAACCATCCACATAATTGACCGTATCAACAAGCAAACCAACAAAAATCACATGATTATCTCAATCGACGCAGAAAAAGCCTTTGATAAAATACAACACCCATTCCTATTAAAAGCACTAGAAAGCATGGGAATAGAAGGGTCTTTCCTAAAAATAATAAACAGTATTTATCTAAAACCATCAGCAAACATTATCTGCAATGGGGATAAAGTAGATGCATTCCCAATAAGATCAGGAGTGAAACAAGGATGCCCATTATCACTTCTACTATTTGACATTGTACTAGAAACACTAGCAGTAGCAATTAGAGAAGAAAAAGAAAATGAAAGTATTAAAATTGGCAATGAGGAGACCAAGCTGTCACTCTTTGTGGATGATATGATGATCTACTTAAAGAATCCTAGAGAATCAACAAAAAAGCTAGTGGAAATAACCAACAACTTTAGTAAAGTTGCAGGATACAAAATAAACTCCTATAAGTCATCAGCATTTCTATATATCTCCAACACATCTCAACAGCAAGAATTAGAAAGAGAAATCCCATTTAAAATCACCCTAGACAATATAAAATACTTAGGAATTCATCTCCCGAGACAAACACAGGAACTATATGAACACAACTACAAAACACTCTCCACACAACTAAAACTAGACTTGAGCAATTGGAAAAACATTAACTGCTCATGGGTAGGATGAGCGAATATAATAAAAATGAATATGCTACCAAAACTTATTTATCTATTTAGTGCCATACCCATGGAACTCCCAAAAAATTTCTTTACTGATTTAGAAAAAACCATAACAAAGTTCATTTGGAAGAACAAAGGATCAAGGATATACTGGGAAATCATGGAAAAAAATACAAAGAAAGGTGGCCTGGCAGTCCCAGATCTCAAACTCTATTATAAAGCAGCGGTCATAAAAACAATTTGGTACTGGCTAAGAGACCGAAAGCAGGATTAGTGGAATAGACTTAGGGTAAATGATCTCAGCAAGACAGTTTATGACAAACCCAAAGACCCCAGCTTTTGGGACAAAAATCCACTATTTGATAAAAACTGCTGGAAAAATTGGAAGATAGTGTGGGAGAGATTAGGTTTGGATCAACACCTCACACCCTACATCAAGATAAACTCAGAATGGGTGAATGACCTGAATATAAAGAAGGAAACTATAAGTAAATTAGGTGAACACAGAATAGTATACCTGTTAGACCTTTGGGAAGGGAAATTTTTAAAACCAAGCAAGAGTTAGAAAGAGTCACAAAATGTAAAATAAATAATTTCGATTATATCAAATTAGAAAGTTTTTGTACAAACAAAACCAATGTAACTAAAATCAGAAGGGAAACAACAAATTGGGAAACAATCTTCATAACAAAAACCTCTGACAAAGTTCTAATTACTCAAATTTATATAGAGCTAAACCAATTGTACAAAAAATCAAACCATTCTCCAATTGATAAATGGGCAAGGGACATGAGTAGGCAGTTTTCAGTTAAAGAAATCAAAACTATTAATAAGCATATGAAAAAGTGTTCTAAATCTCTTATAATCAGAGAGATGCAAATCAAAACAACTCTGAGGTATCACCTCACATCTAGCAAATTGGCTAACATGACAGCAAAGGAAAGTAATGAATCCTGGAGGGGATGTGGCAAAGTAGGGACATTAATTCATTGCTGGTTGAATTGTGAATTGATCCAACCATTTTGGAGGGTAATTTAGAACTATGCCCAAAGGATGCTAAAAGACTATCTGCCCTATCTGCTGGATCAAAATCCAGCCATAGAACTGCTGGGTTTGTACCCCAAAGAGATAATAAAGGAAAAGACATGTACAAGAATAGTCCTATTCTGATTTTACTTTCAGCAAATGGAAAAATCTTGTATGGTTATCCCTTCTGACCTTGACTTTCAATCAGTATCTTATCTAAGTTTTGGGATAGGAAGCCTGCCTAGTACTTCAGTTCCTAAGGGGCTCAGTAGCTACCTTATTCCTAACCATCTTAAAAAGAAATGAGGACTTCTTTTGAGAGTCACTACCTCTGGGCTCCCAATTCTGTTTCCACTTTTTCTTTTTTAATTTTATTTAGAATATTTTTCCATGGTTACATGATTCATGATCCACTCTCCCCGCTTTCTCTTCCCTCCTCCCAAAACAAACAAGCAATTCCTCTGGGTTATACATGTATCACTGTTCAAAACATATTTCCACATTGTTCATATTTGCAGTAGAGAGATTCTTTAATATCAAAACCCTAATCACATCCCTATCCCACTACATGGTCAATCACATATTTTCCTAATGCATTTCTAGTTCCACAGTTCTTTCCCTGGATGTGGATAGTGGCCTTTCTCCTAAGTTCCTGTGGATTGTACTGGATCATTGCATTGCAGCTAGTAGAAAAGTCTACTACATTCAATTGTGCCACAATGTACCAGTTTCTGTGCATAGTGTCCTCCTGGTTCTGCTCCTTTCGCTCTGCATCAATTCCTAGAGGTCTTTCCAGTTCACATGGAATTCCTCCATTTCTTTATTCCTTTACTGCTTCTATCTTTTCAACATGTTCCTATAGCTAATTTAGTTTTCTAGCCTGGTTTGCAAGATAAACAAAAGTTATCACTAACAATCACCTGCCTTTTTTTCCGGGGGTTAAGTAGCACCCCAATTTGCTAGTGAATCTCCAATGTTCTGATTGCTACACCTGTTTTTTTCCTATGTGAATCATTACTAAATACTAAGTATTTTGAATGGTTGTAAATTTTATTTAGAAGTCTCTGCAATGTTCAGGGGCTTGAGGAAATAGTCTGTAGTCTGTTCTCTGAAAAGGAATTATTATATATCACTTATGAAAAAGACCTTCCTAAATTGTATCATTTTCATCCATTACTGGACCAACCATTTCTCAACATTGATTTCTCTCCATTTCCACCCTCAGAAACCTTTTCTTTGAAATGCAAATTAAAACAACTCTGACTAATAAGAAAAAGACATGTACAAGAATATACATAGCTGTGCTCTTTGTGGTGGCAAAAAAACTGGAAAATGAGGGGATGCCCTCCAATTGGGGAATGGCTGAACAAATTGTGGTATATGTTGGTGATGGAATACTATTGTGCTCAAAGGAATAATAAACTAAAGGAATTCCATGGGAACTGGAATGACGCTCAGGAATTGATGCAGAGTGAAAGGAGCAGAACTAGGAGAACATTATACCCATATACTGATACAATGTGGTATAATCAAATGTAATGGACTTCTCTACTAGTAGCAATGCAGTGGTCCTGAACAACCTGGAGTGATCTACAAGAAAAAACACTATCCACATTCAGAGGAAAAACTGTGGGAGTAGAAACACAGAAGAAAAACAACTGCTTGATTACATGGATTGAGGGGGGATATGATTGGGGATATAGACTCTAAATGAACATCCTAGTGCAGACATCAACAACATGAAAATAGGTTCTGATCAAAGACACATGTAATACCCAGTGCAATTGCATGTCTGATACAGGAAGGGGGAGGGGATGAGAGGGAGGGAAAGAATATGATTCTTTTAACCAAGGAATAATGTTCTAAATTGACTAAACAAAACAAAAAACAACTCTGAGGTACCACCTTGCACCTAGCAGACTGGCCAACATGGCAGCAAAAGAAAGTGATAAATGTTGGAGGGGATGTGGCAAAATTGGGACACTAATACACTGCTTGATAGAGTTGTAAATTGGTCCCACCACTCTGGATGGCAATTGGAACTATGCACAAAGGGCTTTAAAAGAATGCCTACCCTTTGACCCAGCCATACCACCGCTGGGTTTGTACCCCAAAGAGATAATAAAGAAAAAAAAACTTGTACAAAAATATTTATAGCCACGCTCTTTGTGGTATCAAAAAATTGGAAAATGGGGGGGTGTCTTCAATTAGGGAATGGCTGAACAAATTGTAGTATATGTTGGTGATGGAATACTATTGTGCTCAAAGGAATAAAGAACTAGAGGAATTCCATGTGAACTGGAACGACCTCCAGGAATTGATGCAGAGCAAAAGGAGGAGAACTAGGAGAACATTGTACACAGAGATTGATACATAATGGCACAATTGATTGTAATGGACTTTTCTACTAGCAGCAGTGCAATGACCCAGGACAATTCAGAGGAACTTGTGAGAAAGAATGCTGTCCACATCCAGAGAAAGAACTGTAGAAATGGAAATGCATTAAAAAATATGTGATCAATCATTTAATGGGATAGGGATATGATTGGGGTTTTGATGTTAAAGGATTGCTCTTCTACTGATGTGAATAACATGGAAATAGGTTTTGAACAATGATATATTTATAACCCAGTGGAACTGCTTATTGGATTCCAAAGGGGGGGAAGAAATGGGGGGTAAGGGGGAGATAATAAATCATGGAAAAATATTCTAAATTTTAAAAAAATAAAAAAGTTTTTCCCCCCTTTGGAGCTTTCTTCCCGAAACTTTCTAATAATTAGAGCGGTCCAAAATATGTAAGGTTGTGGTTTTCTCTTTAGTGGAAGTCTTAGATATATGATCACCATTTGGTGATATTAGTCAAATAAGAGTTGCTTATTAAACCTACTATATGCTAGTCTCTGGGACAAGTACAAATAGTTTTCCTGTTAGAAAAGGTAAATACCCTGAGTAATACCTCACTATAATCCAGACTATTGGAGAAGATGAATTGTTCTTAGGTGATATTAAAGAAGTATCATAGAATCTGTGAAAAGAAGGAACCTTAGAGGCTATCTAGTCCAACCTGAACAACATCCCTGGCAAGTGGTCAGCTAACCTTGACTTTCACTGTGGTCGGTGAATTTCCCTTTTGTCCTCCCAATTACACATTTTCAAAGTTGAAAGAGACACTAAAGATAATATAGTCCAAACTATACCTTCAATAAAGGGAGTAAAGAAAAAAATTAAGAATAGCTTCAAAAAATTGTAATCATTAGAAAGTTTTTCCTGAAACAAAAGTTTGAAGTTGCCTCCTGGCAACTTTTACTCAAGGCCTCTGCTTTTGCCTTTTAAGAATAAAAAGAACAAGTCTAATTCCTCTTGTATATTAAATCCTCTCCTAAGCCTTATTTTTCATTGGTTAAACATCTTCAGTTCCTTCAGCAGATCTTTATATGGCATAGGATTTAGGGCCTTTACTATTCTGCTGGCCCTCCTCTGAATATCCTATTAATTAGTCCATTCTAGCATGTAGTATATAGAACTGAACATTCAAATGTCTGATCAGGGTAGTGGATAATAAAAATATCACTTCCATGTTCCATGAAATGAAGTCCCAAATTCAAAATCACAGTCCAAAATTACATCTATGTTGCTTATATCTTTATCCCATCATTGAAAAAAATTAAATTGATAAAAAATATCCTCTATGAATAAAACTCACTTTAACTCCAAATTTTCCCTCACTTTCTCCATTCATATTCTTTCCTTAACATAAACCTTGTTCTTCCTAGATCATACTACATCACCTCTATTGGTTTTCCTTCTATCACTGAACCTTTTCCTTTTCTTACCCTATATAGGGGAAGAAGAAATAGGAACCTGTTTTTTGCTCCCTAGCACTCTTCTGGGCAAAGAATTTATCAGTGTAATTTAATTTTTTTTCCTATGCATTTGTACTGCTACCCTCTCCAATTACTGCCACCACCTGTCTCACCAAAATCCATATGTATCTTCCTAAATTATTTCATAACTTGATTCCCATTTTGCCTCTCCAACCTATCTTCCAACATCCTTGATTTCATCGTCCATTTAACAAACTGATCACAAAGCTCCTTCCCCTCTCCAGTCACACTATCATTTTCACTCTCCATAACCCATTCACAAATGGATTTAACATTACTGTATATAATTTATTACTTATTTTAAATATTTTATATTTTTCTATGTTGGGAGTCCTACAAGAATACAGACGGCTTTCTGCTGTTTAAAAATAAAGGCTCTACCTGGAAGAGATGGAGAGAAGGCTGTGGTCTAAACTGTGATTAGAAAAGATAAAAAGAATTCTTTGCTGAAGATAAACCAGTTCACCTAGAAAACAAATTCTGAAAGCTGGAAAGATGGAAAGAGGAATGGCTTCCTTTAGGAAATTCTTTAGAGCAACCCATAAAAGGGATCATGATAAAGGTGTAACAAATTCTGGCATTCTGAAGACTTTCCTTCAATATTGCTCAGTATATCCACTACCAGTTTTGAGCCATGAACTCCAATCATTGGCTCCTAGTTATGCTCCTACAGATTTAAAGCTCCTTTGGACCAAGCCTTTTTGCCCCAAACTTACTTATCTCTCCAGCTCTGTTAACCATTTGGTAATCCCCTTTGGAGTGAGCATAATTCCATTCCAGATTCTGATCCTTCATAATTATGTAGCCTAGGGTTAATCACAACCTATTTGAGAATCAATTTTCTCAATTGTACAAGGGAGGTGAGAATATGTGAAATACTTACCTATGAGAAAAGCCCTTTGCAAACCTTCAAAGGCCAAATTAGTGACTTGGGTGAATCCAAGGACTGACCATGATGCAGAGTGTTATATTCAGATGCTCTTGTGAAATGAATGAATCAGCATTTTTGACAAAGCAGTTATCCCAAACATTGAAAATCAAAAGTAGTCCCTTTTAAACAACATTTTTGAAGTATTTCCATTAGCACATGCCACTAAAATGTAAAATCAAATCAAATGATATGCCATTATCCACATAAAAATCACTAAAGAAAGTTTCATTAACTTTCTACCTGGCTATCAAATAAGTAAAAAGTATTTATCCAATCAACTCCTAATAAAAATGCAGCATTACCAACAACATAGTTTACAATTATGTAAATATGAAAGCTCATTCCCTCATCTTTTTCTTGCCTTAAGGTTCTGCAAATACCATTAAAACTAGTGGTCCTCCTCAAGCAAGGGACTTAATCTCTTTGGGTCCCAGATTCTTCACCTACAGAATTAGGGGGCTGACCTAAAGCCCTTTAAAATCCTTTTCAGATCTAAACCTTTGATCCTGTTCTTTACCTCTACCTGGTCTCAGATATAAGTATGTTTCCTATCAACTTACGAATTTCACAAATTATCATTCCTAAAGAAACTTAATGAGCTGAATACATATTCCCTATAGAACCTCAAAGAAAGGACTTTAGAAATCATTTAGTCTGACTTCTCACCTAATATTACAGTATCTACCCTGATAAGGAAGTCCAGTACTTTGCAGGGCAATCCAATCCATTCTTAAGTTGTGAAAAATGTCTCTTTAGAAAGAACTAAAATCTGCTTTCTGTAACTTCTGCTCAATGGTGAGAGGTGTGGAAACCATGTCAGCTGAGAAATTGCTGAAGGAACTGGAAATGTTTAGTTTGGAAAAGAGAAGACTAAGGGGAGACATTATATCTGTCTTTATATACTTGAGAGTTGACATGTGGAAAAGGGAGTAGACTTGTTCTGTATTCCTCTGGAGGATATTATGTATGTAAAGTGTTTCACAAACCTAAAAGTGCAATATTTCAGCTATTACTGAGAGGCAGCATGGGACAGGGGAAAGAATGCTGGATTTGCACACACACACACACACACACACACACACACACACACACCAAGGACAGGAAAGCAACATAGACTTAATAATTCATCAACAGAAGGTATAGCAAGATCCAAGGATCTTTAGTTTTCACTGGAATACTTTGCATAGAGTGGGGCAGCCTATCACCATTGGGAAGGGTATAATAGGAAACCTAAAGGAGAGAACAGAACAGGGATTCAGGATTTCTTCTCACAAGATAGGGGTAAGGAGGCATTGTTGATGGGCTCTTAGAAGGCAATGTTTCCTCTTCTATGAAATAAGATTAGGCAAGATGATTAGAGGATGGATTCAGCTCTATGTTATCTTGTGATTCTATCTATATTACAGGTATTTTATCTGCACTCTAGCACACAAAACAAAGCTACTCTCTCTCTTTTACAACTAAAAACTTTCAAATATTTGAAGACAGCTATAACATTTCCAGCTCCTACAATCATTCCTCAAAAAACATGGTTTCTAGATTCCTTATAACCTCTTAACACATCTCAGGTTTGCATGTCCTTGAAAACAAACACCTACAAATGAAAATGTGTCACACACAGTATAATGATACTACTACCTCCCTTGATCTGGAGTAATATTTTTTTAATTAAAACCTAATTTCATATTATCTTTGAGACAGCTGCATCATAATCAGGAATGTGCTAATAAATTAACAATTAGCTCTCAAAAAAAAGTATGCACAGGACACACTTTTAAGTTTAAACTGCATTGCTAACTTTTCTCCTTCCCTTTCTAAAGTCTATAAAATCAATAAGTCAGTCAAGCCCTGACTGACAGAAATTTGACAATTTCTGAGACATAAATGCTCCACATCCAAAATTTAAAAATTTAACAATGCATGGCAGTCTAATATAATGAGTCGAGTACAGACTTGGATTAGAAACCCGTCTTGGATATTTACTAGCTCTTTAACCTTAGGCAAAGATATTTTAAACTCTCGGGGCCTCAGTTTCCAGATATGTAAAATGGGGGTTTGGCCTAGATCACCTACAAGGTCCCTTCCAGCTCTATATCTGTGCTCTATAATTTCCTATTGACTAAAGATAATGCAATTAGAGTCATTTATTATTACTCCCAATTGCTTATGATTTAACCTCATATTTGCATATATGTTGTGCAGTTTAAAAAGTTATTTCATTGCTTTCAGTTTTAGATTCAACTCTAATGGCCTACAAAAAAAATTTCTTCAGAATTATGAATCATATATTAATTTGCATGGCTTTTTAAAAGCTGGTTATTTAAGAGGGGGCAAAATTTTTTACTATAAAGAATTGAAATAGGCTCTTTCTTTGAGAAGCTGGCAGAGATGGGAAGTTTAACTAATGGTGAATATGGTAAATACAGATTTATCACTGTAAATGCCAAAACTGTAAGGATAATTTTAGTGTTTTAACTTAAAATCTAAAATAAGTGGTTGCCATGGGAAATTCCCAAATATGAAAATACCCAAGTGAGCTGGGATCTATGGAAATTTTACTTAATAAAAAAAGAAGGAATTAAGGGAAGGGGAGAGAGAGAGAGAGAGAGAGAGAGAGAGAGAGAGAGAGAGAGAGAGACAGAGAGAGACAGAGAGAGACAGAGAGAGACAGAGAGACAGAGACAGAGAGAGACAGAGAGAGAAAGAAAGAGACAGAGAGACAGAGAGAGAGTGAGAGAGAGTGTGTTAACTTAAACTGCTCTGCCTAAGGTTGAGCCAAGCAGTAGTTAAAGGCCTAGGCCAAAGTGGCCTCCCTGGGCCTAAGGAAGAGCGAGTCAGTCTTATTACTCACCACAAGACCATCTTCCAAGCTGGATTCTTCCACTCCAAACTGAAATTACTTTCCAAATTGTCTCCTGACTTTTTACCCCTTCCTTTTAAAGAAATTTTCTCTTATGTCAACTCCCCTAAATTTTCATGTCTACCAATCACAGTAGACACTTTTTTCCAGGACTGCCCATTCTTAGTTTTCACCACTCTTTAGTTCACACCTTCTCTGGTTAGATTATATCTTCTGAGTACTTCACGCCTCTTTGTTAAGCTTGCCTTTTGTAAGTTACTTGACCTTTTTGTGATTAATTTAACCTTTACAGTTACTTAACACCTTTTTGTATTAGATCTAAAAATAGGCCTATCTTAAGGTTCTAGCTTCACTATAAGGTATGAGCTAGGGACTTCCATTGTTCAATCAGGAATTTACAACTTTATCTTCCCCTAAGGCACTGTCTGAGTAGGGTGGAGTAATTTTAAAAATTCCCAATACATTCCTGATCAAGTATCTCCATTGTTACAATAGGGAAATAGCTTAACCAAATCTTCTAAGGTACAGTCTGAGTTGTTTTTAAGATTCACATCACCAGCAGGGAGCCTCATCATTCCACTGTAGGTTCACAATAACACAGTTTCTTTGCTGCACTGTTGACCATCAGTGGCAGACTGATGTGTAGTCCTTTGAGAGAAGTTGAAGATGAAAATGAAAAGATGAATAAAATAAGCTTCAAGTGTATTACTCATATGTTTCCTTTCTTAGAAAAATAAAGTTTCCCACCTTCCTGACCTTAGTTTTGAGGGAAAATTAAGGGTTGTAGTTGCTTCATGATTCTTAAAAACCTTATAACTTTGTGTTTTTTTAACTATGTAAAAAAAGTGAACACCCATGAAAGTAAGTTGTGACCATAGCCTTTAAGTTGAAGATCATAGAGAAAATTGTTTAGTTCAGGAAGGTGACAGAGTCCACAAAATAAAGATATTTATAACACCATTTAAAATGTCAGAGCAGACATACTTATGTAAGAGTTTTAAAGCCCATGATATGGCTTTGAAACATGGATCAAAGCAGCAGGATGTTTTCTTATTTCTTACAAGTTTCAACTATACTTTTTTGCCTCTCTTTCAAGCCCAGAACTCCATGATGGTCATCCCATAGAATGGGAAATTACTGAAAAAAATCAATGATTTATCAATGAAATATCATTGTGCTTTTAGAAATAACAAATATAAGGAAATTTAGAGGAATGAGGGCAGACTTAAGATGAACTGATGCAGAGTAAAGCAAGCAGAATCTGTAGTATGATATGGAGAGTGACTACAATAATGCTAATGGACTCTGAATAAGAGTAATGACGGCTCTTCTGCCCTAGAAAATTGAGGATGAAACATACCTCCTTCCTCATCATAGAGGGAGCCAATGGCTGTGGAATATGGCATATATACTGTCAGACTCAGTCCTATACCTACTGTTTTTCCTTCAAAGTTTTTTCCTTATTACAGAAGAGGAGTCAATGGTAGAAGAAGGCCAAGGGCAATTAAAAAAAGGATTGTGGAAAAATAAATGACTTGATTTCAAGTGGTTACTAGGAATGTTAAAAATTGTAAATGCCAAAAACAGTAAAGGTTTTGGCCAAACTGGTAAAGATAATTTTTAGTGTTTTGACTTAAAATCTAAAATTAGTGGTTGCCATGGGAAATTCCCAAATATGAAAAATACCCAAGTCAGCTGGGGACGTATGGAGATCTTAATTAATATAAATGAAGGAATTAAGGGAAGGAGAGAGAGAAAGAGAGAGAGAAAGAGTGAGAGAGAGAGAGAATAACCAAGCAGTAGAAAAGGATCGAGGCCAAAATGGCCTAGGCCTGAGCCTAAGGGAGAGCGAGTCAGTCTTTATCACTCACCACACGATCATCTCCAAGCAAGCTCTAGTCCTCCACTGAATCTCCTGAACTGAGTTCAGAGTCTAACTCTACACTGAATTCAATTTCAAACTCCATTCAAATGTCCTCACTTCAACTCTGAACTCCAACAACCAAATTACTTTTTACCCCTTCCTTCCTTTTAAAGAAATTTTCTCTTATGTCATCTCCCCTAAATTTTTCATGTCTACCAATCACAGCAGACACTTTTTCCCAGGACTGCCCATTCTTTAGTTCTCATCTTCTTTGGTTCTCACCTTCTCTGGTTAGATTAAATCCTCTGAGTACTTCACACCTCTTTTGTTAAGCTTGCCTTTTGTAAGTAGCTTGACCTTTTAGGTACAATTTAACCTTTACAGATATTTAACACCCTTTTGTATTAGATCTAAAAATAGACCCAGCTTAAGGTTCTACCTTTACTATAAGATATGAGTTGGGGACTTTTCACTGTTTCCATCAGGAGTTTATAACTTTATCTTCCCCTAAGGCACTGTCTGAGTAGGGTGGAGTAATTTTAAAAGTTCTCAATACATTCCTGATCAAGTACCTCCATTGTTAAAAATGAGGAATAGCTTAATCAAGTCTTCTAAAGTAGAGTCTGAGTAGTTTTAAGATTCACAACTCCCCCTGATGATCATTGGGAGACTAGTCTCCTCATTGATCATTTAATATAATCATCTTATAGTCCTAAACGCACTTCTAACTACAGATGTATACAATATTCAATTTTCTAAGAGGAAATTACAGTAATGAGGGAGGAATAGAAAAGAAAGAAAGCAAAACCAATGTTTTGCTAGGCACATTGACAAAAAGCCAAATAAAGGGCATAAAAGTGTATATTTACAAATAAATGTTCAATCAAACTGCAGTTCAATCAACCACACCCAAAGTTCATTCTTGATCTTCTTGATGTAGTGTGGTTTTTCTGGCATCTTTCTGCAACAGTTCATTCTCTGGATTTAGGAGTTAGCAAGCTTCTTCCTTGAAGATCTTTCTCGAACAAAAAATCAAAATCTTGGATTTTTATTAAAATACAATCCCCCTGAAGTGGGTGTTAAAAAAAAAACTTCCAGTTCAGCTCAGGATGCAATGTTGAGTTATGGGGATGTATGAGTTAATTATCAAAAGAAGAGAAAAAACAACCAAAAACATAAGGGAAAAAAAATTCAAAATAGGCCCTATATAGGTCCAATTTAAAGTAATTTCTATCCCACAAGTCTGTAGGACAGAATGCAGTAATATTTCACTTACCCATTTGCAGCCAAGACTACAGGAAGTTGCCATAATATAAGAAAGAAAAGGAACTAGAATTTTATTTTGATAGGGAAGTGTCATTCCCTTGTCTGATTTTTTTCTCATTCTTAGGGCTATAGGGAACTGGTATGAGAGTCAAATTTTGGTACTTGTCTGAGTACTTCACAAAGGGGGTAGATACAAGGAAGTCCTAAAACTTAACATATGTCAAGTGTCGCAACCTCGAGTCTCATATTAGTATTTCCTGTGTGATCTTTTTGGCACTATTCAGGTTAAGTCTGTGCTCCATTTTATTCCATTTTCTAGAATCAGACACAAACATTAATTACAGTCCCATAACATATTATCAATAAATGGCAGGTTCCCATAGTTTAAAGCTTTCAGGTATGCATTGATATTATAGCAAGTATATATATATATATATATACATATATATATATATATAAAACTTTATTACTGCTGAAAAATAATATTAACTATATGTACCTTTAGTATAAGAAATGAGAAAAATAAAGGGAAAAAATCAAATATTCTAATCAAAATAAAAGAAAAGCAATAAAAAATAAGGGGGAAAAATCAATAATTCAATGTTTTTTTTAAAACATTATCCACTTGTCAATGGATTATTATCTCCAATGCATGTGATAGGATATAGTCAATCAGTCTCAACAGAAGATGCTCTCTTTACATGTGAGCAATGAATCCAAGAGTCCTTCTCTCCAATCTTTATAGATGTTGGAGTAGTTAACAATATTTGGAATGGTCCTTCCCAGGAAGGCTGGGTTGCTCCAGTGCACTTGAAATTCTTAATATACACTTTGTCTCCTGGGTTCAGGTCAGGAAGAGAAAAGTCTAGTGGTCCGGCTTGTACTGCAGCTCCAAATTCATGAAGTTCACACAGTTTGTGCTGTAATTCCTGTATATAGGAAGCAACAGTAGTATCTCCCCCTAATACTGATGTATATGCAGAGGTAAAAGGTTTAGCCTGTATAGGTGGATGTCCAAAAAGCATCTCAAATGGTGAGATGTGTAGGTCTTCTCTAGGCCTGCTTCTAAGATAAAATAGGGCCAGAGGGAGAATTTCAGGCCATTTTAAATGTGTCCTAGTGCATAATTTTCCAAACATAGTTTTAAGTTCTTTATTCATCTCAACTTGGCCTGAACTCTGAAAATGATATGGAACATGGAATTTGGGAGTTATCCCCAAGCAAGAATATATCTGATTTAGGACAGAATCAATAAAATGACTTCCAATATCTGAATCTCCTGAACTGAGTTCAGAATCTAACTCCACACTGAATTCAATTGCGAACTCCATTCAAATGTCCTCACTTCATTACCCAAATATTTTTGAACCCTCATAATACTATAAATGCATGAGTTTCTCAATAGAATTATTTTCTTAATTCTCTTATCAACATTTCCCAAATAAATACATTTTCTCTGTAATTCTAGTTAGCACAAGAAAAAGGACTAATTGTAGCTATCATTGTAGTTACTATATCAAAATTATTAAATATTCCATTCATGTATCCAGTTTAAGAGCAAATTCTCATCAGAAATTTTTCTGAACTTTAAAAAAAAATGAAGTGGGAAAACAAGGCATAATTACACCATTTTTGTTGCAGATGGTATTTCACTCTCAGTGAAAAGTACCATATTACTAAAGTCAAAAGTTTAAAAGAAAAAGAAACTGATTTCAACAATTTTAATTTCTCATATTTTTTGAGATGGTAAAATCAGATTATTGCTTTTCTTTTCTTAGAAAAAATTTCCACCCACAAAGATAAAGAAGATAACTATATATTATTAAATATATATAATAATAAATTATTAAAATGGGAAGAATTTGTTTTTGGTAGTAGGCCAAAATCAAGATATTAGTAGTTTCCAATGAGGTTCACATGTTTTTCATGGAGAAGATTCATGCTTGTGTTTCCTGATAAAATGCCGAAATCCATAAGAATAAATGAGTAACAATTTTTTCCATAAGAGACAAAAGACGTATAATGTTTCATGACACAACAAAAAAAGGTCTTTTTGTAACAACAAATGAAGAGAGACAGCTTGTTATACCACCTGTACTACACTATTTGCTGGTATTTTAATAGGCAATTAATCTTGATTTGATGGGATTTAGGATGGGGGGGCACATGTGTTCAAGCTATTATGTTATAAATCTCAAACATTTCAGCAAATGTCATCCTGATTGTTCCCCACTGCATAGAATACTATTAGTAAAATATTCAAGGTCAGGAACTTGGATTTTTTTATACAGAGTATTCAGGAAAACCAATTTATTGTTCTGTCTCAGTAAAAAGAGGTAATTTCTTTTGGAACTATATCATATTGGCAGCCAATCTAAGAAAAAACAGTTACAATTAGGCAATAGGTTTGGTAGGTGCATTAATTTGTCATGTAAAATTAAAGCGTGTACCCCACATCTCTCCACAGTAAAACTTTAAGTACAATACTTTATATTCCTTTTTTAAAAGTAGGTATACAAAGGTTTTCCAGCATAAAATCAATGAAGTCATTTCTTTGTACTTTTATCTATATAAAGAATTGAAGAAGTTTTGGTGGAATGCGAGAGTTAATATAAAAATATCTTGACTTTGAATGACACTAGTTTATTAGATGTCTGTGCTAAAAAACTAAGTAAAATTATCTCTTATTAAGAAAACCTGGTTTTAAACTAAATGAATATAAACCATCATACTCAATCCAATCACCTTTATATTCAAAAGTATTTTTCTTTTGCTATTAACTTAAATAAGATAATCTTCATAACTCTAAAAGTTTCCAGTTTTAGAAAAATATATACTACAAACTGAGATTTTCTTTTCTGATTGACTTTGCAGCTGTATCAGGAAACATTCAGTATGGTCAGATATGTTTCATTTGTTACCTTCAAAGCAACTTCCTCCAAGAAAGAGTACTTCTCATGACAATGTTTTATTGCATTTTTCACTTCTTCATTTCATCCTCTGCATTTGGAAGGCATAGTCATTCTTTCCTAAACAATATTTCTTTAATGACCTAGAAATTACATTCAGAAATGTATTCCTTGAAAACCTCAGGAATGATTTCTTTAAAAGTCTGCTTTTGGTTTTGGAAAGACCTCCAAGAATTGATGCAGAGCGAAAGGAGTAGAACCAGGAGAACTTTATATACAGAGAAGGATACACTGTGGCACTGAACGTAAATGAACTATGGAAATGAGTTTTGAACAACGATACATGCAAAACCCAATGGAACTGCTCATCAGCTCTGGGAGGAGGGAGGGAGGAGAGGAAGGAAAGAACATGAATCATATAACATGGAAAAATATTCTAATTTAATTAATTAAATAAAATGTTAAAGTCTATTTTATTTTTATCTTCTTCCTTATCTGGTTTAATTCCACACACTCTAACCAATCTTCTAATACTTTAATTTGGAAACCCTGTATCTTTAAAAAAAAAAAAAAGAGGGGGGCCTATAGAATCCATAAACAAAACTTTCAATGGAATGGTAGTTCATGAAGTCTTCTACTATCTCTCATGTTTACATAATATAAGTGTCAAATTTCTTATCTTTTGAAACACAAATCCAAAGTTAAAGAACTAACCATGTGCCCAATGAGAGTTCCAATACTGGGCACTGGTTTAGTAGTTGACTAACAATGACTTAATAATTCATTTAACAATAGCATTAATAACAAGTGCACTTAGATAGCACTTTAAGGTTTTCCAAAGTGCTTTACAATTATGATCTATTTTGATCCTCACAACTACCATTATCCCTTCCATATTGCAGGAGTTATGGATGCATTACTCCTGCAATCTGAAAAGCAAAGTAAAATATTTTGGCTTTCCATTTGTATCAGAAAAGAAGTCTGAATATTTTTATATTCTTTTTATTTTATGGGATATTTACAATACCTTATTGTAAAATTTGGGTAAGAAATTTGGTCATAGGCTATATGTAAGTCAATATTAAGATATCTATCTCAAAATTTCTAGTCTTTTTGTGTCATCTGCTGGCCTTCAAGTTATTGTTGTAAACTTTAACTTTTTGCTAATTTTACCTTTAAAAAATAAATTGTGCATATTTAAGGTACTAAAACATAAAATTTGCTGACACTATATAATATTATACACATATTTATGCATTTCTGAGTTTCTAAACTTTTTTTGTGTCTTCTGCTGGCCTTTGTAGCTCAACTGTAACGTTGGCAAAACTCCTCCAAAATTCTATTTAATTTCTTTTGCCAACCTATAATATATTGAAACCAAAATGGGGAGGGTCACAGTGTGGAAGGGATACCTGTACTGCATATAATCGTTATCTTCATTTTACAGATGAGGAAACTCAGACAAGAAAAGGTTAAATGAATTTCTTTAGGTGGCACAGCAAGTAAGTGTCTGAGGCCAGATTTTTAACTCAATTCTTTCTACTTAAGATCCAGTCCTCTAAATACTATGTTACCTAGTTGCCTTATTCTTTCTATAAAAGGACTTAAGATTGGGTTCTTATCATAATCTCTTGTGGCCTATTTATAAAATTTCTCAGGAAAAATTTGAAGGACACTGTTTCTTAATTATTCTTTGGGACTATAAAATTTATGAGTAATTATCTTATCTAAATATTGTACCTGGCATAGTATAGACAATATGCCTACCAAAAAGTAAGTACCTAATAAATGTTTACTGAATAAATAATGTTGATAATTCTTATGCAAGGATTATACTTTGAGCATTAGTGATTTAAATTACTCTCATGGTTCCTTTTCAACAACAAGAAAAAAAAGCAAAAACTTCAAGTTTTTTATTTTAAAGTTATTACTAATTTTTATTTACTCCAGAAAAAGTAATGTGCATAAGAAAAATGACTCAGAAAGAAAAATCAAAACTGAAATTCAATAAAAAGTGAGTATCTAACTCCGCTGATGGGAGTGAGGGGAAGCGATATAAATTATAGATGACACTATGTTATATGAACTGCTAAATAAATTTTGTAGAAAATTATATAGTACCAAGAAATAGGGTTAAGGAACTTACCTGAACTCCCCGAAATTATTATCCGTACAATTAAAATAATGCCTCAAATTAAATTCTGGAGTGGCAAAACTAACAAAAAGATTGAGGTAAAATAATTTTCTTGCCCAAGACAATGTAGGACATAAACAGGAAAAGTTTGTCATTCCATGGTGGTAGTAAGACCCTTGGAATCTCAGTTCAAATGCAAGAAGTAACACTAGTACTTGTAGCTGCAGGAGAGTCATAAGTTATAGTTCCAAGACCAAAAGTATTGATTTCACTTGTACCTGCAGGGTGTTAGGGTTCCTTGTATCAATTCCAGTGCAAAGAAGAGTGCTTATAGTCACTCACAAGAGAGCAGGGTCCTTGCTCAGTTCCAAGGTAGGAAGAATCACTAAGTGCATTTACAGCTATTGGAGAACAGGGACATAAGTTACAGTTCCACGGCTAAAAGGAGAGACAGCCCTTGTGGCTATAGGGGATCCTAGTCCCTTCCTGGGTAAAGACCAGTGCACAGGCCAGAAGAACAGTAACCAAACCTCTGATTGGATCATACCACTTTACAAACAAGAAATTTATAGGATCACTCTCCACCCTGCCCAAACTAGCTCAAAAACATAAGAGAAGCCAACTTTAATATGAAGTGAAAAGTCAAGAAATAGGTTAGAAAAGGGGACAAACAACAACAAAGAACCTGACCATGGAGTCCAATTTGACAGAAAGATCAAGATACAAACTCAGAAAGAGAGGATGTCAAAAGAGCTACAAGCAAAGTCTCCAAGTGAAAAATAGGAACTGGACACAAGTTCAACAAGAATTCCTGGAAGAGGTCACAAAGGATTTAAAAAAGAAAATAAAGGATATAGAAGGAAAAATTGGGAGTAAAACAAAAAGTTATGAAGAGAATCCAGACATTAAAAAACACAGTATCTTTAAGTTGCTCAAATGGAAAAAGAGATACAAAAGCTAACTGAAGAAAATAATTTCTTAAAAATTAGAATTCAGGGGGGAAAATTAGAATTGGACAAGTAAGAGAGGTAGTATGACTCCATTTAACATCAGGAAATAATAAAATAAAGTCAAAAGAAAAAAATAGAAGAAAATGTGAAATATCTTATTGAAAAAACAACTGGCCTAGAAAGTAGATTCAGGAGATAATTTAAGAATTATTGTGCTACCTGAAAGCAATGATTAAAAAAAAGGAATCTAGATATATTTCCAGAAAATATCAAGGAAAATGGCCTCAATATTCTAGAACCATTGACTAAAAAAGAAATTAAAAGAATACATCAATCACCTCCTAATAGGGATTCCAAAATGAAAACTGAAAACTCCCAGTAATATTACAGCCATATTCCAGAGCTCCCAAGTAAAGGAGAAAATATTGGAAGCAGCCAAAAAGAAATAAATCAAGTATCATGGAACCATAGCTAAGATCACATAATAGCAGCTTCCACATGAAACGAGTAGAGGGTTTAGAATATGATATTCCAGGGAGCAATGGAGTCAGCACTTCAACTGAAAAATCGCCTATCCAGCAAAATTGAGTATAATCCTTCAGGGAGAAAAAAAGACATTTAATAAAAATAAGGACACTTTTAAGCATTCCTAATGAAATCTGAATCCCTTATGATTTTCTATTCATCTCTTTTACCTCTTATTTTAAGAGATGAAAAGAAAAATCTGTCAAATATGAGACTCAAGAGAAGGGATTCAGTATGATTAAACTATTAACATTCTTATATGGGCAGATCATTATTAGTACAGTTAGAAAAGGTATATATAGACAGAGGGCATGGTGTATTTAAGACCTGAAGAATATTTACAGGCCAAAGACCTCTGGTGCATCTCAACTATTATTCTGATACAGTCACACTGATCAGTGATAAAGGCATATCCTAGAGAGATGTGCTGACTGTTTCTACAGTGTTCTCAACAGGCCATCAACAACCAAAGCTGATATACCTCAAGTTGAACTCAAACCCACTCCACTCTAACCTACTTTGTAACTGAAGAAGAGGTAGTGATGCCATAAGGCTCCTCTCATATGAAATGCTGATTCCTCCCAGCAGAAATCTACAAGGGAGGGGATCCACTGCTCTTATAGAAACTGACTGAAATCTTCTGGATTATATGGCAAGAGGAGGTTATCCCTTCCATCTCTATAAAATTGTCACAGAATGGACAAACAGAATGCTACTTATCTTATCAAAATAGTTTTCAGATAAGGATTGGGTGGCATATTGTTGTTCTCAAAGCATGACTCACTACACTCCCCTAAAATCCCCACACACAGACACAACAAAGAAATGTTTTTAAAATAATTAGCATGAGAGTAGAAATAGCTCATGTTCAACACTAAAGGGCAATTAATCTTTGGCCTTTCTGATTTGAAACTGGACTAATGTAATAGATGAGTTCACCAAAGTCATTGAACAGCTGACAATAGCTTTCATAGTTATCAGTCACCTGATTAAACTATTAACGTTAAGTGGCCCCACATTGTAGATGTAGAAAATGTATGAATGCTTTTAATTCTCTTCCTCTAATTCTTCCATGTCTCTTACTCAAGCTATTTTAAGTTAGGAAATCATCCCGACTTATGAAAATAAAATCACTTTTAAACAAATTTACTGAGTTTATTTCAATATTGCTTAAGAAAGGACAGTTCGGACGCATATAAGTCACAACGGGAAATGAATCTGGCAACTTGTAAAGGCATCTGCTGAACTCCAGGCTATTCCAAAATTCAAATGATTTCTTCATTTTTCTCAAATTTCTTCATTTCTGGTTTTTTATAATTTTTAAAAATGTACCCTGAACCCTGAAGTATTCAAAACACTTTACTTAATACAAACTGTAAAACATCCTGGCTTCTCTAATTTTAATTCAGGCTTATTTCTCAAACACCAATTAATTTCTTCAACAAGCTTATTATATACACATTACACACACACACACACACACACACACACACACACACATACACACACACACACACGGCACTGTTATGTTGCAAATAAGAAAAAAAATATTAAGTAACTATTGGATTGACCAGTACTTTATTTTATTTGTTTTTTCAAAGTATCAGCTTCTAATCTTATTTATTAATTCAATAGTTAAATTTCACTTTCAATTTGATTAATTTCTCCTTTAATTTTTAGGATTTCTAATTTAGTTTTTACCTGGGGATTTTTAATTTCTTCTCTTTCTAGTTTTTTTAATTTGCATGCAAAATTCACCAACCTCTTCTCTTTCTAGTTTTTTAATTTGCATGCCCAATTCACCAACCTCTTCCCTCTCTGATTTGTTAATATATGCACTCTGGGATATAAATTTCCCCTTGAGTACTATTTTGGCTGCATCCCATAGATTTTGATAGGATGTCTCCTCATTGTCATTCTCTTTGATGAAATTGCTAATTGTTTCTATGGTTTGTTCTTTAGCCGGTTTTGGAGAATCATATTATTTAATTTCCAACTAATTTTTGATTTGGTTCTCCCTGTACCCTTACTAATTATTATTTTTATTACATTATGATCTGAAAAAGTTGCCTTCATTATTTCTGCTTTTTTGCACTTGTTTGCCATATTTTTATGCCCTAGTACATGGTCAATCTTTGTGAATGTACCATGTGTTGCTGAGAAGAAGGTATATTCCTTTTTGTCCCTATTTATTTTTTCCACATATTTATTAACTCTAATTAGTCTAAGATTTCATTCACATCTCTTACCTCTTATTTATTTTCTGGTTTGATTTATCTAGATCTGATAGAGGAAGGTTCAGGTCTCCCACTAGTATAGTTTTATTATCTATTTCCTCCTTCAATTCCACTAGTTTCTCCTTTAGAAATTTGCATGCTTATACCATTTGGTGCTGTCAGATAATTTTAGGTTTGTGACTTTAAATCTAGATTTAAATGGTCGCCAAATAAAATTCCCAAGTCAGTCTGGAAATTTATGGTAATTTAATTAATATAGAGGGAAGGAATTTAAGGAGAAGGAGGAGAGAGGATATAGGATTTCTCCTACCTGGACTATGCCAGGAGGAGTTTTAAACTCCCCACCTCTAGATCTCTGAAGATTAGAGTCTTCTTTTAGAGGAAAAAGCTGGTAAGTAAAGGAGGATAATTCAGTCAGAAACTCATCACCGAACTGGACAATAGCTTGTAGCCACACTAAAATGCCAAAAGGCTCAGCACGCAGCTCTCAGCTAACTCTCCACCGCCAATCAGGGAAAGAGAGTCCTTGAGGGACAAAAAATCTCAAATATATAGACCTTTCATCCTTGTGTCTCCTCCTCTAAATTTTCACATCTACCAATCACATTAAAGGCTTTTTCTCCAAGACTGCCCATACTTTTAGTTCTCACCTTCTTTGATTTGATTATATCTTTGGAGTTACTTAACACTTCTTTGTTAAGTTTACCTTTTGTGAGTTATTTGACCTTTTTGTGATTAATTTAACCTTTATAGTTACTTAACACCTTTTTGTATTAGATCTAAAAATAGACATAGCTTAAAGTTCTAGCTTCACTATAAGGTGAGAACTAAGTACCTTTATTGTTCAATCAGGAGATTACAACTTCATCTTCCCCTTGGGTGTTGGTGGCCATTGCTGTGTTAGTTTTTTCGTTCCTTCCCAGGTAGAAATCTGAATGAGGAGAGTAGGCCAGTCTGTGTGTATCAAGCTACAGAGCAGTTTTGCCCTGAGGCTATTTTTAGTCGCCACCACATCTGCTGTGGGCAACCTGTCTCTTCTCTATCTCTGTGCCCAAGCTTTGTATTCCTCAGCCTCCTGAGGTTTGCAGTCTCACTGCTCTCAATGGTAAGTCTGTGGTGCTCTCAGCCAGCCACCAAGAACATTGAGTTTGCCCTCACATTTGCTCTGACTCTGGCATTGTAGGTGGAGTGGGGGAGGGGTAATCAGTTCACGCTTTGGTAGAAGTAATTTTACCCCCTTCTACCATGGAAATGCCCAAACCCTACCTACCTTCAATGCTGTGCCCTACGGTAGAGCCCCTTTGCTTATTTGATTTTGGTTTTTGTCCTTTTGAGGCATTTTATATTGGTCAGTGGTAAGGAGAAGAAGACCCATGCTTCTACTCTGAGGCCATCTTAGCCCATAAGTTTTAAGTAACTATTGGGCACAGAGAAGGGGGGGGGGGGGGAAGAGACAACAAAATAAACAACTTTAGATACATAGGAATAAAAGATCTTTCCACAAACTAAATGTAGCTACAGTAAGGAGAAACTATATGGAGGAAGGAGAGCATTTGAACCATGAAGGAGAGTCTATGCAGAAAATAGGACATTAGTTAGTTTAGTGGGATTATAACCTGTGTGAACTGGAGAAAGATTATTATCAGTTTGCCTGGGAAGAACTTTAAAAACCAGAGGATGCTGGACTATATCTCAGAGGCAAAAGAGTCAATGGAGTCAATGAAGTCCTTTAGGAAGATCAATTTAGCAGCTATGAAGAGAATGAATAGAAAATAAAGAAACTGAAGGCAAGGAGACCAATTATTACAATTAGACTACTGTAATAATACAAGCATGAGCTGTGCAGGCAGAGAAAAGAGGTCAGATAGTAGAGAACTGACAACTAATTAGATATGTATCACAAGTGAGAGTAAAGAGTCAAGGGTAGTTTGGGTCTAGTTTGGGCTTTATATAGAAGAGTTGATATTCTTACAAAATAATCTGGATGACTAAAACAATAGGATACCTGGACAGGAATATTAGAAGTGGGTTTAGGAAGAAATATCTGTTCTGTTTGAAATATACTGAGTTTCAAGTGCCTAAGGGTTATACAGGTAAAGATATCCCATAGGAAACTGGAGATGTAAGAAGCAAATTCAAAAGAGATAAGGATTTGATTTATTTATTCCCTTTATTAGTTCTTTCACCTTTTGAAAGATGAAATTATCATTCAGACAAGTCAAGGGGGTAGCTCAGTGGCCTAGAGATGGGAGATCTTAGGTTGAAATCTGACCTCAGATACTTCCTAGCTATGTGACCCTGGGCAAGTCAGTTAAGCCCCACTGCCTAGCCCTTACTGCTCTCCTGCCTTGAAATCAATACACAGTATTCCAAGACAGAAGCTAAGGGTTTAAAAAAAAAAAAAAGAGTTAGTGAAGCTGGGCCAGCTAGGTGCCTCAGTGGATTGAGAGACAGGCCTACAGATGGAAGGTCTTAGGTTCGAATATGACCTCAGATACTTCCTAGCTGTGGGACTCTGGGCAAGTCACTTAACCCCCATTGCCTAGGCCTTATTGCTCTTCTGTCTTGGAACCAATATATAGTATTGATTTTAAGGTGAAAGGTAAGGGTTTAAAAAAAAATCAAGTCAAGAAATTATCAGCCAATCTACTTCAAGCAGAAAGAGAGCTCTTGCAAATTTCTGGATAATTGAAGGTCCTTACCTCTGTGTTAGGTTTGTGATCAGTTTGCTTAACTCTTCTTCTATATCCTCCTTCAATCCAGATAGTCTCACTTTAAGTATTTGAATTTTATTAATTCTGCTTCACTCCAAACATCAGGGTTAAAAGCAATGGGTGAAAATTACAAGGAGGGAAATTAAGCCTTGAAGAAAATAAAACTTGCAAACAATTAGAGCTTGGAATTTAGTGGTTCGTCCCCACTAGCAATCTTCAAGCAAAGACTTTGTTTAGAATTTGGAATTTGGTGAAGAGAATTTCTGTCCAAGTTCACATTGCACTAGCTCACCAATGAATTGCCTTCCAACTTTGTGAAAAAGGGAATAGGCATTTATTAAACAACTACTAGATGCCAGGTACTGTGCTAAGCTTTTTACAAACGTGATCTCACCTGATCCTCACAACAACTCTATGAGGTAGGGGCTATTTTACAAGGGAAGAAACTGAGGCAGACCTATAAGTCAAGTGATTTCCCTAAGGTCACATTGCTAGAAGTGAATGAGACTGGATTTGAATTCAGGTCTTCCTGACTCTAGACCTAGTACTTTATCCACTGTGCAACATTACCTGTAATTCTTTATGAAGGTTAAGTCTCTAGCATCAAAAGTCTTATCCTCAGGTATACCAAACCTATAAATCACTTATCTTTTACACTTATCCTTAACACTACCAAGACACTCCTAGACCCCCAAAATACTCCCATTCAAATTTCTTACCCAAACCACCAACTTTGTAAGCAAAAATAACTCAGCACTCTATTGTTATAAGGACAAGGGTTTTCTTGGCAATAGTTTTCTAGTAAATAATAGTTTACACTGGATTGCAACTTCCTACTTCTACTTTAGAGTTCCCTGGAGGGGAATTTTTATCTGCAATTGGTGGATTAAATTCTATCTTTAAATAAACAATGATTAAGTAATCATTTCTGCAGTTATTACTATAATATGCCAAAACTACCACAATTACACATATTTGATTTTTAAGGGGCAAGCCTGAGAAGACAAAATATCCCATGAATGAAATACACTGAATAACACTGACACTATTTGAATAATAGTGTCAAAAATGTTTTCATTAGAACTAGAGCAAGAGCAATTTGATTGGGAAAACTCCTAAGCTTCAGAGTTTTATGATACAAGAATTACAGAACTGAAAGAATCCTTGGAAAACATGTTTGAGACCTCATTATAAATGAGGAAGACAAAACCCAAAGATATTAAGTGATGTATTCATAGAGACAGAAATGTTGACATAAGTGACATAAGCCGGCCAAAAAAAAGGGTTTCCCACAATAACCAATGAATTAAGTACCTTCTAGAAGGCAAGCTAAATTCTGAGGAAAAAAAAAATGACCTTGCCCTCAAAAAACTTATAATCTAGCCAGGAAGAGATAATGTAAAGAGTTAACAGCTCTAAGGAAATAAAAAAAATTTTCATGAAGAAGGTACTATTTCAACTGAGCTTTTAAGGAGTTTCAAAGAGGCTGAGGTGAACAGTGAGAAGAATGTGAATTCCAGGCATGGAGAGACAGACTGTGCAAAGGTACAGAGATAGGAAATGGAGAGTATGTGGAACAAAGGGATTAATTTGGTTAGACTAGAACGAATGCAAATGGAATAATGTGAAATGAGGCAAGAAAGGTAGATTGGGTCCAGTTCTGGAAAGGCTTCAAATGACAGAAGAATTGATTTTTTTACCAAAGGGGAGATAAAAAAGAGCTATGAGAATTCACTGAATAGGGGAGTGGCATAGATCACACTTAATTTCCTTTGGAAGTTATGGGAAGGATGCTTTGAGATACAGAGATTCCTAATGGAAGATTAATGTAATAGTTCAGGCAAGAAGTACTAAAAGGAAGACAGCCATGTCTGGAGCCAGGAGAACTTGTGTTCAAATATGACCTCACACTTCTTAGCTGTGTGGCCCTGGGCAAGTCACTTAACCCCAACTGCATATCCCTTGCCACTCTTCTGCCTTAGAACCAATACTAAAATAGTAAGGTAAGGTTTAAAAAAAAAGTTATGAAGACTTTGAACTAGGGTGATTGTTATGTACGCAGACAAAAGGGTGCAGATGTGAGAATTGTTGTGAAAAAAGAAACAGGAAGATATAGGAATTAATTAGATATTAGGGGAGAGGGGAATGTTTTGAATGAGAAGCTGGGGATGAGACCAGGATTGAGAATCTGAGTAACTAGAAGGACGGTGATGCCTATTAGTATAAATATGAAACAAGAAATTTTCATGGCCACTTTGTCAGTAGTATACACTAGTCCTCAGAAGTATATTCAAAGGTTAAAATTTAGTTACCCAGACTTTAATGGCTATGTTTTGGTTTTTAGTATTCATATTCTCCCTCTTGCCAGTGATTTTAAACCTCAATAACTTAAGCACAAAACCCATTTCTCATCCTCAAATGGCCACTTTCCTCAATATCTAACTCTAGATGTACATTCCCCATACACTATGCTCTCTGAGATGCCTCCTCCATAGTTAACAAACTTTTCTTCAATCTTTTATTTTTCTCATTGTTTCCATCTCTTGCCATCACCCAGACTAGACATGCCTCTTTTTTCAGGACATTTTTTCCCTGGAACTCACCAGTCATGGCGAGAAAGATGGAATAATCCTTGCTCTCCCTGCCATTACCAGATTCTCAAAAACTTTTCATTCTTTGAAATCTACATTAAGCAAATTTATTTTGAAATCCATATCCTGGTCACTATTATCTATCCTCAAGATCTTATTTCCTCAATAACTTTAGTGCCTGGTTCACAGTCTTTCTTTCCACCTCAACTCCCCCTCCCTTTCTATATTAGAAAAATTCAACATATATATTGATACTCCCCCAACGATCTTCAGTTTCCAGATCCTTAATATAATTAGTTCCTATGAACTACTCCTATACTCTTCTTTAACTACAATAAATGATCAACTCTTGGATTTGCTATAACCTATAAGTATTCCTGTTCCATATTCATGAACCTCAAAACTGCTTTGTCTCATTATAACCTTTTATCTTTTCTCACTTTATAGTATTTAACCTTGTTGTTCATCCTTCTTGTTATCTTCCATCCCCAATTATTTTTTGCAAGCTATCAACCCTACGCTGGCTGTACCCTTCTCCTTTCCCTAACCTCACCCCATGATAAACTAGTTCAACTCTATACTCTCTGCAAACTTAGATCCCTTATTCTTGTCAATCAGGTCTGTCATTCCAAGTATCTCTATTGTATCAATTCTAAAATCAATCAAGACTCAAAGAAATTCCTGTTCTATGCTTAAGCATAGGTCAAAGCCCTTTCCATTGTTCAGCAAAAGGTTTCTGTCCTAAAGTAATCTTAAGAAGGGAGGAGGAGGAACCTCCCATGCCAATGGGGTTCACATTCCAATAGAGTTCCCACTATCAATAGGAAATTTTTCAAGTATGAAATTTCCCAATGGTGAAATTTCCAACATTTATAAGTCTAAGAAATTTTAAGGTTTACAATCCCCCCTGATGATCATTGGGAGACTAGTCTCCCCATTGATCATTTAACATAATCATTTTGTAGTTCTAAATTCACTTCTAACTAAAGATATACACAATATTCAATTTTCTAAGAGAAATTAGAATAGTGAGAGAGGAAATAGAAAAGAAAAGAAAGCAAAACCAATGTTTTGCTAGGCACATTGACAGAAAGCCAAATTAGGGGCAGTCCCTTTTGGCATAAATGTGTACAGTTACAATAGATGTTCAATCAAAAGTTCAGTCCAATCAATCACATCCAAAATTCATTCTTGATCTTTTTGATGAAGTGTAGGTTTTCGGCATCTTTCTGCAACAGTTCATTCTCTGTATATAAAAGTTTCAAGCTTCTTTCTTGAAGATCTTTTCTCAAACAGAATCAAAATCTTTGATTTTTTTATAACAGTAAAATCTTAAACAAAATTCAAAATTCTTGGATTTTTATAAAAATACAATCTCAAACAAAAAAAAATTCAAAAATTCTTAGATTTTAAATTAAAATACAATCCCCCCTGAAGTAAGTATTTTAAAAAATATCAAGTTTAGCTCAGAATGCAATGTTCAGTTATGGGAGTGTATGTGTCAATTATCAAAAGAATAGAAAAATAATAAAAAACATAAGAAAAATTCAAAATAGGCCTTGTATAGGTCCAGTTTAAAGTAATTTCTATCCCACAAGTATGTAGGACAGAATGCAGTAATATTTCACTTAGCCATTTGTAGCCAAGACTACAGGAAGTTGCCATAATATAAGAAGAAAAGAATTAGAATTCTATTTTGATGGGGAAATGTCATTCCCTCGTCTGATTTTTTTTTCCCATTCAGGGATATAGGGAGCCAGTATGATAGTCAAGCTTTGTACTTGTTTGAGTACAGAGTGTAGATACAAGGAAGTCCTACGACTTAAACATAAGTTAAGCGTCTCACTTTAATATTTCTTGTGTGCTCTATTGGCACTATTCAGGTTTAGTCTGTGCTCCTTGTTTTTATCCCTTTTCCTGGAATCAGACACAAACATTAATCACAGTCCTATAATATTTTATCAATAAATGGCAGGTTCCCATAGTTTAAAGCTCTTAGGCATATATTGATATTATAGCAAGAGTATATATATTAACTTATATTACTGCAGGGAAAAATAATATTAATTATGTGTACCTTCAGTACAAAAAATGAGAAAAAAAATCAAATATTCTGATCAAAAAAGAAAAGAAATAATAAAAATAAGGAAAAAAATCAGTAATTCAATATATTCTTGAAAAGGATTGCCACAATGTGACAAGGAAATCACTTTAAAAGACTGATATATATTAATTTAAGGTCGCCAAGGAATTCAGCTATGTAATTCCTAAATGAAAACTCAAGTCAGCAGTCAACCTTTTATGGAGTTTTATTACAAACAGGATGAAGAAAGGTATTAGAGATAGAGAGAGAGGGGGAGAGAGAAAGGGGAGAGAAGAGAATAGGGCTTAAATACCCCTTCTGTTTAGGCTGGGCCAAAAGGCCCAAGCCCTTAGATAGCTGGGGCAAAGAAAGGAGATCAGCCCCTATTACTCACGTGACCAAAATGGAGAAACAGTCTCAGGGGCCTCCACCTCCAGCTTCCTTCAGAGCAAGCTTCTCAGAGCACCTCTCCAAAAACTCAGAGCCAAAACTCTCCAACCAACCACCCCTCAGTCCTCAGACCCCTCTCTCTTTAAGCAAAGCATCCAAGTTCCCTCCCCTCCATTCTCACATCTACCAATCACTGTCCATGTCTTCCCTGTGCCAATGGTGGCTCTAGCTTAACCCAGGACCGCCAAGAGGTCTGTGGCTTTGCACATGTCTGTTGAAGGTCATATTCTCAAATAATTAAATATTGATCCTTTGCTACAGCCCTTCCTAAATCCTGTTACCCTGAGTAGGGTAGAGATTGGAATAATTAAATTTTGATCTATGCTGCAGCCCTTCCTAAATCCTGTTAGGACTGAGTAGGGTGGAGATTGTAATTTCCAAGACCTGGTTCTGTCATTCCAAGTATCTCTATTGTATCAATTCTAAAATCAATCATGGCTCAAAGAAATTCCTGTTCTATGCTTAAGCATAGGTCAAAGCCCTTTCCATTGTTCAGCAAAAGGTTTCTGTCCTAAAGTAATCTTAAGAAGGGAGGAGGAGGAACCTCCCATGCCAATGGGGTTCACATTCCAATAGAGTTCCCACTATAAATAGGAAATTTTTCAAGTATGAAATTTCCCAATGGTGAAATTTCCAATATTTATAAGTCTAAGAAATTTTAAGGTTTACACTGGGCTTGACAAACTCCAACCTTGGAATATTCTTACTTTTTAACTCTTACTTCCTGATGCTTAATGAAACTGAAGACAATCATCAAACTGGGCTAACTGAATCCACTACATACTTGTGTTACATAACATTAACTAAGTCCACACGGAAATAAGGCAATCCTTTTATATCTTTTTTTTTTTGGGGGGGGGGGTCTACAGCTTTTTTGACTAGTGTCAAGTTTCTCTCCAGGATATAGCACAGATGTCTCCATGGGACATTCTCTACCATGACACAGAAACTTCTTTACCTAGGAAAATCACATCGCCTCTGGACTACTCACACCAAAAGTACTCTTGGTCCCTGTGGCTTCTCTCTCTCTGATTGGCTGGTTCTTCCCCAAACCTTTATTTTAAGAAGAAAGCCTAAGCCAAACATGTCTTCATTTTGCCAAGGCAGCACTGATCCATTGGAGCAAATTCTCTACCATATTCCCTCACAGGTACCTTCGCTATGTTCAGTTTCTCAGCTCCCTATGTTTTCTCCTTCCATTAGAATATAAGCTCAATGAGGGCAGGGGACTGTTTTTGTTTGTTTGTTTGTTTTGTTTTGTTTTTCCTAACTGGGAGAGGAAATAAGCATTTATATAGCATCAATGCCCAGGCAGGTGCTAAGTTCTTTACAAATATCTCATTTGATCCTTTTATAGACCCTGTGATGATGTTGTTGGTACAGTTTAAGAAACTTACAGCAGAAAGAAGTTAAATAGATAGGTGCTATTTATTTTTCCTATTTTACAATTTAGGAAACTCAAGGTAGATAAAAGTCAAGTGACTTGCCCAGGGTTAGAGCTAGTAAGTGTCTATAGCTATATTTGAACTCAGGTCTTCCTGACTCCAACCACGATGCTCTACCCACCACATTACCTATTTATCTATGTTTCTATTTGAATATGTACTCCCAGGGTTTAGACCAGTGCTGGCCACTGTGTGGGTTTAATAAATACCTGTTAATAGATTGATTGACATTCTAATCAATCCTCAACTCATCTGCCAAAGTCATTTTCCTAAAATGCAAATATGATATGATCTCCACTCCTACTCAGTAGACTCAGTCATTTGACATTACTTTTAGGATCAAATATAAAGATCTGTTTGGAATTTAAAGTCCATTACAATCTAGCCCCTTTCTACCTTTTTTGTCATTTTACATTTTACTCCTCTCCAAATTTTCTAACAACACTGGCCTACCAAATGTTCCTCCCACAAAATACTTCACTTCCCAGCCACATGTCTTTTTGAATATGCTCCTCTTTACTGCCACCTCGTGGATTCCCTTAAAACTCAATTCAAAACCTTCCTTCTGCAAGAAGCTTTTCCCAGTCTTTCCATCTCTCCTTACTGCTTGTCCTTTCCCCTCCAGTACCACTTTCAATCCACCTCATATATATTTTCTTTGTACATCATCATTCATACATCACTGCTTGTAATCCTGTCCCTCCCATTAGAATATAAGTTTCATGAGGGCAGGGACATTATTTTTGTCTTTCACTTTATCCTGAGTACTTACCACAATGCCTGGCATATAGAAAGTGCTTGATTAAGGCATGCTAACTTATTGAGTGATTGACTCTGTGAAAGAAAAAAAGTTTTATGTTTATTTCAGATAACTATAGTCTATCTGATAATAACTTCACTTTAAAGGCAAATCACTGCTATCTTACCCTATTTTAAATGTAAAAATAAAAATGTCACTTCATATAAGAGATTGGCAGTTAATAGAAAAGAATGCTGTGTACTTCTTCAAAATAAATTGTAATGATCATCCTTTTCAAGTCCTTTAATATAATTCTCTTGGCTTCTAAATTAACTGAAGTCACTTCTAGGTGTGCCTAAGGCCCTAACCACCTGCCTATTCAAGTTCATATTAATTCCCTTCATTCCAAAATATGTACTTAATTTCTGACCTTCATTTGGTTATGATTCATTCCAAAAACTCTTCATTTCTCTTCACTTTCCCTCATCATAAGGTCTACTTCTAATCTAACAAGTCACTTCTCTATCTAGATACCCATCTTGAGTCTTAAAGTCCCAAAGATAATTCAAACTCATTCAAATCTCTGCTCTATTCTGCAACCTATGCTGGACTAATGTGAAATCATATAGTAGAAGTTTTGTTCAACACTGGTATTTGCCACTGTTAAAGATCCTTAGTCTTTTCCCAAAAACTTAGTGCCTTTGTATTTTGCCAATTCTTGTGAGAAGAAAAGTGAGAAAAGTAATGTCACACTAAAATAATAATGCCAAAAAAAAAGATGAGAGAATGAAATCAATCTCACAACAGCATTTGTCACAAAAATACATTTTGCCTAAATTTTTAGTAGCAAAGAACTAGTAGTGGTAGTCTCTCTGTGACCAAGAATGACAATTGTCTTTGTGCATTATCATCTATTGATGTACCCTCATGTGGCTTTGAAGTCCAAAGACTGAGGCACAAAGTTTGTGGCATATGGGGCATGGGACACCAGTTGTTATGGGAGGTGTGGTTGTGGCCTGGTGTCGGCGTTCACGCGCAGCGGCAAGACATCGACGTCGCTCATCTTCAAAGGTGGCGGCGGCATGGTTAATGTGGGTTCTCCAGCTGCTTCTGACAGAGGCAGCAAGTTCTAGTTGCTTTGGTGTAATGCCAGCCCACTTCAAGTTTGACTTTAGCTGATCCTTGAATCTTTTCTTTGGTTGGCCTTGTTTCCTGAGTCCAGCTGACAGTTCACCATAGAATACCTGTCTTGGTATTCGCTGTGGGTCCATGTGGATGAAGTGTCCAGACCATCTTAGCTGGGTTTTGAGGACCATTATTTCGATGCTGGTGGAGTTGGCTCTGTCAAGGACTTCCTGGTTAGTGATAAGGTCCTGCCATCAGATCCTCATGATTGACCGGAGAGTGTTGGTGGAATTGCTCCAGCTGTTTCATGTGCTTCTGGTACAGTGTCCATGTCTCACAACCATACAGGAGCGAGCTGAGGACCACTGCGTTATACACTTTGAGTTTTGTCACAGTGCTTACACCTCTGTGTTGGAGGACTTTGGAGCTCAGCCGCCCGAGTGCCTGGCTGGCCTTTTGGATGCTGGCATTAATCTCGTGGTCTAGGGACCTGTCATTCGCGATGGTGCTGCCCAGGTACTTGAAAGTACTGACGTTAGAAAGCTATGTGCCATCTATAGTTATGCACGGCTGGTTCATTGGCCTTCCTGGTGCACGTTGGAACAGCACCTCTGTTTTGCTGAGGTTGATAGTCAGGCCAAACAGTTTTGTTCCTGTAGAGAACCTGTCCACAATGGTTTGGAGGTGATTTTCTTGGTGGGCCATGAGAGCAGTCATCTGCAAAGAGAGCTTCCAGCTCTCTTCTCTGTTGTCTTTGTTTTTGCAGTCAGGCGGCGAAGGTAGACTAGTGAGTCATCCAGTCTGTATTTGATGTAGACGCCAAGGGCTAGATCCATCACAGCATGTCGTAATACTTGGGTGAAAAATAGGTTGAATAGTACCGGAGCAAGGACACAGCCTTGTTTCATGCCACTGGAGATGTTGAAGCGATCGGAAGTCTCTCCACCAGATAGGACTTCCCCTGTCATGTCGACATGAAAGAGCTGAATCAGTTTGACGAATTTTGCTGGGCAACCGAGCTTGCCAAGGATCACCCACAATGCGTCCCTGTTCACTGTGTCGAACACCTTTGTCAGGTCTATGAAGACAATGTAAAGACTCAGGTTCTGCTCAGGGCATTTTTCCTGCATTTGCCTCACCGTGAATACCACGTCGATGGTGCTACAATCTGGTCAGAAGCCACATTGTGATTCAGGCAGGTTCTGCTCTGAAACAGATGACAGGAGTCTGTTGAGTATAACACGGGTGAGGATCTTTCCAGCAGTGGAGAGTAGTGAGATGCCTCTGTAGTTGTCACAGGCTACTCGTGCGCCTTTGTTCTTGTATAGGGCTATGATGGAGGCATCTCTGAGTTCTGGGGGCATGTCTTCCTCTTCCTGGGGTGTATGGGGTATTCAGGGAGGGGTAGTATCTCTGGTATGGAGAGCTTGTCATGCCCTCCTAGGGCAGCTCTCCAGCCTCTGACCCCCACCTGACACCCAGCTCTCCCTTGTGGCTTCCAGTAGCTGCTAGCATGCGGCAGCGGCCACACCCCAGGCAATAGCTTCGACAGGCCGGCTAAGCCTTGTGAGGGTAGCCATTGGGTCGTAGACCCCTGGTGAACCAGGGCTTTGCTCACCCAGCATGTGAAGACTGCTTCGGCTAAACAGACGGAAGAAACCAATAAGAAGGTTCAATGGCTGAGATGGCGACGCAGCAAAGCACTGTGGAGTGCTTAGGGCGTGTTGCAGCGCAAAAGACAACACGGCCATCCAAAGCAGCTGAGGAAGTCTCCAGGTGTAACGACTTTTCGTACCACTGGGCCCAGACTTCTAACGCCGAGAGAGTGGAACTGTCTCTGTGCATCAACTTTTCAAATTAAATCTCTTTCACGCACAAGTATCTTTGTGCACACTCATCTATCCTAACCCCGTCCACCCTCTTCAAGACCTGCAGTGATGGGGGAGTGGCGACGCAACAGGTGGAGGTGACCACTGGCAGTTGTAGTCATGATCCTGCACGTAGGCAGCCCACGGAACAGTGGTCGCTCAGCCCTGTAGGGCAGCAGGGACGTTCGGCAGCATCCTGGGCGACTGAGCAGCCCTCTCTAGGACAGCACTGCTCACCCTAATCAAGGGAGGGGACTAGGAAAGGTGTCCCAAACATTGCCTGCCCTACAAACACCCGGTCAACACACCGCAGCTGGCGAGTCATCCCCTTTAAGCGGTTGAAACCAAAGAAAAGATAATACAAAGAAACTCCTACTAGGAGCATGGAACATCAGAACATTACTTGATAGAGAGAATACCCCAAGACCTGAGAGAAGAAAATCGGTAAAGAACTGGCGCGATATAACATCAACATCGTAGCCTTAAGTGAAACACGCTTACCAGAAGAGGGATCACTCAGTGAACCCACCACTGGATACACCTTCTTCTGGAAAGGTAGAGCCTCAAATGAAGACAGAATCCACGGTGTTGGCCTGGCTATCAAGACCAGTTTGCTCAAACAGCTGCCAGAGTTGCCTGTGGGCATCAGCGAGAGGCTCATGAAGATCCGTTTACCTCTCAGCAAAGACTGGTATGCCATCAACGCATATGCCCCAACACTGACCAGCACAGAGGAGACCATCGAGCAGTTCTACTCTGACCTGAGTGCTGTCCTGCACTCAGTGCCCACAAATGACAAGCTGATACTACTGGGAGACTTCAATGCCCACTTTGGCCAGGACCATGAAAGATGGAAGGAACATGAAAGATGGAAAGGAGTGCTCAGCAAACACGGCGTGGGCAAAATGAACAGCCTACTGCTACTCAGCAAATGCTCAGAGTTCGAACTCACCATCACGAACAATGTGTTCAGAATGGCAAACAAATATAAAACAACATGGATGCACCCACGATCAAAACAGTGGCATCTCATTGACTACTTCATTGTACACAGGTGAGACATCCAAGACATACAGATCACCAGAGCCATGAGAGGAACTGAATGCTGGACAGACCACCAATTGGTTAGAGCGACTCTTCAAATGCGCATTGCGCCTCGCCTTCCAAAAACGCACTCAGACAGTTCACGCATTTTACAATGTGAGTCATCTTAGAGACCCATCTTATTTGCAAACATTCCAGTCCTGCCTGGATGACAAGCTGTCTGCCAAGGGACCACTCACTGGAAGCTCAACCGAGAAATGGAACCAGTTCAGAGATGCAGTGAGGGAAACATCAAAGGCAGTCCTAGGCCCCAAACAACACAACCACCAGGACTGGTTCGACAAGAACAAACTGCTATTGAAGACCTATTGAGCAAGAAGAACAAAGCCTTTATGGAGTGGCAAAATAACCCGAACTCTGCTCCTAAAAAGGACAGATTCAAGTCTCTCCAAGCCACTGCACAGTGTGAGATCAGGAAGATGCAAGACCAATGGTGGGGAAAAAAGGCAGACTGTCTATGTGCCATTAAAATCCACCACCACTCCCTTGCTATCCTCTGACGGTGACATTCTCATAAAAGATAAAAAAGGCATCAGCAACAGGTGGAAAGAACACTTCAGTCAGCTTCTCAACCGACCTTCTTCAGTCAACCAAAGCGCCCTTGGCCAGATCCCCCAAAACCGCACCATTGAACAACTTGACGTCCCTCCTTCAATAGAGGAAGTCCAAAAAGCCATTAAACAAATGAGTGCAGGCAAGGCACCTGGTAAAGACGGGATCCCAACCGAGGTGTATAAGGCCTTAAATGGAAAGGTGCTCCAGGCATTCCACATAGTGCTGACCAGCATATGGGAAGACGAGCAAAGAACAAATTCAATATTAAAGATTCCTAAATACGGATAAATGTGGGTAGAATTTGTACTTTTATATATATGATCTTCTTACTCTTTACCAAAACTTAAAAGTACATGTATTTTAGGCCCCAAACTAAAGTGTAAAATGGAGAATTTGAAGCAGACATCAAGGAAAAAAAATAAATGTTTTGATCTTTAGCAAAAAGTTCTAAGGAAGAAAAGAAAAATAAACTATGCTAATTCAAAGTGGATAAAAGTATAAGAATATTTCAGTAACAACTTTTAATAATTTTAAGAATTTGTCAAAGTAAAAGTGAGACTTTCTTTTTTCGTCAAGGGAGGTATGTTATTGGGTATCTTTCTCTGAAGATTTTTTAAAACAAATTACTGAAGGTTCAAGTAGAGTTCTTCCAGGAGACAGGGAATAAAATGACCTCATAAAATATTTCCCAGGATTAGAATTCTATAAAATTAAACAACTCTTTCTTTGTTCATGACTGAAAGAGAACAGAGAAATCATTCCGCTAACCCCTGTAGCCTACCACAACGTGCTGAATAAATTTTTTTTAAAGGAGAATCTGATTCTAATCTAACAAAGTCATTTGGAAAACAATTTTCTTCAACACATATTGAAATTATGCCTATAGAACATTTATGCTATTCTACTGTAAATGAACTGAAACTATAGAGATAGCACAATTATCTAAAATATTATGGGATACTTGAAAAACAACACCACATCAATATTCATTCCATTCCCAACCTGGGAATTTCTTTAAATATTATCCAAAGAGAAATCTCCAATCTCCAGATTTAAGATTTAAAAGTCTAAATTCTATGGCAGGCTTTAAAGTATATTTAGGAGATTAGGAAACAAACAAAATGAGCTGTTATAAAATAGTTCTTAAACTGAATGTTGATATTCCTTTAAACACCTTAATTTCCCCAGTTTCTTAATCTAATCTTCTCCTTTCATCTACTTCATCACTCTACCTCAGATAAACACAAGAATGGTCAAACCATTCCCTTTGCAATCAACCAAATGCATTCTACTTCTTTGTTCATGAATTCTGAAATTGTTGTTATCTAATTACTATATTTTATCTTTATCTTTCTCCATATTCTGTACTAATTCTAATTTTATTCTTCATCTTCACTATCACCTGAAACTCTCCACAAGTACTTTCCCAAACTATTTTTCACATTCTTATCTCTACCCTCTATTGCCTCTTGTCTTATCACTAATTATGGTGTGCCAAACTCCAACCTGGTGGGAATACCATCTGTTTCTTTCACTCCATTTTATGAATTGCTAAACAAAACAAAAGAAACACATGTGCTGATTGAGACCACTACAAATTTATTTTACATAATATCAATTGGGCTCTCACTACAGCAAAGGAAATCCTTTTATACTTCCCTAATCTTTCTCTATCTATCTATCTATCTATCTATCTATCTATCTATCTATCTAACTAACTAAGTAACTAGCTATCTATCTACACATGTGCTTTCTCTTTTGTTAGAATTTGTATTAGAATCTAAGCTCCTGGAAAACAGGTATGGTTTTCACTTTTTCTTGGTGTCCCCCAGTACTTAGAGTAAAAGTGAGTTTTTCTTTCTTCATGGAGAGAGGTATGTTATAAAATTTGTTTCTCTGAATATTTATTAAAGAAAATTATATGCAACTCTCTTTCAGAGATAGAATGACCCAACATAAGCCTGGTAAACATTAAGTAATTAATAAATGGTTATTAATCATTTTAATGATTGAATACTTATAGAATTGATCTTTTGTCCACATTAACATACAGACATATATATGTAAATATATATACATATCTATATAAAATTTGGGGAGAAATTGTGGATCAGAGATTGGAAGAGTAGGAAAAATTACTTGATTTTTCACATAAAAATTCTTGACTTATCTGGTATCTAAGACATGAGAGGATCCGTACCACTTCTGGCATTAATAGAGCCATGAAATCATTCATGTGAGTACTCCCTGTAGTCTATGAAAGCTTTGTCTATGTCCCTACAGAAGCCAATGAGCTTGGGTGCCTTTCTCTAGAATTATTGACATTGAAGATCAAGGGAATATGTGTTGTCTTATCATTACTCTCAATACACTGCTGCTGTATGACCTTTCTGGTAATGCATATCTTTGAAAATATTCTTTATGCCACTACTTATGAATAATTCTACTGATAATATGCTGTATCATATTCATGCCTACCATGAGTTTCACAATTGTCATTTGGGTGCTTATTATTTTAATTCTCTGGGGACTATGATATTTATTATTCCATGACTCCAAGTTATAGTCTCACCAGGAAATACTCATTAAAAATAAAAAGACTGAAAACTGAAGATGTTTCTTTAAGAATCACAAATTAAACTATTTTCTTTTTTTAATGGACCTTTACTCAGGAAAAAATATTAGGTATTACTAAAAGCATTAAAGTTTCCCAGAGACAATAGAGCATGCTTTCCTCTCATTAAATATCAGACCCAATTTATTCATTTATTGTCCATCCTCCATATCTAAGATATTTGGACTGATGGACCAGCTCTATAGGGTGTTCATCTAACTGATTGTCATGGAACCTGACAAAATAGCCAACCTGACTTTAATTGAATGAATAACAGACTTGCAGGGCTAGTTGACTAGTTTCTAACCCTCTTATATGGACAATAAAGATGACAGAAAAAATACCAGTAACTATTAACCCAAATTACTACTTTCTCATCAAAAAAAAAAATTATGAGAATGAGAAACACCAAAGACATTGTGATGAAAGTATGAGAAAAGAACTGACAGAATTTCCCAAAGTATATTCTACTGCAAACCACATCTTTACACTTTACCACTAGATATGGAAGATTTTTCTTGTGTTTTGGCGAGTTATTGGTTAGTGGAAGGAAGAGACATGAAAACCCAAGATGGATAATGTCATCAAATAGGAAGAAATCCCATATTCTATGCTAAGGGACAAATGTAGGATACTTGCTCAAAGGATAATGCAAACTATTAGGGTTATTTATGTGCAGATAATATTTGAATTTTCCAGTTGTAACCAATCACTAAGTCACTAAAAGTCTTAAATTGAGAACTCAGAACTCAGTATATTAACAATAGAATTCTATGCTATACAAAATATTTTTTTCCTTTTAGATAACAGGACATTTCCATTTAAATTGATGAAGGATTGCTAAAAGCAACTCAAGAAAATCTTAACTTTCTGTTGTTTTTCAGCATTCTAATAGTAAACCTGGAACAGTCTACATCATTTTCTGTTAACTAATCTTTACAGGTGATACCCGTTTTTTCTGTCACTTGTTATTGATAGAAAAGAATTATCAGTTGCTCACCAAATGTCACAGTGGGAATCTGTTGTAAACAAGGTATTTCTGTTTTCAAGTATAATAATCAGTTCATAATGCATATCAACATAGTGTTATATCACATGTTCAGCATGTCTTTAGGTAAAATAGCCAACCTGACTTTAATTGAATGAATAACAGACTTGCAGGGCTAGTTGGCTAGTTTCTTATAGCTAATTGGTTTCTATAAAAGTAGCTGATTCTGACATATTTCCAAGAAGCAAATAGATATAAAATGGAATTGTCATTCCACTGAAGTCAGTTTGAGTGACCACTATATGGAAATATAAAATGATTTTTAGAAAGAAAAACATTCCTTGTCTATGTATGTACTTGTGTGGTATGAGTTTTAGCGAGAAAAAAAAGATGTATGTTTGGTCTGCTTTGGACCAAACATAACATAGGGCTTTGTTCTAAACTCTAATGTCTTATCATACAATATTTATTATGGTAATCTATGTTTATTACACATCCCTCTGCTAGTCTCTAAGATCCACAAAAAAACTATATCTTCCTCTTTCTATCCCCCTAGCACCTAGCACAGTTTCTGTTCATACTAAATATTTAATAAACATTTGTTACATGAATTAATTGATGGTTGCTGAATAAATGGCTTGACTCTACAAGGATACACATAATAAGCTATTATGGTTAAGTGTATAATTCTGTGTACCCTTTCATGTGAATATCTCTACATGTGTTATTGTAATATTGAAAATATATGATATTGAGTATAATTACAAATGTATGCAAACTCTAATAGAGGTTCATAACTCTATGGAAAAGTAGAACAGTGGTCTAAGTATCATCACAATTTTAAAATACATTATAGATTAACAAGTTTGAATGCTTTTGCATTTAGATGACTTTCTATCTAAACTGGAGAGCCAATTACATGGCAAATTTCTCTTAGCTTTGTTTCTCACAGAAAATAGATAGATTTCCTATGAACTGTGTCTTTTATATTATTCTTCAAGAAGTAGATAATTAAGCACGGATTCAATTAAAAGGAACACCATGAATGTTTTTTTCATACCATCATGAAAGTGAATGAATTATCCTCATAGTACTTAAACCATTAAAGAAAAATAAACTGTGAAAGATAAAAGATTCCTTTCTTAGTTTTTAAAAAATATATATCATATGACCCACATGAACAAACTACTGAAAGAAAAATGGAAAAAATTCATCCATCCTCAATAAGAACAATGAAAAAAAGAAAAACCTCTACAAAAAAGACCATCTATTAGCAATCCCATGGGTAGAGTCCATCCATTTTCAGAACTTTAGCTACTTCAAATCTTTCTTTTCAACAGACCTACATCTGCCTATTTCACATCTCAAATTCAAAATGTACAAAATGAATTTATCATTACTTCAAAACTAAGAAATATTCAACTTCTCTATTTACATTAATTATTACTATTCTAGCCTAGCTTTTATCTCCTATATCCTAACAACATCCATCATTTTTAATTCCAAAATGTTTCCTTATCTATCCTTCTTTGTATGAATCCTTATATAACCAAAAATTTTGCATGTATATATTATATACATTTGAATACATGTTATACATAATACATTCAAATAATACATTACAATAGTCCATATCCTTATTATCAAGATTATTAAAAGTCTCTTCACAGCATCTCTTGAATCCAGGTTTGCTCTCTCTCAATCCATCCCATTATGTCATTCTCTGTTCAAAACCTTCAATGATTTCCATATTTCTCGAATGCACCAGAAGATCCAGAGTAAACTTTGGGATGTTAATTAGAACTATGGGGGTTTGAATACATTTGTTTTGAATGTATACTCTTATGCCAAAGGGGACTGCCCCCAAATTGTTTTTTTTGTCAACCTAGCAATCATTGGTTTTGTTCTCTTTTCCATTTATCCACAAATTATTGCAGTTTTTAAGTTGATTATGTTTTTAATGATCCATTGGGGAGACTGTTCTCCCAAAGGATCACAGGGTGATGTGTATAAATGGAGATTTTGAACCTTTGGACTTCATCCCCCAGGAGTCCCTTAGTATTTCCTAAATTCCCTTTAATCTCTCCTGCATCTCCATGTTTGCATGGTCACATTATTGTTTTATAAGTTCTGTAGCTCCTCCTTCTTCCTCTTTTTCTCACAACCAGGCTGGGTTTAGGTAGTTCTTTTACTTTAGTTATTATTAATAAAACTTTTAAAATATAATACTTAGTTATTGAATATTAATTTTAAAACCCACACACATAATCCATAGTGAATAGAGTACTAGACTTGTAGTCAGAAAGAAATGAATTTGAATCTTGAAATAATACTAATGTTGTCACTCCACACAAATCACAACTTCTTGAATTCTCTGTTTCCTCATCTGTAAAATGAAGGGTCTAGATAGACTTGTTGATCTTTATGGTCCCCTGCAGCTCTAAATCTATAATCCTATAATCTAATTTTCAAAACATTTTATAATCTGTCCCACCCTACTTAATTTTATACTATTCAACCAATTCATAAATTCACCAAGTTCATTCATATCTCTCTTAAAGTCTTTACTTTTTTTAAAAGCCTTTTTTCCTTGCTTCAGAGGTCCCCATCTATACTTCCATTTATCCACAATCCTTCAAAATCCTACTCATGTTCCACCACTTTCCTGAATGACTTCATGTCTTTTTGATGTTACTATGAACAAATCCCTCTAAATTTATACAATATTTAGTCTATTTCACATGATTTAAAACATATTTTTTCAATTGTTTACTATTATTTCCTATATCATACTCACAAGAAACTTGTGAAATAAGTTATTCCCCTCCCTACATTCACAAGAATATGGAGACAATAGAGCAAATCTATAGATATTCCTCCTTGCTACTTAAAAAAAAGTCAGCTCTATTAATTCTAGTCTTCATCAGCAACTTATCATCAATTCATGAATCATTCATTTTCTTTTCTACTCACCAAACTCAGTCAATATCTGATTGCTTGTTCAGATGTCAAGAATTCAGATTGTTCAACCAGTTCTCATGATCTGAAAGCTATACTTCATTAGAGTCAAAAAAGCATTAGCAATTTTAAAAGTAGCAACATATTTGGGAACACATTTTATCTCCCCAAAACCCATGTAAATGTAGTGTTCACCAAAATATCACATATAACATCAGCTTATAGTTTCATCTGACTAAGATATAAATTTTAAGCAGCTAAGGGAAATCAAGTTTCAGATCTCAATTTTCATTATTTACAAATAATAACTGAAAGCTTTTTCTTTATATAAGCCATGTACAGTTACATTTAATTATATCAATTTATAACTTACACTATTTAATCTTTAAATAGTGATTCCTTCATACTATATACCAATGAAATATAAAAGCACAATCTTACCATTTTGTTCATCAAGTTCATTCCCAATCTCTTGCCCCATTTGTTTCTGCCGACTTATAATTGAGGAAAGAGCATCAAGACCAGCATCTTGTTCTATAAGAAACAGATGGAAAACATCATTAAATATACAGCTAACATAACAGATGTAAAACAATATAACACTAAAATCTTTTCAACATGAGGTATGTCCATCTTGGATCTCATCTAAGAGAGTTTCATTACTGAAACACCAAAAAGATATGTACAGAAATATAAAGTGGTTTCTCCTATAACACAGGCCTAATCTCTGAAATCCAAAGGCAGAATTATACCTCTGTTCTAGTGTATTAAATGGATGGGTAATAACTAGCCTCTTGCAGCTACTTCCCTTGGACAAGGAAGGTAGGAGAAAAAAGAAAGAAAAAGCAGTAGGCAAAGTCTCTGAAGAAATAAGGAATTTGATATCATTGTCTAGAGTAAACTATTAACCACCTCCTCCAAAATGTATCTATCTATTCAATCAATTATCATAAAACAAAAATCATCATTTTATTTTTTACAATTATACTAACAACCTGTTTTAAATCAAAAATAATTCTATTTTTAAAGGACCATTTGCATATCAATTTTAAAAAGTAGTTGTGGGGATATAAATCAGAATGTCTGAAACAGAACTCCATATCTTTCACCCCAAACCCAAACTTTTCCTACTTCCTACAATCTATTTACTTGTCCTAGTTGTTTAAAATATTACTTTGGAAGTCTGAATTAAATGGTACTAAGTATAAACAAATTAATTTAGGTAGCACTGCTATTTTAATTTTTTTCATTTGGCCTAACCAGCCAATAAATTTCCCCCCAATTCTTCTAGTTATCAAAATGTCTTTATTTCTGCAAAGTGTTTTCTAATTATATTCACAGATTTCCAGTATGTATCTAAGAAGGTAGACTTTCAAATATTTTATACATTCTGTAGTTGTTTTAAATATAACTTCTCTTTCTTTTCCCGATGGATTTTGTTAACAATATACAAAAATGTATCTTTTATTTTATGTGTAACTAATTTACATTATTTACATGTGACTAACATTCTACAACTCTACTCAAATTATTGTTTTGATTAGTTTTTAATTGGCTCTTGAGGATTTTCTAAGAAAATCATCATATCAAATGAAAAAAGCAATTACTTTGTTTCTTTTTTGCTTATTCTTAATTCTCTTAATTTCTCTATCTTGCCTGATTGCCATGCTAGCACTTTTAAAACTATGTTTAATAGTGGTGGTAATGGACACTCTTGCTTTACCCCTGACCTTATTAGAAAAGCTTCTATTCTATCTTCATTACATATAATGTTAGCCCTTGGCTTTAGACAGATACTTCTTACCATATAATGGAAAGATCTATTTATTCCTATATTATTTAGTATTGTGATAGCAGTTATACTAATAGGAGTTTCTGTCTGAAGAGACTAAAGATATTTTGTAATCATAGTTAGGAATATATATATTCTCATTCTTAGTTCTTTACTAGCTCTGAAACTGAGCAATTCACCTAATGTTTATGACTTTCAGTTTCCACATCTGTAAAATAATTGCACATGCATGATGAAGATGGTTTAAATCAAATGAGGATGTATGTAAAGTACTTTGCAAACCTTTAAGAACCATATTTCTATTCTTTTTTTAAATTACTTATAACTGCCTGGCTGAATGCTAAATTTTTTATGTAATAACAACCAATTATTACAATTTGTTCTATTATATTGTACTATGTATCTTGTGTTATGTTATCTTATGTTATTTGTTTCAAATGTTGGCACAAAGAGTTTTAAGTTCTTCACAAGAATTTACTAAAATGAAAAAGTTAAATACAATTGAATACTGAGGTTTATTTTATTGCCCAGGATCTATCTTATTACAAGACTAAGCTATTTGGTATTTTTCACTATTTTTTTTAAAACTTTACCTTCCATCTTAGAATCAATACTATGTATTGGTTCCAAGGCAGAAGAGTGGTAAGGGATAGGCATTGAAGGTTAAATGACTTGTCCAGGGTCACATAGCTAGGAAGTATATAAGGCCAGATTTGAACCTAGGACCTCCTATCTCTAGGCCTGGCTCTCAATCCACTAAGCCACCCAGCTACCCCTGCTATTTTTTACAATTCACAAAAATATCTTATTTACTAAACATATTCTGTATAGTACAAATAGAGCCATCACTAAAGAAAAAACTGCACAACAAATTCCTCCCTAGAGAATTTAAAATAGGACACAACAGACAGAAGCAATCCTGTGATAGGGGCAACATACTGACCCCTCCCTCCTTGCAAATTCAACTAATTTCTCCATAAATGATACTGAGACTTTTCATGAGAGTAGCCACAAGAAACTCCAAATGGACCCTGATGTTGATAAAAAACAACAGACAATTTGGGCAAGGGAGCTGAAGAAATTCAAGATGTTCTCAATGCATATTCTTCCTGAATATCATTCTCTTACTTTGACTAAGAAAATTTCTTTTTGTTAACTGCTGAATGACCTATGAGTACCAAGAGAGGGAGGGGCATTGAAAAGGACAGCTGTATCAGGTCGGTAATGAGTCTTTCACTATGATTGGACAAATGGGTAAAAGAAGCCAGACTCATCGGTTCTGGGAAATTAAATTGGAGATGCAATCATTGGTATGAATTCTAGACTCAGGTATCAGGTAAAAGGGGTTCCCTTCCCTATGTGGGAAGAAAAGACTCAAGTAGATAATATTAATGAGGGGTGAAGGAGACATTAGCATACTCAGATTGTCATCAAATCCCTCACAGATATCTGTTTATGCTACCAACATAACAATTCCTGTTCAGTTTTGAGGAACTTTCTAGTTAGGTCATTGCCATCTGAGAAGCAGAAGGTAAAAGAACACCCATTTCTTCTTCAGGATCTACATCATTATGTCTATCAAGGGCCAAGCTTATACCACATTCTGGATTTGCTGGCAGTCCTAGAGGAACTGAGAACTGTCATTACTCATCACACCAGAAACCAGGACAAGGACAAGAGTAGGTGAAAAGAAACTTTAGCCTATAATACTTTGAGAAAGATGTTTCTCTCAGATCCCTCCTGCTGCCAGAGCCCTTCAGGCTAAAAATATGGACTATCCTTCCCAACCCACCAAAACTACAAAAGAGAGTAAGGAATTTCTAAGGAATTATAAAGGATTTTGTGTTTAATCAGACCAGTGATTTCACTATTGTAGAATCTTCTGGTAAGGAATTTTTACCAACAGTAATCAAGCACCTGTTCTGCAACTCATACTATTATAATATTACCTGGGAGGGGATCTTTTCAAGAAATAACATCAAAAGTATATCTAAGTATGTGCTCAGAAACATTACTGAACAAAAATTATGTTTCTCCCAGGATTTATTGCCCCTTATAGCAAGTCTGTCCTCTCACAACTTCTAGAGGGAAAATGTAGGGGTACACAAAGAATACAAACTTATCAGTCAGACTTATTATCAACTTCTCTTTTGATCTTCCCGATTACTATGTAAAAGGATCACCATCCTCTTGGTCAGCCATGTTTACCATACTGGTTTCCTTCTCAAGTACTCATTCTCAGTTATCCCAAATACTAGTTGACAAATCTTCTTAATTCTATCTTCACATCACTCACATTTGTCCCTATCTCTCTGCTAACACACAGAGCCTATTGCTATTTTTGCTAACTATTGAGGAAATTGCTAGTTACTAATATAACTAGAAGTGCAAGCAAGAAAGTTAAGTTTTTGGAGGGATCAGGTCTAAATTAATAAAAATGGGAAGGAGGGGTCAAATTTACACTTGGGAAAAATAAGTTTACTGGAATCCTATTAAGATAGAAAAATGGAAGATCCTAGCTGAGTGCATATTTCCTGATAAATATTTCATCAAAGATTTTAAAGACCACCAGATGAAGTAATAATAAATATAACCAAAGGAAGTGACCAGTAAGATCTTTCACCTAGTATCAGGCCGAGTAAGAAGGGAGACAAAATTCTAGAATGCTTTAAGCAGGGACATTAAAGTCAGCCACCAATAGATGAAGTCTGGCCTGCCATTGCCTCAGCATAAAATACGTCCCAGAAAATCAACACAAAGAGACTGAGAAGGTTTGACCAGGACACTATGTATAGACCTGAGGCCTGGCTAGAGTTCTGAAGCAAGCCAGTTCCAGTATCCTATCAGAGCTAGAGAGGAGTACAAATATATTTCATGGTAGGGGGCTGTCTCATGAAATTGAGAGGCACAAAAGTTAGACAGCTAGTTTTGAGGGACCTTTTAATGAAGTCTAGAATTAGCATAATCTCTGTTTAAGGATGTCAGAGCCTTCAGGACTATAATGAAAATCAACTCAGACTTAGTAATACTGAAAGGAGACAAGTGCCTGTCCTAGGCAAACATCCACAATGAACTACTATAAGAAACTACAGAAAAAGCCAAGCATCACAGTTTAGGATGAGATCTAGAATTAGCTGCTCTATTCAGAACTGTGGCAGAGCATCCAAATCAGCATCTAGACTACAGTAGGGCCAAGACTAAGCACAGAATAGCCACCCTATTAAAGATCATACAAAAAGTCAGGGCAAAAAGCCCCAATGTAAGAATAGAGACTGGAGGAGAAATTAGTAAATAGAAGAAAATTTCAAATATAATTTAAAAATCCACTAAATTAAGAAAAACCAGAGAAATTTAACTCAGTAGAGGAGGACAACTATAAAAAGTACATGCAGAAACTAAGGGGGAAAAAAAGAAGAAAGGCTTGGCTATAAGAGCTCCAAGAGTGAATAGAAGACATGTAAGAAGAGATTTTTAAAAATAAAATTAGAGTTCTTTAGGGGGAAAATGGAAGTAAAATAGTTTAAAACAAAAAAGAAAGAAAGTTGGACTCTGAAAAATAGAACACTAAAAAAATGAGGTATTATAAAATATTAAAACAAAGTCACAAAACTGGAAAATTAAGACAAAAATATAAAGTGTCTCCTATTTAAAACAAATGATCTGGAAAACAATTCAAAGAGAGTTAAAATAATCACTGAATTTACTGAAATCTGTGACCAAATTAAAAAAAAAACACCTGAACCATATTTATTGAAATCATAAAACTGTCCAAATCTCTATGAACCAGAAAACAAAGTGAAAAATGAAAGAATTCACTAGTCACCTTCTAAAAACAAACAAAAGAAAAATTAAAAACAACTAGAAGGTCAGAATTGAAATCCAGAGCTTCCAGATCAAAAAAATATCTACTTCCATTAGTCAGACAAAGTTCATATATTAAAGGGCACAGTCAGCTTCACACAAAACAATATTCCAAAAGGCAAAAGAAAAAAGTTTAAAACAAAAATAAGTAATCCTAAAAAACTAAGTATAATGTTAGAAAGAAAAAATGAGTTTTTAATAGAATAGAGAACTTTCAAAGATTCTTTCTAGAAAGACAAATATAGTTTTAAAAAGGGACTAAATGATAAAAGAGACAAGTGTTTCACTATCATTTTTACAAAAACATTAACAAAAAGAAGTTAGGGACTTGAATAGAATTTTAGAAGAGTTACTTATAATAGCTTACTCATTATCACTAATAATAACAACCCTGGGAGATAGGTGTTACCATATCCATTTAACAGATAAGGAAACTAAGGCAAACAAAGGTTAAATGACTTGGCTAGAGTCACAGTCAGTAAGTACCTGAGTCAGAATTTGAATTCAGATCTTCCTGACTCCCAGTGCTCTATTTTCTCTGTCCCATAGTTGATTCTTTGATTCCCATTAAATGGGAATAAAAAGGCATGTATATTTTTATAATTTCTCAGATGTATATAGAACAAATTACAAAAATTATTCATTTCTTAAGACATAAAAAGTTCATAGCAACTGTGAAATAAACATGTTAAACATAGCCTTAAGTAACCACAATAGGAAAAAAAAAATCCTAAACAATAAAGGGCACTTGAAAAAGGGATCAAAACAAATGGATTTTTAAAAAAATGTTTCTTGCAAATATTAGATTATGGAATATTGTTTTCTTATCCAATCTGTCACTGTTTTTTGTTGTATAGGATTGTTTGGGTCCATTCATATTTAAGTTATGAGTTTGGTTTACTTTTTCCTCTAGTTATCTCTAATATTGGAATTTTCCTCTCAAATTCGGGCATTTTCTCCCTCTTCCTCTGTAAACAGTGTTATATCTCATCTGTTATTTTAGTTTAATAACCTATTTTAAGGCAATCCTATTCCTATTATCCTCGAGATACCATCTCCTTCATTTCATTCTCTCTTTCCCTAGTTGTAGACTTTTGCTTATCATTTCCTTTTTCCCTTTTCTTTTTAGCTAATTATTAAATTCCTACCTCTTTTTTCTAGTTATACAATCAAATAGAATCCTTCTTCCTGTCCTATTTTTCAACCTGTTTTTTTGTTAGTTTTTAATTTTCATTTTTGTGTCCTTTTCTTAAAAAGGATGTCATTCCATTATTTTTTTCATTATTTATTTAGCCTTTCTATCTATTCTGGGATTTTATTCTTTCATTCATGGCCCTATATTTTAGTCTCAGTACACTTCATTAAATTAAAGCTTCTAAGACATCTGAGATTTTTTTTTCTAAACATTTTATTATTTTTTATCTCCCTCCAGTCATTTTTTTCTGTTGTGCCTCATGAGAAATAGCCATTCCTGCACATGATAAAGAAGGCATTTATCCATGGTAGGAATCTTCCTGTCTCCCTGATTACGCAGTTCATTACTGACATTTGTCCTCCCCTTGGTCATTTTTCTTCCCATTTGCTTTGAAATCTCTTCTGTGAGTCTATGCCTTCCTCTTCTGGGTTTCAGTTGTTCCCAGAAGCTCTGATTCTCCTCCTCCTGAGGCAAGATGAATGGTTCCCCTAAGCACCAAATCCTGGCATTCATACCCACTAGAAGGCCCCTATCGCCATTTTTTAAATACCTGTCTACTCAGAGAAACATTCATCAGTGGTACTACCTCCTTCCACTAAAACAATGTTTTCCCATTTCTTTTCCCCTTTCAAAACCTCTCTTTGCCTCCTTACTCTTTCTTCTGTAGGTTCTCTTCTTCCAAAAATACGGCCGGAATTAAATTTTCTCTTCATCGTTAGCTTAGGTTCTTGTTCCAAATAATTTTGGGGGTGGGGGTGAAGGTCATCAAAACTGTCCCGAGCTGGAATGTTGAGATCTTTCCCTTGGGTTCAGTGGAGTACCTCTGTTCGCAAATTGCTGGCCAAGCTCTAATGCAGCAATAAGCACTACCACTCTCCTAGCAGCTGAGCAGCCTTAGCAAACATATGTTGTTTAGATCCAAAGGGAGGGAAGGAGAAAGAGGACGGGCAGGGGCAGGCTTAGGGTACAGAACTAAGTTCTTTTACAAGCAGGTGGGTCAGCTTGCCATAATATATCATTATTATGCAAAAAGATAGGAGGTATATTTTGTTTTGTATTTCCAGAACAAGACTAAGGAATCAATTTAAATGAAAATAATTATAGTTCTCTTACAATTATATTTGCTTTCTTTTATTTTATTTAGCATCAAAAAGTAGTAATAGACATGGGACTGTTTAGTGTTACAGAGTTTCATTTAGCAAATTTTATCATGCAAAAGGATTAAAAATAGAATGCATTTTTAAAGCTTCTTGAAAAAAGGCAAGTCTAAAGGTAAAAGCTATTTGATTAAAGTGGTTTTATATAATGAGAACAGAAATGAGTCTTCCATTAAGAGATCAACATTCAAAGATCAAATCACCTTGAGGCTTCAGAATGAACTACAATGTATTCAATTTGCAATTAAACTGACAAGGATCTTGAGCACATATTTCCCCCATTTATTTCTGAGTACCTTGAATAATTTTCTGCTGTTGTTGTCGAAGGTCATCAAAGCCTAAGGCCCTTGTCTCCTCTGACTCCTCAAAGAACCATGGATTACTTACAACCCGATTAGCTGTTTTCGTCATCAGACTGGACCTAAGAATAATTACATATTAATAACAGACATATCAAATAAAGTGTACATCTTCTACAAAGGATTCTTCAAGGGAAGTTGGTGGGCTAGAAATACAATCAATGTGTTGACATGTTTTTCCCAATCTCCACAAATGCATTTGAGCAATAATTATCCAAAAAGTCTGAAATGAAGCTCTTTAATTTCTAAGTCATAAGGATTGATAAAATTGATCTCTATTTTCAAAGTTCCTCTTACATGTCATGACATTTACCAAAAGCAGCCAAGGGAAGTTGAAATTATAAGTAAATGCAGTTGCAATGTTTTGATCACAAATTATAAAGACAAATCATTGTTCAATTTGATATTTCACATTAAAAAGTATCTGGCTAAACAGAAGAGGGGGAAAAAAGTAGCTAAGTAGCCAAGTGGACCTAGAGTCAGAAGACCTGTGCTCAAATTTGGTCTCTGGTACTTAGTAGCTCTGTGACTCTGAGCAAATCACTTAACCTCTGTCTGACTCATTTTCTGACTATAAAATGGGGAAAATAATAGTTTCTGTCCCTCAAGGTTGTTCTGAGAATAAAATAAGTTATTCATAACATGTTTTACAAAACTTAAATGCTATATAAATTCTAGATATTAACAATTATGTTGTAAAAATATAAGTATATACTAACATACAAATTTTTGTTTCTAGTAGTAATGCCCACTACATTAATTAACCCATTAACATTGCTATATTTGTGAGATTCTTAATTCTTTATCCAAATGTCATATTTACTTCAAAATCCAACTCAAATTCTATGATGTTCCATGAAATCATTGCTGACCACTTCAACTCACAAAGTGTTTTACTTCTTGCAGGATTGTTGCTTTTACCAGAGTATATAGTGAATAGACCTGGAATGAGAAAGATCTGGGGTCAAATCTGATCTCTAACACTTTCTAACTATGTGACCATGAGGACATCACCAATATTTTTCAGGTGAGTTTTCACATCTGTAAAATGAGAGGATTAAATTGAAAATCCCTTCAAGTGTTATATATGTAATACTCTGATCCATTCATTTAATATGTGATACATGATGCCTTGAAACTTCTTAAATGTCTATAATGTTTAACTCCTACCTTGTTATCATACACAAAATCCTACTCCTCTAATATGTTGTTATCCAAAGCCTCATTATGGCAGAGGTAACCATGGGTTCTCAGAAGCTATGCCAGAAGAGAACAATCTCTGACAAATTCTACCATATTGAAAAGTATTCAAATATGATCCCAGTTACAAACTGTATCTACTTTTCAAATGCCTGCCATGCAGTCGAGAAAGAGGCTCATCACCAGGAGGCTGGATGAATTCTTTGTCCATGGAAACCAATAAAAGAAAGAAAAAATAAAAAAAGATCCTGCTTCTGCAGTGTTGTCAGAGTAGCAAAGATTAGAGCAGAAGTTTCTAGGAATCACAGTTCTTAAACCAACTATATATCAAATATTGACACTTTAAACATGGAATGCTTTGTCCAGTGGCCAAGAACTCAACATACTTTTAGGTGAAAGGAATCATTAATTTTAATACTCTTATTATATAAAAGTGAGACAAGAAGACAAAAGGAAGTTGCAACTAACTGAAACAGTAGTATATAGGGTCTCCTTGAGGAGGTAAATGAAGTTTTCAAAGTCATTTTAAGCAACACGAGAAATCATTTCACAGTACACCTGATAACCTTTTATTATTATAATCACTTGCATGAGAGTTACTTATATATCCACATCCATTCAGAGGATGAAGAACTCACTATAGAAAATCTGTTTAAGACTAAAGAAAACTTTTCAAATTAAATCAATATATAATTTCTATTTGATGAATTCATTGTCAAGGTGGGCAGAAAGGAAAACAGCAAATATATGTCGCCATCAAAAACATCACACAAAAATAAGGAATGAGAGGAGGAGGAGGAGGAGAGGAGAAGGTGGTCAACATCATTTGACAAAAACTGCTAGGAAAAATAGAAAGCAGTATGGCAGAAACTAGGCATAAGCCAATATTTCATGCCATATACCTAAGCTCCAAATAGGTATATGGTGGTAGTAGTCTCTCAGAAGCCGAGAATGACGATTGTCTTTGTGCATGTGTGCACAAAGATACTTGTGCGTGAAAGAGATTTAAGTGGAAAAGTCAGTGCACAGAGACAGTCCCACTCTCTTGGCATTGGAAGCCTGGGTCCAGTGGCACGAAAAGTCATTACACCTGGAGACTTCTTCAGCTGCATTGGATGACTGTGTTGTCCTTTGTGCTCCATCACGCCCTAAGCATTCCACAGTGCTTTGCTGCGTCACCCTCTCAGCCCTTGAACCTTCTTGTTGGTTTCTTCCGTCTGTTCAGCCGAAGCAGTCTTCACATGCTGGGTGAGCAAAGCCCTGGTTCACCAGGGGTCGATGACCCGATGGCTACCCTCACAAGGTTTAGCCAGCCTGTCGAAGCTGTTGCCCGGGGTGTGGCCGCTGCCGCATGCTAGCAGCTACTAGGAGCCACAAGTGAAAGCTGGGTGTCAGGTGAGGGTCAGAGGTTGGAGAGCTGCCCTAAAAGGGCACAATAAGCCCTCCATACCAAGTGCTACCCCTTCCTGAACCCTTCCTGAACACCCCATACACCCCAAATAGGTACATAATTTAAACACAAAGGGTAATATAAACAAAATCAGGAGAGCATGGAAGAAATTACCTGTCAGATTTTTAAACAGAGCAAAACCTCATTACCCAACAAGAGATATGGAAGTTCACAGCATGTAAAATGGATAATTTTGATTACAAACATTTTTAAGTTTTGCATAAGCAAAACCAATGCAGCTAAAATAACCAGGGGAAGAAATCAAAACTAAATTCATTGCCATGTGAAAATGTGTTCTAAATCACTAATACTTAGCAAATTAAAACAACACTGAAGTACCAGCACCACTCCCACTCCCCATCAAATTGGCTAATATGACAGAAAAGGAAAATGACAATCGCTGGAGGAGATTTAGGAAAATAAGTACACTAATGCACTGCTGATAGAACTACAAACTATGTAAAACAATGCTGGAGAGCAATTTACAACTATGCCAAAAAAGCTACAAAACTGTCCTAGGAACACTACTGGCAATACCCCTCAAAGAGATCAAAGAAAAACCAGGACCCATGCTACAAAAATATTTACAGGTGTTCTTTTTAGACACAGAAATAGAGACTAAAGGGATGCCCAGCAATTGGAGAATAGGTGAATAAATTATGGCACATGAATGTGATATGTGATTGAAGAATGTGGTATGTGGATGTATTATAAGAAATAATTAAGAGAATAATTTCAGAAAAACCTAGAAAGATTTAGATGAATTGATGCAAAGTAAGCAGAGTAAGGAGAAAAATGTACACAGTAAAAGCAATGTTGTAAAAATAATCAACTAAAAGACATTTGTGAAAGTAAGTGATCAATACTATCTTCCACCACAATTCCAAGATCCACTACTAACTCTCTGGACTTTCTCTACCATGCCCATGAGAGTTCACTCTACTTGAAGAGGAAGTGCTCACATCCTTTCATTCTTTCAATCATTTCTAGTAACCAGTTCCTTCCTATTAGTAAGTATGAAATCCAAAATACAATTTCCTCTTCTCTTTGAAGAATTAAATAATCATTAAATTAAGAAGTTTTGCTTTTATCAAAGATGTACCTTCATCAAATGATTTGATAAATGAAATTTTCCATTACAATTATATCATTCTTTTGAACTAGGATGTTATCTATTTCCCAAACTCCTCATCAGTCTCTCTCCTCTTTGTAGTCAAGTTGTCTACTATATTCCAGTGACAAAATAACTTCTGTTTCTCCCTTTACCTTCATCCAAATCTCTTTACCATGCTTCCCTTCTTTAATTATCACATCTCTTCAAATATAATTATATCCTAATATCCAATGCTAACACATCTCAACCTCATGTTTTACCTATCCTTTTTCCCAAGATATGCCCATTCAGAGCAACATTCAATTCATAAATTTCATCCTGCATATCAAACAGCAGTATGAAGGATGGACTAAAAAAAAATGAAGATGCAGAGAAAACAACTGAGCAAAAGTTGCAATATTTCAGGTTAATGCTAATGAAAACCTGATCATAAAAGTTGTGTGAGTTAAGAGAAAGGTATGGATGCAAGAGATGTTGTTAAAGAAGAATTCACAAGACCTGGCAGGAAGTGGATCTGTGTGGGGCAAAGGAATCTCTTCATCTTCAAGTGGGTCAAAGGATGGCTTACAAATTAAAAATCTGGATAAACAGGAAAACAGGAGTATCCTCAACAGAAACTGGGGAGTTTGTAAGAAGGATGTTTGGGGTAGGTGGAGGGATATTATATATGAATTCATCATATGAGTTCTCAAATGTTCAAAAATATGTTGTGTCTGAGGTGATGGAAAATCCAGAGAGAAATGTTTAGAAGGTAAATAATCTAAACCATTAAATTATAGCTCAGGAAAATGACAAGACATATACAGATATAAAAGACATTTACTGGGCAAATTAAGGTAATCTCTCAGGGAATACATTAGCATTAAGGAAGACTAGGTCAAATTTCTTAACAAAGGGAAGGTTTTAGCTGAAACTTCAAGGAAGGCAGAAAAGCCAAAGAGATAGAAGAGGGGAACTAGAGCATTCAAGTACAAGAGACAGCCAGTAAAAAACTTCAAGGAAGGCAGAAAAGCCAAAGAGATAGAAGAGGGGAACTAGAGCATTCAAGTACAAGAGACAGCCAGTAAAAATATACAATACTCATATGGGTTCTGTGGAAAGAACATCAAGGAAGCCAATGCTTCTGGATCAGAGAATACAAAGAGGAGTAAAAATGTAAGAAGATCAGAAAAGTGAGAGAGGTCCAGGTCTTTGGCTATCTAACAGAAAGAAATGGTGCATATTAGATGTCACAAAGACAGAAATGACAAGAATTGACAATAAATTAAATATAGGGTAACTAAAGAATCAAGGATGACAACTAAACTGTCAGCCTACGTGACTGAAAGAATGCTAGTGATTTCCATAATTCCAGCTCTCTAGTTATGTGTTAGCTTCCTCCATTATAAGTTCCTTGAGAAGGGGAATGCTTTCTTTATTTTTTGTTTAAGCACTTAATAAAATTCTCACCTAATTTCTTTGCGAATAATAGGAAAGTTAGGCAGAGGAGAGAGTATATGGGAAAAGATACTGAGTTCAGTTTCGAACATATGGAATTTAAGTTATCTATCAGACAAGCAAACTGAGATGTACTATACGCAGTTGGAGATGCAGGACTAGAAATCAGAAAATAGTTAAGAGCTGGATAAATAGATCTGAGAATCATCTGCATAGAGATTGCTTCTGCCATATCTGATTAGATCACCAAACAAAATAGTAAAGAAGAAGAGAGGAGGATCCAGGCCAGAGTCTTCATAGATACCCACTTGAACTCATTATCTTTTCTGTCAAACCCTCTCCTGTTTTGAATGACCCTAACACTGTTAAACCATCATCCTCCCAATCATCCAGGCTCACAATCTAGGTATCACCATTAACCTCTTATTTTTTCTCAGTACCACACTGTATTTCCAATCTGTTGAAAAATCTGGTTGTTTTTATCTTCAAAATATCTCTTATTTATACCCCATTCTCTCCTCTGGCACTACTATCATCCTAGTACAGGTTATCACATGGCACTTGAACAAATAAAAGTACAAAGAATCAATAATATGTCAAAATCTTGTTAACTAAACACTAAATCATGTAAAACAAGTAAATGCAGCAAAAAGAGGCCATATAGTATATTTTAAAATTTTTTAAGAAGCAAAAAGTTGGTGGGAGAAGGGAGGGAGATAATTTGGATCATATAGCTCTGAAAGACTTATGTGGAAATGTATTATATGTATTAAGTAAAAATGAAATTATCTTTATTTTAAAAACAAATAAAATAACTGCAGACAATAAAAAAATGTAAGCCTTATTCTATGTCACTGAATTGAAATATTATACATATAACATCAGTTAACTTGCACATCATTTTATGTCTTGGATAACAATAGATTTCCTCACTGTGTGAAATGGAATTGTTGGGGGGCTCATACCCTCCAAAAATCATTCTAATGAACTGGAAGGAGACTTGATAAGATTCTGGCAGAGAAAAGTGGATTTATTCAGAGAAAACAGGTAACAGGAGGGAAGGGGAAAAGGAGAAGGGGGAACGGAAAGAAAGAAAAAGGATTCTGCCCATACAAGCAGTTTGCTCAGGGCAAGCTTGCTCCTCTTCTTCTAGGTACAATCACAAACATTTATAAGAATCCTGATCCAAGATTCTCCTCCACCAAGGCGAGGGGGAAGGGGGGCTGGGCTGTGACATTCACAGTCTGGAGTTCAGGATTTTCAACATTACATACCCCCTATAAACCCCCATGATCAAGAAAAATCCAAGACTATCATGGGATTTTCAGCTTGGGACAAAAACATACTTGAAGCTTGCTGTTCCTTCTTATCTTGCCCCTCTTCCTAGAGTTGGCAAGTTTCCCAGGCTATACAATAGGTCAGGAAAACTAAAAATGTTATGGGTTGGGGGAGTAGATTTAGTCTAAAGAATAGTAATACTAAGGGGACTTGAAAATTGGGTTTATAAGCCAAATACTACTCTGAGAATTACACCCTGAATCTCATTCCACACACTCATTATTGATATTAGTTTAACAAATAGCTAAAACAATTATCAACTAATATTATATCCTTACTAGATGATTTCTCACCTAATAGCTTCTATGACTCTTCTGTATTAATCTACAGAGAACAAGCAGCTGCTTCCTCTGTTAAGGATTCAGCACTGCAGAGATTTAGGTTCAGTCTCAAAAATGTTTATGAACTCTTAACTCTCTTTTAACTTTTGCACTTTTCCTTCCTTTCTTTGAACTGTTCCTAACACTCTTTCATTCTCCAGCCTCCTGACAAGGGTCAAGTCCCTGCTTCCTCTACATCAGAAGCCTTTTTTTCCAAATAAAGCCTCATTTCTGTTTCCTTTTGAACATTTTGTTATGGAGCTAGACAAAACAAAATTCATTTGAGGCAACAAAAAGTCTAGAATCTTAAGGAAAACAACAAAAGAAATAGCTCTTCTAGGTCTCAAAATAGACTGTGAAGAAGTCAAAAACTATTTGGTACTAGTTAGAAAACAGAAAAGTAAAGCAATAGAACAGATTAGACTAATACTGTAAAATTCAAATATAAAAGGGACCTATAAATCATAAATAAGAATCTCTATTGACCACATATTGAGTTAGAAAACCATGTATTACCATTATCTATGTTCTATTATATTTTTTACTTTTTTTTATATTTCCCAAATACATTTTAATCTGGTTCCGGCTATATTTGGGAGTATATAAGTCTGGAGACCCATGTATTTAACATTTTTGGATTAAACAAAAAAGAATCAGAAATAACTTAACTCAGTAAACCTAATATTCAATAAACCTGATAACATAACATCCCGGGGAAAGAAATATCCACCTGAAAACTGGAAGAGCATTTTAGGAAAAAATAGGTGTAAAACATTTTATACTATATGCCAAAGTAAGTTCCAAATGTTTACCCTACTTATTATAGTAAGGATACAACATTAAAAAAATTTGGAAGAGAATCAGATCAGGTAGGGTCTAGATCTGTGGTGGCAAACCTATAACATGTTCCAGAGGAGGCACTCGGAGCCCTCTCTTTGGACACACATTATTGCACGAGCACAGAGTTCACTACCAGAAAGCTAGAGGGAAACAAAACTGAGCTGCAACCCTTCCCATTCCATACACACTCAAGGGCATTTCTCACATCACCCAACCTCTAAAAGGTTTGCAATCACTGGTGTTGATCTTTGATGACTAAGAAGAAAATTCCCAATCCAACAAGTGATAGAGCTTTTTACAAAAGATAAACTAAATGCCTTTAAATTTAAAATATTTTGCCTAAACAAAATCAATGTTTATAATATAAGGAGGAAAACTGTTGACTGAGGGGAAAGAGATCATTTTCAAATAAATATTTCTGATAAAGGTCTTATAACACAAACTAAAAAAAAGCAAAAAAAAAAAAGTGCAAAGTTCCAAAGGGTAAGTTGACAAAGAATATGAATGAACATTTGTCAAAAGAATTACAAACTAAAAACAACTATATGAAACTAAGTGAAAACATGTCTATATCTTTTGACTCAGAGATTCCAATGCAAGGTATGTTTCTAAAAAAAACAAAAGATTAAAAAGAAATATACAATATACAAGGACAAAAATATTTATGAATTGTTTTGTAATTAAAAAAACTGGAAACAAAATTGAAATCCACTGACGGGAAAGTGGTTAAACAAAATGTTTATAATCAAGAAAAAGAAGAATACAGATAAGCAAGGAATGACATTAGAATGTAGCCTACTATCATTCCTTTTTTTTTTTTAAACTCTTACCTTCTGTCTTGGAGTCAATTGACTCCAAGGCAAAAGACTGGTAAGGGCTAGGCAATGGGGGTTAAGTGACTTGCCCAGGGTCACACAGCTGGGAAGTGTCCGAGGCCAAAATTTGAACTCAGGACCTTCTGTTTCTAGGCCTCTCTCTCAATCCACTGATTCACCCAGCTGCCACCCCTACTATCATTCTTTATATTTATATCTCTAATGGATAAAACAGTCTCTAGTTTTTATCAACCCTTGCTGACTGACCATATATATTGATGCAGAATAACAGAAAGAGAACCTATTATCAAAATTAACAGAAATACTTCACTAACCCCAAAAACCTACAGTATGGAAAGCTGTCCTTCAGTTGCTACAGAAGTGAAAATCCAGTGGAACTGCTTGTTGGCTTTGGGAAATAAGAGCTGGGAGGGGCTGTGGGGTGAAAATCATGAATCATGTAACCATGGAAAAATATTTTAAATTAATAAAGGAAAATAAAAAGAATCCAGTTGTGAAATTAATGAATCTAGATCAGTGATGGTGAAACTATTAGAAACTATTAGTGCCCAAATTGCAACCCTCAAACCTCCTGTGAGCCCCCTCCCTTACCCTAGACAAGGGAGGGAGGGAGGAAGAGCTCCCATTGGGCTGCTGGGAAAAGGGGCAGGTAAAGAGAGAAATGTGCTCAGACTCACATGGAGAGGGGGAGGGGAACAGCCCCTCTGGCATGCATGCTATCAGTTCACCAACACAATTCTACACTAAATTTGTAACAATATGAATAATATGAAGGGGCAGTTAGAGCTAATTTAAAAGAAAATAAACAGAGGCAGAGTCAAGATGGCAGCGTAGAGGCAGCGAAAGTTCAGACCTCTGAAAACCCTTCCTTACAGATGACAAACTAAACGTTACTAGGGGACTGAAAATCAAACCTAACAACAAGAGAGAGACAAGGAACAATCCTACTGCACTCAACTAAAAAGATACGCCCCCCCAAAGCCAGAATTCAAGAACACACGAGTTTAAGGGGAAAGAAGAAGGAAGGTTCTGGGACCCCTCCCCCACCTAGAGCTCTGAGACTCCAGCAGCAGCTAGAACCAATGGGCAGGCAAAGGTGCTGGTCTGGAGGTAGTACCTTGCGGGCAAAGTTGTGCCAGGCTCAGAGAGTCAAACACAGGCAGTGGGGAAGCAGATAAAGGGGAAATACAGAGCACAGAGCAGGAGGCATAGTTGGAGCAGCAGAGACACTCCATATTGCCGCCCCACTTCCGAGGTTTTGGCCTCAGGGCACATCCAGCAACCCATACAGCCTTAATCCCATCAAAGCCTTCAGAGGACAGGGAAGCTCAAGCTCCAACACCCTTCACCCACAGACTGCACTGAGAGATTTACTGACAAAACTCCAAGGATGAAGGCAGAAAAAAAAACCCAAAACCACCAAAAAAATGAGAGGAGCAAGAACTAAGGCAACTGCAGGGAGTAAAGAAGGGATAAATATGAGCAAACAACAGAAAAAGAAAAAACAAATTACAATTGACAACTTCTATACAGGTAAAGAACAAAGAGCAAATGGAACAGTGAAAGATGATGGAACACCCCAAAAAAAATACAGAAAACCCAACGAATTGGATACAGGCTCTGGAACAACTCAAAATACAATTCAAAACACAACTAAGAGAGGCTGAAGACAACTGGGAAAAGAAGTTAAAAACTAAGATAAGTCATCTGGACACAGAGGCATTTGAACTAAAAACGAGAAAATAGTGCCTTGAAAGCAAAAAGCAAAAATTAACCAGCTTGAAAATGAGGCAAAGATGAAAGATGAGGCAAAGAAGACAAAAGATGAGGCACAGAGGATGAAAGATGACCTCAAAAAAAAAATCAGACCACAAAGAGAAGGATGACCAAAAAGCCAGGAATGAAATCCAGTCTTTAAGAACCAGAATACAACAACTAGAATCAAGTGACTGCACAAGGCAGCAGGACACTATAAAACAAAATCAAAAGAATGAAAAAATTGAGGAAAATATGAAGCATCTCATTCACAAAACAGAAGACTTGGAAAATCATTCCAGAAGAGACAACTCAAGAATCATTGGTCTACCAGAAGACCATGACAAAAGAAAAGGCCTGGACATCATCCCATAAGAAATTAGCCAAGAAAACTGCCCAGATATTCTAGAACAAGAGGGGAGAGTGGCGACTGAAAGAATCCACAGATCACCTCCTGTACTTAATCCCCAACTGACAACACCCAGGAATGTTATAGCCAAATACAAAAACTATCAGACCAAGGAAAAAATATTACAAGCTGCCAAGAAGAAGTCATTCAGATATCATGGAGCCACATTGAGAATAACAGAGGATCTGGCTGCATCTACACTGAAGGACCAAAATACATGGAATATGATATTCTGGAAAGCAAGGGAACTAGGTCTACAACCAAGAATCAACTACCCAGCAAAACTGACTATATTCTTACAGGGGAAAGTATGGTCATTTAACAAAATAGAACAATTCCAAGCATTTCTAAAGAAAAGTCCAAACCTGAACAAAAAATTTGATGCTGAAGCACAGAACTCAAGAGAATCATCAAAACGTAATTAAAAAAAGAAGGAAAAACAAAAACAAAAAAAAAATTTTGAGAGACCCAATAAGTTAAAATGATATGTATCCTTATAAGAAAAGAGGTCATTCATAACTCATAAAAACTGTTATTATCACAAGGGTAGCTAGAAGAATTGTACTCAGAGGGAGCAGTGACAAACTGTATAGGATAAAATGACAAGACATAAATAGGTATATAGATATATTTATGCATAAATACATAAATATGTGTATATATGTACATATATACAACTAGAGCTAAAAAAAGGTTAATACTAAAATAAATGGGAAAAGAAACAAAAGAGGGTAAATTTATGTCACAAAGAAGCTCATGGCAGGAGGGGGAAGAACATCAATACACTGGAAGGGTAAAGAGGTTGGAGACAAGAAATACACAACTCTTACACGCACTGAAATTGACTCAAAGAGGGAAGAACAATCCAATCCATTGGGGCAGAGAATAGATTTGCACCCTATAGGGAAGTAGAAGGGTAATAAATGGACTGGTAGGGAGGGGAAATTACAAGGGAGGGAGAGGGTAGGGGGTAGTTTTAAAAGATTGTAAAGAAAATAAGGGGGGAATAAGAAGGGAGGGGGGTAGAAAAGGAAGAAATGTAAGGGTAGGAAGTAGGGGGACTGATTAAAAACAAAGCATTGGTGTAAAAGGAAATAGTGAAAGAAGAAAAGACAGGACTAGGAATAGAAATCATAATGCTGGGAAATACAAAGCTGGTAATTATAACTCTGAATATGAATGGAATGAACTCACCCATAAAACTCAAGTGAATACCAGAGTGGATTAGAATCCAAAACCCTACCATATGCTGTCTACAAGAAAAACACCTGAGGAAGGTAGACACAAAAAAAGTAAAAGTATAGAGCCAAATCTATTAGGCATCAACTGATAAAAAGAAAGCAGGAGTCACAATCATGATACCTGACAAAGCCAAAGTAAAAATAGATCTAGTCAAAAGAGACAGGGAAGGTAATTACATCCTGAAAAAAGGCAGTATAGACAATGAGGAAATATCAGGACTGTAAGGATATTTTAGGGTTGTGACCTAATCTAAATTTGATTTTTGGTCACCAGGGGATATCCCATATAAAATACCAAAGTCAGTTTGGAAGTATATGGTGGTTTAATCAATATATAGGGAAGAAATCAAGGAGAATAGAGAAGGGAAAGTATAGGATTTCTCAGGAAGAACTGAAGGAGAAGAGCAAGGGAAAGGTTTGGGATTCCTCCTGCCCCGCCTGTGCCAGGCGAGTTCAAAGTCCTCCTCCACGAGGTCTTTGATGATTAGAGGCTTTCTCTAAAAGGACAGTATTTGGAAGGTAAAATAGAGAAAAATCAGCCTAAACTCTGAGATATCTCAGAGAAGAGCCTCACCTGAACTAGGTTACTAGGCTTCCTCCAGTATAGTATCAAGGAAAACTCACGGCTAAACACGGACAATAGCAGGCGCCATGCCAAGATGCTGACACTCTCAGCAAGCTGCCACCAACCACCCCTCTGCTGTCAAAGAGAAAGGAGAGAGGAAGTGGCATGAAATATATAGACGGTTTTATATCACTTTCCTGCATCACACATGAACCAATGATATCTTAGGCTTCACTTAGGACAGCCCAAGGGTTTGTCAGTTGTTTCTTATTTGTCATTTGCTAGCACATATCTGTCATAGGCCATACTCCTAAATACTTAATCCTTAAGTATGAGTGTAGACATTCCTGATTTTGTTAGACTAAGTAGGATGGAGGAATCTAAAATTCACAATTTGCTGATTTTTGTTAGATTAAGTAGGGTGGAGTAATCTAAAGTTCACAGTACTTAACATGTATGCACCAAATGGCATAGCATCCAAATTTCTAAAAGAGAAACTAGTGGAGCTCAAGGATGAAACAGATAGAAAAATTATACTAGTGGGGGACCTGAACCTTCCCCTACCAGAACTAGATGAATCAAACCAAAAAATAAGTAAGAAAGAGGTAAGAGAAGTGAATGAAATCTTAGAAAAACTAGAGTTAATAGATATATGGAGAAAAATAAATAGGGAAAGCAGCACATGACACATTCACAAAAACTGATCATGTATTGGGGCATAAAAACATTGCAAACAAGTTCAAAAGAGCATAAATAATAAATGCAACCTTCTCAGATCACAATGCAATGAAAATAATAATTAGTAAGGGTACATGGAGAGGCAAATCAAAAATTAATTGGAAATTAAACAATACAATTCTCCAATACTTAATGGAAATAATAAAAATAAGGGAGGAAAAATCTGGTATTCAATGTGTTCCTGAAAACAGTATCCACTTGTCAATGGATTATTATCTCCAATGCATGTGATAGGATAGTCAATCAGTCTCAACAGAAGATGCTCTCTTTACATGTGAGCAATGAATCCAAGAGTCCTTCTCTCCAATCTTTATAGATGTTGGAGTACTTAACAATATTTGGAATGGACCTTCCAAGGAAGGCCGAGTTGCTCCAGTACAATGGAAATTCTTAATATACACCTTGTCTCCTGGGTTCAGGTTGTGAAGTGAAAAGTCTAATGGTCCAGCTTGTACTGCAGCTCCGGATTCATGTAGTTCACGCAGTTTGTGCTGTAATTCCTGTAGTATAGTATAGTGGTAGTCTCTCGGTGATCGAGAATGACAATTGTCTTTGCTCAGTTTCATCTACGGTGTACCCTCATGTGGCTTTGAAGTCCAAAGACAGAGGCGCAGAGTTTGGGGCACATGGGGCATGGGACGCCAGTTGCTACAGGAGGTACGGTTGTGGCCTGGTGTTGGCGCTCACGCACAGCAGCAAGACGTCGACGTCGTTCATCTTCAAAGGTGGTGGTGGCATGGTTAATGTGGGTTCGCCAGCTGTTTCTGTCAGAGGTAGCGAGTTCTAGTTGCTTTGGTGTAATGCCAGCCCACTTCAAGTTTGACTTTAGCTGATCCTTGAATCTTTTCTTTGGTCGGCCTTGTTTCCTGAGTCCAGCTGACAGTTCACCACAGAATACCCGTCTTGGTATTCGCTGTGGGTCCATGAGGATGACGTGTCCAGACCATCGCAGCTGGGTTTTGAGGACCATTACTTCGATGCTGGTGGAGTCGGCTCAGTCAAGGACTTCCTGGCCGGTGATTCGGTCCTGCCATCGGATCCTCACTATTGACCGGAGGGAGCGCTGGTGGAATTGCTCCAGCTGTTTCATGTGCTTCCGGTACAGTGTCCATGTCTCGCAACCATACAGGAGCGAGCCGAGGACCACTGCTTTGTACACTCCAAGTTTCGTCATAGTGCTTACACCTCTGTGCTGGAGGACTTTGGAGCGCAGCCGCCCGAGTGCCTGGCTGGCCTTCTGGATCCTGGCATTAATCTCGTGGTCTAGGGGCCCGTTGTTGGCGATGGTGCTGTAATTCCTGTATATAGGAAGCAATAGTAGTATCTCCCCCTAATACTGATGTATATGCAAGGGAGAAAGACTTAGTCTGTATAGGTGGATGTGCAAAAAGCATCTCAAATGGTGAGATGTGTAGGTCTCCTCTAGGCCTGCTTCTAAGATAAAATAGGGCCAGAGGGAGAATTTCAGACCATTTTAAATGTGGTGCTCAGGGAGGGGTAGTATCTCTGGTATGGAGGGCTTGTCATGCCCTCCTAGGGCAGCTCTCCAGCCTCTGACCCCCACCTGACACCCAGCTCTCACTTGTGGCTCCCAGTAGCTGCTAGCATGTGGCAGCGGCCACACCCCGGGCAACGGCTTCGACAGGCCAGCTAAACCTTGTGAGGGTAGCCATCGGGTCTTCGACCCCTGGTGAACCAGGGCTTTGCTCACCTAGCATGTGAAGACTGCTTCGGCTAAACAGACGGAAGAAACCAATAAGAAGGTTCAATGGCTGAGAGGGCGACGCAGCGAAGCACTGTGGAGTGCTCAGGGCATGTTGGAGCACAAAGGATAACACAGCCATCCAATCCAGCTGAGGAAGTCTCCAGACGTAACAATTTTTTTTGTGCCACTGGACCCAGGCTTCCAACGCCAAGAGAGTGGGACTGTCTCTGTGCATCGACTTTTCCACTTAAATCTCCTTCACGCACAAGTATCTTTGTGCACACTCATCTATCCTAACCCCGTCCACCCTCTTCAAGACCTGCGGCGATGGTGGAGTGACGATGCAACAGGTGGAGGTGACCACTGGCAGTTGTAGTCACGATCCTGCACGTAGGCGGCCTAAGGAACAGTGGTCGCTCGGCCCTGTAGGCAGCAGGGACGTTCGGCAGCATCCTGGGCGACTGAGCAGCCCTCTCTAGGACAGCACTGCTCACCCTAATCAAGGGAGGGGACTAGAAAAGGTGTCCCAAACATTGCCTGCCCTACAAACACCCGGTCAGCACACCGCAGCTGGCGGGTCATCCCCTTTAAGCGGTCGAAATAAAAGAAAAAATACAAAGAAACTACTAGGAGCATGGAACATCAGGACCAGGTCTGGTTCGACGAGAACAATAATGCTATTGTAGACCTATTGAGCAAGAAGAACAAAGCCTTTATGGAGTGGCAAAATAACCCGAACTCTGCTCCTAAAAAGGACAGATTCAAGTCTCTCCAAGCCACGGCGCAGCGTGAGATCAGGAAGATGCAAGACCAATGGTGGGAAAAAGAAGGCAGAAGAAATCCAGTGGTTTGCTGATATGAAAAACTACAAACAATTTTTCAGTGCCCTCAAGACTGTCTATGGGCCATCAAAACCCACCACCACTCCCTTGCTATCCTCTGACGGTGACACTCTCATAAAAGATAAAAAAGGCATCAGCAACAGGTGGAAAGAACACTTCAGTCAGCTTCTCAACCGACCCTCTTCAGTCGACCAGAGCGCCCTTGACCCGATCCCCCAAAACCGCTCCATTGAACAACTTGATGTCCCTCCTTCAATAGAGGAAGTCCAAAAACCCATCAAACAAATGAGTGCAGGCAAGGCACCTGGTAAAGACGGGATCCCAACCAAGGTGTACAAGGCCTTAAATGGAAAGGCGCTCCAGGCATTCCACATAGTGCTGACCAGCATATGGGAAGAGGAAGACATGCCCCCAGAACTCAGAGATGCCACCATCGTAGCCCTGTACAAGAACAAAGGCTCATGAGCAGCCTGTGACAACTACAGAGGCATCTCACTACTCTCCACTGCCGGAAGGATCCTCGCTCGTGTTATACTCAACAGACTCCTATCATCTTTTTCAGAGCAGAACCTGCCTGAATCACAATGTGGCTTCCGACCAGATCGCAGCACCGTCGACGTGGTCTTCACAGTGAGGCAAATGCAGGAAAAATGCCTTGAGCAGAACCTGAGTCTCTACATTGTCTTCATAGACCTGACAAAGGCGTTCGACACAGTGAACAGGGACGCATTGTGGGTGATCCTCAGCAAGCTCGGTTGCCCAGCAAAATTTGTCAGACTGATCCAGCTCTTCCATGTCAACATGACAGGGGAAGTCCTATCTGGTGGAGAGACTTCCGATGGCTTCAACATCTCCAATGGCGTGAAACAAGGCTGTGTCCTTGCTCCAGTACTATTCAACCTATTTTTCACCCAAGTATTACGACATGCTGTGATGGATCTAGACCTGGGCATCTACATCAAATACCAACTGGATGGTTCACTATTTGACCTTCGCCGTCTGACTGCAAAAACAAAGACAACAGAGAGACTTATCCTGGAAGCTCTCTTTGCAGATGACTGTGCTCTCATGGCCCACCAAGAAAATCATCTCCAAACCATTGTGGACAGGTTCTCCACCACAACAAAACTGTTTGGCCTGACTATCAGCCTCAGCAAAACAGAGGTGCTGTACCACCCTGCACCAGGGAGACCAACTAACCAGCCAATTGCATTCCAATCGATGGCACGCAGCTTTCTAACGTCAACGTCAACACTTTCAAGTACCTGGGCAGCACCATCGCCAATGACGAGTCCCTAGACCACGAGATTAATGCCAGGATCCAAAAGGCAAGCCAGGCACTTGGGCAGCTGCGCTGCAAAGTCCTCCAACACAGAGGTGTAAGCACTGCGACGAAGCTCAAAGTGTATAATACAGTGGTCCTCAGCTCGCTCCTGTATGGTTACGAGACATGGACACTGTACCGGAAGCACATGAAACAGCTGGAGCAATTCCACCAACGCTCTCTCCGGTCAATCATGAGGATCCGATGGCAGGACCAAATCACCAATCAGGAAGTCCTTGACAGAGCCAACTCCACCAGCATCGAAGTAATGGTCCTCAAAACCCAGCTGCGATGGTCTGGACACGTCATCCGCATGGACCCACAGCAAATACCAAGACAGGTATTCTACGGTGAACTGTCAGTTGGACTCAGGAAACAAGGCCAACCAAAGAAAAGATTCAAGGATCAGCTAAAGTCAAACTTGAAGTGCGCTGGCATTACACCAAATCAACTAGAACTCGCTGCCTCTGACAGAAGCAGCTGGCGAACTCACATTAACCATGCCTCCGCCACCTTTGAAGATGAGCGACGTTGACGTCTTGCCGCTGCGTGTGAGCGCCGACACCAGGCCACAACTGCACCTCCCGTAACAACTGGCGTCCCATGCCCCATGTGCCACAAAATTTGTGCCTCAGCCTTTGGACTCCAAAGCCACATGAGGATACATCAATAGATGAAAATGCACAAAGACAATAGTCATTCTCGATCACTGAGAGACTACTATATATATATTAAATGTGACTCGATGCATAATATGCCAATCATAGTTTTAAGCTCTTTGTTCATTCTTTCAACTTGGCCTGAGCTCTGGGGATGATATGGAACATGGAATTTGGGAGTTACCCATAAGCAAGAATATATTTGATTTAGAACAGAATCAGTAAAATGATTTCCTCTATCTGAATCAATACGAGCTGGCAGGCCAAAGCAAGGAATTTCTTTTAAAAGCACCTTAGCAACAAAAGCTCCTGTGGCTCGGATCGCAGGAAATGCTTACGGCCATCTGGTCAGTTGATCTACTATGACTAGACAAAATTTATAATGTCCGGCCTTTGGCATTGGTATGAAATCTATCTGTAGGTGCTCAAAAGGTGTGTAACCCAGAGGATGCCCACCAAAGGCTTTACCACGAAAGGCATGTTGGTTATATGCTTGGCAGGTAGAGCAGGCTGTACACACTTTAGAGGCTATACTAGTTATACCAGGGGCTATCCATACTCTCTTAACAGAGTCCATGATGCCAAAGTGGTGCCAAAGTGACCATTTTTATGAAGAGATTGGTAAATTTCACTTTTTGGGCAAAGTAAGGGTTTTCCTTCAGATGACACCCATACTCCATTAATCTGTTTTAATTTGAATTTTTGCTTTCATTTTTCCACTTCCTTTTCATTATAGGAAAGTGATAAATTTAAGTCATCAGTGGTTATTAATGTTAAAATTAATTCAGGCCCTTCTATGGCTGCTAGCTTTGAAGTGGCATCTGTTCTATCATTTCTCCTAGAGACAAGATCATTGCCACCATGTATGGGCAGAGCAATGAACTACAGCTAGAGCTTCAGGCAGCGGGAGAGCAGAAAGAACTTCATTAATAATTTCTGTATTAGCTATAGATTTTCCAGCTGAGGTTAAAAATCCTCTCTGGAGCCATTGCATCCCAACTGAGTGACAAATGCCAAAAGCATATCTAGAATCCTTATAAATTCTTGCCTTTTTATCCTTGGCAATTATACAGACGTGTGTCAGAGCTATGAATTATGCCTCTTGAGTGCTAATATTAGAGGGCAGTGAAGCTGACCACTCAGTGCCAATTTCTGTGATATATACCTGCATATACCATCCCTCATAAAAGAGGAACCATCAGTAAATAAGATCAGATCTGAACTGTCTAAGGGAGTGTCCAAGAGATTATCTCTAGGCTTTTCTGCCATGGACACTAGTGTTTCACAATTGTGTAATAGTTCTCTTGAAGTTAGTAAATCTGGAAGCAAGGTGGCAGAGTTAAGGGTTGTATAGCATTTCAAGGTGATGTTTTCGCTATTTAACAAGGTTATTTCATACCTTGTAATTCATTGATCCAAGAATGTCTGTGTTCTATGCCTTAGTAACAATGCTTCTACCTCATGTGGGCACATGGGCATCCCAATACTAGATCAACAGTTTTTGTCACTAGTAAAGCTGAAGCAGCTACTCCTCCAAGACATGGTGGTGCTCCTGATGCTATTGGGTCCAATTGGGCAGAATAATAAGCAATTGGGTGCTGATGAGGCCCCAAAAACACTTGAAGCTGCCCCTCTTCGCTCATGTACATACAAAGTAAATGGCTTGTTGTAATCTGGGATGCCTAGAGCAGGGGCAGACAGGATGGCCTGTTTTAGATCTGATAGAGGTCACAAGTGTTCTGGCTCTAATTTGAGGGGTTCAGGGACCAAATCCCTTGTTAGTGCTATAAAAGGTTTAGTAATTTCCCCATAGCAAGGAATCCATTGTCTACAAAACCTTGTTGCTCCTAAAATTGCTCTCAACTGTTTCTTAGTGGTAGGAGTGCTTAAATTTTGAATATTCTCAATTCGTTCAAGAGAAATAAGAGCGGGCACCCGCAGTCAGGATGAACCCCAAATATTCTACATTAGGGAGACACCACTGAACTTTACCCTTCAAGATCTTATGTTCTCTTTTGTGCAATTCGAAAAGAAAGTGTTTACTGTCTTCCAGACATGCTTCTGCATCTGTTGAAGCCAAGAGTAGATCATCTATGTATTTGATTAATTTGCTATTTTTAAATATTATATTATCTGTGTCTTGGCTCAAAAATTGTGTAAATAAACTCAAGCTTTCCACATAACCCTGTGGAAAATGTTAACTTGAGAGCCGTTCCAGGTAAAAGCAAAGCTATGCCTGGAGTTCTCATGTATGGGTATGGAAAAGAAGGCTGAGCACAAGTGTACTACTGTAAAGTATGTAGCTGTGCTGGGAATACAAGAAATAATCATATGTATGTTGGAAACTATGAAGTGTCTCTTTATAACGTGGTTGTCCACAGCCCTCAGATCATGTACGAATCTATAGAGGTACTTGCCACCGGGCCCCCTTTTTGGTTTTTTAATGGGCAGGATGGGTGTGTTGTATTCAGATTTACAAGGGATTATTATTCCCTGATCAATTAATGAGTTTATTACTGGGGTAATACCCTCAATTGCCTCTTTTGAGAGGGGATACTGAAGAATGGAAGGAGGTGGTCTAGATTTAGTTTTTATGTGCAAAGGAACAGCTGACTTAAATAAGCCTACATTGGAAGAAGATGTGGCCCAAAGAGACTCCAGTATATCTTCAGGTATTACAAAGGTGGGATGCTCTTTCCCCTCCTGACTCTCTGAGAGAATTACAGGGAGTAAATTTAAAGATTCCTCAGGTGCTTCCAATGATAAGGAACTATCTGGGGAGAAAGTTATTGTGGCTCTGAGTTTGCATAGAAGGTCCCTCCCCAGCAAATTTAAAGGGGAGTCAAGGCATCAAAAGGAAGGAATGTTGTACCTCTACGGGTCCTACAGACACCATTCTAGGGGAAAGTTTTTTAACCCTTTGGGGTATTCCTGACACTCCCATTACATTCTCTGAGCCAACAGAATAACAATGTAAATCAGGTGTACTCTTTAATACAGATCTGGAAGCTCCAGGTCTAAAAGACAATCATAATAGGTGTTCCCACCTTTAAGGTAACATGGGGTTCATTAGTATGGGGGGGTGCCGTGGATAGGGACAATGGGTAGTAGGACATCAGGATCTGGAAAATCAAAGGTTGTATCCTCTGATTCCTGTGCCCCAGCCCCCCCTAAACACCTTCATAGTATTTGAGAAGTTCCTTGGGCATCCCCCTGAAGGGCACCCCCCTGAGGGGCATTAGCACCCCGATTACTTTTTGGACAAGCACCACTTAAGTTATATTGTTGTGGAGTTATTTGGTTTGAGTTATCATTTTCCCAATATCTATTCCTACAGTTATCATTCCTAAAGTTGTGGTTTCCATTATCATTATTATAGTTATTTCTATAATTATCTCTTCTGTAGTTGTTATTAAACTGCAGATTCCTTCTGAGTGTCTTGAGTAAAGTTCTACACTCTACCATTCTGTGGCCCTTCTCACAGAATTGTCAGGTAATGGATCGATAATTAGATTCCTGAAGAGGGGCAAGTGGCATTGGTTGAGTATCATGCCCACTTTCCATTTTAGCCATCTTATCTTTTGAAAGATCTCAATTCTTTCTTTATTTCCTGCAGTGAGATCATTATTTTCTTCTTCCTTTTCTTTGTTTCCCTTTGAAACATATAGAGCTGTTTTCCGCAATTCTTCAAGGTCCATCTCTGGCCATCTTGGGCAATGTGTTCTAAAATAATCCCTAATCACTTTGCAAGAGTTATTGACAAAGTGCCTTCCAACTTGTCTTATGCAATTTTCTTTAGATAGGTCAAAATCCAGGTATCTAACCCCAAACTGGATTATTCTGTCCATAAATCCGGAGGGTGTCTCTTCCCTCATTTTGCTTAATGTTTTCAAATTCTGTCCACTTATCTGTACTGTCTGCACACTCTCTCATTGCTGTTAAGATGGCCTCTCTACAATGGTATAGTTGTAAAAGATCCTCAGAGTTGTTATAGTCCCATTCGGGATCCTGAGATGGCCAATGTGTTGCATTGCACCCCTGGATTTTGTTGACATGAGCAATAATTTTATTTTTCTCACAGTCTATAGCAAGTTCTCAATGTCCTTGTAAGACGGATTATACTGAAAAAATATGTCTCCCATCTTTTTTGTTACTAGAAAGGGATCTTGTTCATATGTGGGGATATTTCGTGTAAATTCATTTATTTCTTGGGGAGTAAACGATATATTGTGCCTTAAAGTCACCACATCCCCATTCCGTCCTATTTCAGGTACTTCTCTTAGAGGAAACAGGCCTCTAGTTGAATTTGGTACCTGTGGGTCAGTTTGATTAAGAAGAGTTTCTTTAGAAGGACGAGATTTCCTTTGGGCTGGAATTTGGTTTTGTGTAGGAGAAGGAACATAAGAAACTGGGATTGCAGGGGAAGGGTCTTGGGGATTAAAGTTCAGCCAAGATTTGCAGACCATGAGAGAACAAGTCCGTTAAATGAGCTATAGGGTGGGTGTTTTCCATCTCTATTTTGGGGAAGGAAATTTCCTCATTTAGAGGTTCAGAAACAGTTCTGTCATGCCCAGACCTGTTTCTGGTGGGGTGGATGTTTGCCAATTGATCCTATAAGAAACATTTTAAATTATCCAATTGGACTTGTATTTTCTCCTGCATTTTAGCCTCAAATTTTTTTATATTTTCCTGCATTTTATCTTGCATGTTTTTTTATAATTTTCTGTATTTTAGTTTCAGATTCTTGCATAATTTCTTGTATTTTAGCTTCAGAATCTCACATGCTTTTCTGAATTTCAGCTTCAAATAATTTTTTTATGTTAGCATCTATAAAAACAGTACTGAGGAGTACAAATATGATATTACCTAATAATATAAAAAATTGGATGTATGATGAATTCCTCAATGTCCCTAATTCTTCAACTGCCATATGAATGTTGAAGAATGTAGTATTCTTTTTGTATATATGTTTTGTCATTATTTTCCTAGCGGGCTTCACAAAACATGTGGGGAGCAGGGCAAGGCCAACACTCTCTTTAGGTCCCCTTCACTCCTAATTAAGAGTAATTGAGGCAGTTGTTCCCTGAGAGAGAGGGGATTCATAGTTAAACAGATTTCCCAGTCCTGCCTCTTTGGATTAAAAAAAAAAAAGAAAAACAGCTGTATTCTATCGAATTTAAGGAGAGAGGGGGAAAAAATCCAAATTTACTTACCTCTACAGCTGATCAAAATAAGCTATTAAAAGCTGAACTTAGGGATAGTCACAGTAGAGAAAAGGTTTAGGAAAGTTAAGAAGATTGGGGGTATTTCATCACAACCAACGTGGTCAGCTAAAACTTATGTAAAGAATAATTTTAGCATTGTGAACACTAAGCTACATTAATTACTGGCCGCCATAGATATCCCAAATAAAATACCAAAGACAGCTGGAAATTTATGGTGATTTAATTAATATAGTGGAAAGAAATTAAGAAGAAGGGAGAAGGAAAGGGTATAGGATTTCTCCCACCTCACTTATGCCAGGGGAAAGATTAGCAGATCTAGGAAGGTAAGGTTTTGGAGAGTAAAGGAGGAAGGGATCAGCCTGAACTCCAAGAGGGCTCAGCCAAGATGCCTGAACCTGAATTAGCTCAAGGGCAAACTCACCACCAAAACCCAGACAAATAGCTACCACTACGCCAAGATGTCAGAACACTTAGCACGCTGACAGCCAGAGCTGCCTCTCCGGGGAAAAAAGTGAAGAGAAGAAGTGACATGCCCTATATAGATGGTTTCCTGTGTCTCATCTATACCAATGTTAGCTTAGCTTGACTTAGGACAGCCCAGGGGTCTGTCAGCTGTTTCTGCACATGTCTGTTGAAGGCCATCTTCTTAGATACTTAATCCTTGAATATGGGTGCAGACATTCCTTACCTAGTTAAATAAAATAGGGTAGAGCAATGTAGAGTTCCCAAAACCTGATTCTGTTAGACCAAGTATCTACATTGTTACAAATAAGGAAATAGCTAAATCAAATCTTCTAAAGTAAGGTCTGAGTAGGGTGGAGTAGTTTTAAAATTCACAGGTTCATCAAACCTAGCAGATTGGCTAACATGACAGCAAGGGAAAGTAATGAATGCTGGAGGGGATGTGGCAAAGTCCAGACATTAATTCATTGCTGGGGGAGTTGTGAATTGATCCAACCATTCTGGAGGGCAATTTGGAACTATGCCCAAAGGGCACTAAAAGACTGTCTGCCCTTTGATCCAGCCATAGCACTGCTGGGTTTGTACCCCAAAGAGATATTAAGGTAAAATACATGTACAAGAATATTCAGAGTTGCGCTCTTTGTGGTGGCAAAAAATTGGAAAATGAGGACATGCCCTTCAATTGGGGAATGGCTGAACAAATTGTCATATAGTTTGTTGATGGTATATTATTGTGCTCAAAGGAATAATAAAGTGGAGGAATTCCATGGGAACTGGAACAATCTCCAGGAAGTGATGCAGACCGAAAGGAGCAGAACCAGGAGAACATTGTACACAGAGACTGATACATTGTGGTACAATTGAATGTAATAAACTTCTCCATTAGTGGCAATGCGGTGTTCCTGAGCAACTTGGAGGGATCTATGAGAAAAAACATTATCCCCGTTCAGAGGCAAAATTGTGGGAGTAGAAACACAGAAGAAAAACAACTGCTTGAATACCTGGGTCAAGGGGATATGGCTTCAGAATGTACACTCTAAATTAACAATCCTAATGCAAATATCAACAACATGGAAATAGGATCTGATCAAGGACACATGTAATACCCAATTAAATTGCGCAATGTATGTGGGAAGGGTGGGAGTAGGGGAGGGAGAGAAATAATGTGATTCTTGTACCCATGGAATAATGTTCTAAATTGACTAAATAAATTAATTAAAAAACAAAAAATCAAATTAAAAAAATTAAAAGAAAATAAACAGCACATGGAAAAAAGTTTAATAAAAAAGAATAAAAATGCCACTAAGGTTCCAAACTCATGACAGACAATGGTTTACACTTAAGAAAAAAGGAAGTTTCCATTCCTTGTAAGAATTAAAACCATTTCATGGAGACATAAAATGCATAAAAATGCTTATTTACCAAGTCTCTTTTCATCTCAAGCAAAAAGTAAAATAAGCAAAACAGTTCTTAATCATGATAGTTTATGCAAATAAAAATTTACAATGACAATATAATTTAAATCACTACCTTACCAAATTCAATGGCCTCTCACCAAATCTCAACTTTTTTTTCCTTCCACAAGTATTTAAAACTGTGGACTCTTTCCACTATAGACTACTACTGATTATTTAGACATTCTCCTTCCTTATTGTTAGCCTCTGACTATTAGGATCATCTCTTACTTTTGTGGTGTTCTCCCTACAGGCTCTTCCTTGGTTCTTCTATCTTGTGGATGCTCTCTTGTGTTAGCCAAGGCTCAGTCCTCATCCCCCTAATTTTCTAACAATTAGACCTTCTCTAAAATAAATTTCTTAATAGTTCATTTTCCCATTCAGTTCTGCCCCATTTACAAATATATAAACTGATTATTAAATTAAATGACAATAAAAAATTAAGTAATCTAAAAAGAAGCAAAGTTAAAAAGAGCACTAGGATGCTTCCTTTTCCAGAAGTTAGAAGAAGACTATGGTAAAGATATTAAAATACTTTTTAAAACTTCATGTAGGTTTTCCACAAATTTCAAGTTACTATATAAAAGAAAATTATGGTAACCCAGAGACATCTGCTGGTTATAGGTGGAAATTCAGCCACAAAATAAAGTTCAGGCATTACTTGCATATCTAAGTCATAATTTTAATTATAGCATATATATAAATTCTATCAGGTAGGTGCCCATGTTATTTTTTCTTCACTTACTTGAAATGCCACTGTTTATTGTGTACAATGAAACTTCTAAGCATACTATGAAAGGGTTAGTCTGGGATACAATTGCTCAAATTATCTTAGTATATATATTCTAATTTTAATATTAATGTTTTCTTTGATTAATCTTGTAATTATAGTCAATTAAAACATTAGTTGAAGAAAAATACCAATATTAAAATAAAAATGCCTCATGCAATATTTCTAATCATTAAGTTCCAATCTCAATTAAGAAGCCTAGGGGAAAAATTTTAAGCCCCCATATTAACATCAGTAGGGCTCTGTCACAGTCCCAAATATTGGAAAAGTTCAGGTTTGGACTTGAATTTAACTCAAACACTATTACTGGAATAGTATCCGTCTTGTTTAGTTGTTTTTCAGTTGTGTCCAACTCTTCATGACTTCGTTGTGTTTGTTTTTTTTTTTTTTTTTTTTTGACAAAAATACTGAAGGGGACATGCCATTTCCTTCTTCTGCTCATTTTCCAGATGAGGAAACTGAGGTAAACAAGACCAAGTGACTTGCCCAGTGTCACATAGGTAAGAAGTGTTTAAGGCTAGATTTGAACACAGAATATGAGTCTTCCTGCCTCCTGGCCTGGCAATCTATCGGCTATGTGTGCAATCAGAATCTGAACCCTAAAACTTCAATTCCCAGCATCCGACTTTCCTTCTCACATTACATGCCAACATAGGGAAGATATAATTTTATGTAACTCCGCTTCTCTCTCTCTTCCTCTGATTGGTGGTTGCTGACACGGGGTTTTTGAGCAGGCAGGAGAATTTACTGACATAGTCTTATTTTTGTTAGATAATTAGGTTTTTATACTTCTTTTTATTCCTTCTACTTCAAGTAATTGTTAATAAATGTTATAAATATAATATGTGGAGTATTGGATATTAATTTAAATCTTCCATGTATCACCTAGCTCGCATTCTAATGAGGAAGTCAAGAGTAACCAAGGGAGAGAGGGATACACAGAGAAAGATTTTTATATTTGAATAGGGGAGGAAGTCATGTATGTAGAAGGCAAACTCTAAGGAGAACATTCAAAGCTATGGGGACAAGACGAAAAAAAAAGTTAAGTTGGGAGATGAAGTATGTGCAAGATCAGAAAATCTAGCGTCAGGTAGGGAATAAAAAGTATAATGGGATTGGAAAGGTAGGAAAGAATCAGATTGTGAAGAATTTTAAAAGTTAAAAACAGGTGTTTTATTTTATTTTGAAGGCAAATTATGGAGGGGAGGAGAGGCTAGAAATATGGTCACATCTAAAACACATGTTTTAAAAAAATACTTTGGCAGCTAAGCAACACCAGGATGATGGCTGTGTGAAAGAAGAGAGAATGATACATGTAAGAGATGTTCTAAAAGTAGAAATGACAAGATTTGGCAAGAGATTGGGTATGATGAGTTCAAATGAGGAGACAAGAATGATTGCAAATTTAAGTACCTGGTTGCCTGAGATCAGAGGTTGACATCTCTTGGTCTATCTAAGATAAAGATCTGAGAGCTCTCCTCAGAGGTCGAATTCTCAGGGTCTGTCTGAGAACAGATCTGAGTGCCCTCACCTCCATCTTCTTTTAGTTTCCCATAACAAGATTGCTGACCATTCCATGAACCCCTGGAACCATTGATTCCTGGAACCATTATCTTGCCCCAACCATTATCCTACCAGCTGTACTATCTACATTCTTGTTACACTTTCCCATGAACCTTTCTCACAGACAATTGTTTGTAATTCCTGTGGTTTTTACCTTTAAAAGATCTACCAGTCTTCAATAAACTTGAACCCTTTGCCACCAGCATTGGGTCTCTTCTGACCCCACACTGTGATTTTGACTGTGATTCTTATCTTGTCCCTTGCCCTTACTTCAGGCAAGGTCCCTATGATTTCTACCTTTGCTATTCCTCTATAATTTTCCTCATTCCTTAATTGTGAACCCTAGTCTCAGTCCTACCCCTCTCTGGAGCTTTAACAGGCGAGTGGTATACTTGATAGTAAAAAATTAGTTGTGAAGAAAGGAAGATTTAAAGAAAGAAATAATTATGTTTTAGCTATGTTGAGACCAAGGTGACTATGGGACATACAGTTCAAGATGTCAAATAAGTAGTTGACACAAGAACAAATACCAAGAAAAAAGTTCAAGCTGAAGAAATTCATCTGAGATTTATCTCCATAAAATGAAAATTGAACCCATGATTACTACTGAGATTAGCAAGCAAGACAGTTCAGAGGGAGAAAAGAAGAAAACTGAAGAAAATGACTTAGGGGATATTGATGGTTAGCAGACATGACCTAGATGAATATCTAGCAAAGAAAACTTGAGTAAGAGTAGTCAGACAAAAGAGAGCAACATTAGGAAAACCTAGAGAGAAAAGAGTGTAAGTCATTTAACCCTAATTGCCTAGTCCTTAATGCTCAGCAGAAGATTTTCTATGGCATATCTCCATGCTTTTTCCAATTGCTGAAACATATTATCTCCTCATTTTGGTCTCTTAGAATTTCCTAGTTTCAAGGCTCAGTTCAAGTGCCATTTCCTTCAAGAGGACTACCCTTTTCTCCCCATCTATTCTTCCCTTCAAATTAGTACATAATTATTTTTCAATGTATCCTATATTTACTTATAAGTGGACATGCAGGATCACCCTAGTAGAATTTAAGTTCCATGAAGACAAAACTACTTCACTTTTTACCTTTGTGTACTCAATGACTAACATAATGGTATATAAGGTGGGAACTTAATAAATGCTATAAATAATTAATACTAAACAGAAGTGAATTCAAGTTAGAAATCATTGAAAGGTATGAACAAACTATATGGAGAACAAAAAAGAGAATATCAATATTAAATTATAATTTAAAAGGTTTTTTTAATTAATAAATAATAAAATAGGCTCATACCTTGAAAGCAACAATGTAATTCACAAATCATAAGAAAAACTTTATTTTTATTAAAAGAGGAAAAAAAGTCTAATTTCTAATATAAAAGATTGAAGAGATGAATACAATGGAGAAAAAATTCTAAAATTATCATACACATATTCTTGTGACTAAAAGTGAAGATAAAAAGAAATAGATAAGTATTTTTAAATACAAGCTACTGAAACTGAAAATATCATAAATAACCTAAAAAAAAATCTCAGAAAAAAGCAATCAAACAGACTATTAATAAAGAGCCGCTGCACAGCTCAGGTACTAGCCTCTGACAAGAGTTCTTTCCTGGTACTTCTCAGTTATTAGTTATTATATCCAAAAAAAATGCTTTATAATTTCCTTAGGAGCAGTACGATCACATTTCTTTATATTTATATTCTCGATGTTCAAAATAGTGCCTCATGTATATAAATGTTTGCTGATTGATCTTTCTGTATAGTAGGGCAGTAAGGTGGCACAGTGAATAGAGTGTCAGGCCTAGAGTGAGGAAAACCTGAATTAAAATCCAGGTTTAGACACTTATTAGCCATATTACCCTAGTTAAGTCCTTTAACTCACTGTTTGCCTCAATTTCCTCAACTATAAAATGGGGATAATATGAACACCTACCTTCCAGAGTTGTGAGGATCAAATGAAAAAATAATTGAAAAACACTTCATACAGTGTTCAGCACATAACAGGCACTCTTTAAATGTTAGCTGCTATTGTTATTATTATTATTATACAATTTGCATATCAATAAATTTTTTAAAGCATCTACTTTGTACCAGGCACAGTGCTAAGCATATATTTATCTGTTTACATAAGGTAAACAGGTTTATAGGTAAAATAAAAGCTCCTTGAGAGCAGGGATTGCTTTTTTTTTGGGGGGGGGGGGACTTTTATTCACTATAGCTCCTAGCCCAGTGCCTAGCTCACACTAAGTAGACTCAATGCACACTTTTTAAGTTTAACTAAATTGCACTCACAAAAAAATCCACCAGAACCAGAAGAAGTCATTCCTTCAACAACCATTTACTAACCACCTATTACATGTAAAGCACTGCACTAATCATATGAGAGAAATAGAATAAAGTACTAAGAAAATGATAAAGTACCACAGGTGACAAAAGGAAAATGAGACAGCTGAATTAGTATACTTAATTAATAACCCAATCATACCATCTTACCCAAAACTTATTTGTACACTGTATTCTTTTATATTATCAGTATGACATGCATGATTATGTCTCATAAGTAGAATTACTTTCTGAAATCTGCATGTAATTTAAACTCAATCAGTGTGTTAATGACAATGTCTAACACTTGCCAATTCAACTCTGTTCCATTTCCCTCAAGGTGATGAAGAAGACAGGAGCTAACAGATTTCAGCCCTCATAAAATTTAACTGTTTAGATAAAATGAGTACAAGAAAAGCCAGGAAATCACTAATTTTGAGACAAATGATGAAAATAACAAATAATTTCATTAATGAATTATTTTAAACAAGTATGCCAATGAGACAAATGTAAAAGATAGCAATTTCTAGCTTCTATGCTGAAAAAAAGTATGTCTTAGGGGAAGCTAGGGGGCTCAGTGGATAGAGCCAGGACTAGAGATGGGAGATCCTGTTTTCATATAAGACCTCAGACACTTCTTAGCTGTGGGCCCCCTGAGGAAGGGAAGGAGAAAAGATCAGAAAAAAAAGGGGGAGATTTGATCCGACAAATGGTTCACAATTTGATCTGATTTTCAATTAGATTTAATATGAAAATTTGAGATATAAATATATATAAAACTTTTAAAATTTGCTAATGATTTGAATAGGTACTGATGATACAATGTAAATTCATTCATTGTGATTACCACTTAAAATAAAATTTTAGCAAAATTTAAGAATGTACAAAACTATTTAATGAAAAATTATTTATTAGAACTTGTCATGTATAATGATTATACATTTGAATGATTAGACTTACCAAAAAAGTCTGTTAAATTGAATTTAGATATTGACTAAATTTAATAGCTAGTCTGATGCAAAGTTTTTTCCCCTTTGTCTTAAAGAAACAGATGAACAGCAAAACTTTTAAGTGCTATATTAGCTGCTTAATATTGTTTTCAAAAATGAGTATAAAGTAAATAAAAATTTAATAACAATTTATTAAAAGATGTGATATAACATGAAGATTTTGTATGATCTAAATTTTCGATAGACTTATGAACATGTAAAATTGTTACTTTAAGACATGTACTATTATCTTAAGTAACAGGTAAAAATATAATTAACATTAGGGTTTCAAAAGTTGGAAACATAAAAATGATATGCATTAAGAATTTGGTATATTACAAATTGGAAATTTAAACAGCATTGTACTTGATTAGGATAGAAAAATTACTTGAAAAGTAAGTGCAAACACAACTACAAAACACTCTCCACACAATTAAAACTAGATCTAAACAACTGGGAAAACACTGATTGCTCATGGTGTAATAAAGGATATACTCTGGCTGAATAGAGAGATACTAGGGGAACCTCAGGGTGCCTAGCTGTAATGGAGATAGAAATACTTCTGAGAGATACAGAGATGTTACTAGAAGGGATACTCTGGGGTTGCATACTGATCACTAATGATGGCTAATTGATTAATATTTTTCCTACCCTCCTCCTTCCTCAATCCCTTCACCACCCTCTTCTGAAGCCTTTGGCTTCACCCCTCCCCTCTGAGTTGTCTCTGAGGTTTATGAGGAAACAGTCTTTTCTCTTCCCTTCTCAAGTAAGGGGATTTTGGGGGAACAACAGGATAGAGGACTGAGGTAAGATGAGGTGAAAGGGATAGGGTTGTCCCTAGTCTATAAGGAGGGTTAGAAGGATTTTGGGAAATGTCAGTCCTGTCACAGCTGTGACACAAAGTCTGTCAGTGAGATGTGAAGGACAATTGATTTTCTTCTGTCTTCTTCTAATCAACCCAGTATATAAAAATCAATCACCAACATTAGCTACACCAAAGCCTCAGCCTAAGTCAGGAGAAAAACCAGTTTCTCCCTTGGTCAGAAGCCAAGGCAGTCTCTCAGTTCATCTCCTGGCCAGGCTCCAAGTGACTTTCCTGGGAACATTCTATTTGAAATGTTCTTTCTTGATTGACATCTGAGGTCTTTTACATTCTGTCTTGCATGCATGAAATTCTTTCTTCCTTCATGCCTCTTCCACAATGGGTAGGACAAGCTAACATAATAAAAATGACTATCCTACCCAAATTAATTTATTTATTTAGTGCCATACCCATTGAACTACCAAAAAACTATTTTACTGAATTAGAAAAAAAACATAACAAAGTTCATTTGGAAGAACAAAAGATCAAGGATATCCAGGGAAATCATGAAAAAAATTGTGAAGGAAGGTGGTCTTGCCGTCCCAGATCTCAAACTATACTATAAAGTAGTGGTCATCTAAACAATTTGGTACTGAACAGAAAGAAGGATCAGTGGAATAGACATTGGGTAAGTGACCTCAGCAAGACAGTCTATGATAAGTCCAAAGATCCCAGCTTTGGGGACCAAAATCCACTATTTGATAAAAACTGCTGGAAAAATTGGAAGACAGTATGGGAGAGATTAGGTTTGGATCAACATCTCACACCCTATACCAAGATAAACTCAGAACAGGTAAATGACTTGAAGGAAACTATAAGTAAATTAGGTTACCTGTAAGATCTTTGGGAAAGGAAAGATTTTAAGAACAAGCAAGAGTTAGAAAAAATCACAAAATATAAAATAAATAATTTTGATTACATCAAATTAAAAAGTTACTGTACAAACAAAACCAATGCAACCAAAATTAGAAGAGAAGTAACAAATTGGGGGAAAAAATCTTCATAACAAAAACCTCTGACAAAGGTCTAATTACTCAAATTTACAAAGAGCTAAAACAATTGTACAAAAAATCAAGCCAATCTCTAATTGATAAATGGACAAGGGACATGAAAAGGCATTTTCAGTTAACAAAATCAAAATTATTAATAAGCACATGAAAAAGGTTCTAAATCTCTTATAATCAGAGAGATGCAAATCAACTCTGAGGTTTCACCTCACACCTAGAAGATTGGCTAGCATGACAGCAAAGGAAAATAATGAATGCTGGAGGGGATGTGGCAAAGTTGGGACATTAATGCATTGCTGGTGGAGTTGTGAATTGATCCAACCACTCTGGAGGGCAATTTGGAACTATGCCCAAAGGGCACTTAAAGACTGTCTGTCCATAGCACTGCTGGGTTTGTACCCCAAAGAGATAATAAGGAAAAAGACATGTACAGGAATATATTCATAGCTACGCTATTTGTGGTGGCAAAAAATTGGAAAATGAGGACATGCCCTTCAATTGGGAAATGGCTGAATAAATTGTGGTATATGTTGGTGACGGAATACTATTGTGCTCAAAGGAATAATAAACTAGAGGAATTCCATGTAAACTGGAACTACCTCCAGGAAGCGATACAGAGTGAGAGGAGCAGAACCAGGAGAACATAATACACAGAGACTGATACACTGATACAACTGAATGTAATGAACTTCTCCATTAGTGGCAATGCAGTGATCCTGGACAACTCAGAGGGATCTACAAGAAAGAACACTATACACATTCAGAGAAAAAACTGTGGGAGTAGAAATGCAGAAGAAAGGCAACTGCTTCATTACATGGGTTGAGGGGGATATGATTGGAAATGGAGACTCTAAATGATCATCCTAGTGTAAACATCAACATGGAAATAGGTTCTGATCAAAGACACATGTAATACCCAGTGCAATTGCAAGTCGCTTACGGGAAGGGGGAGGGGAAGAGAGAGGGGGAAAGAATATGATTCTTGTAACCAAGGAATAATGTTCTAAATTGACTAAATAAATTTTTCAAAAATAAATAAATAAAAATAAAAAATAGAGGCAAATGCAGCATATAAGAAGAGATTCAAGATCTAAAGATTAACATGCAATTTGTTAAAATGTAATCATGTATGTACAGGTTAAATTAGGAGTTTGAGAAAATAAAAGAGCAACTTTTAACAATTTTAGTTTTAATGAGAATATAGTAAAAGGAGGAAATTATAGGAAAGAGACAGAGAAATTGCCTAACTATCCTGTAACTACCTATATCTGCCTTATTACTGCTGTTGGACAAAGTCCAGCTGATCACCCTTCAGCTCAGCTCACCAGGTAGAATATATATATATATATATATATATATATATATATATATATATGTATGTATGTATGTATGTATCCTGTGTAGTTGGAATTTTGTACCCTGAGACTATGTTCCCCAGAATTCCTTTCCTCTATATTTTGTAGAAATATAAGTTAAGGATGGTCTGGTTTTCTAGGGTTAGTAGAAAGAAAGGAATTTTGAGATAAGCCCTGGGAAAGGATACTGGGTAGGAAGGAACTGTGGAAATCTAAAAATGAAAATAACTGAACTTCACTTCCTTCTTGGATTTCATCTGAGCTGGGAGTGGGTTTTGTCTCTCTGCCTACAATTTCAAGCTGAAGGAGGAGTTTTGCTCTAAGAAATTCTCCCTTGGAAAGTCAGGATTTTTGTGGAGAAACTCTTTGGCATCCAGGTAGAGTATTTACTTGTAGAAAACTAATTTCCTTAAATCCAGTCTTCATCTGACAGTGATCCATCTACCAGAATTCCTATTGGCTAAGGTAGTTCAAAGCTTTCCATCTATAACTTTGGTTACTTAGCACAGCAGTCAAATCAGAGGTTTTTCCTTTTCTTTCTTTATTAGTTAGTGGTGGGAAGATTTGGGTCAGTCAGATAGCCTGGGAAAGGGGTTTAGATAGCATGAGGAGGTGTAGGTAGGGTTAAAGAAAAAAAAACAGAATTATAACATGAGGTGGAGGTTTTGTTTTTATTTACACACAAAATGAAAACCCACAGCAGAGAACCTTTTGGGAACAGCTGAATATGAAAAACTCAGATGACCACTCCAAAGACCCAAGTCACCAAAGCCCATGATTTGGAGACAAGCCAAAAGAACAGTTCACATGGCAGAACAATCCCTAGAAGTGGCAAGTCTCCCTAAGACGGATCAATCTTAACTAAGCCATTTCTCAAAACACACAAACACACACACACACACACACACACACACACACACACACACACACACACACAAATACACCCAATTTTATGTTAACAAGTGGCTGCCTCACCCTTTGTATTAACCTCAGCCTAACTATTACTATTGTTGTGGTTTAGTTACCTTGAAAAATTTAACTTAGAATGATATACAGCCTTATATTCTGATATTAGGTATAATTATTTCTGTATCAAATGAAAGTTTTCAAAGCGTATTTCCCCTTCTATTATCTCTATAACTGATCACATTTGTTCTATATGTTATACTCCCAAACCTTGGTACTTAGACAAAAGTTAGCCTCACACTCATTCCACCAGAAGATGGCAAAGCATAATCAACCCACATTTAATTCACAATTTAAAAAACTTAGCACAAACATCTTACACCAAACATTTATTGCATATTCCATTAGGAAGAAAAAATGCATACCAGATCCTAGTATATTAACCCATAACAGAACATAATCCTTAGCAGCATAATAGCATGGACACTTAGAAAATTAAACAAATTTTACTTATAAGTAAAGGAAAAGTCATTATTTGCTTAGCTTATGGAACAAAGAATTGGATGCTAACAGAAGCAGGCTAATAAGAGTAGCTCTCTTAGCTGTGGTAAACCTTGAGTCTTGAGGAAAGCTATAGCAAGCTTAACAATCCAACTAAGGTTATGCAAAAGCTCAGAGGAAGAGGCCTTATTGGGACAGCAATCTTAGTACCCCTAAGGATTGGACTTCCTGATTTAAGGCTAGGTACCCTGAGCAAGAGCTATAAACCTTTTTCAATTCTCAAACTGAATCTTCTGAGACTTGCAAAACAACCTTTCTTCATCTGCTGATGACAAATCACTATGGTCAGCATAAATAACATACCCTGAAACACACTCTGAAAAAAAACCCTAGTAAAAAATGACATTTAAAAAGCCATTTCCAAGCAAACAGAATTGGAAGTTAGCTTTCTAGCATTACACAATTCATACAAATTATACACTCACTTATCTTGCTTTCATTTGTTAAATTTACATAAAAAAGGAGCAGATGTAGCCCCCAGTAGTGAGAATGGACCCCAGTAAAATCAAAGCCATGGTCTGGCCATAATCACTCCTTGCATGAAGCCCCCAAAACCCCTCCTTTCTAACCCCTCCCTGCTGTACTTTATAAAAACTGTATGTTCTTCCAAGAAATTACTGATGCAGGAATTTTGTGAGAAGCTTTGCTAGATGGTTACATATCTACCTTTGATTTATTATCCTGTAGAAAATTATGTCTAAGCTTCAATGAGGTAAATTAAGTCATTGCACTAAGATTGTAAATCATTACTGACCATTGTCCCTGTAAAAACCTTGTCTAATCCCTTAGCCTACATCACTTTCTCTATAATTATTTACCTGAAATCAATAAACTTTGTCACCAATAAACAAGAGGCCTTGAGTCTATCTGTAAGTCTGTCTGTGACCCTCCTTATCCCACCCTCATTCCTCTTATCCCGTTTTGTGACCCACGAATAATTTGCCAAGCTGGTCTCTCTACAAGTTAACCCCAATTATTTAGCCTTATCACACTTCTCCTTTGGAATTGATAATTAGTATAGATCTAAGACAGAAGAAGTATGTATTGTAGGGGGTGGGGGTGGGGAGGAGTCCCCATTAGATGGAAAATGGCTGAACAAATTATAGTATATGAATGTAATGAAATTTTGTTCTAGAAGAAATAAAGAAAGGAGGTTTCCAAGAAACCTGGGAAGACTTTAATGAACAAACAGAGTTGAGTGAGCAAAGAACAATTAATACCATAACATCAATATCATAAAACCAAACAATTCTGAAAAATGTAAGAATTCTGAATGATGCAATGCTTACCCGTGATTCCAAAGAACATACGATAAAGACTACTGCTCACCTCATGACACAGAGGATTTGGAATATATATAAAATAAGAAATATTTTTTAGACACAGATAATGTGAGAATTTGTTTTGCTTGACTTCGTTTACTTGTTACAAAGAGTTTTGTCTTCTTTTTCCCTCATCAAAAGGTTGAAAAAATAGAAAACATAAGGTATATCCAAGAAAAAAAACTGAACTGGAAAACTTGGAGAAAAGAAACATTTTCAAGGAGAAAAAAAAAATTTAAGGATCATTGGAGTACATGAATTCCATGACCAAAAAAAGACACCATAATCCAAGAAATCTTCAAAGAAAACTGGCCAAATCTCTTAGAATCAGGAGGTAAAGTAGAAATATAAAGAATCCAGTCACCTCCTCAAAGAAACTCCAAAGTGAAAACTTCCAACAACATTACAGTCAAATTCCAGAACTTAAAAAGTCAGCAGCAGGAAGGGGAAAATAAAAAGCATTTATATAGCACCTACTATGTGCCAGACAGACATTCTAATATAACCAGATGATAAATGTGTCCCATTTGATCCCTATAATCAGGGTTCATAGGGGAACACGATCAGACAAAGTCTAAAAGAGTCTCTGTTATGTCTTGCTTATCTGATGAATGGAAAGAAAGGAAAAAAGAAATACATTGGGGCAAAATAAGAAGAAAGGGAGGAAGATTAGAGAAAATTGGATCACATAATCAGCAAGCACAAGTTGTTGGTTGCCATCCTCTGAACTCAAAGAGGACTAAAATGACATCACTATATTTGAGTCAATATACAGTGGGTCCAACTATGACTCATCAGATTAACATACAACAAGTTGGGCACAAATAGTCCAAAATTTCTGCATTTTTCTTCTGAGGTACCGCAATTTTGCTTTACTCATAGAAAACAGAACCTTCTTTGATGCAGGCATACAATGATGGATATTGTGCCAACATTCTTCAGAAAAACTTTTATTTAGGGTATCTTTGTATCCCTTCTTCTGACCTCCATGTGAAGGTCTGCCTCCTGAGAGTTCTAAATAAAATAAATTTTTAGGCAAACATATGTTTAGCCAGCCCACTAGAGTTGTGCTCTCTGCAATGGACTTTGAATGCTTGACAGTTTGACTTAAGCAAGGACCTCAGGGTCCAGTACCTCGAACATCTTTAGAATCTTCCTAAGACAATTCAAATGGAAGCAATTCAGTTTCCTGGTTTGGTATTGGTATACTATACAGATTTCACAAGTATACAACAATGAGTTTAGCTCAGTGGTTCCACAGATCTTCAGTTTGGTAGGCAGCCTAATACTAAGACCTCTTCTTTACCACACTTTCCTTCAGAGCCTTACAAACACAATATGTGCATCAACCTCATCATCTATATGTGTACATCCCTGAAAAGTATATTGCCACAGAAAGTGAACTAGCCAACAGCATTCAAAATTTCCCATTTGCTATAACTGATGGTTCTACATATGAATGGTGCAGTGCTAGCTGGTTTGTTTTCTTGGTATTCATTGTGAGGCCAAAATTAGCATAAGTGGCAGCAAATCAATTTGTACTCTGTTGTATCTAGTCTGAAAGGCTGCACAATCACCTGAGAACAGAAAGTCATGTATAAACTCTCCTCTTTAGTCCTGGTTTGTAGCCTTTTCAAGGTAAGTAATTACAATCAGTTCAGCAGCTGACCTTCATGGTGCTTTTGTCCTTATTGAAGGCATCTGACAACATGGTTGAAAATATCATACTCAAAAGTATGGGGGTAAATACATAGCCCTGCTTCACTTCACTGGTATCTAGAAAAGCAAGAGAGAACAATAAGACATCTATATAAAAGAGGGGGTAATGAGGAGAGTTGCTGACATCTGAACTTCATTCTCATCTGAACTGGTCAAGAGAAAGGCAAATACATACCCACACAATTTTGGGTACAGAAATACATTTTATTTAACAGGGAACAGTAAAGAAAAGGTACAAGGGGAATTAAAGAAAAGATACATTAAGGGAGAGATCACTCCTAAGCAAAACCAAATGTAAGGATATACAAAAACATTTGTAGGTCTTTTTGAAGTGTCAAAGAAAAGGAATCTGAGAGGAGGGGAGGCCTATCAACTGAGGAATAGATGAACAAAATATGATATATAAATGGGATGGAATTCTATGGTGCTGACCAATTAGGATCCAGAGGAATAAAGGAAAACATACTACCAATCTCCTAATGGTGACATAAAGGACTCAGAATATGGAGTGAGATATATATTTTTTGTATGGCAAATGTGGACATTTGTTTTGATTGATTATACATGTATAATGGCTTCTGTTTTTCTTGTGTTCATAATTGAAGTGTGGAGGGGAGGGTTAAGAAGGTGGGTCTTAGCTGATTCAAACAAATAAGATTTTTAAATTTTTTTTAAATATTTTTCCATGATTCCATGATTCATTTTCTTCCCCTTCCCAGAGCCAACAAGCAATTACACAGGATTGTACAAATGTTATCACTTGATACCTACTTCCATATTCAAATAAGATATTTTTAAAAGAAAAAATAAAGTGGAAGTCATGTGATAATGCTTTTAAACAAGTTCAACATATGAGCACCAAATTATTTGCAAAAGTTTATTATAAGCTTTAAGGTATAAATCATCCTTCCAAATTGGATCTTGATTTTAAAAAACTATAAATAAAATATTTATAGAACAAATGCACCTGAAGAGTAAATCATGAAAGCTTTAAACTCAAAGAACAATATAAAATATAAAACAAGAAACTAAAATTAAGATGCTCATTGAGTTATAATGCCATTTACATTTAGAGTTACATTTGCCATTAAAAGTACCACTAGAAGCTGATTTGTAGAATTACATTTTATTATAATTATCCATTTTTTGTTTCAGCTTGACTGAAATGTAGTTTATTTTGAAAATATATTTTTGCCAGTTTTTAACTACATTCTTATCACATACAATCCAACTTTCTGTTTCTTCTTATTTTAACATACTAGGATGAAAGTTTATTTAATCAGAGGCTCAGTTTAGTCAGTTAAATACATAAATACTTAAAATATTCAAAGGGCAATGAGGTATGTCATAATTTCTTTTTTTAACATAATGACATATTTAACTAATTATGAGGCTTAACAACATAAAAAAGCTAAAAGAATGTATATATAATCAATATATAATCAATATAAACAGATATAAAATCAGTAAGTTATGTCACTGCTTAACAATTATCTTCTAGGATACAATGTCTCATTAATAATAGTTTAAGGATTTCTTAATTATCTTAAATTAGTCAACCAAGGGCCTATTTTAGGACACGGTCATGGTTGCTGACTTAGAACAATAAATTAGTAACCTTGAACATGAAACAAAAACTCAGACAACATGACAACCCTATATTCAGTAGCATAGATGTCATTAATTGAATATTACATAATAGCATGTTTAAGGGCAATAAGCTAGAAGCATTATTAAATTCTTCATTCTTTCATATTAGGATATAAGAAAGAATATTCTATTTTCACAACATCTCTTGAACTAACCCTCTGATTCTTCACACATACATACTGCCACAATCACCCTATTTAAGCCCTCAGAATCTTAAAGCCCAGAGGCAACTAGATGGGCTCAATGGATAAAACTCTAGACCTGCAGTCAGAAAGATGTTAGTTAAAATCTGACCTCAAGATATTTAAGATTAAGTTGCTTAATGCTATTTGTCTTGGAGGTAGTTAGGTGGCTCAATGCCTAGTGATGTGCCTGGAGTCTAAGAGTTCCCAGTTCAAACCCAGCCTCAGACAATTACTAGCTATGTGACCCTGTGCAAGATATTTAACCTTTATTTGCTTTAACCCAATGAAGAAAGAAATAGAAAACTACTTCAGTGTCTTTATGAGGAAAAACATATGGACAGTATTGGTGTGCTATGATCCACAGGGCCCCAAGGAGTTCAGCATAACTGAATGACTGAACAACTGACAAGAGTCTTCAAGAAATGCAAAGAACTTAACCCTGACAGAAATTCAACAAACCTGGGAAATTAGTAAAGAAAAGAAAACATCTATGATAAAGAAATATTATGGAACCATCAACAACACAAACCAAACAGAGGAGAATAAATCCAGAAGATCTATTAAAAAAATATTTTGTCATAAATTCTACTAGAATACTTGGAAGAAATAAAGTTATAAATGAGAGTAGAGTTGGAAGTAAAAATGAAAAAGAAATTAAGACCTTTGTAGGAAAGAAAGGGAGAAGAAATAAGAGTTCAGGAGGAAATAAGTAGAAGAATAAACAATTTCATAAAGGAGTTACAAAAATTTATCCAAATAACAGACTCTTAAAGTCTGAACTTTAAAATGAACTAAGAAGAAATCAATGATTCTATGCTGCAATAAGAAATATTAGAACAAAACTGAAAAAAAAAACAAGAAACTAGATGAAAAATGTGTATCCTATCAAAAATAATGCCTACTTTTGGGAAAGATTAAAGGCAAAGGGGAGAAGGGGACTACAGAGGAAGAAATGGAGGACAGGATACACAGCTTCAAGAGACAATAAACGACAGAAGGGCCTGGCACACCATGTGGTCATAAAGAGTAAATAAAAAAATAAATGTGTTAAATAGATGAAAAATAACCATTCTGGAAGGCAATTTAGAATTATGCCCAAAGGGTTTTAAAAGAATTCATGCCCTTTGATTCAGCAATACCACTACGAGGTTTATACCCCAAAGAGATAAATAAAAAAGGGTTGTACAAAAATATTCATAGACACGCTCTTTGTGGTGGCAAAAAATTGGAAAATGAGGGGGTGTCCCTTGAGTGGGAAATAGTGGAATAAATTGTGGTAATATAATATATAAGGAATGACAAACTGCTTAATTTCTATATGAACTCGAAAGATCTCCATAAACTGATGAGGAGTGAAAAGAGTAGAACTAAGAGAACATTCTACAAAGTAATTGAAAGATTATGGGGAAATCAAATATAATCGACTTTGCTACAAGTAGCAATGCAATGATCCAGGACAATCCTCAAAAGACAACTACCAGGCAATTAATTGCCAAATTCCAGAGCTTTCAAGCTAAGGAGAAAATTCTACAAGAAGCCAAAAAGAAACAATTCAGATACCAAGGAGCACCAATCAGGATCACACAAGACCTGGCAGCTTCCACACTAAAGGACCGCAAGGCCTGGAACATGATATTCAGAAAGGCAAGAGAATTGAGTCTGCAACCAAGAATTACCTATGCATCAAAACTGACTCTATACTTGCAGGGGAAAGTATGGGCATTCAACAAAATAAAAGATTTCCAAGTGTTTATAAAGAAAATATCAGAATTAAGTGGAAAGTTTAATATCCAAACACAAAGATCAAGAGAAACATGAAAAGGTAAATAAGAAAGAGAGGGGAAAGGGGGAAAATTTTTTTTTATTTTTTTATTACATATATTTTAAACCTATATTATTGTAGAATAAAATTAATATTGATTGTATGTACCTTAATAAAAGAAATGAGAAGGGGGGGGGAATCAAATACTCTAATCAAAATAAAAGGAAAGCACTAATAAAAATGTGTGTGTGGGGGGTGGGCGGGAATCAGGAATTCAATGTGTTCCTGAAACCAGTATATACTTGTCAATGGATTATTATCTCCAATGCATGTGATAGGATACAGTCAATCAGTCTCAACAGAAGATGCTCTCTTTACATGTGAGCAATGAATCCAAGAGTCCTTCTCTCCAATCTTTATAGATGTTGGAGTACTTAACAATAATTGGAATGGACCTTCCAAGGAAGGCCAAGTTGCTCCAGTACGATGGAAATTCTTAATATATACCTTGTCTCCTGGGTTCAGGTTGTGAAGTGAAAAGTCTAATGGTCCAGCTTGTACTGCAGCTCCGGATTCATGTAGTTCACGCAGTTTGTGCTGTAATTCCTGTATATAGGAAGCAATAGTAGTATCTCCCCCTAATACTGATGTATATGCAGGGGAGAAAGGCTTAGTCTGTATAGGTAGATGTTCAAAAAGCATCTCAAATGGTGAGACATGTAGGTCTCCTCTAGGCCTACTTCTAAGTTAAAATAGAACCAGAGGGAGAATTTCAGACCATTTTAAATGTGTCTCAGTGCATAATATGCCAATCATAGTTTTAAGCTCTTTGTTCATTCTTTCAACTTGGCCTGAGCTCTGGGGATGATATGGAACATGGAATTTGGGAGTTATCCATAAGCAAGAATATATTCGATTTAGGACAGAATCAGTAAAATGACTTCCTCTATCTGAAACAATACGAGCTGGCAGGCCAAAGCAAGGAATAATTTCTTTTAAAAGCACCTTAGCAACAAAAGCTGCTGTGGCTCGGGTCACAGGAAATGCTTCCGGCCATCTGGTCAGTTGATCTACTATGGCTAGACAAAATTTATAATGTCCGGCCTTTGGCATTGGTATGAAATCTATCTGTAGGTGCTCAAAAGGTGTGTAACCCAGAGGATGCCCACCAAAGGCTTTGCCACGAAAGGCATGGTGGTTATATGCTTGGCAGGTAGAGCAGGCTGTACACATTTTAGAGGCTATACTAGTTATACCAGGGGCTATCCATACTCTCTTAACAGAGTCCATGATGCCAAAGTGGTGCCAAAGTGACCATTTTTATGACTAGATTGGCAAATTTGGTGATAGAAACTTCTAGGGAGCAGGGGTTTTCCTTCAGATGACACCCATACTCCATTAATCTGTTTTGCTTTGAATTTTATAAACTATAAGCAAATTAGGTGAACACAGAATAGTATACATGTCAAACCTTTGGGAAATGAAAGATTTTAAAACCAAGCAAGACTCAGAAAGAGTCACAAAATGCAAAAGAAATAATTTTGATTATATCAAATTAAAAAGGTTTTGTATAAACAAAACCAATGTAACCAAAATTAGAAGGGAAGCAACAAATTGGGAAACAATCTTCATAACAAAAACCTCTGACAAAGGTCTAATTACTCAAATTTATAAAGAGCTAAATCAATTGTACAAAAAATCAAGTCATTTTCCAATTGATAAATGGGCAAGGGACATGAATAGGCAATTTTCAGTCAAAGAAATCAAAACTATTAATAAGCACATGAAAAAGTGTTCTAAATCTCTTATAATCAGAGAGATGCAAATCAAAACAACTCTGAGGTACCACCTCACACCTAGCAGATTGGCTAGCATGACAGCAAAGGAAAGTAATGAATGCTAGAGGGAATGTGGCAAAGTCCAGATATTAATGCATTGCTGGGGGAGTTGTGAATTGATCCAACCACTCTGGAGGGCAATTTGGATCTATGCCCAAAGGGCACTAAAAGACTGTCTGCCCTTTGATCCAGCCATAGCACTGCTGGGTTTGTACCCCAAAGAGATATTAAGGAAAAATACATGTACAAGAATATTCAGAGTTGCGCTCTTTGTGGTGGCAAAAAATTGGAAAATGAGGACATGCCCTTCAATTGGGGAATGGCTGAACAAATTGTTGTATAGTTTGTTGATGGAATACTATTGTGATCAAAGGAATAATTAAGTGGAGGAATTCCATGGGAAATAGAACAAATTCCAGAAAGTGATGCAGACCGAAAGGAGCAAAACCAGGAGAACATTGTACACAGAGACTGATAAACTGTGGTACAATCAAATTTAATGGACTTCTCCATTACTGGCAATGCGGTGATCCTGAACAACTTGGAGAGATCTATGAGAAAAAACACTATCCACATTCAGAGGAAAAAGTGTGGGAGTAGAAACACAGAGGAAAAACAACTGCTTGATTACATGGGTCAAGGGAATATGGTTGGGGATGTAGACTCTAAATGAACATCCTAATACAAACACCAACAACATGGAAATAGGTTCTGATCAAGTATACCTATAATACCCAGTGGAATTGCGTGTGGGCTACAGGAAGGGAAGGAGTAGGGGAGGGAGGGATAGAATACAATTCTTGTAGCCAAGGAATAATGTTCTAAATTGACTAAATAAAATTTTAAAAAAAAATTGGGGGAAGTTTGATAAAAGTTGCAAAGATCAGTTTGGTAAATAAACCACTGGCTCTTAGGACATAGGAGGTTGAAAATAAGGTATTACAGCTCTCATATATAACTATTCCTAAACAGAAACCCTATTCTAAAAACTCTAAAAACCCCTAATTCTAACTGCCTTTCTGGCAGGATCTTCTTGTCTAACAAAGCAAGCCTATTCAAGCCTACTCTGTCTTTCTAAAATTAAATTTTCTATCTATCTTAACTAATAGGTGAACATTAAGCAATAAATCTTTATCTTCTCCAACCCAGTCAGAAGTAACTGTCAGATCCTCTTGACAGAGAACCACTAACACAGCACCTGCTCTCTCTAAAGCCAGAGTAAATCAAGAGCCCCTTAACTGACTCCTTCCTTTTTTTAATAGTCTGTCTGTTTTTGCCTCTTTAAGAGGCAGAGTGAGATAAATAAAATTCCTTTAACATAGAAACACTGCACTTAACTGTCTAGAGTGAAATTAAGAAAACTTATAACACCAGTAAAGATGGGGAAAATATAGTCCAACAAGTTGAAGAGAAGACATAAAGGTTCTGAGAAGGATAAGATAGTCTAAGAGAGCTGCATGAAGATCATGATGAGAAATTCATTAAGGATGAATGGATGGATTGTTATACATGATGAGGAACCAACTAAACTCAGAAGCTATAATATAATGCCTGAAATTCATTCTAACAAGCATGTATTGGGTGCTTGAAATGTACAAGGTGCCAGGCTCTAGGAATAAGAGAATGAACAAATGAGTATGGTAAGAAGTAATAGACTCCTAGATAATCAACCTATGCACAGCAGGTGTGAGATTTAAAATTGTTGTGGTTGTAAACTGTAGTAGTTAAAAGAGTTAAGGGTATAAACTGTGATAGATATAAGAGAGGGTGAGTAAATTGTGACCGCAGAAAATATGTTTCACTACAGTGTCTTGGTTTTTAAATCAAATATAAGGTGGTTGCCAGAGAAATATTCCCAATTATTCAATATGCCAAAGTCAACTGGGTTTTATAGAGAATTTAATAATACAATGAGTAATCAAAGAAAGAGAGAGAGAGAGAGAGAAAAAGGAAATAAGTATGAAGGGCCTTAAGCCAACATGGCCTAGACCTGAGTCTTAAGAGAGAGATCAGTCAGTTAGTCTTTTAGCACTCACCACAAGGTCTGTCTAAGCAAGGATTCTAGGGACACCAGGCCAGCTCCATCTCAGCTGATTTCACCAGAGAGAGTTCCAGCCAGAGTCCTCCTCAAAGAGAGATCCAGCCAGAGACTGTTTCAAAGGGCCTCTCTCCAGAACCTCCAGAGGGACAGAGTCCCCTCAGAGGAGCTCCAGCGAGACCTCCTTAGAGATTGTCCTCCAAGAGCTTCCCTTCTCCAGAGCCTCTCTCAAGAGATTCTTCCCAAGCGATCCTCATAAGAGCTTTTTCCAAAAGGATTGTCCCCTCAAGAGATTCTGCTTTTTCTTATGTAGGGGTTTTAATCCTATGTCACCTCCCCTAAATCCTTACATCTACCAATCACTGTAGATGTTTTCCAAAGAACTGCCCATCTGAATTCCTGCTAAGTCGACTAATCTCAGTAAGTCTGAACCAGAGAAAACACAGCTGAGTTGACTAATCTCATTAAGAGAAAACCTGCCCGACCTTTATAGGTACCTAGCATCCCATTGTATCAATTCTAAAAACAGGTATGGCTCAAAGAACTCCTTGCCTCATCATAAGCATGGGTCCAAGTACTTTCATTGTTTAGCAAGAAGTTTTCTTCCCTAAAGCAGTCTTAAGTGTGGGTGGAGTAGAGGTCCTCCCATTTCTGATCCTGGCGAGTTCTCACATCAAAATGGGGAATGTTTCCAATAGGGAATTTGTTCCAATGGAGGATTCCTCAATGTGGAAATTTTTAACATTCACAAGTCTGAAAAATTTCAAGATTTACACAGGGATCCACTTGTCCTGTGCCTAAGTATAGTGAGACAAGACTAAGAATGTCCTTTTTCTTCATAAACATCAGCTCTCTCACAAAAGGTCAATCAGAGATCTAGATATTGACAAAAAAAAAGAAGAAGAAGAAGAGATCTGAGTGGCCCTGATCACGGAGAGCAAGGTCTTAATATACTGAATTAAGAATATAGCAAAATAGCTCCCCATATGAGGGCTGATACCTTTAATACCATACAATCTAAGAATACTCTTTAGGTCTGCCCACATACTATGATGTATGACAGTTTCTCCACCTCTCATACTCTAGCAATGTACATAGTTTGATAGTCATGCAGAATATCAGATTAGACGTAGGGCCCTTCTCTGGATTCCGTGAAGAGACTTTTTTTTTTTAAACATGCTGAACAAAAATGGGAGTTCTTCTCCATTTTTTCCCTCACAGACAGGAGGAAATCCAGCCCAAAGTTAAGGCCAGTTTACACATCACAGTGTTATTTCCTAGTTTATGAAGTGAATGAATGGATGGCTGGATGAATGAGAAAATTTTTTTAGGCTTTGCTAGCGGTATGCACTATCTGCCACAAACTATACTTGCATAGAATTTCATCAGCTCTGTAATTAAACTGACCTATTCCTTGGACCACAGAGAACTACTCAACTGCTTGGGATTCTCCTCCCTCTGCATGAGTATGACTACACTTTCCAGTACCAGACCAAAGAAATGATCTAAGATAATAAAATGGAGCTCAAAATTAATTTATACATTTTCTATGAGCAAATATAGTCACTAAATCAATTTGGATACTATCAATAAAGCTTATGGTTAGAAAAGCTTAGTGTAAGATACAGTCCATGTTCTTTTAATTCCCCAAACCTTACTATCATGATGGGAGACTAGACTAGAACCACAATCTCCTAACTCCCAATCTAGATTCTTTCCATTACCAAATAACTAAAACAACATTTTTCAGTGAAATAACCATTCTCTAAAACTGATCTTTTCCCTTAATGCAAACACATAGTAACTGAAACTAGGCTAATTTCTACTCCAAAGGAAAATTTTCTACACAATTGAGAGATTTCTTCTGTAATTTATTATTAAATGAGAAAATAAAATTTCTCAAAAAGCACATGTGTGGAACTATGCACAAAGGGATTTAAAGAAATGTCTACCCTTTGATCCAGCTATACCACTTCTGGATCTATACCCCAAAGAGATAATAAGGAAAAAGACTCATACCAAACTATTTTTAGCCACACTCTTTGTGGTGGCAAAAAATTGGGAAATGAGGGGAAATTGGGGAATGGCTGAACAAATTGTGGTATCTGTTGGTGATGGAATACTATTGTGCTCAAAGAAATAATGACCTGGAGGAATTCCATGTGAACTGGAATGACCTCCAGGAACTGCTGCAGTGAAAGGAGCAGAACCAGGAGAACCTTATACACAGAGACTGATACACTGTGGCACAATCGAGTGTAATGGACTTCCCTACTAGCATCAATGCAAAGACCCAGGACAATTCTGAGGGACTTATGAGAAAGAATGCAATCCACATTCAGAAGGAGAACTGAGGGAGTAGAAACACAGAAGAAAAACAATTACTTGATCACAAGGGTCAATGGGGATCACAAGGGATTGGGGATATAGGCTCTAAGAGATCACCCTAGTGCAAATATTAATAATATGGAAATATGTCTTGATCAATGATTCATGTAAAAACCAGTGGAATTGCTTGTTGGCTACAGGAGGGGAGTGAGAGATGGGGATGGAAAAAACATGATTCAAGTAACCATTAAAAAATATTCTAAATTAATTAAATAAACTTTAAAGGTTATTTATATATATATATATATATATATATATATATATATATATATATATATATATATAAAATAGCCACGCTCTTTGTGGTAGCAAAAAAATTACAAAATGAGTGGGTGTGCATCAACTGGGGAATGGCTCAATAAATTGTGGTATATGTTGGTGATGCAATATTATTGTCCTGAAAGGAATAAAGAACTGGAGGAATTCCATGTGAACTAGAATGACCTTCAGGAACTGATGCACAGCTAAAGGAGCAGAACCAGGAGAACATTGTACACAGAGGCTGATACAATGTGGCACAATCGAATGTAATTTTTCTGCCAGCAGCAATGCAATGACCCAGGACAATCCAAAGGAACTTAGGAGAAAGAATGCTATCCACATCCAGAGAAAGAACTGTGGAAACAGAAATTCATTAGAAAAATATATGATCAAACCCATAGTTTGATAAGAATATGATTGGAGTTTTGATGTTAAAGGATCGCACTACTGCAGATATTAATAACAAGGAAATATATTTTGAACAATGATACATGTATAACCCAGGGTGCTGGAGGCCATCATACTCCGACCACTTGACAAGGTCACGGTATGAGGAAGGAAGGTCAGCAAAGCAGCCCCCAAAATGAGGGCCCTCTGCTGATCCCCCTCTGTGACTTCTCTCCACAAATTTTCCCCACTAATGGACTTGTTATGATTATTATTCTCTCCCCAATACAGAAGAAATAATATGAGAGCAAATACTTATAAGATCAATAAATATATAACCGAGTTTAAGCCCCCTAAGTTAATACCCCAAAAAGATTTCAGTTACAGAATTAAAGCCCAAAGATTAATGCCCATGACCCCTCCTTTCTCAAGGACAAGACATGCTCCAAGGCCCTACAATAAACACTGGCCAAAAACTTGAGTACTATAATGAATCTTTTCCTACAGTTACCACACTCGAAAGAATTTATTGGAACAGAAGCCAAGCAGCATTGCTAGGCACTTTAAAGTAACACAAGAAAAACAGAACTCATAAATTGAGGAAAACCCCAAAACTGGCTTTCCTTAAGTCCTCACACCTAGATACGAATATGTTTTGTTGTTCATCTCCCAAGCAATTATGATGGATAGTGAAAGCTGACCAAAAGCACAATGATCCTCTCAGCAGGTCAAGGGGTACTAACCTACAAATGGCTTTATTCACATTAATCATATCTATCACAGAGTGTTGTAGAAACCTAGTAAATGATCACAGAATTCTTTGTTCTAGTAACATCACAAGAGTGTTGCTTAGGTGATTTGATAATATCCAATCATAATGTAGAATGTCACATACATAAAGAATTGATTGTTTGTATGTATCTGAAAAACTATATAATAAGCAGACCACAATACTATGGCAAAGGACTGTGTGTGATGCCTGCATATGTGGGTTGAATGTACGGTGTTTCTCATCTCCTTATTCCCACCGTGACACCACACCTGGGCAGAGAGACCCTGGGTCCTCAGAGAGGCCACTGGACGGACCTCTATAATTGGTGCCCAAACAGGGACCTCCATACCAGGGGAACTGCTTGTCAGCTTCGGGAGGGGGGAGGAAAGAGCAGGGTATGGGGGGTGGGGGTGTTCCTGAATCATGTGACCATGAAAAAATATTCTAAATAAAAAAGGGAAAAATCACATGTAATCTATTAGATGTTCTCCAAATTTTCATAAATTAAACTTAACACAGGTGAAATATATAAAAAATAAATAAATACTTAGCAAAATACCTGGTACATAGTAAACATTTAATGAATGCTTCTTAATTGATTGAAACAAAATATTAGACAGAATTTTAAGGTTAAAATTAAGTTTGTAGATAATATTAAAATATGCAAAACAGGATACTTTCTGTTTTCCAGTGACTTCTCTGACCCATTATCAGTTAATGGAAGATGAAATTACAAATTTAGAGGATATTATCTCCTAAAGGTAGAAATTTAGAGAGGAGAAAATACTTAGAAATCTATCAAAGAAAATCAAACTCTAGGCAATACCTTCCATCTTCCAGGAGCCTAAATCTAAACCAGCTTCATGCACTTTTCACAGAGAACTAAAGGCTGCAAGAAAGTAATCTATCAGGTAGCAGATCATTCATCAACAAAAAATAGGGAATATGAAAAAGTTAACAGATGTCTATGAAGTGTTGCTGACTCATGGAAATGGATGGTTTCTCTGATGGTGGTAAGAAAGACACTAGACGACAGACTCACCACCTCTGTAAGAAAACTTTCCGGTAGCCTTAATGTTTGTTCTTTCTCTCTGAAATTATTTCCAATTTCTCCTGAGCATCTCTTGTCTGTACATATTTGGTTTTGTGGTTTGCATTCTGGCCCCACCATTACAATGTGATCTCATTGAGAACAGGGACCATTTTTAAATTTTCTTTTTATCTCTAGGACCTAATATAGTGTCTGGCACACAGTAAACACTTATTCAGTGCTTGTTGACTTGACCCTTTCTCAGTCTACCTTGCAACAATAATTTGTATTTTTGAGTCAGTAGCACAGAAATAAGAGTACAGCTTGACTTAGTAAACTGAGATCCAGGCCAAGAGACAGAAGGCCCTGGGTTCAAATCTAACCTCAGACACTTCCTACCTATGTGACCCTAGGCAAGTCATTCAACCCCCATTGCCTAGCCCTTACCACTCTTCTGTTTCAGAACCAATACGCTGTGTCGATTCTAAGACTGAAGGTAAAACTTTTTTTTTTAAAGAGTACAGTTTGCAATGTGGAAAGTAATTGTCCCTCACTAAAAAGGATGTAATCATATTGTAAACACATCAAAAGTAAAGTGGGGAAGGAACTGGCTAAAGATAGAAAAGAATTCAGATAAGTTGTGTTTTAGGTTCAACACATTTTATTAAATTCAGTCCTCAATGTGATCATTTTTTTCTTCTTCATATCATAAAAATATTTTTTTCTGTGAAGGTTATAGAGGTCCTAAAGGTGAAACTCTTACTAACATTTCCCTTTCCAAATATATCTATCATTTCCACTGACCTACATTTTGGGGCAGGAAGTGTTTTAGAGATCATCTAATCACCATTATTTATACCTTTATCTCTTGTCTCGTGATTACATTTCATATTCTTTCAGTCACAGTAGTTACATCCATCATCTTAATATTACTCCATTTTTCTCATATATGTGACCCACCCACAATATAGTCTTATTACCTCCTGGCATTCTTCATATATGCCAATGAAAAACTCAATTTGAGTGCACAGATAATGACACAATGCTAAAGAAACTAAACAGCCTAAATGGGTCCCAAAGAAATTTACTGCTTTAATTTGAATTGTATCTAGCATGATCTACCTACATTAAAGTTCAGCCAAATATATCTTAATGTCTTATTCACTATTTCAGTTAAGTAAAACAAAGAAGGAAAATTAAGAAATGAAGCAAAATTGGAAAAAAGATAATTTATCAAACTTCAAATGAAAACAACTTTTTCTATGAATGAAATAAATCATTAAATTGCTCAAGAAGAATGAAACAAGTAGTCTCCAGGAATAAATTGTTGTTCACCAACTCAATCTTATAAATGAAAACACTATACCTGATCAGATCTGGTTCTGTACCATCATTCTTATAGGAGGCCTGAAGCAGCCTTTCACGGGTAACAAGGTCATCCAATAAGTTCTGTCTTCGATCCCCTTCAAGCTGTGTTCTGAAGACATCTCGTTAAGGTTCAATAAGAAGATCGACAATCTTGTTTACATTTTAGTTTTCTACATTGTAAACTGTCCAAGTTAGTTCTAATTCACAATCAATTTGCTTATAAATATATCCAAAACAAATCCTGCCTTTTATTATTATTTTTATCATTTTAAAATCAATTTTATCTTTCAGTAAAATAGATATGAACATATAGTAAGCAAATAACTACTCTTTGATTTTTAAAAGAAATCATATTTTAGTATATCAAGTTTTTCAGTACCAGTATTTATATTGCAACATTCCCAAACATTTTTTTAATTTCCAAATTAAAAAAAAAAGAAAACTGTAGCTACATTGAAGAAGATAACAATTGGGGAAAGCTGATAAAAGAATATTTCGTATACAAATCACACCAACTAAGTCAAAAATTTATCTACTGAATCTTACATGATTTTTTTGGTTTTAACTTTTTCAAAACTAAACAATATGCTATTTACCAAATCAAAAAGAAAGGAAAAAAAACACTAGACACAAATTACTTGGTTGAAAATACCATGAGGTGATATTAATGAAAACTGCTACATCAGATTTTTATGCAATCTTTCTTCTGAAATAAGACTAAAAAACTATTTCATTTATTCCTAGGAAATTCCAGTATGATTGGTAGAAACAAATGATAATATCTCTACTTGGAGAAATAGAAAAAACAAGGTCCAATAGTTAAACTAGAGCCTATTCCAGACTTCTAGTCAATTGACTTCTGAAATACTGTACAGTTCTCACTAAAAGTGCCTTCCAAAAGCACGGGTCTCACCATAATATTCCCTGACCCAGAAGCTTCAATATTCCCTGCTGTCTATAGGGTAAAACAAAAATTAAATTGGCTATTAAAGCCCCTGAGCATTTCGCTCCAATCTATCTTTACAGGTTGATTTTCCCTCATGTACAAAAACTTTAGTCAGATATAGGCTAATATGTGACATTCTGCATATACAACATCCTCTCTCCTGCTTTTCCTAGACTGTTCCATCCCCAATGCCAGGAATTCCTCTTCAAAGGTTCTCCTTGAGTGACACAAAAGGTCTTTTCTGATGCTCTCATTCATCAGTAATCCCCAACTCAAAATTACTTTTTATGTACTTCATATTTACCCCTCACTTACACAGGTGGTATATTCCCAGTAGCTCTTTCTATGTAGAGACAATTTTGTTTTGTTTTTCTTGGCATCAACGTACGAAAAGTACCTACTTAATAAATGCTTATTGAGGGGACAGCTGGGTGGCTCAGTGGATTGAGAGTCAGACCTAGAGATGGAAGGTCCTGGGTTCAACTGTGGCCTAGCTGTGTGACCCTGGGCAAGTCACTTAACCCCCCATTGCCTAGCCCTTACCACTCTTCTGCCTTGGAGCTAAAATATAGTATTGACTCCAAGACTGAAGGTAAGGGTTTTAATAAATAAATAAATAAGTGCTTATTGAATTGAACTGACAACAAATTCTGAAAAGGAGAGGAACTTTGAAATATTCTTGAGAAGGGACAGCTAGGTGGTTCAGTGGATAGAGAGCTAAGCCTGGAGATTGCTGGTCCTGAGTTAAAATCTGGCCTCAAACACTTCCTAGCTATGTGACCCTAGACAAATCACTTAACTCTAATTACCTAGTCCTTACCATATGAGATAGTCCCTTTTGGGAGCCCATAAGAATGCCTTTTTTTTAATGCAAGAAAACAAATCCCTTGTTGAAACACAGTTCCTTTTTCTCTATCCCACCTCCCCAACTGAAATGCCAACTTTTGTACAGAGACTGACATACTGTGGCACAATCGAACATAATGGATTTCTCTACTAGCAGCAATGCAATTATCCAGGACAATTCTGAGGGACTTATGAGAAAGAATGCTATCCACATCCAGAGAAAGAACTGTGGGAGTAGAAACACAGAAAAAAAATATTTGCTTGATCACATGGTTCGATGGGAACATGACTGGGGTTGTAGACTATAAATGATCACTCTATTGCAAATATTAATAATATGGAAATAGGTCTTCATCAATGATACATGTAAAACCCAGTTGAATTTCTCTTTGGATATCAAAGGAGAGAGGGAGAAGGGAAGGGAAAGAATACAAATCATGTAACCATGGAAAAATATTCTTAATAAATAAATTAATTAATTAATTGAACTTTTAAAATAAAATTAAACTTAAAAATTAAGATTTTAAAAATACAGGATGGATCACGTGCATGTAAAAGGATTTGCTTTCTCTAGGAGAAAAAGTATATGTGAGAAAGGATGAGGGTTAAAATACAGAAAGGATCAGATTTTGAGCAGAGTAGTATATTTAGCAAGTCAATAAAGCATATGGTTTTGGACACCTACACATCTAAATTAGGTTTATTACGAATAGGGAGGCATGATAGTACAATGATGAAAATGATGGAAAGATTACAAGATTTAAAATCGGAAAACTTAGATTTGAATTCTGGTTCTCCATTACAAATATCTTTACCCCACTGCACCAAAAGAGATGACCAAACCTAGATCTCACCATCATCCATAACTGTGCTCCATGAATTCTATTAACTAGTTCTAGAAAATTCTTTCCAATTATAAATTTCTTTTTTTTTCTATCTTACTCCTAAGGCTATTCTTCAGTCTCACTATGATATCAAGTCCTTCCCTCTTCCCTGTTAATCACAATCCATTAAGGTAGGGAAAGAAGGATTGTACACAGAGATGAATGTGATATGAAGGTTACCAATAAAATTAATTTTTAATAAAATAAATTCAAGGACAAAAAATGAAAAATGAATATTTTAAGAATATGGCTTTGAGCATGAAAACTCAAAATAAGTTGAGGCTAGTGACATTAAAGACAACAAAGGGGTTTGATTAAGTATGTTGGAGTCAAGTGGATAAAAGAAGGATTAAGATTATTACTCTATGTAAAGGGGATCATGATAATGGATGAAAATGAGAAGGAAGAGCTCTTCAACTCATTCCCCTACTTTCCCTACCAATGACAAAGACTTTGGACTGAGAAAAATAAAATAAAAATGGTTTGTAGGGAATAAAGATCCAATATAAATGAGCTGGTTTAAGAGAATTATATAACAGATATGACTAGTTTTGTTTAAAAAAAATTGGTATCTTAACATATGGTATTGACTCAAGGAAAATGAAATGTTTAAAAAATAAAAATAAAGATCTTGACAAATGGGGCAAGAACTACAAAAATGGAGAAAGGAAATGTTCCAAATTTCATATAAAGGAAAAAGGTAGAGTTTCTTGCTTATAATACAATGAGTTTCACTTTTATTTTTTAATTCCTGTCAAAATCTTAGAACACATTAATATAACGATAATTTGAGGATACTTATAATGAGAAGCAATGATCATTAAAAGGCCCAACATGACACCATCAAAAACAACCTTGCCCATACAAAAATATTACTAACTGCCCCACTCCATTTGTGCTTACTTTTACACTATAACATAAAGGATCTGAATATACAGGAGAAAGCATAATAGCTGTCTTCAAGTATTGAAGGGCTACCATGTAGAGGAGGAATTATACTTGCTCTTTTTGACCCCACATAGCAAGGATTCCCATCCTTAAATGTTCTAGGCAAAAGTTAGATAACTATTTGTCAGGGAATAGGAGGGTTTCCTTTCATGTACCAGTCCAGAGATCCCTACTAACTCTTGGGATTCCATGGCACACTCATGAATTTGAGTACTCTCTCCAAAGGTGCAGCTCATAACTCACCTATGGTTTCTTATCCCATAAGACTCTTGCCTATTACTTCCCTTCACATTATCCATGAGCAGTGCACAGAATGTGCTGGGGTCCTTAACTGAGACATATTGATATTGAGTTAATAGTAGTAAGGTCCCAATTGACAAATGGTCAAGGGACATGAATAGGCAGTTTTCAGACAAAGAAATCAAAACTATCAATAATCACATGAAAAAATGTTCTAAATCTCTCCTGATTAGAGAAATGTGAATCAAAACAACTCTGAGGTGCCACCTTACACCTAGCAGATTGGTCAATATGACAACAAAGGAAAATAATAAATGTTGGAGGGATTGTGGCAAAATTGGGATGCTTATACATTGCTGGTGGAATTGGGAATTGATCCAACCTTTTTGGAAGGCAATTTGGAATTACACCCAATGGGCTTTAAAAGAATGTCTGCCCTTTGATCCAGCCATCCCACTGCTGGGTTTGTACCCCAAAGAGATAATAAGAAAAAAGCTGCGCTTTTTATAGTGGTAAAAATAACTGGAAAATATGGGAGTGTCCCTCAATTGGGGAATGGCTGAACAAATTGTGGTATCTGACGGTGATGGAAGAACTGGAGGATTTCCAATGAGTTGGAAAGACCTCCATGAACTGACATGGAGTGAAATGAGCAGAAGAACCAGGAGAACGTTGTACACAGAAACTGAAACATTCTGGCACAATCAAATAAAATAGACTTTGCTACAAGTAGCAATGCAACGATCCAGGACAACACTGAGGGACTTATGAGAAAGAATGCTATCCATATCCAGAGAAAGAACTGTGGGGGCAGAAACACAGAAGAAAAACAAATGACTGATCACATGGCTCAATGGGGATATAACTGGGATTTTGAATTTAAAAGAATACTCTATTACAAATATGAATAATATGGAAAAAGATTTTGAACAACGATACATGTATAACCCAGTGGAATTGCTTGTCGGTTTCAAGAGGGCAGAGGGAAGAGGGGAGGGAAAGAAATGAATCTTGAAACCATGAAAAATTATTCTAAATAAATAAATAAAATTTTTGAAAAATATTAGTGAGATATAGGTATCACTTCTACATTGTGGGGGTTAGGGGTGCAGCACCTCTGCAATCTGGAAAATCCACATAAAAATTTTTGGCCCTTCCTTCATACCAGAAAAAGAAATCTTAATTTTTTCTTTTTCTTTTATGAGGTGTTTACAATACCATTTGGTCTAAGTATTTGGTCATAGGCTATATGTAGATCAATGTTATGTAAAAATACTTCATGTGTTAACAGCAGCTTCCTCAAAGTTCCATTTAATTTCTTATGCCAACCCATGATATATCAAAACAACTGATCTGAATGCAGAGTTTACAAACCAACTTAAATTTTAAAAACTTGTGCAGAAAATGAAAGCAAACTGAGAGTGAACAGAAAAGCATGTGATGATTCTATAAGAACAGTGCAAGTTCTGCTAACACTCAATAATATGATGACAAAAAGCATTTTTTAACCTAAACTGACTGGACAACAGAGAATAGGTCATGAATCAAATTATTTATTATTATTAATTTTTTTCATTATTAAATTCATTATTAAATTTTTACTATGTATCTAGCACTGAGCTAAGTGACTGAGAATGCAAACAGAAAAAGAGAATCTCCTCAAGGAGCTCACACTCTGATGCAACATCAGAGACAATTCTTGTTGATTCTGATTGCTCAGCCAATGACAATGACCTTTGGACTGCAAAGAACAGAACAAAAAGGCCAATAAAAATTGAATACCAATATAAATAAGGAGAAACTAAGAAAGTACAAAGCTATCCTGAATGAATTCTTGTCACAAGATCCAGATAAATTACACTCTCAGGTACTAAAAGAAATGGCAAAGATGCTTGCTGAGATACTCTTAGTGATATCTGAAAGGTCACAGAGAATAGCAGAGATGCTTCAGAAATAAATAAGAGAAAATAATACCAATTCCAAAAAAAGGGATGAAAATACAGGTCACAGAGTTTGAATTTCAAGTTGGAGCTGAATTTCCACCCTACAAAATTTTGATAGGTATTATTTTTTTAAATATTTAGTCCACTAACCCAGCCAAGTAGCTGTAAACAAAGGAACATGGAAACAACTACTTGATTAGTATGGGGCCACCTTTCAAGATAAGACATATGGGTTATTTAGATTTACAATTATGAAAAAACTTCTCACATCAATCTTTAGCATAACCTAAGTACTTGGTTAAGGGTACCTGAACAACAGTACAGGTGGTTCAGTTTCCCAGTCACACAGGACTAGATTCAAACAATGCTCAATTGCCACAATCACTGCCTTCCTTAGAGTCTATGCAGAAAGAGCAAAATTTGACCAAAAGTTGCCCTGGGGTGGTTAATATATCATTATCATCCCACTTACACTGCAGTTTTTGGTCCCCAACCCCAATGGGGAAAACGGAGTTCACCTCTTATAAAGTGGCATCTGTTCATTAGTTACTACCACTCAAATAATCAAAAACTCCTTCCCAGACAATCAAAATGAAAAGCATTCTTGAAAACCCTTCAGGCACTTACTCGTTTATTTACTCACTATCTAAAACCACACCATAATCTCATTTTATAATAAAACTTGTCCCTTCACCATGGAGACCACCTGAGCTATCAAATTCTTTAGACAAAACCTTAATTTTGCCACCCTCACACATTTTACACATGTAAAATCTATATTATATTGCTTGCTGTTGAGGGGGGGTGGGGAAGCAGAAAATTTGGCTCAAACTTTGGTAAGAACACTGTTTTTTCATGTATTTGAGGAAAAAAATAAAATATTATTTTTAAAAAACAGGACATGCCTTTATTAAGGGAGTTGCTAAAATGGAAGATAAGGAGAAAGGTGGAAATACATTTGGGTGAATTCAGAATTGGCTGAATGGCCACTGACAGTAGTCATTAAGGATTCATAGAATATCAGCTCAGAAGGTGGTCTCTACTGTTGTAAGAATGATATTAGAAAATAAGTATTGTTTTATTAGTTTAGTTTATTTATTTATTTTATTTATTTATTTATTTATTAGTTTAGAGATAAGAAATAAAGTGGTTGGCTAGAGAAAGAAGTGGAGTTTGAAGCAGAGCTGAGAGAAAATGTTAATTTCAATTGCTGACAGTTATAACCCTTTTTCTGTGTCAATTATTCTCATTGGGAGTTGGGTCTTTGTCAGTTGGCAGTTGGCAGAGAGATACACACTCAGAGACTCTCTCTCAGGGCTGGAGGAGGTAACATCTTTGCCTCTCTCTCTGTCTGAGGGAAAGACCTGAAGGAGCTTAGTGTTTTCCTTTCCCAACTTGGGAAATACTATTGAATATCTACTGTGGTTTTTATAGATTGATTTAACTCTGAGAAGACCAAAGAAAAACCTAGTCTTTGGTTTGAACTCTGAGTCTGTTAAGGCTCAGAGTCCTAACTTGATTCTTGCTGAGACTTAACCAGCTAGTCTTTGCTATTTTATAATTTGAAGGTGAAGTTAAGAATTATACGGATAATAGCGGTAGTTTTATTTAGATAGTATAACTTTGGGTTAGTCAGATCAGGGAGAATTAGTGTAGCCTGTGAAACACAGGAGAAGTGGTTCCTTGTGGGACCATGGAATTTATTTGGGTGGATTTAGTATCCCTTAGAATTAGAAATCCTTATTTGTCCTCATATATTTCAATAAATATTTTATTTTTTATAATAAGAGTCTCTTTAGCATCCTTGTGCCTGGCCCTGAAGGGAAGTTCACATTTCAGCTTCACTTTATCACTGAACATACTTTTGATTACCTCTATCAAAAGTATCTGAACAGTTTTGAACCTGCATTGGCGAGTTTTCTATTTTTATGTAGCTTGCCATTCATTTATTATTTTTACACTGTAGAGTCACCTTGAGATCTAACAACAATAATAGCTGCTAACATTTATATAGCATTTCAAGACAAAGCACTTTGCCGATATTATCTCATTTTATTTTCATGACAACTCTAGAAAGTAAATACTATTATTATCACCATTTTACAAATGAGAAAATTGAGATAGGCAAAGGTTAGGTTACTTGCCCAAAATTACACAGCTTATAAGTGTCTAGATCTTAACTTCAGTCTTCCTGATTCCAGCCCTGCTCTATCTAATCTGCCACTTAGCTATTCTTGGGCCTGTATTATTTAACTTTTTCATTAAACCTTTAAGAAAAAACATAACAAAGTTAAAAGAGCCTGTTCTCTCCTGACACATACTGTCTATGTAATTTTGGATAAGTCACAAACTCTTAAGTGCCAAAGGCATTCCTGTAAATGTAAATATATCAAAATTCAAATTGAGAAACTGATACCTAAAAGATCATGAGGAATCAAAAAGATTTTAACAAGCCAAAATACCAAGCTTCCTCTACTATGTTGAAATTTATCACAGGATTTAAAGAATAATAATCTGAAATTTTCAATTTTACTTAGGGTCATGAAAAGGAACACAATAAAATAAGAAATGTATGATTATTCTTTTTTCTATTATTTCAAGATAAAATTTGTTTTTATCAACAGATGAAATACACTTCTGTTGTAATATAAAATACCCTTTCATGTTTAACCACCTGAGAAAAGTAACCACTATAAAAGAAGCCAAACTAATTACTCTTCAGTTACCTAAGTAGCAGTACTGAAATCAGGGCACTTTTCAGAAAGTTTTCATACCCTCAGAATTTTGAGAATTTATGATTTCCTCTGAGTATTGAATTACTTACCAGAAGTTCTTTTTTTTTTTAAACCCTTACATTCCATCTTGGAGTTAATACTTTGTATTGGCTCCAAGACAGAAGAGCAGTAAGGGCTAAGCAATGGGGCTTAAGTGACTTGCCCAGGGTCACACAGCTAGGAAGTGTCTGAGACTAGATTTGAATTTAGGACCTCCCATCTCTAGGCCTGGCTCTCAATCCACTGAGCTACCCAGCTGCCCCCAGAAGTTCTTTTAACTTCTCTAAACTACTGCTTATGTCCTTGTTTCATGAGAAAGCACCTGCTCTTTGTCTGATTTTGATGAGTTGTTAGAATAAAAAACATTTCAGAAATCAGTCTATCAAGGAAAGTTGGATATGGTACAACCCTGACTAATAGTATCAATTAAGTGGTCTACTTAATATTTACAATTAGTAGTAATAGCAATTTAAAATAGTAGTTTTCTTATCCTGCAATTTACCAAAAAAATTGACTATATGAACAAGCAATTGCTGATTATCTTACTTAAAAGGGAAAAATAATAATGACTAGAAATGACCTCTAAATAATGGATGGTTTTTAAGTGCTTTAAAGCAAAATCATGTTTCTAATTATTATTCATAAGCTAACATTAAAAATGTTAGAAATACAAACAGTTTATATTCCTTATCTCATACCATCTACAAGCAACAGAAGCTAGCCTATTCTGGGTGGTTGAAAAAATAGTCGTAACCAAAACTGGATGACTTCAGGGTCTGTATATGAAGACTTGCTGACTATCTCAGCAAGACTTGTCTCAAAATGAAAATAACTTTCTTTTTAGTAGAGTCTGGTTTTACAGTAAAATAATGTACAATTAAGGTAGAAACATGGTATGTGACATAATCAGAACTCAAAAAGATTCAAGGGGATAGAACATGGGACTGAATCTAGTAAGGTAAAAGTTAATAGGAATAAACATAAAGTCTTACACTTGCATTTAAAAATTTTCACTAGGGGGTAGCTGGGTAACTCAGTGGATTGAGAGCCAGGCCCAGAGACGGGAGGTTCTGGGTTCAAATATGACCTCAGACACTTCCTAGCTGTGTGACTCTGGGCAAGTCACTTAACAACCCCTATTGCCTAGCCCTTACCACTCTTCTTCCTTAGAACCAATACACAGTATTGATTCTAAGGCAAAAGGTAAAGGTTTAAAAAAAATTTTTTTTCACAAGCATTAAATAGGGAAATGTATTCAAAAAAATCTGAAAAATACAAGGACTTTAATAGACTGCAAGCTCAACAAGAGTCAAGAGTATAATAAATAGTCAAAAAAGCTAATACAATCTTCAGCTACATTAAGAAAAACATAGTAAAATAGAACTAGAGAGGTGAGAATGGAAACACAATCTACCCTGGTCAGAACACATAAGGCCATTGTTTAGCTACAGCGTACCCAAAGAAGAACAACCAAAATGATAAAGGGCCTTGAGAACATGGCATATAAAAAATCAGGTAAAGGAACTGGGGGATGTTTAGCCAAGAAAAGGGAAAATTTAGGTACCTAAATGGAACCAAAGTATCAATGTGTAAAAATTGCAAAGAGGCAAAGCGTAGGTTTAAGTAAACTTCCTGACAATTAGATATATTCAAAGGTGGAATGAGCTACCTAAGGAAGTCGTGAATTCTCTGTCCTAGAGATCTTCAAAAGCTAGTTGATAACTTATGGGTTATATTGCAGAGGTAGGGGTTTATTCTGTCATAAAGGAAGTTAGAATCACTGTTCTCTAAGGTCCCTTTCCAATACCAAAATTCTGTAATTCTGAAGATGAATATGGAAATAATTTTAAACACCTTTATACTGCAAAATGCTCCAGCTTTCAAAAATGTGAATCTTACTCTCACTGAAATTGGAATATTTTTTACCAACAGGTAGGTTGGAGCAAAAGTGAATAACTGATAAATTATGCAAGTAATCCTAAAATCAGCTGCAACATTTGCTTTAGCATTATAGAAACAATATCATAAAAAAAGAGAGAAATCAAGATCTAATGCAAAATTCTTGTTAATGTTCACCCCTTAAAGAACAGACTATATACCATGAAATAGTACCAGCAGTTAAAGAACAGGAGTACAGTTTAGAATTGTAATAAATGCAAGCTATCCATCAAAACATAGCTGATACTTTTTAGGAAGCAGAAATCCAATACCAGTATCATTACAGAAGTTTACATAAATGTAAAACACTAAACAAAGGTATCAGCTCCCTATATATAAACATTATGCCCAAATAGAATAATTTTTACGTAAATCTTGCTATTCCCACATATTCACTGCAAAATATCTAAATATTTTAAAGATTTAAAGATTTAAAACAGAAAATTAAAATTAAAAAACTAGCATGCTAGAAGTCTTCCTCACACTATAGAAAAATCTGGTTATCGCTCAAAAGAATGTTTTTCCTCCCATCTTTAAAATACTAGAAAGGGCACTGAAATATTTACATGGATACATCTGGTGTGTTGACACAGCTCTCAGCAATAATTCTCTCAAAAGGGTGATCTTTTCCTTCAAATTCTGCAGCAAAGCTCGAATTGTAACAGTAAGCTGAAAAGTAAAGAGTATATTTGATTATTCTAGTCTTAAAAAGTACAAAAAATTACACAAAATCATATAAATTTTGTTTTTCATATATATATACATTTTATATATTATTTTAAATATATATGTAAATTTTATTATGTAAATATATATATATATGATTCCACCAAGAAAAAAAGTTGTTGTCTCATAAATGGTAGTAATATGCTATCTTTTATTTTAAAAAGATCTTTTAACACATCATCAGAAAGTATCCATTTTAAATTATTTATTTAAAAAAATGTTAAATAGCACAGGGTCAGACACAAATGGAGACTTTCCTCCAAGATGAAATAGATCACATCTGGATAAGGAGATTTCAAAATTGTTTAGTACATAAGTAGTACATTCATGGGTAATGGCAAGATTAGGGGCATGAACATGTTTGTGTACAGCTGAGTTGGAATGGAAATAGTTCATGAGAGGTGAGTAAATTGAGGAACCAAGTGTGGTTAGAGTATTTGAGGGAGAATCAATATGTAAACTGAAAATGAAAGATAGGCATTATTCTCTAACTCATCACTGAATTAAGAAAAAATTCAATTCTCTGTATTTTTAAGAATTTTCATTGAAAGGGATAGTCTCCAGGGTCTAGTGTATACTATGTTGTCTGGAATGCCTACAGCATGTCACAAACCTACTTTCATCTTAAACCTTTCCCTTTCTTGTTCCAACTATCTTCTTGCATTCACTGAGACCAGGTTGCTTTCTCCCTGACTACTCTTTCCAGCACTGGTTGCACTCTGACTTATACAACCTGACTTATCGGTCATGGTGGAGAAGTTGGAATACAATCTCCTTGTTGCCACTATCAGGTTCTCTCTTGATCATCATTACTCAATGACTCCTTTTAGGTTCATTTAATCTATATTTTTCTATGTTTATGTATATATTCATTATTAAGATTCTATTATCTTAATAGAATGTTATCTACCTATCTCCAGGAAAGCAGAAAGCTGAGGGAAAAAAAATTTACAACCAATTCTCTCTCTGATAAAGTTCTCATTTCTCAAAAATATAGAATCAAGTCAAATTCATAAGAATACAAGTAATTCCCCAACTGATAAATGATCAAAGAATAAGAATTGGCAATTTTCAGAGGAAGAACTCAAAGCTATCTATAGTCAGATGAAAATATGCTCTAAATCACTGATTGCAATTAAATTAAATGCACATTGAAACATCTCTAAGGTACCACCTCACACCTAGCAGATTGACTAACATGACAGAAAAGGAAAATGTTGGAGGAGATGTAGAAAAATTAAGGCAATAATGTACTGTTGGTGGAGTTGTGAATTGATACAACCATTCTGGAGAGCAATTTGGAACTATGCCCAAAGGGCTATAAAACTGTACATACACTTAGACTACTAAATACATACTTATATATTATATAACATATATAAATAATTTTGCCTAGGTTTGTATCCCAAAGATATCTCAAAAAAGTGAAACGGGCCTATTAATACAAAAATATTTATAGCAGTTCTTTTTGTAATGGCAAAGAACTGTAAATTGTAAATTTATGGAATTGTCCTTCAATGGAGGAATGAATTAACAGGTTGTGGCACATGATTGTAATGGAACACTATTGTGCCATACTCTATTGAGAAATGAGCAAGATGGTTTGAGAAAAACCTGGAAAAACTTATATTAACTAATACAAAGTGAAGTGAGCAGAACCAGGAAAACATTGTACACAGTAACAGCAATATTATATGATGATCAACTATGAGTGAGTTAGCTTCCTCAACAATACAATGATCCAAGACAACTAAAAGGACTCCTGATGAAAAATACTACCTACCTCCAGAGAAAAAACTGATGGAATATGAATGCAGAATGAAGTATATTATTTTTCATGGGGTTTTCTGACCTGTGTTTTCTTTTACACATATGGCTAAATGAGGACATATGTTTCACATGAGAGCAAATGTATAATCTATTTCAAATTGCTCACTATCTCACAAATGGGGCAGGGGAGGGAGAAAGAGAAAGAATATGGAACTCAAATTTTTTAAGAAGAATGTCAGAAACTTTTCAAACATAATTGGAAAAAATAAAATGCTATTAAGGCGATTAAAAAAGCATTAGATCATAAATGTTAGTAGTTATTGCTATTATTATTGAAATCTAAAAAAAAGACAAAGAGAAAAGCCTCCTTCACTACCTCTTTGCAGAATCTACACATGACAAGAATCACAAAAGATAAGAAAGTACCCACATTGAAGAAATGAATATAGAAATTGAATACTTAGCTTCGAAGATGAAAAACTTTTTTTTCAGACTCTGAAGCTAAATCAATGGAGATTGGATAATTTATTTATTATTATTATTACCTTGGTTGTACTTTCACCATTTCTTTCACACTGGTTGCGCTGTTGAATTTTCTCAGCAATTTCTTGTGCAATATGACAAGTGGCATCATAAGTAGACAACCTTTATCAAATCAAAGTGAAGAAAAATGATTTCAGACTCAAAGATAAAATTTCTACATTTTCTCATTGTAAATTTCCAGATCTCTTTCCTAGAATTAGTATAATATAAATAAGTAACAAATGGAAAAAGCTATCAAAATGCCCTTAGTAATCCTTAAGTCCTCCAATCAAAGAATTTTACGGAGAAAAGAAATCAATAAATGAGGAAAGGAATAAGCATATATAGTTATTATGTGCTGGGCACTGTGATTTACAAACCTGAAAGAAGTCAAAATGTGGCTATAATCACTTGCTTATTCAATAAACATTTAATGCTTATTGCTAAACTAGAGACTGGGGAACACAAAAATGAGTAATACCAAAGATGCAGCATGGTATAAGGACATTGGATTTGGAGAAGTAGAACATGGTATGGGTTTGAATACTATCCCTTCTCCCAGTGTATCTGTCTTCAATCAGACAAGTCACTTAACCTGGGAGTTTAAGTTTTCTAATCTGTAAAAAACAGAGAGAAGGTAATTTGGATGGATTGCATAATTCAGGAGGTGCACTGATGGTGCATCAAGACTGTAAAAATAAGTGTGGACCAGGTTATAAAGGGTTTTGAAAACTAAACAGAGAAATGTATATTTTATTGTAGCAGTCAGGAGAGTTCACTGAGTAAAGGAGTTACCTGGTCAAATCTGAGCTTAAGAAAAATGATGCAGTATACAGGATGGAAGGAAATGTTCAAAGACTTAAGGCAGAAATATGCTTTACAAGACCACATAAATAATGTGTATGATAATGCTTGCTTTCTCAAAAGTAAAGAAGGGGCTGGAGGGAACGAATTTGGAACTGAAAATTTTTCGAATAAATAATAAAAAACTATAATTTTTTTCTTTAAAAGACTTAAACAGGGAGAATAATTAGGCTATTGCAATAATCTAGACAAGAGATGAGAATCAGAAGAGGGCCACTCACAGGCAATTTGGATGTGTGAAGTGAAAGAGAATGAGGAGTTGAGGATAAGAGTTAAGGAAAACTCTGAGGTATGAGTGTAGTATACTGAGTGATAGTGTCTTCCTCAGAAACAGGGAGGTCTGGAAGAAAAAATAACAAATTATGTTTAGAACTGTTGAATTTGAGATGTTTTTTGGACATTCAGTTTTAGATGTCTAATGGGCAACCATTGAGAGGGAGGGAGAGAAGGAGGGAAGAAGGAAGGAAGGAAGGAAGGAAGGAAGGAAGGAAGGAAGGAAGGAAGGAAGGAAGGAAGGAAGGAAGGAAGGAAGGAAGGAAGGAAGGAAGGAAGGAAGGAAGGAAGGAAGGAATGGAGGGAGGAAGGAACGGAGGGAGGGAGGGAGGGAGGGAGAAGCCTGTGAGTCATCTAAGTAGAAATAATAATTAAACCCATGTAAGCTGATGATGTCTCAAAAGCAGTTAAGAGAAAAGCCTAGGACAAAACCTCAAGGAACATCTGTAGCTAGGAGGTGTGATATTTATGATGAACTATTAAAGAAGACAGGAGCAAGTAAAGGAGATCCAGGAAAGAGCAGTGACACAAAACAACCCCCCCCCCAAAAAAAAAAAGAGAGAGAGAGAAGAAAGTATCTAATAGTAAAAATTAGTCAATAGTGTCAAATTCGGTGTTAAGGATGAAAATGGAGAAAAGATTTGCTAGTTAAGAGACCATGGTTAACTTTGGGGAAGAAAATTTCAATTGAGCAATGGGATCAGAAGCCAGACTGCACAGGGCACTAAGACTAAGACTAAGTGAGAGGATAACAAGTGGAGATAGTGAAAGAGCATTTTTCAAAGAATCTAGCCAAGAAAGAGAGGAGAGATACAAGATGATAGTTAGAGGGCAGGTTAGGGTATGATGAAGGTTAAGGATGGGAGATGTGAGCATGCTTAAAGGCAGTAAGGAAAAGAACTAGTAGATAGGGAAATGTTGAAGACTAGTGAGAAAGAAGGTCTTTCCAGTTATGATCTAGGGATCTTTTATGAATTGTTCCTTGCTCTCAAATAGAAGACAAGTAGGCAGTAATAATATAAAAGTCAATTGCAATCCATACCATAAGAGGTAGATAGTGCTATATAAACTCAAAAGAAGAGGTCATTTCCAACTAACAGGATCAGGAAATGTTTAAAAAAGATAATTTTAGGGAACAGCTGGGTGGCCCAGTGCATTGAAAGCCAGGCCTAGAGACAGGAGGTCCTGAGTTCAAATTTGACCCCAGACACTTCCTAGTGTGTGACCCTGGGCAAGTCACCCTCCCCATTGCCTAGCCCTTACCACTTTTCTGCCTTGGAACCAATATACTGTATTGATTCTAAGATGGAAGGTAAAGATTTTTTTGTAATTTTTAAAGAGTGTAATTTTAGCAAAGGATAAACTATGGGAGTGGAAACACCGAGGAAAAGCAACTGCCTGACTACAGCGGTTGAGGGGACATGACAGAGGAGAGACTCTAAAGGAAACCCTAATGCAAATATTAACAACATATCAAGAACACATGTGACACCCAGTGGAATCACGCGTCGGCTATGGGGGGTGGGGGGAGGAAAAGAAAATGATCTTTGTCTTTAATGAATAATGCTTGGAAATGATCAAATAAAATATTATTTAAAAAAAAAAGAAAGTAAGTAATTTTATTAATGCCTTTCTTGAAGGGTAGATGATTTCAACAGGCAGAAATGAAGAAGACATTGTTGTAGAAAGAAGAGTATGAACAAAGATGCAGAGTAGGAAAAGAAGGGAAATAGTAAGGTAGTGGGTCAGGAGGAGACATTTCAGAGAACAGTAAATGTTCTAATTTGGTTGTAATAGAAACTTGTCAGTTGAAATGTAGCCAGAAAAGTAGACTGGGTCCAGATTAGTCTTGATATTTGGCTAAAAGATTTTGTAATTTCTTTGGTTATCAAAACTGAAAGTTTTGAGGAATAGAATTGTCATGTTTAGATATGAGAAAATTAATCTGGCTATTGGGGGCAGCATAGAGGGCTGACCTTTAAATCAGGGAGAACTGAATCCAAATGCTGCCATGGACACATTCTAGCTTGTGATCCTAGGGAAGTTACTTAACCTCAATGTCTCAGGTAACTGAGATTTTGATGGTACTGAGAAGTTACAATTTTCATCATCAGAGATAGTTCCCACACTCAGTTCTCTACATGGATGAAATAACAGGTCTGAATTGGGAGAGAGAAAAAAAAATCCCTCTGACCACTGTGCATAGAGTTTACAAGGGAAACAAAGAGACCTATCCACAATAGTTCAGATTCCTAAACTAAGATGATGGGGTTGAGGACATAAAGGAGAAAAAGACAAGAGGGAGTTCAAATGTAGATAAAATCCAAAGAATTTACTACTGATTGACTGGATAAGTGGAGGAGGAATGAGATGAATTCATTTTTGGTGCCCTGGGACTGGGTATAGATCTGAGAGTCAAAGAATTGCAGATCATGAAACCTGAAAGGGCCTAGAGACCAGTGGTGTCAAATTCAAATAGAAACACAGGCCACTACTGTGTACATAAGGATTTCCGTGGGCCACATATTGTTTTAGTTTTAAAATGTAATATTATCTTTATTATATTTTTATTTACTTTGTTAAATATTTCCCAATTTTAATCTGGTCCCAGCTACACTCAGGTATGTTGGGGTGGCATGCACACCTACATGGCTGAAACATCTGATCTATACCAATCTTTTTGCCTAGATCAATAATGCATCAAAACGGTATTTATTGAGTACTCAGCACTGTTTTGTAATATAGGATATCAAAGGAATATAAAAAACAGCCCCTTTCCTTTCAATGTGTGTAAACCTAGCTAGAGGCTGAACTAACACATCTGAAAGAAAAGCAAACAATGTATTTTTAAAAATTAAAATAAATCAAAACATGACAGCCCCAGGTTAGCCATGAGCAACATGATCTTGGGCAAGTCATTTCACTCCTATGTGCCTGAGTATTTTGATCTATAAAATGAAGAGATTGTATTATTTGACCCCTAAAGGCTCTTCAAGATCAAACATTGTATGGTTGTTTTAAATTATAAATTATATAGTACAGACTATAAGTACTATGAGATCAGTGAAGACAAGAGTCGTCAGAGAGAACTTCATTAAAAAAGTGGAATTTGAAAAGATTTTTAAAGGACATGCTAAATGTAAAGAACCATACCTGTGCCCTCCTTTATGCCTGGAATTACCTTACCCCTTCTTCACCTCTCCTAACCTTCCCTCAAGGATCATCTTAAATGTCACCAAATCAATGAAACCCTTCTTGACCTCCACCACTGTAAGCACTTTAAATAAATCAATCAAGAAGCATTCAAATACCTACTATGTACTTGGGAAGTGACAGGGATACAAAAGCTATTCTCAATTTTTTTTCCAAGGTATAGAAAAGTTGGGATTCACACATGTGAAGGTCATTATAAATACCACACAATCTGAGGTTAAATTAAAATAGTAAGATACAAAGATAAATTGGCAAGGATTTAACATTCTAAAGAGGGAGTACAATAGGGGAAACAACACATAACACAGCACATAGTTACATACAAAAGAGATACAAGTTAATATTGGTAGGGAAGGCAGTATGGCAGCTGGGATGAATAAAAACAGCCTCTTGCAGAATGCAGCACTTGAGAAAAGTCTTTAAACAAGGGATTCTAAAAGGCAGAGGTAAGGACGGAACACATTTCAGGCATGAGAATACAGCCAGTGTAAAAGCAGATAGAAAATGGGAGTGTCACATATAAGAACATCCAGGATAGTTTGACAGGACAACAGAGTGCATGGAATCCATAATGTGTAACAAAGACGAAAAGGGTAGAATGAAGCCAGATTATGAAATCAGGTGACTCTTTAAATTTAAACTCTTATCTTCTATCTTAGAATCAATACTGTGCATGGTAAGAGCTGAGCAATGGGGATTTAAGTGACTTGCCCAGGGTCACACAGCTAGGATGTGCCATAGGACAGATTTGAACAGGATCTCTCATCTCTGGCCTTGGCTCTCAATCCACTAAGCCACCTAGGTCCCCCTGTAACATTTACTTATAATAGATTTATCTGCTATTTAGCTATGCAGATTCTCCTTCCACCAGTATAAATCACAACCCTACTACAGAACAAATTTTGTTCATATCTTTCTACAAATTCTCTAGAACTAAAGCCACACATTTTGGACACCTTCTTTATAGTAGTAGTTTCCTTCCTCTGGTAGAGTGTAAATTATTGGTCACTGGATGATGATCACATATAATTATAATGTTTGTATTAGTAATCAAGAGTATAGTAGATAGAAAGCCAGACTAAGATTGATCAATCAAATCAGTATTTATTAAGGGCTACTTTGGCACTGTGCTGTGCCAACAAAATGGACAATCTCTACTCACAAGGAGTTTCCATTCTAATGAGGAGACAAGTACATATATAAATATGTATAAAAATATATAGCATAAATAAAAATGAATACAAATGTATACAAAGTAGTTAAATACAAGGTAGTTTGGGAGGGAAGGTATTATTAGTTGAGAGGATCAGGAAAAGTTTCATACAGAAAGAGCTGGACTTTGAAGTGGAGGTAAGAAGGGAGTATATTCGAGGCATATGGAACAGCCAGGCCTGACTGATATTTACTAGCTATGTGAAGCTAGACATATCATTTCACCTCTCAGCCTGTTTTCACATCTGAAAACTAGGGATGCTAATAGAGCCTAACTCCATAGGGTAATTGTGGGAATTAAATGAGATAAGTGTTTTACAAACCTTAAAATGCTATTTAAATATTAACTATTATATTTGGTTTGGGAACTATAAGATTATTAGCACCTTCTTCTGAAAAATCATTGAGTAATCCAAAGTAGGATCACATGAGACTAGGGGCCATTATGTAACTGCCCATTTATGTCATAGGTTTTCATAGGCAAAAAAAAAAAAAATAGCACTACCCTTTCAATGATTAATCTGTCCATAGATAGATAGACTAGTCCTCAAACAATAGACACTGCTATACAAGTCAAACTTAATTACTCAATATTTATACTAAATTTTTCTAGAGCCCAATGTCTGGTGATCTCATATTCATCATTCCCTATCTTATAGTATATTTCTCTGTATATACATCATAATCCATTCCCTGTTCCTCCCTGCCCCCCTCTTCCCCATGTAAGATCTTCAACAAGCATATTGTTTTAAAAATCCATGTCCCCAGTATCTTGGCTACATGGACCTGGTATGTTTGTTGAATTATATTTATTCCTGTAAGTTTTCTTTCTCACTATATTATCTATTCTTTAAGATCAAGGAGTCAGTCTTATTTATCTTTCCATTTTGCCTTACTAACACCAAAAACCTCCAACCAAAATTGTTCTACCTTCCTTTCCTATGGGCTCTCACCTCACCCTTACCTCATTTGTGATACTTCCTCTATTGCCAAGCACACAATAAGTGCTTAAAGAATGTTTATTAAATGAATGAATAGCTAGAAATTATCTCCCTTATACAGTATGGTCTTCCCCATCTACTCCTTCTCCTTTTAAGTTTTTGTTAGATTAGTTGAGTGAGACACACTTAAACTAACCCCAGTCTTTTTTCCTCCCATTCTTATCCCATTCACTAGTGGGCTCTCATCTTTTCACAGCAGACTTACAAAAAAGCAAACTCTTTTTAAATCTCTGAGATCTGCCATCTTCTTTCTCAGTCTTCCAGGGCTGGGATTCATTGAGCGATTCTGCTATTTCAGGCCTAGGGGAATGACAACCTTGCCGGCTTCTGATAAGTCTTACTCAACTTCAAAGTTTAGTTTTGTGCACATACTGTACTTTCTTTTTTACTTTTTAAAGGACTTGAAGGTTTAAGAAGAGGGGGGAAATTGTTTGATATGAAGCAATTTGTTGTTTGCCTTTGTCATATATATATATGCATTTGTCTTTGTATTCTGTATTTATTTGTGACCAGGTTTTAGTCAATTTCCCAATAGGTGCCTTCTTGTTTTTATATCTATAGCCACTGTCTCCCACACTGGAAGATTCTACAGACACACCTCTAACTCCCTGGCTTCCTTCAAAACTCGGATCAAGAACCACTTTCTTTATGAGGCCTTGCTTTGGTCCTCTAAGGTTACTTATATATTTGATTTGCAGAAGGAGCACTGTACACAGGAAAGATTTTGTCTGGATTTGAAGTCAGAAGACCTTTGTTCAAATCTTATCTCTACTATTTACTATCTATGTAACCTAGGGCAAGTTCCTTAATTTTCCTGGACCAGTTTCTCCATCTCTAAAATGGTAGGATTGGACTAGGTGGTCTCTAAGGTGTTCTAAATCTGTGTTCATATGACTTGTATATCTTGCTACACACTCACACATATACATTTTGCCTCCTCTATTCAAATGCAAATTTGAGAGCTAGGACTGTTTTCATTTGGGTCTTTGTATCATTCCCCCAGCCAATAGCACAGGGCCTGGCATAGAACAGGCCTGTAAAAAGAACCGATTGATTTGTCGATTAAATGAACAGAGAACAGACCACCAAATATTGGGGTTAATACCTCTTCGTGCATGTGAATAAAATCAGATTACAGAGGGCCCTCTCAAAGCTGGACAGGAGAGCTGAGATGTAGTGCAATGGAGCACTTTTTATAGGTGCTCATTTATCCATGAAAAGACTATTCCCAGACCATATATGTTTGAATCCAGAGCATAAGTAGCTTAAACAGATAAAGCCCCAGGCTTTATCTGTCAGGTCAGGAAGACCGGAGTTCAAATCCTGCTTCAAGCACCTGCTAGCTTCTGTGACCCTAGTCAAGTCACTAAATTTGTTTGCCTCAGTTTTCTCAACTGTAAAGTGAGAATAAACATAATAGTACCTACCCACCCCCCAAGGTGGTAATGAGGATCAATTGTAAAGTGCTTAATATGCCTGGCGTATAGCAAGCACTATATAAGTGTGTTTATTATTGTTATTATTTCTCCTCTCTCTCGCCGATGGGCTGAACAGTAGGGAAAAACAACAACGACGTGGACGAAATCCAATTCAAGTTTCCCAAATGCTGGTCTGTCCTCAGGAGTCTTAGCCCTCGGAAAACGCCTGCTCACGCTTCTCCTCCCAATGAGGAGACCGCCAGCCCAGCTCCCGCCCAGCAGCCCAGGCGAGAACATCATTCCCCCTCCCCATACCTTACCACCCCACCGCCCGCCAGTCAGCCAGGAGCCTGCACAGGATCCCTCAGCCCCGGCCTCACCAAGGGTCCGGCGCCATGATCCTGCCTCTACCGCTTCCCACAGGACTTCCGGGTTGCTGCCGCGAACTACGGCAGAGCAGATGGCTCAGTCAGCTACGGTCTAAGGAAATCGCGGATCCACTAGTGGAGTTGTGGGGGTTGGGGAGGAGAGGGTTGGACAAGGCGGAAAATTGTGGCTGAACCGATCTGGGAGAGAAAAGTCTTCAGAAATCATCTAGTCCAATTCCTTCATTGTAGAGATAAGAAAACGGATTCCTAGAACTGAGAAGTGCTTGGCCGATGCTCTCCGTTTTAAAGTGATAGAGCTGGAATTCGCCCTATCAAATCCATTGCCCTTAGTACAACACCAGCTGGAAGGAAAGAATAAAATAAACAGTGGAAATGTCTCCAGACGGTAATAAGATAGCCTAACTTGGCACCTCTATCTCCTTACCCGGCCCTGGGCCTCTAAGAAGCGCAGTGATAAGACCGTCTGGACCTGGAGCCAGGAAGATCTGAGTTCAAATTAACCCTCAAACAACACACATTCTAGCTGTAGTAACTGAGGGCAAATCATTGGGATTTCAGTTTCTCCATCTGTAAAATGGGAGAAATAAAAGCACCTACCTACCAGAGTTGTGAAGATCAAATGACAAAAACAAGCATAACACAGTGCTTAGAACATAGTAAGTAGGTGCTATATAAACGTTAGCTATTATTATTAGTTCAAAGCCTGCCCCAGACACTTACTAGCTGTGTTATAGGACTCTGGGCAAGTCACCATAACCTCTAAGTGCTTGTTTTCTCATTTATTAAAAAAAAAAAAGATTTGAAGGGAAAAGTGAAAAGGCCTTTCCAGTTCTCTATAATCCTATTAACTGAAAAGTAAAATTTAAAGTACCAAAAAATGAGGGAAGGGAAAGAAGGAAAAGTAAATGGAAAGCAGGCCTCAGAAAAGGAAAGATCCCTGGATAAGCTTTAGCTGTGACCCAGAGACTAGTTGAGAAATTAAGATTATTATCTTTAACCTTAAGTGCTCAAAGGACACTTTAAAAGGTGATTTCCAAAGAAATTATCACTATTCCCACCACACAAATCAACTTATGAAGCATCATTTTAGTTCATATTTTAGTCAAATGGAACTAAGAATGTATAACAACTTTAGAATAATACAAAAAATCTTAAATATGCAATGAAATATGACATTTGTCAAAACTGATAAAATTGTATAATTTTCATATTTGTAATAAAATCAGTTGTAAAGGTGAGAATCATTAAGTTGGCAGATCAACTCCTCATCCCACTTAAAGGAAGATAAATATGTCTAATCAGATGATAATACATCTTGACTACTTTATCTCTGATACATCTATTAAGTGAGAATTTATCTTCTTGGTTCACTAAGCACCAAAGCCTAGACATATGCCTAGATGCAAAAGGAATTCTCTTCAAATTAGCTGAAGTAATTGTTCATACCCACATTTACAAGTCAGGGCTTGATTTTTTGGTGGTTTTTTAAATTGTTTATACTTAAGAAAGTAATGGAGAAAATGTTAACAATGAAGATTAAACTTAAAAGTGCCTTGTGTCTACATTAACAACATACCATGATCATACACTTAAATCAAGTGAGAACATAACTCCATTGTTCACTTAGTGTGGATGATGCCTAGCTATCCTGATAAATGCAAAAGAAAATCTTTTTAGTTTAATTGAAGCATTTGGTCACATCCTCTAAGGCCTAAATTAGGGCCTTATTTAGGCCCTAAATAAAAACACTAAGCTGAACAGAATCAGAAATCTGAGTCCTTGGAGAAGAGAAAGCATTCCATTTAACACCTTAAGACAGAATAATTTCCACGGGGGGGACCAAAGCCTCAATCTCAGTCTTGGTCTCCTGCCTCCACTTCCCTAGCTACAGGCCCACTTGGTCATAAAAGCCACTTTAAGTTATGAGTCTAGAAAATTTGGACTTTTTCTTTAAATCAATGCTGCTTCCTTGAAACTGTAAAGGAAAGAAAAAGATGGACTGGGTCATCCTTGTTTTGGACATCTACTCAGATCTGGCTTGGCACCTCCTGAGTCTTCAGGCCTTCCAGCCCTGCAACCAAATTTTGGTTATCACATAGTTCAAGCCCCTTATTTTTCCACAGCTAAGAACCGGCCTCTCCCATTTTCCATGTGATTGGAAACCAGGTGCAAAATATATAAGCTTTATGTAACACACCAATATTTCTTATGCTGTTCATAAACTGTATAGCCAGAAACTGTTATGTTTATTTAAAGCCTAAAGGCCAACTCAGATGGTAACATGATAGACTATAGGGAACCCACATCCACTATAAACACTCCAGTAATACTCTAAAAATGAAAGAAAACAATGATAAAGCAAAGCTGACAGAAATGGCTTATAAACCTCTCCATCTTGTCCAGAACTGCAGAAAAAGACTGACAGACCTCCATACTGAGCTGAGGTAAATATAAATGTATAAGTATTTTATTATTCTCTTCAGTCATTTTTTTTTCCTTTTAACATCAGGCCAATTCTGTTTTTCAAGGTATTTTTTTTAGCATTTTTTGTTCCTCTTCTACCAGGCTGTTAATTCTCTTTTCATAGTTTTCTGGCATCATTCTCATTTATTTTCCCATTTTTACCTCCACAACTCTTATGTGATGGGACCAGCTCCTCAAGTTATTTGTGGATCACAGAACAGGATAGGAGGAATAAGGTTGGGATCAGGAGGGTCACAGACAGAGTCCTCTTGCTGGTACCTCTCAAGGTACCTTCATGAAATCAATAAAATCAATAAACTTTGTCACTGATCTATAATATAGACGGTTGAATTAAGCAGAGAGGGATTAGATCACTCCCAATGGAAGTCAATGATTCACAGGAGGGGGACAATGAATTTAGGTTACCTCAGTGGCTCTAAACAGGGTTTTCTATAGGTGATAATTCAATATGTCAATGTGTAACCATCTAACCAAGTTTCTCACAGAATTCCTGCATCAGTAATTTCTTGGAAGAACATATTTGAGGAGAAGAGGGGTTGAATTCTCAAGCTACATATCTGGCTATTCGATCAATCGTCAAAATCTATTATTTCTACCTTTGTAATATCTCTCATGTATATCCCCTTTCTCTCTTCTGACTCTGCAACTATCGTGGTACAATCACCATCACTTCATTCCTTGACTTTTGCAATAGTCTGCTGGCTAGTTTTCCTACCTCAAGTCTCTCCCCACTATACTATACTCTCTACTCAACTGACAGTGACTTTAAAAAACCAAAAACCTTACTTTTTGTCTTAGAATTAATACTAAGTATTGATTCCAAGGAAGAAGAGAAGTAAGGAGTAGGCAGTTGGGGTTAAGTGACTTGCCCAGAGTCACACACCTAGGATGTGTCTGAGGTCAGATTTGAACCTAGGACCTCCCATTTCTAGAACTGGCTCTCTGTCTCTGTCAAAGATCAAAAGAACAGGTCTGACCACATAACTTTTCTACTCAATAAACACCAGTGGCCCCCTATCACCTCTAGGGTCAAGTATAAAATGTTCTATTTAGCTTTAAATGTCCTTTAAAATGTGGTCCATAGTAATCTTTCCAGTCTATTTAAATCTTTCTTCCCTCCAGGTACACTGATCTTCTTGCTGTTCTTACACCTGACACTTCACTTTCAGACTCCAGAGGATTTTCATTTAGCTTTCCCCCAGGCCTGGATTCTCCCCTCATCTCTGCCTCCTAGTTTTCCTGGCTTCCTTCAAGTCTCAGTTAAGTTCTAACTTAAGCAAAAAATCTTTTCCCTGTGCTCATTAATTTTAGGGCTTTCCTAGCAGTACCAGATCTTAAATGGTACTATAAAGCAGTGATCATCAAAATAATGTGGTACTGGCTAAGAGATAGATCAATGGAATAGACTAGGAGTAAATGACCTCAGCAAACTAGTGTTCAATAAACCCAAAGATCCCATCTTTTGGGACAAGAACTCACTATTTGACAAAAACTGCTGTGAAAACTGGAAAACAGTATGGGAAAAATTAGGTTTGAGTCAACATCTCAAACCCTATATCAAACAAATTCAAAATGGGAAAATGACTTAAATATAAAGAGTGAAATAAATAAATTAGGTGAACATAGAATAGTATACCTGTCAGATCTATGGGAAAGGAAGGAATTTAAGACCAAGCAAGAGATAGAGAACATTACAGATGTAAAATGATTTTCATTATATTAAATTTAAAAAGGTTTGTACAAAAAAAAAAACCCAATGCAATGAAAATTAGAAGGGAAGCAACAAACTAGGGGGGAAATTTTAACAAAATTCTCTGAAAAAAGTTCTAACTTCCCAAATATATAAGGAACTGTCAAATTTACAAGAAATCAAGCCATTTCCCAATTAACAAATGGTCAATGGATATGAATAGGCAGTTTTCAGATAAAGAAATCAAAACTATCAATAATCACATGAAAAAGTGTTCTAAATCCAATCAAATCCAATCAAAACAACTCTGAGGCACCACCTCAAACCTAGAAGACTGGCCAATATGGCAGTAAAGGAAAATAATAAATGTTGGAGGGGTTGTGGCAAAATTGTTACATTAATGCATTCTTCACCCAAGTAATACGACATGCTGTGATGGATCTAGACCTGGGCGTCTACATCAAATACCGACTGGATGGCTCACTAGTCAACCTTCGCCGCCTGACTGCCAAAACAAAGACAACAGAGAGACTCATCCTGGGAGCTCTCTTCGCAGATGACTGTGCTCTCATGGCCCATCAAGAAAATCATCTCCAAACCATTGTGGACAGGTTCTCTACCGCAACAAAACTGTTTGGCCTGACTATCAGCCTCAGCAAAACAAAGGTGCTGTTTCAACCTGCACCAGGGAGGCCAATGAACCAGCCATGCATAACTATAGATGGCACATAGCTTTCTAAGGTCAACACTTTCAAGTACCTGGGCAGCACCATCGCCAACGAAGGGTCCCTAGACCGTGAGATCAATGTCAGGATTCAAAAGGCCAGCCAGACCCTCGGGTGGCTGCGCTGCAAAGTCCTCCAATACAGAGGTGTAAGCACTGCGACGAAGCTCAAAGTGTATAATGCAGTGGTCCTCAGCTCGCTCCTGTACGGTTGTGAGACATGGACACTGTACCAGAAGCACATGAAACAGCTGGAGCAATTCCACCAACGCTCCCTCTGGTCAATCATGAGGATCTGATGGCAGGACCGAATCACCAACCAGGAAGTCCTCGACAGAGCCAACTCCACCAGCATCGAAGTAATGGTCCTCAAAACCCAGCTACGATGGTCTGGACACTTCATCCGCATGGACCCACAGCGAATACCAAGACAGGTATTCTATGGTGAACTGTCAGCTGGACTCAGGAAACAAGGCCAACCAAAGAAAAGATACAAGGATCAGCTAAAGTCCAACCTGAAGTAGGCTGGCATTACACCAAAGCAACTAGAACCTGCTGCCTCTGACAGAAGCAGCTGGCGTATCTACATCAGTCATGCCGCCACCACCTTTGAAGATAAACGATGTCAACATCTTGCCACTACACGTGAACACCAATGCCAGGCCACAATCACACCTCCCGTAACAACTGGCATTTCATGCCCCATGTGCCACAAACTCTGTGCCTCAGCCTTTGGACTTCAAAGCCACATGAGGGTACATCAATAGATGATAATGCACAAAGACAATCGTCATTCTCGGCTTCCGAGAGATGCATTGCTGGTCAAATTGTGAATTGATCCAACCATTCTGGGAGGCAAATTGGAATTATGCCCAATGGGCTTTAAAAGAATTCATGCCCTTTGATCCAGCTATACCACTACTGAGTTTGTACCCCAAGAGATAAAAAAATGTTTATACAAAAATATTTATAGCTGCTCTTTTTGTCGTGGCAAAAAAACTGGAAAACAAGGGAGTGTCCATTGATTGGGGAATCATTGAACAAGTTGTAGTATATGATGGTGATGGAATACTATTGTACTATAAGGAATTATGAACTTCTTGGTTTCTATATGAACCAAAAAAACCTCCATGAACAGGGTGAATTGAGCAGAACCAGGAGAACATTGTACACAATAACTGAAATATTGTGGGACAATCAAATGTAATAGACTCTGCTACTAATAGCATGGAACTTATGAAAAAGAATGCTATTCACATCTAGAGAAAGAACTATGGGAGTAAAAATGCAGAAGAAAAACATATGATTTATCTTGGTTATATGGGTATATGACTTGAGGCTGTGGTTTTAAAAGATTAATCTATTATAAATATGAATAATATGGAAATAGGTTTTGAGTAATATTTGTCAGCTCTGGGAGTGGAGAGTGGGGAGGGAAGAGAAAAGGGAGAGAATATGAATCATGTAACCATGGAAAAATATTCTTTAAAAATTAATAAAAATACATGAGAAAAATTTAATTTTTTAAAAATTTTAGGGCTTTCCTCTGAGACTACTCCCAATTTGTTCTGAAGCTATCTTATTTGTACATAGCTTTTTGTATATGATCTTACCCATTGGACAATGAAGTCCTTGAGAAGTAGGACTGGTTTCGTTATTTTTGTTTGGTTGATTTTTTTGCCTTATGTTGTATCCCCAGAACTTATCACTGTGCCTTGCCCATAGTAGGTATTTAACAGACACTTACTGTCCAACTGCTAGGTGGAGTATCCTCTCTTATTCAGTCAGAGAAAGGTTTTCAGGTTTTTTAAGGAATATATAGTAAAAGGGTATTAACATCTTGTTAATACATTATAAATCACTATTGGTGGTTATGTGAACAGAATTGGGGGGGAAATCAAATATTAACATTCATGAAAAACAAATTTGTCTAGCCATTCCCCAATCAACGGGCACTTTCTTGATTTCCAATTCTTTGCCACTGCACACACACAAAAAAGTGCTGCTGTTAATATTTTGACATCAATAAAATCTTTCTGTTTTTGAGGTCCTTAAATGTGGACAGGAATCAGCTCTTTTCTATTTGAACATTTATACCTGGGTAATCTGCAAACACTACAAATCAGGGTTTAATTTATTGTTTTATTGGTTGTCTAGACTTAAGAAAGTGACATAAGTTTAATGCAGATTAAATTTAAGAGTATTTTCTGCTTACATTATCCCCCCAGGAGAAACATTTACCAGCACATACATGTATATATTTAACTATGGAGTACCTGGGTCAAAGTATATAATGGCAAAACTCATACATTTTGTGAAAATGTACTAAAATAATTTAATTCATTTTAAAGTAAATTATGCAAATATGCAAATATTTAAATTATGCAAATATGCAAAAAATACACGGGCATTTGAGTATTTAAATTACTTAAAAGTAAATGAAATTAACTTGTTTTGTCAACATTATGAATCATTAAAAATGCCCTATTTCTTGTGGGGTAGCAAAACTAAGACCAGAGATTACATCTTTGGAGCATCAATTTGTTGTAGAATACCACAAAGCTCATGAACCACCTTTTAAAATGATCAACTTTAACATTGGAGAAATAGGACATTAGGACGTGACTCCTTGAGTTAGTTTCTTCGAAAATTAGGCCGGAGCTGTGACTGGGTTTTTTTTTTGTTTGTTTGTTTGTTTGTTTGTTTTTTTGTCACCAGGAAGAACGAGTTCTTTCTTGAAGCAAAAGGCCCGAGCTCCCCAGCAAACGTGAAAGTGATGCGAGCCCACTTACAGAGGCTTTAAGCGCTCGTTTGTACGCAAGCGCAGGTTCGTCGCCATAGCGACAGAGACGCGGAGTGTCCGGTGGTGAATTTCAGCTAAGAAAAGCCTTGTTGTGTTGTGGTCATGGCCGATGCTGATACCCTGCCAGAACCTGAGGTGCTTGGGCTGGAACTTCAAGCGGTGATTGGCTTCAACGGTGAGAAATGGAGAGAGATGCTAACCCGGCTCTCTTGCTGTAATATTGAGGAAGTCACTTTGCCACAATGCCAACATTCTGTAAAATGGGTAATGGGTTTACCATTTTTAAGGAACCGTACATCCCTGACATCCTATGCTCTTAAGATTCAGTGAGCCACGAGGTGGCCTAGAAACCCAGGAGCAGAAGGGAGGGATGACAAACAGAAACTTTGAAACAGAATAATTTGTATCCTTCCTGCCTGGGCCCTGGAGTTCGGCTCTGATATATTGATCTGCGGGAGCGAGCTAAGGGGGAGTGAAGGACTAGCTACAAGGATAGAGAGTGCTAAAATCATTAAAATTAATTTCCTAGGCTGATTGGCTGGGAAACGGTCCCTGTATTAGATAAGTTGTTCAAAATGAGTATTCTCCAGTTTGAGAGGCCATAACCTTAGCAGTCTACCTTTGAAACTCATCCTTTCTGACCCAAAGCATTCTATTCTTTCCTCCAGTCACTTGCAATTGGGCACTGCTATGCATTTGACTCCATCTGTACCCAATTCAAAATCTACTCTGTTGTTAACCCATCTACCTTGCTTTCTCTGCCTTCCAAAGTACTGAGAATGGTAACTAGCTAATTTGATAAAATAATCTCTGATCATGGGTTAGGAGAAAAGTGGATATTCCCCATAACCAATGTGGGGGAATGGTGAAAAAGGCTGGAAGGAGGGCAGGTGATTTGTGTTTTTCATTTGGAGAGAGTATTTGTTGTCAAACTCAAAGGGATAACTCCAGTAGTGAGGATTTCAAACTAATTAGTAATAATAATATTTCTGTAATCTGTTAGTTTCCTTAAGTGTTCTCGAAGCAAGTTTTTTTGTTTTTCTTTTTTGATCCAGATCTGTGCACTGTGTAGGGGACTGCCTGCTTAGAAATTCTTCCTGCAAATGCAGATCAACTACTGCTCTCTAATTTAAAGTCTGAGGAGGAGGAGGAGGAGGAGGAAGTTGATGATGATGATAGCTTATTTTATATAGTACTTTAAGGTTTGGAAAGCAGGGTCACACAACTAGTAAGTGCCTGAGGCTAGATTTGAACTCAGGTCTTTCTTATTCCAGAAAGACTCCATTCTATCCATTGTGCCATCTAATTCTTAGAATTGCTGGAGGGAGAGGGGGAGTGAGGAAGAGAGGTTTGTATAGGTTAAATTTTTTTTTTTGCAAAGTTAAATAATTTGCCATTGGTCACAAAGCCAATATGGGTCAGAGGATGAATTTGAACTAAGTCTTCTTGACTTGTAAGACTGGAAAATGTGAAAATTATATGGGCCTAAATGGTGGAAATCCTTGAATACCATGCTAAAGAGTTTAGAATTTATATACTAGAAGGTTTTAGAGGGAAAAGTAATACTTTATTATAGCATTTAATGCTGGAATATATTTTTCCTTTATTCTAAATGTTTTAATGGAATTTCTCATTTAAGTCACTGAAATACATTAACTAGTCTATCTTTATCTTTTGGAGTTCAAATACACTTTGAACTTCTCTCATATAGTGGACCTAATGTCTATTATAATTATCTCTATGTCTCTATTAGATTATAAGATTTATGAGAGCATATGATCATGTTTTATTTTGTTTTGTTTTAGCTTTATATCTTCATCAGCACCTAGAATTGGAGATGGTGTAGGAGGGGGAGAATCAGAATAGGCTTTTATAGGAGGTGGCACTTGAGCTAACCTTTGAAAGAAGGTAGGAATTTTGTGAAGCAGAGATGGAGTGTAATCTAGGTAAAGGGTAATAGGGTTAGGTAATAAGTATTTTATAGCTCCTGTTACTATGTGCCAGACACTGTAGTAAGCACTTTACAAATATTGTCTAACTCTGCAAGAGAGGTGCTATTATTATCTTCATTTTACAGTTGAGGAAACTGAGACAAAGGTCAAGTGACTTGTCCTGGGTCACAAAGGTAGTAAATATCTGAGGCTGGATTCAAACTCAGGTCTTCCCAACTCCAAGTCCAGCACTGTTCCCACCGAACCGTCTTGCTGACCAAAAATGGAATATAATGTATGAGGAACAGCAACAAGCTGGTTTAGACAGAATGCAAAAAGGAGGGCAATGGGCAGTAAGCCTGGAATGTTAGGCTAATGCTAAATTGGGAAGGACTTTAAAAGCCAAATGGAGGAATATATATTCTATTTTAAAGACAATAATCACAGGTGCTTGTTGAACATGGTCTAATCTGTTTTTTAAGGATATCAATTTGGCAGTTGTGTTGAGTAATGATTGGAGAGGGGAGAGAACATTAATAAAGAGGCTATTACAATAGTTCAGTCAAGAAGTAATGAGAGTCTGCAGAGGGATGATGGAAAGATGAATTGAGCCAGTGAATACTTGAGGTTCATTGTAGAGACAGAATCATGGCCTGACAATTGAATATGTGAGGTAAGAAAGAAAAAAGTTGAAGATAACTTCTGTATCAGAAACTTAGGTGACTAGAAAAATAATTATGTTCTAGACTGAGATAGGTGAATTAAGAGGAGGGGTGGATTTAAAGAGAAAGATGTTTTGGAAATGTTGAGTTTCAAATGCCTGTTGTATTCTATACAATATCTAGGTAAAAATGTGTATCAGGGAGTTTGGAATGCAGAACTCAGGAGACAGATCTGGGAATTGTCTGCATACATAATTAGCTAAACCCCTGATGAAATTACAAATTCAGAAAAGAAAAAGACTCAAGGCAGACCTCACATATATGGATAAAGATACTAATAAGATACTCAAGTGTGATGAGGCAGGAAGGAGGAGAAATACAACAGGTCATGAAACCCCTAAAATTGATGTCATCTAAGCAGAGAGAGAGGTTAACAGTGTCAAATGCTTCAGAGCAGTCAAGAAGGAAAAGGACTGAGAAAAGCAGTATTGCAGAGTAGATATAGATGGAACCTGGGGTTAGGATGACTTGTATTCAAAAATCCTACTTCAGACAGCTCTGAGTCCCTGTTTCATTATTTCATTATTCTGTAAAATAGAGCTAAAGATAATGGGACCTACCTTACAAATTTGTTGTGAAGATCAAATGAGATAATATATGGAAAATACTTTACAAAATTGAAAGCATTATATAAATGTGGTCTATTGTTATTATAAAATGTGATTAGTTAATCAAAATGCCTTCTATGTGCCAAGAACTGTGCTAAGCTCTAAGTTTAATAAAAACCAGTCTTGTTCTTGGGAGCTCACAGCCTTAATGAGGGAGATAAAATTCAAACCAGTTATACATAAAATAAATTGGAGATAATTAGCAGAGGGAAGGCTCTAAATTAAAGTGGTTTGGGGAAAGTTTTCTGTAGAAGGTGGGACTTTAGATGAAACTTGAAGGAAGTCAGAGAGGGCCAGAGACAGAGGTAAAGAAGGAGAGAATTATAGACATAAGGGACAATTGGTAAAAATGCATAAAGTCAATCTTCTGTGAGGAACAACAAGGAGACCAATATTATTAGATAGCAGAATACTTGGTTAGGGGGAAAGAAAATTATAAGAAACCTGGAAAGGAAGATAGGTTGTAGAGGACTTTGAATACCAAACAGAGGATGTTGTATTAGATCCTAGAGGTGCTTTTGTATTTGATTGTGGAGGTCATAGGGAACCAATGAAATTTATTGAATAGTGGGTATCATATTTGGCAATTAAGAGATTATTGATATTATCTTGAGAGAGAAATTTCAATTGAGTGATGAAGTCAGAAAACAGATTCCAAGGAATTAAGTAAGAAGTGAGAAAATGGTGGCAACTGTGGACATTTTTCCCCTAGGAATTTGACTATGAAAGGAAAGGAAATGTAGGTAGCTTGAGGGAATTGTAAGGTTTCTTTTAAGGACAGAGAGAAGGGGAAATCTGGACATGTTTGTAAACAGTAGGAAAGGAGACAATGGATAAAGAAGGAAAGGAAGGGAAGAAGCATTTGATAAGTGGCTACTATGTGCCAGGCAGTGTGAGATAGATGCTGTTATTATCAATAGTTGAGAGAAGTTAAATTACTTATCCAACATCATACAGTTAGTGAGGGCATTTTTGAATTCAGGTTTTCCTGATTTTAGGTTCAATGCTTTATCCACTGAGCCATCTAACTGGCTTCTAAAACTGAATAAAAATTGAAGAGTGGAGAGGGATAATCACAGGGACAAGCTATGTAAAGAGAAAGGGATAGCTGAGATCAAAGGTATAGGCAGAGGGATTGGTCTTTTGTAAGGAGAAGGTCCATCCTTTCTTCCAGTCTGTAACAAAGGACAAGATGGAGGATGATGCTAAGGTAATCTGAAGAAAGAAATGAGGGAAGAAAGGTTGAGGTTTGCAAAGGGATGTGCACCAATATGGCATGGAAATAAGTAGAGTATAATGCAAAATTGAACTGTTTTATTATAAGGTTAAGATTTTTGAAGGGAGGAAAATAAGGTCAGAGAAAGGGTGATGAATTGAGAAAGCAAGATGAGATGGAGGGCGAACAAGTTCTAGAAGGGAAAGATGGTAGGATAGAAGGTTATAGTCAGAGGAATATCAGAATTATTGATAATGGAGAAAGAGCATGTGATCATAGATTTAGAACTGGAAAGGACATCAGAGACTTTTAAGATGGCTCCATTCCCATTTTACAGAAGAGAAAACTGAGGCTTAGAGAAGTTAAGTGACTTGTTTTAGGTTCTGAAATCAAAAGTATACCTTTATTGTGCATGAGATAGAGTAAAAGTGCAGATCATGGGAGCTGAGGTGGCTAACATACTGGGATTTTGAAGCACCCAAGTACAAGAGTAGAGGATGAGGAGAGAAAGATTGTTAGTCAGGTAATGAGCTCTTTGAGAAAGGAGCATATATTTTATATATGTAATATTTTCTCTTCCCATAAGATGTTCAATCCTTGAGGGTAAAAACTATTTCACTTTTACTTTTGTATATCCAGGATCTTAAACAGGGTCTGGCACATAGTAGGTATTTAATTTGATTAAGTGAATCTGAGAGATTATTGAATCATGGTATTGAGGGTGGAGTGTCTGGAGATGTCAGTGAGGAGCAAGAAAGCATATTCATATGGGGGGAATGAGAATATATCCAGTTCTAGAGAATATGACTAGGGGGTGCAATATCTTCTGGGTGGTGATGGTTAGGGAGACAAATTTCCACAATTTCAAAGAGATGGAAAGAGGAGAAGAAAGGGTCTAATATGAAGTCTGTTCACAATAGAATCTGGGTTCCAGGACACACAGTAGAAAAGTAAGGTGGACTAGGATAGGAACCTGGGAAGGATGGCACTAATATGGATACATATAAGAGAGTAAGGGAGAGGTATAGAGTGAAAGGAACTTTGGCTCAAATCACCCAAGACTCAGTCATATGGATTCTGAATTGAGACATAGGATGGCAAATCGTCATTCTTTTTATAATATCAATGATAGTGTTAATTTGATTATCAATCTCTGAGCATGAGGTAGAACTCATGGGGAGAAGGAGATATGCATATGGTGATGGGGCATCAGATTTTGCTTGATACTCATTATGGTCAGTGGAGTCCTGGACCCTCACTTCCCAAGGATTATTCTACTCTTGAATACATTATCTTCCCCAACTTAAGGGGCAGAGGTACTTAACCTTGAACCCTAAACTTGTTTTTGATATTTTTGATAATATTTCAATAATTGGATACCTTTATAACCCTATGTATTTTATGCCTTTAAAAACATTCTGAGGTCTCTAGGCTTCACCAGGTTGCCAAAGGGGTATAGGGTGCAGAAAATATTAAGAATCCTTAACCTGCTCTTGAGGTCCTTTGGTCTTAGATTGGTGGCCATTGTAGTATTTTTATCACAGTAGAAAGTCCTGGAAAACACTGGAATTGACACTTAGAAGTAAATTTATAATAAGAGGGTGTTGGGGGCAAAAGTGAGAATTATTGAAGTCAAATTTCACCTATGTTACTTTTTTATGGACTTAACATTGGTTTATGATCATTAGAAAGATCAAGATTTGTTTGTGTTATTCTTTTTTTTTTTTTTAATTTTAAACCCTTACCTTCTGTCTTGGAACCATTAGTTCCAAGGCAGAAGAGTGGTAAGGACTAGGCAAAGGGGGTTAAGTGACTTGCCCAGAGTCACACAGCTGGGAAGTGTCTGAGGCCAGATTTGAACCTAGGACCTCCTGTCTCTAGGCCTGGTTCTCAGTCCACTGACCTACCCAGCTACCCAGCTACCCCCTGTTTGTGTTATTCTTAAAAGCTATTTGAGTACCATAAGAATCACTCCTGATGATAAAACAGGTGCACCAGCCCCTATTCTCAGTCATTTGGAAGTTGTCTTGAAGAAGTTGCCTCAGAAAAGTCATGCAACATACTATCGCTAGCCAATGGTCACCAGTTTCATTTATATTTATTATGCAATTATACAATAGCAACAACTTTTGCAACTGACACTTTTTTCTTTTTAATTTTTTAGGACATGTACCTAGTGGTCTGATATGCCATCCTGATCAGGAACATTTGGTCTATCCTTTGGGTTGCACAGTTCTTATTGAATCGATAAACACAAAAAAGCAATATTTCCTACATGGACATGGCAATAATGTCTCTTGTGTTACTATTTCCTTAAATGGTGCATATGTCGCTTCTGGACAGGTTACCTTTATGGGATTCAAGGTGAATAATTTAAGGATAATACATACATATGATCATGGTTCTAGAGCTGAAAGGGACCTTAGGTGCTATTAAGTCTAACCCTGTCATGTTCAGATGATGAAACTGGGCACAAAAAATTTAAGTAACTTCCCCAAAGTAATAAAGTAGTAAGCATCAGAGGCAACATTTGAACCCAGGTCTTCCAAGTCAGAGAACAGTGTTCTTTATGCTGTACAACACTGCCTCACATTATTTACTTCTATATATTTGTTTTATTGTCAACATGGAATCTAGAAATCCCAAACTTGCAGCCTAGTCAGAGATGATGAACCCCAGACTTTAGGACTAGCTTGTAAGTTGGAGACCCCAAAGCTTATACTTGTTCCCTGTTCCCATGAGAATCCACTCTGAGGGGAATCTTTCAGACTGAATAATGGATCCTAAGGTAAATGACAATCCACTTGAGGTGGAGGCTAAGCCCAAGTTGAGTGATTCTTTAGGGCAGTAAGCAGCATGTCAGTCTCCTAAATTGAAGGTCCAGAGTTCAATCCTCAGAAGGGAGGGTGTGATATACTGGGAGAGGTTTCTGGAGACCAGAAGAGTCACTCGCCTTGAGTTTAGCCACCACCTCAAGTGGGCTGCTTTTTACTTTGGGATCCATTATTCAGTCTAAAACTGCTAGCCTAGGATTCCCCTCAGGGTGGATTCTCATGGGAACAGGGAACAAGTATAAGCTTTGGGGTTTCTAGATTCCATGTTGACATTATCCTCACAGAACAGCTTCTTATCTAGGGTACTTCAGCTTAGTTTAGAAGGCTTTGTACCAAAGTAATTAAATTGTATAATGTGTCTCTCTTTTGCTCTTTCATTTTGTCTGACTTTCTGACTGAATTCTCTGTTTGTTAGTGAGCTACACAGTCTTTAATTTTAATTACAAACACATAATATATCTCTATGTATGTATAATTACATGCACATGTTATTATATAATATATACATTCATATTTGTATGCATGTATGGGCAGCTAGGTGGCATAATCATGGCATAATAGTTTACATGTTATAGGGATGAATTATGCCCCAAAAGCAACATTAAAGATATTACAGTGATGTATGAAAGGAAGAAATAAATGTGTTAAAAAGAATGAGGGATTAAGAGATGAAGAATGCAAATCCATCATAGGTAATATTGAGAGAAGAACCCTAGCATAGGTGGACCTTACTTATGTAGAGAATTTACATAAAGAATCACACTGGATGACAAGATCCCCATGGATGCCACTGGAGAGAGTACCTACACTGATGATTAAAAGGTTGATTCATGGTGTTGAAGCTAAAGCTAGAATTACTAGGAGGGAATTGAGTGAGACCTTATTTTTGAAATTTTTGTTTATCAAGAAAATTGGCTTAAGAGTTAAGATTCTATGAGATTGCAGTGCCAGGTTCCTGTTTTGTTTGCCTTTTTAAAAAGTAACTATCTGTACAATAATTATTGTTGTTATGAATATTTTATATGTTTTTCTCATAGGCAGATGTCATTTTATGGGATTATGCAAAGAAGGAGCTAATTGCTAGATTGTCACTTCACAAGGGCAAAATTGAAGCTCTGGCTTTTTCTCCAAATTCCAAATACCTAGTATCATTAGGAGGTCCAGATGATGGAAGGTAATGAACTAAACATTTTAAATTGTTATTTTTTTCTTTTCACCTTCTAAATTTAAGTTCTTGGAATATTATGTTTCAGGAGTAACTGAATCTATGGTTAAGTGTTTCTGTATGCAAAATCTTTTATCAGATACTGAAAGGGACACAAAGTAATAAAAATATATGGGTCTTGCTTTAAGGTGTGTGTAATCGATTTGATAAGGCAGAACTTAATTGGTTGAATTGAATACTTGAAAATTAAAATTTGTAATATATTAAGAGAGGCAGTTTCACATAGTGGAGTGGCTACCTATCTTTTTTGAATGAACATACCTACCTGCAAATAATGTTTTTAGCATATACCACCAAGATGCATATTTATTTTTTAAATTATATGTGCACTTAGTGTAAATTATGTATATATAAAGCATGCCCCACATGTAAACATTTTAAAAGAACAAAATGAAGATAAATAAAGTAACATTTGATTTTTTATTAATAACAAAGTACAGTAGAGCCTTTCATGCTAACTAAAATGCTATAAAATTATTATTTGAATGTTTTCAATAAGTATAAAATCATAAAATCATTGATTTAGAGCTGGAAAAACCCTCAGAGGTCATAAAGTTCAACTATTTTACAGATGGGGAAATTGAAGCACAAGAGAGTAGTTGACAACCAGGTTCACACAGCTAATGAGTACCTCAGGCAGAATTTGCACTTAGACTTTCCTGACTCTTAGTTCAATAGTTTATTTACTATTTTATCTGGCTGCCTCTAAGTGACTGAAAATGTTTCATTATTTTTTTTAATTTTGATTTAGCAATTGGAAATACAGTGATTCGGAGATCCAGCTCCAAACTCAATTTATTTTAAAACTTGGTTTTAATGGTGGTAACATTTTAAAAAGATAACCTCACAAAAATGTAGATCCATATGGAAGAAGTGTTATTAGCTGCCCATGTCAGATCATGATTCATATTTTCCTTTTAAAAGCATTTAATTTAATGATTTTGATTCATAAAAATCTACTTCTCTTCCTCTCATCCCTCCTCCCCTCTTCTCATTTCATTGAAAAGAAAGAAAAACAAAAACCTTGTAACAAATAAATATAGTTAAGCAATACAAATTCCTAATCTGGCTAAGTCCAAAAATATATGTCTCAGTCTCTATCCTAAATACATCACTTCTATATCAGGAGATTGGTAGCATGTTTTATCATGAATCTCTGAAATTCTGATTGATCAACACATCAACATTTATTAAGCACTTACTGTGTGCTAAGCACTGGGCTAAGTACTAAGGATACAGATATAAATCAAAAGAGAGTCCCAGCCCTGAATATTTTACTTTCTATGAACATATCTATCTTTTGTTTTGTCACAAATAATTCCCCTGTCCATAAATATGACAGGTAATTTCTTCCATGATTCTCTTATTTATTTATGATATCACCCTTTATATCTAAATAATGTGTCCATTTTGAACTTTGTGAAATGTTGGTCTAAATTTTACCATTGAATTTTGTACTTGTTTGCATTTATATATTGTGTACCTAATCTGTTCCACGCATAAATTTCTCTATTTCTTGCCCAGCACCAAATTGTTTTGATGATATAGTTTGAGATATGGGACTTAGGGATATAGTTAGGGATATAGGTCTTTCTTGTCATTTTTTTTATCCATTTCCTTGCTATTCTTGTTCTTTTGTTCCTCTAGACAAATTTTGCTACTTTTTTATAACTCAATAAAATAATCCTTTGATCATTTGATTGGTATGGCACTCAAAAGAATAAATTAGTTTAGGTAGTATAATCATTTCTATTACATTGACATGGCCTACCCATGAGCAATTAACAGTTCTCTAATTATTGAGTTTATTTGTGTACAGAATGTCTTGTACATAACAAATAGTTGTATTTTTATAGTTTCTGTGTGTCTTGGCAGGTAGATACTCAAGCTCTTTATACATTTTAATCATTTAAAGGAATTTCTCTATTTTTTCTTGCTAGTTACAGAAACACTGATGAGTTATATAAGATTAATTTATGTCTTACAACTTTCACAAAGTTATTAAATGCTGAAATTAATTTTGGTTGACTTTCTAAGATTCTTTAATTTTGTTTCCTCTTTGCCTACACTTGTTTTTTTACTTCCTTTTTCTTGTCTTATCACTGTATCATTTCTAGCGCTATAGCAAATAACTGTGCAAATTGCCATCCTTGCCTTAATCCTTTACAAATAATGCTAGTTCTTGTTTTTGAATATTTTCATTATATAACAATTTATACATTATATATAATTATACATATTTGATTACATAGATAATATAGATATATATTACACATTATCTATATTATATATTATTAATATATCATATGTCATGTATTGTATATAATATCATATTAAGAAAAAATCCATTTGTTGCCATGCTTTCTAGCATTTGTAACAGGAATAAGGATTGTATCTGTCAAAAGTCTTTTCTGCTTCTACTATAATAATCATATGAAGATTGTTCTTGATAATATAATGAATTCTATTAATAGTTTTCCTAATATTAAACTAATCTTTTGTTCCTGGTATAAATATAACCTGGTTATGTTATATGTTAATATCTGTGATATATTGTTAATATCCTTTCTAATATTGTATTTAAACTTTTGGCATAAATTAGAGATATTAGTCTATAGTTATCTTTCTGTATTTTGACCATTTCTGATTTAACGATTGACAGTCTGTGGGGACAAGAAAGCCCTCTCTTTCCCCAATGCCTATCAAACTATCTGCCTTCTCCAACCCTAGCACCTGCTAGAACTGTGGAACAGAGAAATATGGCAACACCTATTCCACATGACAAAACACTGAGAATCTCAGTGCCTCAGCCTGTCGAATTTAAGACAAATAATGTATTTGACCACATCTCAACCATACCTTGCTAGGAACTATACTATCCTGAGCTCCATCTGCCCTCCCCAGAAACAACCAATGAGATTAATACAAGTCACCTTGTCCCCTGTACCCCTTTATGCCCCCTAACCTTATATAACACTATATCCTTCCCCACTCAAATGAGTCTCGGCAGCTATCTTTACTGGTGTTGATTTCCCTATATTACCTTACTTCAGTCTCATTGTCTCATGGGTCAAACCTGTCAGTCAGACTGCCAACTATCAAAACCATATTTGTGTCTTAGAAGGAATTTGCTAGAATCTCTTCTTTTCCCATTTTTTTCCCTAATAGCTTATGAAATATGTTGAAATTAATTTTTCTTTAAATGTTTGATAGAATTCATTCATAAATCTATCTGGTCCCAGATTTATATATATATATATATATATATATATATAACATTTATATAGGTGTATGTAGCTTGTTCAATTTCTTATGAGATCTACATATTTAAGTTCTTTTTTCATTAATCTGGGCATTTTCTTTTAGTAAATATTCTTCTATTTCACTTAGGTGAACTTTTCATATAATGAGGCAAAATTTCTAACAATTTTCTTCATTAAAAATGTTTAATACTAGTAATTTGGTTTTCTGCTTTTTAATTAAATTATGTAATGATTTGTTTATTTTATTATTTTTAAAACTAGTTTCTAGTCTTATTCACTGTTTTTGTTTTTTGCTTTCAATTTTCTTAATCCATTTTTTAATTTTCAGGATTTCTATTTTGGTGCATAGTTTGAGGGGTTTTAAAATTGTTTTGCAGATTTCTTTTTTTAAGTTGCATGTTCAATTTGTTGATCTATCTTTTCTCTCCTTATTGATAAAAGTGTTAAGAGATATAAATTTTCCCATAAGACTGGTTTGATTGTATCACCAAAATGTTGGCATGTTATTAAATTGTTGTCATTATCTTTAATGAAATTATTTGTGATTCTATTATTTGCTCTTTGATTCATTCATTTTTTAAAAAATTCTTTAGTTGCCAATTAATTTAAATATTTTTTAAATATTTCCTTTAAAATATAATTTAATTGCATTATGGTCAGGCAAAAATATAATTAACATTTCTTACTTTCTGCATTTGTTTGTGAGGTCTTAAGATCTAACATATGGTTAATATTCTTAAAGTTTCCATGCACAACTGAAGATATGTATTTCTATTGCCATTCAATAATTACCTGAGGTCTAAAATATCTAATTTCCCTAAAATTATCATTAGGCCTTTCTTAGCTTTTTCTTTTGGGTTAAATTTATACTTATATAGGAGCATATGGCAATCCCCATTATTATAGTTTTACTTTTAACTTCTCTTATTTCTCTGTAGAGAGAAATTATAGTGTTAAACACTAGGCTAAAAAGAAAGATAAAAGGTAGTCTCTGCTTTGAGGGAGCTCACCATCAAATGAAGAAGAAAACAAAGAAATAGCCATGTACAAATAAGCTAGAAAACAAAGAAATAGCCATGTACAAATAAGCTATATTTAGAATACATTGGAAATGATCAATTAAGCAAGGCACTAAAATTAAAGGGGATTGGGAAAGGTTTCCTAATGTTGCAAGTGGGATTTATTTGGGACTTTAAGAAAGTCAGGGAAATCAAGAGTCAGAGAGGAGGAGGGAGAGCATTCCAGGAATGGGGGACAGTCCATAAAAATGCCTGGAATCATGAGATGGAATATCTTGTTTGAGGAACAGCAAAGAGGCTAGTGTATATATGTATATGTATGTATATATACAGTATATCACAGAATGATGGGGGATAGGTGTAAGGTGCAAGAAGACTAGAAAGTTAAGGGCACTCGGTTGTGTGTGTCTTTGAATGACAAAGAGAGGATTTTACATTTAATCCTGGAGTTTTTTAGTTAAGCAATTAACATTTATTAAAATACCTACTATATGCTGGGCTCCGTGCTAAGCACTAGGAATTCAAAGAAAAGGACAAAATAGTCTCTGTCGCCTTGTTCATTTTTGTCTGATACTTGTCCATCCTAATCATATGAGATAATTTTTCTGTCTTTCCTTTATCTTCTCCTCCATTGTATCATTCACCCCCCTTTCCTTTCTTCTTTTAAGATGACAAAAATATACCAAACCACTCTCGGTATTATTAGACTATCTCATAGACCCTTATGATAATAAGAATATAAGAGGACACATATCAATCTCCCAAATTTGAATGTGACAATTCATCTTTAATCTCATGATCATTTTCTCAGGTTCCACTTTTTATACCTTTATTAACTTCTGAATTTATATTTCAGAGTTTCTATTTAGCTATGGTCATTTAATCATGAGTATTTGGAAATCCTCTCTTTTATTAAAACATCTTTCCCCCTGATAGCATTATGCTTCATTTTGCTAGGTAAGTTATTTTTTTATTATAAATCTATGTGTGTTGTCTTCTGGGATATATGCCAGGTTCTCTGTAGGAAGTGCTTTTTATATATAAGCAATCTTTATTTTCAAAGGACTTAGTCACATCTTAATACACACTTTCATTTCAAAAGTATGTTTCTGAGCAATCTTGCTTTAGATGACTCATTTTGTACTAACACTAGGCATGGATAAGAACTGGACCTATGACTTCCTTTGGTATAGAAAAACTACTAGGTAAGGAAACATCCTTTACAAATACAAGTTTTCCGTAACTCTCTTCTCTATAATTTATAGTTATAAGGAAATACCTAGAGCCCTGGCAGGTTAAATTACTTGTCCAGAGTCCCACAACCAGTTATGTGTTAGAGGAGGGCCTTCCTGGCTTAGAGACCAGATCTTTATCCACTAAACTTCTCTATAATCAAAAGATAACTCAATATGCATTTATGAAATGTTAGGTATGTGCCAGATACTATGCTAGACACCGAGAACGCAAATACAACGAAAACCATAATTCCTGTTAGAAAAGAGTTTATTCTAGGATTGATTGAAGACAGTCTGAGTTTCCATTTTTCTTAATCTAATTCCACTCCAAATGCTCTGCTATTAGGTTAAGTCTTTCTTTTTCTGCTTTGGCAGTGTGGTTGTGTGGAGTGTTACCAAGAGAGATGCCATCTGCGGCAGTCCTGCAGCTGGTTTTAATGTTGGGAATGCCACGACAATCATCTATTCAAACTGCCGAGAAGAGATGTTTGTTACTGCTGGAAAGTAAGTTTCTTCAATATTTATTCTCTGAGTTGTAAATAGGTTTTTTTAACTCATGTAAAAAAGTATGTTGGCATTCAAATTAAAGGATGAATCCTTTAATTATAGACATTTAATGAGATAACCTAAAAAAAATATAACAGTTTCAAAGTGCTTTCAGCTAAATGCATTAGTTGTCTAAATGAATGAATGTACATTTTCCTATTGCAGGATGATGTTTTTCTAGGAAGAAAAGAAACCATTAAAAAGTCCGTAATACTTTTAATGGCATTTATTGCTATTTTTAAAGTCTTTGGGGAGATATTTCTGAGTGATGTCCCTCATTTCTACTTGTTATACATAGTCCATCACTGATGATAGGCAGTGCCCTACTTATAGCCACCATTATCCTTGTACCACCCACAATTTTTATTCTTCATAGGTTGCAAAATCACATAATTTGTAGCTATATACATCAACAAAAGAAAACTGATGCTACTATTTTTCATTAAATTCATTTTTTTCTTTTGTGGATTGTTAAGCCAAACTCTATCCAATGATTCAGTAACTTTTCTCAGATTTCCTTTGGGAGCTTCTGCATTGTTCTAGGCATTGACACAATCAGCACAATGCTATTTGCAAACAAGAGTATCTTGAGAATCTCACTACATTACAATTCTTCTTCAATTTGGAATCTTTGGAATATGTGCAGGAAATCTTCCATGATGATGACAAACATGTTTTTGTACTTTGGTTGATATTAGCAAATAGAGTTTTTAAATAAAGTTATATCTGTGCTTGTATCTTTGGGGAAGGATGTCTTTTATGACTTTAAAATACTCATAAGAGACATTTTGTAGGAAAGCTTTTAAGATAATGTTTTGCTTTGTTTTATATAATGCCTTTAAATTTTTAATTGATTTTTTTGTTTCTGATAACATTATATCTCATGAATCCCCTGTCCTCTACCCTTCATCCCATATGACAAACAGACATAACGTTTTTATTTATAGTCAACAAAATCATAAGCACCCTGACAGAATAAGTGCTTCCTTACACATATCTTGGACAGACCCTCCAAACAGATAATGAATTGGAGGATGAGAGTGGGTTCAGTTAGATTTGGGAAACTGTGCAGGGCTCTTAATGTTTTTTTCCTGAGACAATCACTTTTCTCTTGGAAAATTGATATGGCTATGTCATGGAATACCACAGATCCTGAAGAATTAAAGTTATATAGCTCACCCAAAGGACAGTATAGAGGTTGATAGACAAAAGCAGATTTCAACATATTACTGGTAAAGAATTGTATAGTAGAAATGTCATAAATGATCTCATTGGAGAGATTTATGACTAGGAAAAGAAATGTGCCAGTCAAATCACAAGAGAGATCAGTAACTGATAAAAGACAGTCCTCATAATCCACTATATCCATATAATATCAAAATATTCAGAAGAAGGCCCTCTAGCACATTAAGTGGACTTCTTACACAGTATTTATTGAAGATATGAACCAGAATCCCATAGGATGAGAAGGGATGATTGGGTTATAATCTACATTCTTGGTGAGAATCCCCACATTGATGAGATGATTAATACGTAGGAATATTACAGGATGTATATTCTCACTTGACCTGAAATAATGTGAAGAAGAAGCCTACTTTTCCTAACCAACTTAAAGATAATTACATTTAACTGAATAATTACATTTTCTCTACTACAAGATGGACCTTAGAGCTGAGTCTTTTGGTGCAGAAGCCTAGATGGGAAAAGCCTTCATAAATCCCTGAGTGGAATATAAGCTTTGTACATCCACTCTTCTGGCAGTGGTGTTGAATGAAACAAAATTAGAGAAACTGAAACAGATGTTGAATTCTGCTTTCCTCCCCCACTCCACACCACCCCATCCCCTGGCTACCTTATCCTTTAGGAAATTGTAGCACATATAGGAGACATGCTTTATATTTGTTATGTAAGGACTGTGTTTGAGTCCCAGCAGCTCGGAGTCTGTGAATTTCTTGTTTTTGGCTTCAGTGGAACAATCCGAGTGTGGGAACTGGATCTCCCGAATAGGAAAATCCGGCCAACTGAATGCCAGACAAGACAGTTGAAAAGAGTAGTGCTAAGTATTGCAGTAAGTATCATAATATTTCAGTTAATAAAAATTCTGGTTGGAACAAAACTCCTCTTAATAAAATTAGTCTTGGAGCAGAGGGTCTGAATTGAGTCTTTTTGGAGCAGAAACCTAGATGGGAGCAGTGGCATGATTCTGAAAACAAGATTCTTGAAAGGGATCTCATGCACATTTGGGAGAAGGGATATACTTTGTGTGCTTTATCTCCTGGGAGCAAATGACATACCACTTAGGCCTTGGCTATATATGAAATTAACATCATTTGACTGGAAACATCCTGTCCAAATCCATCTGTCTTAGGGAGAATGAGGTACATTAAGGAAGGAATCTAGATCCAAAAACAAATTCCCAGGCTATCTGCATAATCAGTCATCCAAGTATTTAACCTTTCTTTGAACTATCTGTCACATCTGTCCCTTCCTTATCATCTTCACTGCTCATCACCTCATGCCTATAATATTATAATAGCCTCCTCAGTAGTACTTCAATATTTTTACATACCTTCAGTATCTAGCACTAGTATATTCTTCAGAAATGTCATTACTATCCCATTCAGACACTTGGCATATAAACTGGTGGCTATTGTGGAGCTTCAGCCCTTAGACTTGACTTTTATATAATTAGAGCCAATGGACAATTGGGTTTCAGTTGTTTTCATTTTAAGAAAAATTGTGTGTGATGAAAACAATCTGGCATATTTGTTTCTTCTGACAATTTTTTAACCTTTTTCCCTCTGTGTTCTTCTTCCCTAACAAAATCCTATCTTCACATCTTTTCCTGGAATGGAAACTTGGGATACTTGAAGACTGGCAGCAGAACATGAATGCTAACAGGACATGGGACTGCATATGTATCATTTGAGTCTAGCTAAGGGTGGAAAGGTTTATCAGAGAAGGTGCTATCAGGTGATGAATTTTTCACTTATGGCAACTCACAAAACGTGGAAGATTATGATCAGTGAATGTGCATTCAATCTTCAATTCATCTTTCAAAACCTATTGTCCATATTCTCATTAATTAAATTCAATTAAACATTTATTAAACACTCAATTGCTTGACAGGGAAAAAATACAAAGTTTAAATAAGACACTATTCCTTACTCCTCATGGAACTTATGGGGCTATGATACACAAATAGTTTTGCAAGAGAGACACCATGGACAACATTTCACACAGTATTTCAGACTGGAAACCTTGTTTATTTCATGAAATTCTATGTGGAGTACCTCTCTAGAAGGTTAGATGTGAACCCATAGCATGACATCAGTTAACACATTCTCTAGTTGGACAGTCTTATATCAGGATCAATCTAAAAATGGACTGGATAGATTTTAAAAAGGATTGAGGGGGGCAGCTGGGTAGCTTAGTGGATTGAGAGCTAGGCCTAGAGATGGGAGGTCCTAGGTTCAAATCTAGCCTCAGACACTTCCCAGCTGTGTGACCCTGGGCAAGTCACTTGACCCCAATTGCCTAGCCCTTACCACTCTTCTGCCTTGGAACCAATACACAGTATTGATTCCAAGATGGAAGGTAAGGGTTTAAAAAAAAAAAAGGATTGAGTATGGGCATACAGAGTTCATAATAGTCTGCTGGCATGGATCAGCATGGATTAATCAAGAGACTATAGAAACAGAAAAGAAATGGTGACTGCATTAAGACCTAAACAAAAGAAACATGAAATCAAATCAAAGGGCATTTAATGAAATTCAAATATAAGTTAACAATAAAGTAAATGAAGCAACAAGTATTCTTTGTGCCTATACCTATATTCTACTGCCATTTTTGCCTCCAAAGAACAATATGCATTATATCTCAATTCATTTCCCCTGTATCCTTTATTTTTTTATTTATTTTTAATTTTTATTTGGTTGTTTCTAAACATTATTCATTAGAAAAAAAGATCATTTTCTTTTCTTCCCTCCCCACCCTCCCACCACCTCTCCCATAGCCCACGCGCGATTTCACTGGGTATCACATGTGTTCTTGATTCAAACCCATTTCCATGTTGTTGGTATTTGCCTTAGAGTGTTCATTTAGAGTCTCTCCTCAGTCATATCCCCTCCACCCCTGTAGTCAAGCAGTTGCTTTTCATCAGTGTTTTTACTCCCAAGTTTTTCTTCTGCTTGTGGATAGTGTTTTTTAGATCCCTGCAGATTGTTTAGGGACATTGCATTGCCACTAATGGAGAAGTCCATTACCTTTGATTGTACCACAATGTATCAGTCTCTGTGTACAATGTTTTCCTGGTTCTGCTCCTCTCGCTTTGCATCACTTCCTGGAGGTTGTTCCAGTCTCCATGGAATTCCTCCACTTTATTATTCCTTTTAGCACAATAGTATTCCATCACCAACATATACCACAATTTGTTCAACCATTCCCCAATTGAAGGGCATCGCCTCATTTTCCAGTTTTTGGCCACCACAAAGAGCGCAGCTATGAATATTCTTGTACAAGTCTTTTTGTCCATTATCTCTTTGGGGTACAAACCCAGCAGTGGTATGGCTGGATCAAAGGGTAGACAGTCTTTTATCGCCCTTTGGGCATAGTTCCAAATTGCCCTCCAGAATGGTTGGATCAATTCACAACTCCACCAGCAATGAATTAGTGTCCCCACTTTGCCACATCCCCTCCAGCATTCATTACTTTCCTTTGCTGTTATGTTAGCCAATCTGCTAGGTGTGAGGTGATACCTCAGAGTTGTTTTGATTTGCATCTCTCTGATTATAAGAGATGTAGAACACTTTTTCATGTGCTTATTAATAGTTTTGATTTCTTTGGCTGAGAACTGCCTGTTCATGCCCCTTGCCCATTTATCAATTGGAGAATGGCTTGATTTTTTGTACAATTGATGTAGCTCTTTGTAAATTTGAGTAATTAACCCTTTGTCAGAGGTTTTTATGAAGATTGTTTCCCAATTTGTTACTACCCTTCTGATTTTAGTTACATTGGTTTTGTTTGTACAAAAACTTTTTAATTTGATGTAGTCAAAATTATTTATTTTACATTTTGTGACTCTAAGTCTTGCTTGGTTTTAAAATCTTTCCCTTCCCAAAGGTCTGACATGTATACTATTCTGTGTTCACCGAATTTACTTATATTTTTCTTCTTTATGTTCAAGTCGTTCACCCATTCTGAATTTATCTTGGTGTAGGGTGTGAGGTGTTGATCCAAACCTAATCTCTCCCACACTGTCTTCCAGTTTTCCCAGCAGTTTTTATCAAATAATGGATTTTTGTCCCAAAAGCTGGGGTCTTTGGGTTTGTCATAAACTGTCTTACTGAGATCATTTACGCCAAGTCTATTCCACTGATCCTCCTTCTGTCTCTTAGCCAGTACCAAATTGTTTTGATAACCACTGCTTTATAGTATAGTTTGAGATCTGGGACTGCAAGTCCTCCTTCCTTTGCATTTTTTTTTTCATGATTTCCCTGGATATCCTTGATCTTTTGTTCTTTTTTCTAATTCAGTAAAGAAGTTTTTTGGTAGTTCAATGGGTATGGCACTAAATAAGTAAATTAATTTGGGTAGGATTGTCATTTTTATTATGTTAGCTCGTCCCACCCATGAGCAATCAATGTTTTTCCAATTGTTTAGATCTAGTTTTAGCTGTGTGGAAAGTGTTTTGTAGTTGTGTTCATATAGTTCCTGTGTTTGTCTCGGCAGATAGACTCCTAAGTATTTTATATTGTCTAGGGTGATTTTAAATGGAATTTCTCTTTCTAATACTTGCTGCTGAAATGGGTTAGAGATATATAGAAATGCTGATGACTTATGGGGGTTTATTTTTTATCCTGCAACTTTGCTAAAGTTGTTGATTATTTCGAGTAACTTTTTGGTTGATTCTCTAGGATTCCTTAAGTAAACCATCATATCGTCTGCAAAGAGTGATAGCTTGGTCTCCTCATTGCCAATTTTAATACCTTCAATTTCTTTTTCTTCTCTAATTGCTACTGCTAGTGTTTCTAGTACAGTGTTAAATAATAGAGGTGATAATGGGTATCCTTGTTTTACTCCTGATCTTATTGGTAAGGCTTCTAGTTTATCCCCATTGCAGATGATGTTTACTGATGGTTTTGGATATATACTGTTTATTATTTTTTGGAAAGGCCCTTCTATTCCTATACTTTCTAGTGTTTTCAATAGGAATGGGTGTTGTATTTTATCAAAGGCTTTTTCTGCATCTATTGAGATAATCATGTGATTTTTGTCAGTTTGCTTGTTAATATGGTCAATTATGTGGATGGTTTTCCTAATATTGAACCATCCTTGCATTCCTGGTATGAATCCTACCTGGTCATAGTGGATGACCCTTGTGATGACTTGCTGGAGTCTTTTTGCTAGTATCCTATTTAGGATTTTTGCGTCTATATTCATTAGGGAGATTGGTCTATAGTTTTCTTTCTCTGTTTTTGACCTGCCTGGTTTTGGGATCAGTACCATGTTTGTGTCGTAGAATGAATTTGGTAGAACTCCTTCTTGGCCTATTCTGTCAAATAGTTTGTTTAATATTGGGATTAGTTGTTCTTTGAATGTTTGATAGAATTCATTTGTGAATCCATCTGGACCTGGGAATTTTTTCTTAGGGAGTTCTTTGATGGCTTGTTCAATTTCTTTTTCTGAAGTGGGGTTGTTAAGGTAATTTATTTCTTCCTCTTTTAGTCTAGGCAATTTATATTTTTGTAAGTATCCATCCATATCACCTAGATTTCCATATTTGTTGCCATATAATTGGGCATAGTAGTTTTTAATGATTGCCTTAATTTCTTCTTCATTAGAGGTGAGGTCTCCTTTTTCATCTTGGATACTGTCAATTTAGTTTATTTCTTTCCTTTTTTTAATTAGACTGACTAGTACTTTGTCTATTTTATTTGTTTTTTCAAAGTACCAGCTTCTAGTCTTATTTATTAAATCAATAGTTCTTTGACTTTCAATTTTATTAATTTCTCTGAGTTTTAGGATCTCTAATTTAGTCTTCATCTGAGGATTTTTAATTTGTTCACTTTCTAATTTTTTAATTTGCATGCCCAATTCATTGACCTCTGCCCTTCTTAATTTGTTAATATATGAACTCAAGGATATAAATTTCCCCCTGAGTACTGCTTTGGCTGCATCCCATAGGTTTTGAAAGGATGTCTCATCATTGTCATTTTCTTCAATGAAGTTATTAATTGTTTCTATGATTTGTTCTTTAATGAACTGGTTTTTGAGAATTGTATAAAAATATGGAATGCTTCACGAATTTGCGTGTCATCCTTGCGCAGGGGCCATGCTAATCTTCTCTGTATCGTTCCAATTTTAGTATATGTGCTGCCGAAGTAAGCACCCCTGTATCTTTTATACAGGAAGGAGGATAGTATAATTAATTCATGACAGGATATTAGAGGGTCATGGCCACAAGTAGTCTCAACTTTATAATTTTCCTCTCACTCTCTTATACAGCATCTAGAAAATATTACCTAGAACCAATACCAAGCCAGCCTGGCTCATGCAGCTTGTATCCATGCTTTCAGCTTGATCTAAATATGGGTGCCTTTTTTTTTCTTTTTAAAGTTCTTTGTGATTTTTATTTTTTCTGATTATATATAAAAACAAATTTAATCTTAATTTTTTTTAGAATTCCAAGTTCCAAATTCTTTCCCACCCTGCCCTTTATTTTCTACCTCTTCTGATTTCCATGATATCTCTTTACCCACTGGCTAATGCAAACTCCCCCTTACTCCCCACATATACACCCCTACTCCCTTACCCTATTTCTTCAGAAATTTCCCTTTTAAAATGGGCACATTGGAAACTCTTGTACCCAATTAGATTCTATGCCTATCAATATACTAGAGTTAAACATAGATTTATGGAGTCATAGTCTCCAGAAAATTTCCCATACTGACCAAGGGCTGGCTCTTGGCTCAAAGTGTCATGGGACATATAGCCCACAGTGTATATTGTAAAATTATACTCAAAAGTGGATTTCTGATCTCAGTGATATAGATATCCCTTCCTAGAATACAGATTGCACCTTCTCCCTTTTTGTCCTTTGTCCTATAACAGAGGACAAATGCATAAGAGAAGCAAAAGTAAAGTGTTCGGCTGAAGAATTGAATTTCAGGCAAGAGGCTGTATTTGAGTTGTTATGGGCAAGATGGGCAAGAATTCAATAGGAATGGAGCTAGGAAAAGAGCATTCCAGGTATAAAGAATTAAGCAAATATGTGGAGCATGTAGGAGATTAATGAATAAGCCAGTTTGACTGCAGCTAGGAGTTTTAGTTGGAAAAATAAGAGGATAGCAGATTAGGTTGAACATTGAATGCTGGGTTAAGGAGTTTTAATTTTATTTAATGGGCAATTTGGAGCCACTGAGTGGTTTTGAGACATGGGATGATATGAACACCTAAGGCAGTGGCTTGAAGGGATATTGGAGGTAAGAAGACCCATCAAAGAGACAATTACAATAGTCCAATTATGTGGTAATAAGGACCTACCTCTACTCGGTTAGCTGCATAGAGAATAGAGAAGAAGGGATAGATTTGAGAGAAATTAGAGAGATGCATGGACAGACTGTTAAACTTCTTTTTCCTTCTTATTTCTTTTCATATCCAAAGATAACACTAAGGTAGATGGTGCTGCCTCTGTCACAAATAGTAAAGCTGGAAGACAGAGCAAATTTTTGGGAGAGGCTATGCTGTTTTGTATTTATTGGGTCTGAGATGCCATCAGGACAGCCTGGTTAGATGCTCTTTGGTCTATTGTAGATGTAGGTCTAGAACTTGGAAAGAAAGTCAAGATTTGAGAAAAAAATTTGAGAGTCATCTACAGTAAGACGAAGCCATAAGAATAAATTAAATTTCTATAGTTTGGTATGCAGAGAAAGAAGAGAAGATAGTTGAACATAAAATCTCAAGGAACATTTACCTTAAGGTTTCAGAAGAAGAATGGCAACAGAGAAACAGAGAAGGTATCATTAGAGAGGATAGTAGGAGGATAACCCATACATTGTAGTACCTTGGAAGCTAAGAGGAAAAAAAAAAGATTATCCAAAAGCAGAAAGTTGGTTGACATCTTCAAATGGTGCAGAGTTCAAGAAAGCTGGCAATTGAGAAAAGGCTACTACTTTTCGTTATAAGAAGGTCATCAGTGACTTTGGACAGATTTGGGAGAGTGGTAGCTGTGGAAGCCAGATTGCAAGAGAATGAATCATGAGGAAAGGGAAATAGAAATAATAAAAGACAATATACCATGCCACTGCAATGGAACTTATTCACTGGTAAAAGTGATACAAAGCTATGGTTATGTATCCCTGAACCCCAATACTCTTCATTGCTATTGTCCTATAGAATAAAACCAAGATTTGACAGATTGACATTAAGTATTCTGCATAATTTGGCCTTTTCTTCCCTATTTAACCTTATATTCTATTACTTACTCCATGAACTCATTCCAGGAAACCTTGTCTCCTTTCTATTCCTCAGAACACTCCATGCTACTTCTCTTCTAATGCTATTCATGCTATTCCCTCCTCCATCTCTGTAACCTGTCCAAACCATATCCATTTCTTAAAGTTCAGCTTAAGGTTTACCTACTCTGGAAGACTTCAAGCCCAACTATTTTCCTTTCTTTGAATTCAAATCTCCTTTGAATTGGATACCCTTTTTTCAGTATTTAATATTAAGCTATAAGGCAGGAATCATGTTTTATCTTATTTTTTAATTATTTCTAGCTTTGTGCTTTGCATAGAACAATTGCTTAATGTTTGTTGCATAAGGATTGTTTCATGTTTGTTTCATGAATAAGGAATGTTCCTGAAGGGTAAAGATTTTTTTCTTGTTCAAGTTTATATTTAGTAATATGTATATATATCCTTATGTAATCTTATTTGAAATAAAAACATTTCTTTGTGGAATGATCATCATTATCATAGCTAACATTTCTATAGTGCATGGCACCATATTAATTTATAATGTGTCAAGCACTTTGCTAAGTACTTTTCAAAGGTTATCTCATTTGGTTCTCAAAACAACTTTGAGAGGTAGGTGTTTTTCTGGTCTCCATTTTTCAGTTGAAGAAACTGAGGCAAACAGATTAAGTGCCTAGTTCAGGGTCACATAGCTAGTATCCAAGGGTTGATCTGAACCTAAATCTTCCTGACTTCTAGGACCAACACTTTTCTGGTTTGTTACCTATCTCCCTCCAAGCATGGCAATCTATACGTTATCCTGATTTTCCTACTCTCAAAACTATTCTTTATTCCTTTTTATTTGTCTTTGAGCCTGGAAGACAGATGTAATGATGTTGAACTTCTGTATGTCACTGTTGATTTTTCAGAAAGCTTAACCAACTTTAAGGACATACTCTAGCATAAGTCAAGACACCTGGATCTTATCATTGTCACTTCCATCTTTCTCAGATGGCAGAGGATGATAGTTTTTTCTACATTGGTACAACAACTGGAGACATCCTTAAATTGAACCCCAGAACAAAACTATTAGCTGACACGGGTCCAGTCAAGGACAAATTCAGTGGGGTAAGTAGAATCTGTCAAGCTTTGTTACTCAATTTAACTCACTAAATATTTGTTAAACATCAATTAGGTGTCAAGATTACAATGACAAGGCCAAAATAATCCCTTCAGGGAGTTTATATTCTATTGGAGGGAATTACAAGAAGTATACTAATGAATGAATAAAAAATAAATGTAAAGTAATATGGGGTGGAGAATTGGAGACACTAGCAAGTAGGAGAGGTCAGGTATAGGAACTGGGACTTGAGCTGAGTACTAAGGATTGTAAGAGGGAAAGCTTAGAAAGGAAATACATTTTAGACTTGGAGGACAGTCTGAACAAGACACAAAAGTTGGGAATGGGTCAGTTTTGCTGAAATTTAGAGGACATTAGAATAATGTGTAAGTAGCCTGGGAAGACAGGCTGGAACAAGATTGGGCTTAAATGTCAGACAATAGTTTGTCTTTTATCTTCAAGTCAGTGCAGAACCATTGGAGCTTCTTGAACAGTGAAATGATATAGTAGTCAAACAAGTGCTTCAGAAATATCAATTTGGCAGCTGTGCAGAGAATGGATTGGAGAGAGATGTACCTGGAGCTACATCTCTTACTGAGAGGAGATGACTGCTTGAACTAAGGTGGTGGCCAAGTGGAGAGCAGGGAAAAGTTGGCAGAGATGTTGTGGAAATAAAATAGATAATACATGACAACTGATTGGTTATGGGACGAGGGCTGAGTGAAAGTAAAAAGTCATGGATAGACTTCTAGGTCATAAATCTGGAAAATTGGAAGGACAGAAAAAGACAGTTGAGAAGAAAGGTGGATTTAGAAGGGAAAATAATGAGTTTTGTTGTGGACATGTTGAGTTTGAAATGTTTCTGGGACATCTATATGTAGATCTCTAGCAGAGAGATAGAAGTGTGGTCTTGGAACTCTGGGGAGAGATAAGGAAAGATAATGTGTAGATTTGGGTAGCATAGAGTTGAATTATCTGCATAAATAGTTGAAGCAAAGAAAGTTGTTGAAATTGTGGAAAGAAGAGTGTCCAATTAATAAGCATTTATTGGGATTTTACAAATGCCAAACACTGTGCTAAATGCTGAGGATACAAAGAAATATAAAAATAGTATATTTTTATATGTAATATATTATATTTATATATATTATATATATATTTATATATTATATATTATAAAATATAAAAAATAAAAATAAAAACAGAAAGAAATTCACATTCTATTGGGAGAGACAACATGTAAACAACTATGTACAAATGAGTAAAATTTGGAGATAATCTTAGAGGTTCCAGGATAGAAACCCAAGATAACTTCACACATGGGGAAGAGAAATGGATGGTTTTCTAGCAGAGAAGACTGAAACCAGGCATTTATGCCCTACAACTAATTTCTAACAATCTAAGTCATCCTAAATGTTTTCTTGAAGCCTTAATTCTGGGTATAACTGCTTTTATTTCTGTAATTGCATCCTTGACTGCATCCACTACTGCTCTTGTTCAAACAGTCCACACTGCACAACATTCTAAGAATGTTTCACTTGCCCTCTTAACCCAAGAACACATAGATAAGAGGTTAGAGGCTCTTTTAAATGTCTTAGAAGAAGCCATCATTTATATTTGCAATTAGTTACAAAATATAAAAGTGAGATTTAAATGCTGAGTACAAATGGATTTGCGTTTCTCCCCTTCCAAATAATCAATTAGATATTCCTTGGGAGAACATACAACAACACATTTTTGGAATTTGGAACCACTCAGAATTTTCTGTTGACCTGAAAACAGTGCATAAACAAATTATGCATATTAGCCATTCCAATACTTCCCTTTATTTGGCCTCATCTATTGCAAGTTCCTTTTATGACAGTGTTTCTTCATATGTATCCCATAACAGTCTCATTCACACCCTTATTGCCTGTAGATTGGCTCTTGTCTTATTTTTTCTCATTCTTGTTTGCTTTTCAATCATCATCTGATGCCTAGGATCCACCATACGTGAAGTCCAAATTGAGATGAAGTCCTTTACTTAAAAAACGAAAAGGGAGGAGATGCTGGGGGCCAACATGCCCTGACTGGCTGACAAGGTCACAGTCTGAGGAAATGGGGTCTGCAAAGCAGCCCCCAGAAATTGAGGCCCCCACTGATCCCCCTCTGTGACTTCTCTCCTCAATTTCCCCCACTAATGGACTTGCTATGATTATTTTTCTCTCCCCAATACAGGAGAAATAATATGAGAGCAAATACTTATAGGATCAATAAATATATATTCCACTTTAATCCCCCTAGATTAGTACCCCCAAAAGATTCAATTACAGAATCAAAGCCCAAAGATTATTGCATATAACCCCTCCTTTCTCAAGCACAAGACATGCTTCAAGGCCTTACAATAAATACTAGCCAAAAGCTTGAGTACTGTAATAAATCTTTCCCTACAGTTACACTCCAAAGAATTTGTTGAAAAACAGAAGCCAAGCAGTATTGCTGGGCACTTTAAAGTAACACAAGAGAAATAGAACTTGTAAATTGAGGAAAACCCCAAAACTGGTCTGCTTTAAGTCCTCACACCTAGATATGAATATGTTTTGTTGTTCATCTCCCAAGCAATTGTGATTGATAGTGAAAGCTGACCAAAAGCACAATGATCCTCTTAGCAGGTCAAGGGGTACTAACCTCCTACAAATAGCTTTATTCACATTAATCATATCTATCACAGTGTTGTAGAAACCTAGTAAATGATCACAGAATTCTTTGTTGTAGTAACATCACAAGAGTGTTGTTTAGGTGATTTGATAACATCCAATAAAAATGTAGAATGTCACAGAAGACTGATTGTGTGTCAAAGAAGCATGTACCAAAAAAACCTATATAATAAACGAACCACGGTATTATGGCAGATAATCACTGTGTGTGATGCCTGCATATGTGGGTTGAATGAACAGTGTTTCTCATCTCCTTATTCCAATCGGGTCATCATGTCTGGGCAGAAAGACCTTGGATCCTCAGAGAGGCCGCTGGACAGACCTCATTGGAGAATCAGACAGGAAGTAGGAGGCAAACCAAGGGAGAGATGAGTTATGGAAACTGAATGAGAAGAGAATATCAGGAGGCCAGTATCTGCAATGTTGTATTTTGCAGAAAAAAATTTTAAATAAAGATTGAAAAAAGGTCATTAGACTTCAACAAAAGAGAGATCGTTTGAAGATAATACCCCAGCCCCCACAATTACACTGTTATATTTTGAAACCTCATAATCAAATGTTTCAAAGTTCCTTGTTTTTGTATATCATTCATTTGCCTTGGATAGTTTAGTTTCAACTATGCAGACTAGGGCAGTGATGGTGAATCTTTTAAGACAGAATGCCAGGCCCTGCCCCCACCCCACCCAGACCAAGTGCGTGCCCTTCCCCGCCAAGACTGCTGTACCCCTCCCTGCCCTGAGTGTCTAGCATTCCCTGCCCCACTCTAGCCCACTTACCTACACTGGGAGGGAAAAAGCACTCCTATTGAGGCTGTTGGGAGAAGGGGTGGATAAAGTGAGGAATGTTCTCAGCACCTTGGGCTGCAAGGCAGAAGAATGGGGGGGTGGTGAAAAAATGTTATCAGGCCCAGTAGAGAGGGGTAGGGGAGCAGCTCTACCAGAGTCCCACTGCCTTCCAGTAACAAACTTGGGAGGGAGGTGGGGTATATGCCCACAGAGAGCACTCTGCGTGCCATCTTTGGCACCTGTGCCATAGGTTCCCCATCAATGGACTAGGGCAATGAAGTTTTAAGGGCAAGTTATTTACTTTAAAAATACAGTTGGCCTATTAGTTGTCCCTAAAGCCTCTGACATCTATGTTTAAAATTAATGATTCGATTAATAATCATTTAGATCATCCTGTAAATTTTTCCAGATAAACTCTTCCAAGAGTGGAAAGGAAAGAACATTTAGGGTTTGGGGATTTTAACTACAATACCAATGAATTTTATTATGTGAAAGGAAGATATAAGATAAGATACCAAAGAGGCCAACTTAGATAAATTGTTGAAGATTATCAGGTTAGATAAAAGGCATCTTTGGACAATCATCCATTTTAAAGCATTTGCTTTGAGATAATTAAACTGGAGCTGTGAAGGAATGGAATTCACACAGAGGAAGCCATGAAAGCAAGAACTGTGTAAAAGGCCAAAGGTCATTAGAATCCTGAGGGAGGGACAGTTGGGGGAGCCCATCAGACAATTTGGAAATCTGTTCTTGGCTTTGGTTGGAATAGGAGCCATCAAAAAGGATCTCCTAGAAGAGCAGACATTTCCTAGCCGTTTTTGTAATACCTCAGTGAACCCAGAAGCCTGACATCTTGCTTTGAACTGAAGTGGTCAGGAGCCAGCTTCTCAAGGGGTTTCCCAGAGAGAAACTGGGACCACTGAAGACTGTTCTTTCTCTCCTTGTGTCTGCTTACCTAGAGATTATCAACATTTTCTCTTAGATAGCTTAGAATAGTAGAAGCATTCCATCTTTAGGCAGAGAGGGTAAAGACAAATCCTAGCTTTCCCAGGCGTGAAAGAGCAAACTTACTGATCTTCATTCTAGTTAGGAACTCCTCATCCCTCTACCCAAACCTTTCCTTGTTATTCACCATTAAACCAAACTCCAACTAAAGAACAAACACAGTCAGATCAGTTACCAAGAGGGTGAAGGAGGACTGGTGGGAGAATGGTTTTTCGAAGGGAGATATCTATTAAATCCCAGGTTAAGCCAGATCCTGGGTGGATCTTCCTCCAGCATGGAATTTAACCAGAAGGGACATCCAGAGGGTTAGGTTTTGCAAAATTACCTAACCAACCGACATTTCTCCACTTCGGTGGTGTTCCCAACGTTACAGACCTCTGCATTTTCCTGTGCCTCTACCTTACCTAGTAAAGGACAAAGGGCATGGAATATTCTTGAAGGTTAGCTCACCAAACTCATTCTAACTAACCATATCACCCACAGGGTTTCCCTCATTTCCCCTTTAACAGCTACTAAGACAAAGGGCACAAACAAGTTCTTGGAAATAAGATATGAACTGAATTGTTAATTGTTCAAACATATTTAAACAAACTATCAGAATTTTATATTAAGTTTATAATTTTGAAAGATTTGTTTATTTTGTTTCTCTGTGACAATAAGGCAGTAGATGAATGATTTCATTTATATTTATATACCTCTCCAAGTTTCTTCTTCTTTCCTAAAGGAGCATGTACACTTTTCATCTTCTTGTAACACTTCTAGAAATTATGGAAATGGAGACATTAAGATATTCTGCCTTTCCTAAGCTTTTATCACTCCCACTTTTAATCACAATTTAATATCACTTAATCCAGAGAATCTTGGCTTCATCTTGTTTTCATGGCTCATCATGACATGGAGATAACTTTGTTTTTATAAATCATGCTGGCATAACAGTAACTTTAATAGGCTCTGACAAAGTGGAAAAGTTTCAAGTAAGATTCCAATGATTTCTCTTATTAGAGGAGTAGTTCAGAGAATCTTATTAACAAGTTGACTGCAAGGTTGTAACTTTTTCAGCCATAATATCCTTTGATCTACTTTGATTGAGAGAGTACCTAAAACTTTGGTGTTACAGAACCTTAAAGTATTAAAGCTTAGCAAGAGGGACATGACTACAGAAGAGACTTTACCACTTGTCTTGACCTTCTGCATCTCTTTCCATCTAGGACAGTGCTGGCGAAACTTTTAGAGAACAGGTGATGTGAGAAACATTTTCAGGTGTACATGGAAAGGGAAGGGGAGCAGTCTGGCCCCATGTCCCTCTGGCTTTCTTTTCCTTTTTTTTAAACCCTTACCTTCTGTCTTGGAACCAATACTGTGTATTGGTTCCAAGGCAGAAGAGTAGTAAGGATTAGGCAATGTGGGTTAAGTGACTTGCCCAGGGTCACACAGCTGGGAATTGTCTGAGGCCAGATTTGAACCTTGGACTTCCTGTCTCTAGGCCTTGCTCTCAATCCACTGAGCAACCCAGTTGGCCGCCCCCCAACCCCCTCTGGATTTCTGATAATGAATTCTGGTGAACTCTGTGCTGGGGCTACAGATTACATGACCACAGAGAGGGCTCTGGGTACCCCCGCTGGCACATGCAACATGGGTTCACCATCACAGATTCAGGGAATGTGGCCATATATTTCCTCCCTCTTTTTTCCCCCATCCTGCCCCTGAAGTAGTGAAAAAGCCAATAAATTCAGTTTTAAGGAACTTAACAATGGAATCACCATAATATTGTGAAAGATCATAAACTTGGAAGCCTTTGTTGACTCTAATATACAAAGGACATAGCTGCATTATTTGGATGGGTATCAGATCAATAAAATGAGTTGTATACACTATTATTTTAAAGGATAAGTTTCTCTTCAGAGAGAAGTTGAAAAATATGGAATGTTCTGTGGATATCTTGGGATGTGAAATACAGGATCCTTATCATGGGAAATAAAGAATAAATTATAAGCATGGCACCTGGGAAAATAAATTATGCTTAAACTTTTGAAACTATATTGTTTTTAAATTCTTTTCCTAAAGATTAGATTGGTGCATTGCAAGTGAGAAGTTTTTAGAAAAGCATCCTTCCTGCAAAAAATTGTAGGAGAACTATTGTCAAACACTTAGTCATGGAGAAGGAGTTTCTTAGGTTCAATTCCAAAGGTGATTCAAAAGAAGATTGTGGGGAGTTAGGATTAATTGAATAAATGAAGAGTGTAGTAGTTAATACTAAAAGGTAAAAGAGGAAGAGAACAAGTCTAAGAAAGGAACAATTTTTGAAGAAGGAGTTGTAGAATGAGAGAATTAGAAGAGACAGAGATTGGAACAGATTCAAAGCAACTAGAGTAATTATGGGAAATGTAGTATAGCTTCATGCAAAGACACATATAAATTGTACCCCAAAAGACATCTTTATGAAACTTTATGAAACTACTGGGGGACCAGATTGGGTAATTCCACTGATACTTCTCCTTTACAGCCACCAAGTTTTAGTATTATGAAAATAGTTTATTTCAGGATACCCTAGTAGACTGAGCCCCTCTCAACACATGATTTTGCCTAAGAGAGAAGTATTTAATGAATATTTGCAAACATGAGCTTAAGGCAGCATAGTATAGTGGGAAGCATATTAGATTTGGACTCAGATGATTTAGGCTTAAATTATGATTGTGACATTCAATAGAATGTAAACTCTTGGAAAACGAAGCTCCTTAAATTTTTTGTTTGTTTTGTTTTTGTGGGGAGTAATCTAGATCCAATTATTTTGTCATTGTAGGGAATTCTTGATGCTAAAAATTCCTCCATTGATACAGATTAGCAACTTGTTTATAACTTGACCTTTGACTCCAAACCCACAGTTCTTTTTATTCCTTCATATTCCCTCCCTGCATCTACCTACCTCTCCTAGAACCAAAGTATATATAATGATATATCTGTATATGTGGTATATATAATAAATGCATGTATATATATAGGTATACATATGTGCATATTTTTCTCCTTTTGATCTAGAGCTATTATTTCATTGGTATACAGAACTCCTTGTATGGGAATTCTATCTACCAATGCAGACCTGCAAATTTTCTATAATTAACAGACATAGAGAGGTGCCTGAAGTATCAAGAAATGATTTTTCCAGAATTACACAGCAAATATGTATAAGAGACTAGATTTAAGCCCAGATTTTTCTCATTCCAGCTATTTTGCCATATTGACACCACCTTGTACATAATAAGCTGCTTAATAAATGTTTGTTAAATTGAATTACTTACTACCTGTGGAGCCAACTCCACCAGCATCGAAGTAATGGTCCTCAAAACCCAGCTACGATGGTCTGGACACGTCATCCACATGGACCCACAGCGAATACCAAGACAGGTATTCTATGGTGAACTGTCAGCTGGACTCAGGAAACAAGGGCAACCAAAGAAAAGATAACAGGATCAGCTAAAATCAAACTTAAAGTAGGCTGGCATTACACCAAAGCAACTAGAACTCGCTGCCTCTGACAGAAGCAGCTGGCGAACCCACATTAACCAAGCCGCCACCACCTTTGAAGATGAGCGACGTCGACATCTTGCCACTGTGTGTTACGCCAACACCAGGCCACAACCGCATCTCCCGTAACAACTGGCGTCCCATGCCCCATGTGCCACAAACTTTGTGCCTCAGTCTTTGGACTTCAAAGCCACATGAGGGTACATCAATAGCTGATAATGCACAAAGACAATTGTCATTCTTGGTCACTGAGAGACTACCACTACTATTATTGCCTGTGTGAACTTGGGAAAAATCACTTAACTTTTTTAGGACTTATCTATAAATGGGGGAGTTGGACTAGACCATATTCTTCAATAAATTCCCATTATAGTAAATTTTTCATCATACAAATATATAAATCTACTTTAATTGACTCTTGTTGATTGGAGAATATAATATTTAACAGTACCCTAAAGAATATGGAATTAATAATAACTAATATAGGACCTATTATGTGTCAGAAACAACTTTTATATTATCTCATTTGAACCCCAATGATCCTGGAAGGTAGCAGCTATTATTATCCCTATTTTCCATTTGAGGAAACTGAGTTTAAATGACTTGTCCAAAGTCACAAAGCTAGTTATGTGTCTAGAGGCCAGATTTAAATTCATGTCTTCCTGACTCCAGGTCCATCACTCTATCTGCTGTACACCTACATGCTATTTAGATTACCAGTCAATATCTGTGCCAGGTCCTTGTTGGATGTGCCTTGACAGGATGTTCCCAGTTCCTGAGAGAGAGAATAGAGCTGCTGATTGTTGCTATACATGCCCAGGAAAGAGAATGTGTAATTGCTTCCTCTAACAAGGCTATATAAGAAAAGAGCTAAAGGGGAGAATAGAAGTCTTAAGTATCCTTATCTCTGGTTCACTAATTTCCTGATCTTAGGGGAAGCCCTCTCAGCTTCCCCTAAAGATTAGAGGCAAAATCAGTACTGTGTACATTCTAAAGTCTAAGCTATAAATGACAGTTCGGGAGTTTGATGCCCTTTTAAAAGGGACTGATTAGTTTTAAAACAGATATAACAGATTTAACCCCATTAATAACAAAAAAAGCTCCTTCTTTGATCCAGGCAATCTAATCATATGTAGTATTGCTGTCCTTCCTTTCTGAGGCCTGTTGTAATACAGGAGTGAAGTAGTAAAAGAAGGAACAATTTGAATGCTTGTCTATGTAGGTGCATGTGTAATGGGGTGTCATTTACTAATGACAGGACTGCCAAGGATAAGAATACGTAGGCTTCTAATAGCTCAGAGACAGAAATAGTTTCTTTCTACAACTGTTAAAAAGAATTCTCTCAGAGTATTATGCCTATATTGACATCTAACTTGTGTCACTGACACCTGATTTGTGGTTTTTATGATTCTTTTCATTTCCTTCAGCCACCAGGCTCTAAGACTTCCTAAAGGAACTAGCCTATTGTAAAGCTCACATTTACCACGGTATGATGTGTACCCTTTTAAAACAAGAATCAGACTTTTTTTTTTGGTCTTTGTTTCCCCAGAGCCCAACACAATGCCTTCTGCTTTTAGAAGGCTAATAAATGCTTCTTGAATTGAACTGAATTGAATTGAATCACTAAATTTCAACAGGGCCCCTGAAGGGACATTTTAATCTGGGGATCCACTACTGTCAGGGAATGACTTGTACTGATGCCTGGCAATTCACACACTGTTAATGATGTTTTTATCTTAGGGAGTTACAACTATCAAGTGTCTGAAGATGGGAAGTGTGCTAATAGGCTCTGGAGCAGGAGTGGTGGCTCTTTGTAAAAGCCCAAGCTACAAACCAATCAAGTGAGTTTTGTTGCACAAGGTCTCCTGAATTGGAGTGGTAAGATATAATGGGTGAATAGACTGTTCTTGAGTAGTACTGATAATGCTCATTTTGTTTAGCAAAGCAAATTGATCAGTTAAAAGAAGTCATTGGAGGAAAAAGTTTACATTCTCTTTTCTACATTAGTCCCTCCCCCACTTCTTCAAATGATTTCAGTTCCCTTTGAGCTTAATCCCTTTATGGGAGCCTTTGGGATTTGGTAGCATCTTGGGGCATTAGCACTCATGACCCAGGGTAGCTCCTTTTCTTAGAAAAAGGAGCTCAAATGGACTTGGACTGAGTGCTGGAGCAGCTTAACCCCAAAGATCAGGGATCAGGTTCTGTTAACCCCAAAGTTTTGGAGAAAATATATACAATCTATATTTGCATTATGTATAGGTCTTCCCTAAAAGGAATTAATAGGGTTCCTTCTAGAAAGAGTTCTTGCCAGCTCTGGGTTTCTTAGGGTCCTAACAGTGAAAATGAATAAAGTTGGGGCCAGGCAAGCAGCTTCAGAAAGCTCCATTTATTGTTCTAAAGAGACAAATTTTTATAGAGAACAAAATGCTAAATCAAAGTAGCATTACATCATATTTAGGGGGTGTTTCTTTCCCACAGAATATTATTTATGAAGAGTCAGTACCTAAAACATTTCTAGGGCTCCTCTAGAAACCCAAGTAATTCAAGGGGCCAAGGTTCATTCCCAGTTGACCTGCTAACCATGTATTAACAGTCTTGCAGGGGCCTTGAGCAGTATAAGGAAGTGTCTCCCTGGGTCACACCGACTCAGACCACAAGTTCTAAATGGGCAACTTAGATATCTGATATAAGATAGGTATTTATTTCCTCTACCATAAAAATGCATAAAACATAAAAGTTTCAAAAGTGAGCATTAACAAATACTTTAAACACCTGTCATATCCTCCTGGGAGATAAAGATAAATTTCATAGGTCTGCCAAACAGAAATTTCTTGGATCTGTACTGTCTAAGCAACTCACAAGTACAGAGCTTTTAGCTAGTCAGACAGTTTTTTAGTCCTTTTAGCTACAGAATCCATACCAGTGGTGCAGAAACCTAAGCAGTGGTATAGGATTCTAGCTTCAGCAGGGCTCTTCTAAAAGCTTCCGCAGAAATTATCTCTTGCTAAATGACTGGCACATGACATGGGAACTTGAACTCATGGTATAGCTGCTAAGGCTGGAAACTTTTGTCCATCTTTTTTTTTTGGGGGGGGGGGGAAGACTTTACCTTTTATTTTAGAACTGATACCGAGTAATCATCAAAACAATCTGGTTAAGAAACAAAGTAGTAGATTGATGGAAAAAGTTTAGTTAATGTCCATAGTAACCTAATGTTGAATAAATCCAAAGAACCAAGCTATTGGAGAAAGAACTCACTATTTGACAAAAACTGCTGGGAAAACTGGAAAACAACATGGCAGAAACTAGTCATAGATCAACATCTCACACCATAAACCAATTAAAGCCAAAATGAAGATTTGATCTGTAAATAAAGGAGGATATCATAAACAAATTAGGGAAATATAAAAAAGTTTATCTGTCAGACCAATGGATAAAGGAATAATTTATGACCAAACAAAATTAATACGATCAGTTATTTCTAGTTGTTGGATTTTAATTTTTAAAGATTGAATTTCTTCCCTAGCTTTTTGGTTACCCTTCTCATTCTGATCTGATTTTCTTTGTAGGTTACCTTTCACCTTCTTTGCCTCATTTTCAAGCTGGTCAATTCTAGCTTTCAAGAAACTATTTTCTTGTTTTAGTTCATGTGCCTCTGTTTCCAGGTGACTTATTTTGCTTTTTAAGTTCTTTTCTTAATTGTCTTCAGCATCTCAATTGTTTTTTGAATTGTGTTTTGAGGCTTGTATCTGATTCACTGAAATTTCTGCATTTTTGCTTGGTGTTCCTTGATCTCCTCTGTTTTATTTGCTTTTTGTTCATTACCTGGATAGAAGCTGTCAATTGTAATTTCTTTTTTCTTTTCCTGTTGTTTACTCATATTTTCCCCCATTATTGGCTGCATTTTTGCTCCTTGGTTTATTTGCTGAAACTGTGGGTTTGGGCTATTCTGTCCAGAAGGGGCTTCATCTCTGCTCTGTTGATTTACTAGATTAGGCTGATGGAGTAGTAATGAGCCCTGAGGTCTGCTGGCAGCAAAAGCTGAAGGTGTAGGTGAAAATGTGGATGCTGAAGAGAGCTGTGCTTCCCACCAGTACCTCCCAGTTTCAAGATATTCAGTAGTGGTTGCAGCCTTCTCCTTGGGAGCTTAGTCAGCGTGTCTCTCAGTGCAGTCCCTTTTAAGTTGAATCCAGCAGGATGGTCCCCCAGCTCTGTCCTGTTGTTAGATTTGGTTTTCTGTCCCCTCAAAGCACTTTGTTTTTGATTGGTGTGGAAGGGATTTCAGAGAGGTCTGAACTTTTGCTGCATTTAAGCTGCCATATTGATTCCCTTGTCCACCTTTTAAAATTGCTGTAAAGTCATCTGTTCTTAGGGAGAGGGAAACACAAAGCAGAAGAGGCAGTCAAGGATCCGGAGTCCAGTTACAGGCTCACCTTAATAAGGAAATGTTCTCTGTATCTTGTACATTAGCTGTTGTGGCTGCTTCAGGTAGCAGAAGGGAAGAGAAGAAGGTGTGTGTAGGGGGAAAATCTTCCCCTCTTCTCTCCCCTCCCCAAAAGAGAGAGAGCATTTACTGTGTAATAACAAAAAAGGACACTTGAAAGAAACTTTCTTCTTATCCTGATTGGTCATGAATGCCTTTTCTCAAGCAGCTAGAGTATGTTGCCCACCAGAAGGGAACCAGGTCACATGCTTAGACCTCCTTCTGTTATCTTGTTACTTGTTATCTTCCTGGCTGGATGGATGATACACTCTTGGAGAGTATTTTCATATTCTGTTTGTGTCTTCAATGTCTTGCACAGTGCCTGAATTGATTGATTAATGGTATTGATGCTTATTTAACAATCTCAGAAGATTCATTTGGAAAAACAAAAGATCAAGGATATCCAGGAAAATAATGAAAAAAAATGTGAAGGAAGATGGCCTTGAAGTCCCAGATCTCAAACTATACTATAAAGCAGTGGTCATCAAAACAACATGGTACTGGCTAAGAGATAGAAAGAAGGATCAGTGGAATAGACTTGGGGTAAGTGACCTCAACAAGACAGTCTATGATAAGCCCAAAGATCCCAGCTTTGGGGACCAAAATCCACTATTTGATAAAAACTGCTGAGAAAATTGGAAGACAGTATGGGAGAGATTGTTAAATAAACATCAATACCAATAATCAATCAATCCAGGCACTGTGCAAGACATTGAGGACACAAAGAGAAGTTCATTTTCATTACTTCTTGCTCAGACTATTGTTATATTTGTCTTTGAGTTGATCTCCCCACCCTTGTCTATCCTTCCTTCAGTTTATTCTGAATAGCAGTCAAGATTAATTTTTTAAAAATTAATTTTACTTTTTAAATTTTCGAATCGAAATATCGAAAAAGAGCATTTCCATGTACATAGTAGAACACAAAAGGACTTTGTGTAAAATTTTGAATCTCTATTTCATATTGCTTCCTTTAAAAAAGAAAAAAGTTTACACTACATTCCATGTTAGTTTTAGATTCCTGTTTGTGCTTCTGTTCTTTTCTATATTTTTAGATGTGTTTTGATGACTCTCTCTCTTTTGGTTTGTATCACTATTGCTAATTTCTCTCCCTCCTAACCTCTACCAATTAAAAAACTGATAGAAAATATTTTAAACCTCATAATATGTACGTATTGTAATACAAAATAAATCTGTATGAAGATGTCAAAAAATAAGTCTCAGAACCTTGAGTCTATTACCTCTCTGAGGAAGTGAGTAATAGATGTCACCTTAGGTCCCCTGAAACATGGCTTATCATTGCATTGATCAAAGTTCTTGTCTTTCAAAATTGTTTTCCCTTAGTGCCATTATCCCTGTTTAAATTGTCTTCCTGAACAGAAATTCACTTCCATTTTGTTCATACACACCCTTAAATCTAGTGTTAAATTATTTTCTGTTTATCCTGCATATAGCCTCTTTGTACATATTTGTGTATTTGTTGTCTCCCCAACATTGGATTGTGAGCTCCTTGAGGGAAGAGACTGTCTTTTGATTCTTTTGTATTCTCAATGCTTAGCACAGTACAGGTGCTTAATAAATTATTTTATAGATTGATTCACACATATTACCCAGGATTCTTTGAAATTATCTCATTTATCACTTCTTATAGCACAATAAGATTCTATTACATTCACACCCCACAATTTGTTTGGTCATTCCCCAACTATTGAGATTTTTTTTTTTACTTCTTTGTGTTTCTGGTCTTGCCCCCACATTTTTCTTTTTAATTCTTCCTTAAAAATTAGGTGAGTTTTTCTTGTGACTATTTCCTCTCTAGTATTATCCTCCCGTTTAACTCCCTTCTCCCTACCTCAATTTGTTTCTTTGCCAAGTTCAATGTATCTCTACACAGAATAGTATACATAGATCTTTGGGAAAGGAAAGATTTTAAAACCAAGCAAGAGTTAGAAAAAATCACAAAATGTAAGATAATAATTTTGACTACATCAAATCAAAAAGGTTTTGTACAAACAAAACTAATGCAACCAAAATTAGAAGGGAAGCAACAAATTGGGAAACAATCTTCAAAACAAAAACTTCTGACAAAGGTCTAATTACTCAAATTTATAAAAAGCTAAATCAATTGTACAAAAAATCAAGCCATTCTCCAATTGATAAATGGGCAAGGGACATGACTAGGCAATTTTCAGTTAAAGAAATCAAAACTATTAATAATAAGCACATGAAAAAGTGTTCTAAATCTCTTATAATCAGAGAGATGCAAATAAAAACAACTCTGAGGTATCACCTAGCAGATTGGCTCACATGAGAGCAAAGGAAAGTAATGAATGCTGGAGGGGATGTGGCAAAGTTGGGACATTAATGCATTGTGGTGGAGTTGTGAATTGATCCAACCATTCTGGAGGGCAATTTGGAGGGGATGTTAGAAGGGATGTAGAAAAATGAGAAAACCAATTGCACTGTTGGTGGAATTGTGAACTGATCCAACCATTTTGTAGAAAATTTGGAATTACACCCAGAGAGTTATCAAACTATGTATATCCTTAGATCCAGCTGGGTCTATTTCCCAAGGATATTAGGGAAAGAGGAAAAGACCCCACATCAAAGAGATGTGATAGCACAGAATTAGAAACTGAGGGGATGTCCAAAAATTGGGGGATGGCTACACAAATTGTGGTAAATGATTGTGATGGAATACTACTGCATTATAAGAAATGATGAACAAACTGAGTTTTTGAAAACCTGGTAAGAACTATATAAAATAATGAATGAAATGAAAAAAACATTATACACAGCCACAGAAATAATAGAAGAGTAAACTGAGAAATTACTTCCAGAAAGTGAACAGAAAGATAAAACACGAAAGACTTTATTTATATGAACATGACGATAGCTTATGTGAGGCAGGAAGGGTAGGGAGGGGTTGGGACACTAATGGATAGGATCTTTTATGTGGATATGAAGAAAAGTAAGTTAAAACATATAGGAGATCTGTGATTTCATTTATGTAGTATCTTTTTCTGCATATATGGAAATGTTTATTATTTTGTTTTGGATTTGTAAATATTTGGAATAAAAAAAAATTTTTAATTAATTTATTTAGTCAATTTAGAACATTATTCCTTGGTTACAAGAATCACATTATTTCCCTCCCTCTCCTCCCCCCACCCTTTCCTCAGCCAACACGCAATTTCATTGGGTATTAAATGTGTCCTTGATCAGAACCTGTTTCCATGTTGTTGGTGTTTGCATTAGGATGTTCATTTAGAGTCTACATCCCCAGCCATATCCCCTTGACCCATGTATTCAAGCAGTTGTTTTTCTTCTTTGTTTCTACTCCCACAGTTTTTCCTCTGAATGTGGATAGTTATTTCTCGTAGATCCCTCCAAGTTGTTCAGGATCACTGCTGGAATAAAAAAAATTTTAAGTAAAATAAAAAATAAAAAAATAACTTCTGCTATCTTCTCATCTGGGAATTGGGTACCTGGAACATTGTCTAAATCCACATAACTCTAAACTTGTTATTCTCTCACCATTGCCCAATGCATATTTTTCTGCTAGGCCGGGGGAGGGAGGACAGGCAGGTGGCACAGGCCTTGGGCCTGGAGTCAGAAAGACCTGAGTTCAAATTTGGCCAAAGGCACTTTTTTTTACTATGCAAGTCACTTAACCATCGTTGGTCTCAGATTTATCAGCTATAAAATGGGAATCATAATAATTAGCGTCTACCTCTCAAGGTTATTATGAGGATTAAATCAGATTGTATGCTTAGCAAAATGCCTGGCACATAGTAGTTTCTTAATAATCCTTGTTTTCTACCCTATTACTTTCCCTCCAATAAGCTTTTTTTCTTTCCTTTCTGATCTTAATAATATTCTGTCTCTAAGTCCCTAATTCTTTATTTATCTCATGGCTTTCAATGTTGTCTGTCAGCTACAGTATAAAAATCATAACATGTTTTTGTGTCCCCTCCCAAATACATGGCAAATGGTTAGTGCTATAATTGTTTAATTGGATCAAATCTATACAACCCATTATTATTATTATTTGTTTTTTTTTTTTTAGGAAAATTCAGTTACAAGGTGGAGTCACCTCTGTTGCACTCCGAGGTCAAGGGCACCAGTTCTTTGTTGGAACAGAAGCAGCCCATATTTATTGCCTCAGTTATACTGATTTTAAAGCAGAACTCATTGCTACCTGTCACAGTGGTGCTGTACAGGACATTGTTTTCCCATTGTAAGTATAAGTGGAAATTTTTTATACCTCAACTCACTGAGAAGGTGGGAATTTTGACTTATGCCACTTAGATATTATTTTATTCTCCTAAAAAATTCCTAAATGGAGTCCTCCCCAAAATATTGGTATATGTGGAGTTGAAAGTTGTGCCAGATACCAAAGATTAGGCAGATGCCAATTCTGTCCTTGTGGTAGATCACATAAAATTGTTAGTTCATAAGGGATTTTAAGGTTCTTATGAGCCTATGACTATCATTCATAGCACCCTAAAGCATGTTGCAGTGGCAAGATTGATAGATGTAGAATGAGAAAACTTAGATATGAGTCCATTTACTTGGGTATGAGTTCCATTTACTCTCTATGTGACTTTTAGCAGGAATTTTACCTGAGGGTTATTACAGTTATGATATCTGTATCAGTAATCCCTATAAGGTAGCTAAGTGGTACAGAGGATAGAGTGCCAGGCCCAGAGTTGGGAAGATATAAGTTCAAATTTGGTTTCAGAAGCATACCACCTCTGTGTCTCTTAACAAGTCACTTCACTCTGTTTGCCTCACTTTCCTCATCTAGAAAATGAGTTGGAGAATGTGAACTTTAAATTACTCCACCCTACTTAGATCTTACTTTATGGTGAAGATAAAGTTGTAATCTCCTAATTGAACAATGAAGGTACTTAGCTCTTACTTTATAGTGAAGCTAGAACTTTAAGCTAAGTCTATTTTTAGATCTTAATACAAAAAGGTATTAAGTAACTGTAAAGGTTAAATTAATCACAAAAAGGCCAAGTAACTAACAAAAGGTGAACTTAACAAAGAAGTGTTAAGTAACTCAAAAGATATAATATAATCAAAGAAGATGAGAACTAAAGAATGGGCATTTACAGGAGGGGACACAAGAGTAAAAGGTCTATATATCTGGCTCACTTCCTCTCTCCAGTACCATTTGGCTGCGGAGAGTTGGCTAGTGGCAGCCTGCTGGGCCTTTCGGCATCTTGGCATGGCTACAAGCTATTGTCCGGATTGGTGGTGAGTTTCTGGCTGAGTTTTTCCTCCTTTACTTTCCAAACTTTATCCTCTTAGAAGCCTCTAATCTCCTTCAGAGACCCAGTGGCGGAGATTTTGAACTCCCCCTGGCACAGACCAGGTGGGAGAAATCCTATATCCTCTTCCCTCTTTCTCCTTAAATCCTTCCCTCTATATTAATTAAAATTGCCATAAATTTCCAGATTGACTTGGGTATTTTATTTGGGATTTTTCCCTGGTGACCAATTAATTTAGATTTTAAATCACAACCCTAAAATTATCTTTATAAGAAGGAAATGGTGAACTATTCCAGTATCTTTGCTAAGAAAACACAAATGGGGTCACAAAGGGTCAGACATGACTGAAAAACAACTGAACAACATATACCGGGCTTATTGGCAGAATTAAATGAGATAATGTATGTAGATTTTGTAATAAACTATAGAGCTATATACAAATGTAAGCTGTGATATTAATAATAAAATTCAAAAAGATTAGAATTCATCAAGCAGATATTTATTCCAATCAAAGCAGACACCAGAGAAGTCCTCACCGATTCCAGCATCCCTTTTAGTTCTTTTTTCAGAAGAAGTAGTTCTTCAAGGGGGCCAAATGATCCTCATTGGAGCATTAGTTTGATGAGATATGAATAACTGACTAGCCAGGATATTCTCAGTTAACCTTAATTTCCTCATAAGAAGGCTCTATGTGAATGTATCTTCTATCTCCCATCACTTTTCTTTTGCCTATGAATTTAGACTGTTAAAATGTATCCCATAGTTATTGGACTGCTACCAGTTCAACACAACATATAGATAGCCAATTTTCAACTATTTCCACCAGCAATGAAAACTCAAACTTTATAATCCATCTCATCCAGCCCAAAGAGGTAGGATTATTTGAAGGTAAACTGTTTAAAATAGATCAATACATGATGGGATTACCACTGTGTAGAATTTAATAAAGCACATCAAAGTTCTAAGATTTCAAAATGTTATATAGTATTATATAGTTATGTTTGTATATGTGAGGTTAGAGATAGGATTCCTGCATTAGGTGCTAATTGTAGGGACTTATTAGCTGCAAATGTACCTTCCAATTCTAAAATTCCATGATTCTTCTAACATCACCAGAGTTTATAGTCACCTTAAGAACAGCATGAAAATGCCCCTAATCTCAATATCAGAATCTCATAAAAATTATGCATTGGGTTTTTTTAACCATTTAGATTGATGAAGATGTTGTCCTGATAAAAGAAACATTTTTTGGACATCATTTAGGTTCTTTTAATTATGTGACACATTCATATTTCTTTGATTATTTCAGAATAATACTAGTAATTTAATTGGACTACAAAAGCACAGAATAAGATAAAAGGATTAGAATTCCATGAAGCTTCTGTGTTTCCATGCACAGATAGTCGCAGAATCCAAAAGCTGTAAGAAATCTTACAGATGGGGGGCAGCTGGGTAGCTCAGTGGATTGAGAGCCCGGCCTAGAGATGGGAGGTCCTAGGTTCAAATCTAGCCTCAGACACTTCCCAGCTGTGTGACCCTGGGCAAGTCACTTGACCCCCATTGCCTAGCCCTTACCACTCTTCTGCCTTGGAGCCAATACACAGTATTGACTCCAAGACGGAAGGTAAGGGTTTAAAAAAAAAAATGAAATCTTACAGATGGTCTTCTTGAGCCTCTAAACCTTTTTCTTTGATTCCCTAAAAACTTATGATTGAATAATTCTAGTGTCCCAACTTCTCATTTATTTATGAGACACATATTCCATATAAGAAATTAATTATATGAAGCCAAAACCTGCCCCTGTGTAACATAACCCTAATTAATCTTAATCTTTCCTCCTAGAACAAAGCAGAATAGGCCCATCATTTTCATCTGACAATACTTTCTGAGTCTCACTCATTTAATGTGCTTGTTTTCCTTTTCAACTTTGTTTCATGGAAATTTGATAGACATATCTTTATATTGTTCGGTTATTTCAGTAATACCCAACTCTTCGTGATCCCACTTAAGGTTTTCATGGCAAAAATATTAGCATGGTTTGTGATTTCCTTCCCCAGCCCATTTTGCAGATGAGGAAACTGAGGCAAAACAGAGTGAAGTGACTTGCCCTGGGTCATATAGTTAGTAAGTGTCTGAGGCTGGACTTGAAGTGGGGTCTTCCTGACTGCAGGCCTGATGCTCTATCTACTGTGCTTCCTGGTTGCCCTAAGGCCCTAATATAAGTGCTGAATAAGACATAGGACATCCAAAATGACAACCAGATATTAATATTTTGGGGATAGAGTTGTCGAAGCATCTATGAATCCAGTTAACTATACTATCATGCAAACTACATCTCTCTACTCTTTGCAAGGATATCAAGAGAATAATTATAAACCTTGTTAAATAAAATCTAGGTAAATTGCATCTTTTACATCTCTCTTATCTACCAGTCAAAAAGTAACTCTTTCATTAAGTCTAGCATGACTTATTTTTTCTGAATTTATTTATTTATAACTTTCACTTAAGGATGGAGAGCCAAGTGTGGAGGCAAGAGGTCCTGGGTTCAAATTTGAACTCATACATTGCCTAGCTGTGTGACCTTGCACAAGTCAAGTTAACCTCAAGTTAACAAGTTAACCTCAATTACCTAGTCCTTACTGTTCATCTGCCTTGAAGTCTAATATATGTATCAATTCTAAGATAGAAAGTAAGGAATTCTTTTATTTGATTGGAAATTTTAAGTATTATTTTTATATCACAGTGCTACTGAGGTTATTCTAATCCTTCTAACACTTTCTTATCCTGTTACTTAAAATTGTGTGAAGAAATATTTATCTATCCCTAAGCATAACATAGAACCCCTTGTTAATGTAGGGCGTAGAGGTGGTACAGTGCTAGGCTCTGGTCAGAAAGACCTGAGTTCAGGTCCATGGCTTTTACTTTTTAAAAGTTTGAATGGTTATGTCTTTGAATCCTTCCTTGATGGTTTTGTTAATTTCATTACTTCTGTTAAGTTGAAATTGTAAAAAAAAAAAAAGATGAACTATAACCAAAGGATGTTCTTGTACTCCACCCATATCTTCAGGATAGAGACAGGAAGGCTCTGAGTATTCTTATGGAAGTTTCATCTTTAAAAAAAAGGCATTGATTTCTATTTTATCAATTGTCAGCATCCATCAGTGTCTGTTAGTGTGTGTCAACATGAGTTCACTACAATATGTAAAACAAAAAGCTACAAAGGATTTTGTGAAGATCCCACCCCAAAGTTTTCTAAAACAATAAATTACTGACTTTGAAAGGAAACATCAATTTGATAAAGAACAAGTTTAATTCAAACACATACTTATATTTTCTTCAATTCCCAACAGTAAAACCCTATTATTTCAGCAACAGATTTCAGAATTCTCCTATTCAGGCACAACTAAGAGAGCTATTGTGATTCTTAAATGAGATCATATTTTTAAATTTCTTGGCCTTTGTGACTGACAGAAATTAGTCACCTTGGTAATGTTTATTACTTCCTTCCTCTTCCATTAATGGGATTTTAACAAAACTCTAATTTGCAGAGGATTTTTTTCTTTAACACAAGCTTTTTTTTTTTTGTAAAGATATTTTATTTTACAAATTATAAGAAATAACAATTTTCCACATAAGTTTTCTGAATTTATATGAGCCAAATTGTCTTTCCTTTCCCTGAGTTGGTAAGCAACTTGATGTGGGTTATACTTGTATTATCATGCAAAACATATTTCCATATTATTTATTTTTATAGGAAATACACTCATAAAAACAAAACCCCCAAATAAAAATTCAAATAAACTAAAGTAAAAATCATATGCTTTGATCTGCATTCTAAATCTTAACTGTCCTTTCTCTGGAAATGGATAACATTCTTTGTCATGAGGCTCTCAGAATTGTCCTGGATCATTGTATTGATGAGAGTAGCTAAGTCTATCATAGTAGATCAATATTGCTGTTACTGTGTACAATATTCTCCTGGTTCTTCTTATTTCACTCTGCATCCATTCATGGATGTCTTTTCAGATCTTTCTGAAATCATGCTGTTCATTATTTCTTACAACAAAATAGTATACCATCACTATCATATACCACAGTTTGTTCAGCCATTCCCCAATTGATGGATGTTCCCTCTTTGAAAAATTTAAAGTGACTTTTTTTTAAATTTTATTTAGTCAATTTAGAATATTTTTACTTGATTACAAGAATCATGCTCTTTCCCTCCCTTTTCCCACCCCTCCCCATAACCAACATGTAATTCCACTGGGTTTTACATGTGTCCTTGATCAAAACCCATTTCCATATTGTTGATGTTTGCACTAAGGTGATCGTTTAGAGTCTACATCCCAAATCATATCCCCATTGACCCATATGATCAAGCAGTTGTTTTTCTTCTGTGTTTCTACTCCCACAGTTTTTCCTCTGAATATGGATAGTGTTCTCTCTCATAGATCCCTCTGAATTGTTCTGGATCACTGCATTGCTACTAATTGAGAAGTCTATTACATTCAGTTGTACCAGTGTATCAGTCTCTGTATATAATGTTCTCTTGGTTCTGCTTCTTTCACTCTGCATCAATTCCTGGAGGTCATTCCAGTTCACATGGAATTTCTCCAGTTCATTATTCCTTTAGGCACAATAGTATTCCATCACCAACATATACCACAGTTTGTTCAGTCATTCCCCAATCGGAGGCCATCCCCTCATTTTCCAATTTTTTGCCACCACAAAGAGCGCAGCTATGAATATTCTTGTAAAAGTCTTTTTTCCTTATTTTCTCTTTGGGAGATAAAGCCAGCAGTGCTATGGCTGGATCAAAGGGCAGACAATCTTTTAGCACTCTTTGGGCATAGTTCCAAATTGCCCTCCAGAATGGTTGCATCAATTCACAACTCCACCAGCAATGCATTAATGTCCCAATTTTGCCACATATCCTCCAACATTCATTACTTTGCTTTGCTGTCTTGTCATGTTAGCCAATCTGCTAGGTGTGAGGTGGTACCACAAAACACTAGAAAGTATAGGAATAGAAGAACCTTTCCTAAAAATAATAAATAGTATATATCTAAAATCATTAGCAAACATCATTTAAAATGGATAAACTAGAAGCCTTCCCAATAAGATCCAGAAGTGAAACAAGGATGCCCATTACCACCTCTATTATTTAACATTGTACTAGAAACACTAGCAGTAGCAATTAGAGAAGAAAAAGAAATTGAAGGTATTAAAATAGGCAACAAGGAGACAAAACTATCACTCTTTGCAGAGGTACTTAAAGAATCCCAGAGAATTAACTAAAAAGCTAGTGGAAATAACTTTAGCAAAGTTGCAGGATACAAAATAAACCCACATAAGTCATCAGCATTTCTATATATTTCCAACACATCTTAGCAGCAAGAATTAGAAAGAGAAATCCCATTTAAAATCACCCTAGACAATGTAAAATACTTAGGAATCTATCTGTCAAGACAAACATAGGAACTATATGAACACCCCACAAAACACTTTCCACACAATTAAAACTAGATCTAAATAATTGTAAAAACATTAATTGCTCATGGGTAGAATGAGCTAACATAATAAAAATGACAATCCTACCCAAATTTACTTATTTAGTGCCATACCCATCAAACTACCAAAAAACTTTTTTACTGAATTAGAAAAAAACATAACTAAGTTCATTTGGAAGAACAAAAGATCAAGGATATCAAGGGAAATCATGAAAAAAATGTAAAGGAAGGTGGCCTAGCAGTAACAGATCTCAAACTATGAAGCAGTGGTCATCAAAACAATATGGTACTGGCAAAGAGATAGAAAGGAGGATCAGTGGAACAGACTTGGGGTAAGTGACCTCAGCAAGAGTCTATGAGAAACCCAAAGATCCCAGCTTTTGGGACAAAATTGGAAGACAGTATGGGAGAGATTGGGTTTGGATCAACATCTCACATCCTACACCAAGATAAACTCAGAATGGGTGAATGACTTGAATATAAAGGAAACCATAAGTAAATTAGGTGAACACAGAATACTATATTTGTCAGATCTTTGGGAAAGGAAAGATTTTTAAGACCAATCAAGAGTTAGAAAAAATCAGAAATAAATAAATAATTTTGATTACATTAAATTAAAAAGTTTTTGTACAAACAAAACCAATGCAACCACAATTAGAAGGGAAGCAACAAATTAGGAAAAAATCTTCATAACAAAAACCTCTGACAAAGGTCTAATTACTCAGATTTATAAAGAGCTAAATCAACTGTACAAAAAATCAAGCCATTCCCCAAGTGATAAATTGGCAAGAGACATGAATAGGCAATTTTCAGATAAAGAAATCAAAACTATTAATAAGCACATGAAAAAGTGTTCTAAATCTCTAATAATAAGAGAAATACAAATCAAAACACAAGCTTTTAACATTAGATTTCACTGGATTTAATATGTTCCTTCTCTATTTCATTTCAACTTTGAAAGATATTTTTGTTTGTTTCTTTATCCTATACCTCAATGGATCTGTGGTTTCATTAATGAGGATATTCCATCCAACAATGCTGATAACATCTTATCTCTGCAGGCTCACCTTAGACCATGATTTCTCATATTCCTCCATAAGGTTTACCATAGAGGAAACTCAACATATTTAGAGCCTTCCTCTCTATAGCATGAAGATATCAGTGGAGTACAAGAACATCCTTCAGTTTTCATTCACCTTCCTCACAACCTACCAACCTATCTTCTTTTTTCAGTCACACATTCCTTTCATTATATCCTTGATCAATTATTTCTAAATTCATTATAATGTCTGCTTATGTCCATCACACCTCCATTGCCCCTTGTGTGATATTTACCTTCATTTCTTCATCATTTAACATCAAGATGAAACTTTGTTTCATGGAGAACTTTGGGGTCACCATAAGAACTTTTCAAAATCCAAAAGCAATGCAACTTGATCTCCTGTTCATATTTGGGTTAACAGATTGCCTATTAGTAGTATTTAGCTAAGATATAGGCTTATGGACAATCTGTATAAGTTATCCATCTAATACATATCATAGTCTGGGCAATAGCCTAGATTGTGGTAGTGAACCTATGGCACATGTGCCAGAGGGGGAGCACTCAGAGTCCTCTCTGCGGGCATGCACACTATCACTCCAGCACCAAGTTCACCAGAGTTCATTACTAGAAAGCCAAAGGGATACAGGACTAGACTGTTTCTCTCCTCCTCTCCATGCATACCTGAGGGGGCATTTCTCACATTACCCCCCCCCCCCAAAAGGTTTGCCATCAATGAGCTAGGTCTGTGGTAGCAAATCTGTGCCAAAGATGGCATGCCTCTCTGTGGGCACACGTGCTATTCCCAGCATAGCTAATTAGTAGAAAGGCAGAGGGACTCTGGTAGAGTTGCTCCCTTCCCCTATCCATTGCACTTCCCCACCTCTCTGAGCTTACTCCTTCACCTAATCTAAGCAGAGTGCTCAAACCACTCTCCTCCCTTTCTGCCTCCCTTATCTGGGGCAAGATGGTGGTAGTGGAGTCACTTTGCCTTGGGGGGGCAGAAAACTGCAAGGGGGGAATGGCATGTGGTCTTTAAAAGGTTTACCATCACTGGCCTAGGTCATCCACTTGTTTTTTCCTTTATTATCCTCAAAAATTTCTGTGTTTCTGAATATAATTGTGTTTTATTTCTGAGTAACTTTCTTTATATAAAATAATTTCCCAAAGTAAATTTGAAGATTGAAGATAGATGAAGATGCATATTTTACAGCAGAAATGTTATAAGAACACTACACCTTCTGATAATAAAAGACATTTCATAAAAACAATGATCATAAATGTCATCTGAAAAATGTCTTTCTCATCCTTTCTTGGTAAAAAACACTTCAAAAATTAAGGTTCACCTTAGAAAGACTGAATTTAAGAATGTATGTGCATCATGTATTGTGCTAATTTCGCTTTTTCAGTGGCACTGCTGACTTGTTTGCCACATGTTCCAAGGAAGATATCCGAGTATGGCATACGTCTTCCAATCGAGAACTCTTAAGGATCACTGTGCCAAATATGACCTGCTGTGCTATTGACTTCATGAGGGATGGCAAAAGCATCATTTCAGGTAATGTTCTTGGGGTTAGACTGAGATTTAGACCCACACTATAAGCTTGACTAGCGCAGATTTCATTTTTGCTTTTTATAACATCATTGACCTATAATCACTATTCATCTATTATTCTTGCTTTATTAAATCCCTCTTTCAAGTCTCTCCTTTGTTGGAAATTATTTCAAACTTGAGGTAACTGAGTATTTTCATCTCAAATGGCTGGATATTTTAACTTGAATTTCCCATCTGAAACTTAACTCATCACTTCCACACCTCCCCTTCCTCCAAATATGACTTTTTCTGTTGATAGCATCATGTTCTCAGTTATCCTTGGTTGGAACCTCAGAACTAACTTCTCATTACCTCATGCTACACATCTAATCAGCTGCCAAATCTTGTTAATCCTCTCTCCAAAGCATCCCTTAAATTTATCTTCTTTCTACTCACATTGTCAGAACCCTAGTTAAGGCACTTATCACCACGCACCTGGAATACTGCAATAATATTCTTTTTTTAAAAAACCCTTACCATGTCTTATAATTGATACTAAATATCAGTTAAAAGACGGAAGAGAGGTAAGGGTTAGGCAATGGAGGTTAAGTGACTCAGGGTCACATAGCGAAGTGTCTGAGGTGACATTTGAATCTAGGACCTCCTATCTACAGGGCTGGCTCTCTATCCACCTAATTGCTGCTCCAGTAATATTCTAATTGTTTTCACAGCCTCCATTCTCACTATTCTCCAAACCATCCTTCAATACAACAGTATTCTTCCTTAGGCATAAGACTTATGAAACCCATTTAGGCTTTAAAGATTGCTCTGTACCAAAAATTAATAATGTGGAAATAGGTATCAAGTGCAACTCAATGCAATTGCTTGTTGGCTTTGGGAGGGGGGAAGGAAGAAGAGAGGGAAAGAAAATGATTCCTGTAAACATGGGACAATATTTAAAAAAAAAATTAATTTGCAATTAATTTTTTAAAAGACATGAACCCTATATTATGCCCTTGCTCAAGAACTTTATTTCTTAGGTCTATTTTCTTTTGCTTTTTGTTAATTAATAAGAATTAATTTTTCTCTTATTACCTCCCATATATTGAAACAATTAAAAAAACACACTTTTAAACACATTATGTTAAGCAAACAAATTCTCATCCTATATTTTATTCTGAATCCTGAGTTCATCACCTTTCTGTCAGAAAGTGGATAGCATGCCTTATCAGCTTCCTGGAATTAATTAGTGGACTGATGAGAGTTCTTAAATCTTTATTTCAGCTTAAGTTTAGTAGATTTTGCTCCACTTCCTTATTTTAACACCAAGTGAATCGTAAGCAAAAGATTGTTGAGATTTTATTTCTAATCCATTCTGCCATTCTATTTTATGTTTAAGTTAACCCTATTTGCATTCACAGTTGTGATCATCAACTGTGTATTTCTTCTATTCTATTCTCTCATACTTTTCCTTCTCTTTATTTCCCACCCCTTCTTTATATAGAAGAAAGAAAGATAATAAGTGTGGTCAGAACCAGTCCTCTAATTTTAGGGCAATCTGCTTCTTACCCTTTTCTTCTCTCTCTCTCTCTCTCTCTCTCTCTCTCTCTCTCTCTCTCTCTCTCTCTCTCACACACACACACACACACACACACACACACACACACACACACACACACTCTCTCTCTCTCTCTCTCTCTCTCTCTCTCTCTCTCTCTCTCTCTCTCTCTCTTAGAGCCCAATTGCTAGTTTTAATTCTTTCTTTTCTTTTAAATCCCTCTTCTCAATCTATTCTCAAGGAAGAGTTTATATCTCTTAGGCCTAATCTCTTCCTTAATCTACCCTCCTTGTTCTATTCTTTCCCTTTTCCCCTTTGCCTTTTGATTCCTTGAGTATTTTGGTAACCAACTGTATGTATAGGATAGTGAGATTCAAGTGTCATCTACTCCTCCCACCACTTCTTGTTTGTATAGTCTTCCATATCAATTATGTGAGATAATTTCCCCCACCATTCCTATCCCTTTTCTTCCTAGTCTGTTCTCCACCCCCCCTTTCCATTCTTCTTTTGTGATCATCATAACATTAGATAACCCTTCCCAGGACCTTGATCTTATTAGACTCCCTCCTGATCCCCAATGATAATAAAAGGTTTCAATGGGACACATATATCATCTTTTCATATTAGAATGTAGTTTGTCCTTGCTTAGTAACTTCTGATCGTTGACTCATGCTTACCTTTTTTATATTTCTGCTTTGTATTTCAGTTTCTATTCAGATCTTTTTATCAGGAATTCTTGGAAGTCCTCTATTTCATTAAAGATCCATTCCACATACATCCTTCTATCTTGAGTTTACTGTTGCTTTCTAGGGGTTATTGAATATTGTGTTTTTTCAGGATTTCAGAGACAATTGAGGCTGGGACCTACAAGTTTTCAATACTCTTATCCAGTGCAAAGGCTTAACCCTGCCCTCTTTCTCTGAGCTCTTGAGTTCCTTAATTGGATTTGGATCTAAACACACCTATGGGCTTGTTCTTGATTAGTTTTCCAGTAGATTTCTGCCAGACTCAACAACTAGAAGGCTCTGCTGGTTCAGTGACAGAATTGCAGGTCTCTTTTCATTTGGATTTCCTGTACTGGTTATTCCACTGCATGCTTCAGATTCAGATGCTGAAAATATGATTTCTGCTCTTCTTTGCTCCTAGCATCAGAGATATACAACTTGCTGCTTAGGCCTGTTTACACTCCTCATTTAGGAAAGCCACCACTAAGCATAGAGATTTTACTTGTTTAGTCAAGGAATTGGAACTTTATTGCTCTAAACCTTCTTCCAGTTCTATAGCTTTACATTTTTGTAGATTTAAAGGGGAAACAATTTAGGCAGTAATGGAAAAATGTCAAGGATGTTATAATAATCTGTAGTTCTCATGTTTACATGCTACAACAGTTTGCATCTTGGGCATCCTTGTGATTTGTAAAAATGTGTTTCACTGATTGTAATTGTCAAATTCTATCCAAGTTTGAGTAAATCTTGTTATTCCTTTTCAATCCCTAGGCTAAAGTTAAGTCTATTCTTTTAACTTCCTGTATCAAGGGATCCATCTTCAGGCACAATCTTGCTTTTCTGAATCAACTCTCAAGTTCAGAGATTTGGTGCTTTTGTAATGCTCTTTGTCAATACCTGCTTTTTGTTTTTTTGTAAAATCCTGTACTAAAAGCATGAATGGTCAGGGTACAAAATGATCCAACAAAATTTTCCATCTATGTTATTCTGCTAATATCTGAGATAGGCTGAAATTGGTCTTAATGCTAGCATGCTAGTGATGTTCAAGGTGTCCACTTTTAGCTCTACTACTACTCATGACTTCCTTTGATGACTTAATCTCACAATTATATAGCCCAAATATGAATACCCTTTATTCAGTCCTTCAAGTTTTCTGAAAAAAACAAAGAGTGGTATTTTTTGCAAATCTCTTATAGGATGATGGATCCTCTATCCAGCACTGCAGGAAATTACATGTCTTCAATTGTATTCATTTCTGCAAGGAGTCCTAGAAATCTCATTAGGGTTTAATCTATAGCAATTGGCAATTGAGAGGTAACACATTAATAATATACCTATATAATAATGATACCTAAAATTTATATGACACTTTACAATGGAGTGTGCTGAGCCAACCCCTGGAATCCTTTCTACTGAGGAGGTTGAATCTAGTTGGGAGTTCTAAGCTACTGTAGGATTAAATCTCATAGGCTATTTTTACTGAGTCTGGTAAAAATAAGGTGAGTTCCTGGGAGAAGAGTTCCACCACTGTGCCTAAGGATAATAAATTGGGCCAAGTAAAAAAAAACCCAACAAAAAACCAAAAAAACTTTTCCATTTCAAAGCTTCCTAACCATTTATCTCTGGGATTGGGCCATTAGTGGGTGTGGAATTTACAACCCAGGCAAGATAGTGAGACAAAGTCTCAAAGGAAAAAACAACCAACCCAAAAGATACTTTATAATATAAAATCTCTTCTGATCTTTACAACAACCCTCTGAAAGTGGTACTATTATTGGTCTCATTTTACAGATGAAGGAACAGAGATCTTAAATGAGTTGTCCAGGGACACATTGCTAGTAATTGCCTGAGGCACAATTTAAACTCAGATCTTCATGACTCCAAGTATAGAATTTTATTCATCATAGCACCTAGTAGCCTAACATGCTCATATACCAACATATTCTTCACATGTGAATCCTTTCTTTCCCATACACATATAAAAAGTTTATTGGTATGTGTACATATTACCTACACTTACTTGCTATCTTTTCTTGCTTTTAGCTTTTATAATCTAGCTCTGCTCAAAGACTACACTGAAATTGTTCACTCAAATGTCACCAAATACCTCTTAAATGATAAATCTAATGGATTTTTTTTTTTCCAGCAGGAGGGATCTAGTGGTTGGGAGTTAGGGGACAGAAGAGGTTTATATATCTCTCCACACATCCACCCAAAAAGGGGGTAGATGTCTCAAAACACTATGTGGTGCCTACCTGAAGGCAATAAATTCAGTATGATAATCTCAGAGAGGACTATGATAATGGGCTAGTTGATTTTAAAAAGTCCAGTATAGATTGCCCTTCCTCCACCTCTGCCCCCTCTTCACAATAACCCAAATACTTCCTGAGAATGTCAATGATCCAGGGAACTTTTAGGGGATTAATATATATAAAATGGAGAGAAAAGGAGTATGATTTCTGACAACAAATGGTCCTCAGCCCTAGGCTCTCCTCATCTTTCATACTGTCTCTTATTCATACTTTATTCTGTTTCTCAGGTTGAGGGGAATTTATTTACTTAGCTTGCATTTCATTTTTTTGTTCTCCTAGCATGGAATGATGGCAAAATCCGTGCATTCACTCCAGAGACAGGTCGACTGATGTATGTCATAAACAATGCTCATAGCATTGGAGTGACAGCCATAGCTACTACAAGTGATTGCAGAAGAATCATCAGTGGAGGTGGTGAAGGGCAGGTGTGGTATATGAAGTTAATTAAGACTTTTTAGAGGTAATATAGTTGGTATTTCATTTAGAAACACTATTAAGTATCACAATTAGGCAAAAATAAAATCATTTTTACAGAAGATAACTGTAGATGACCTTACTTTAAAATATTCATGTGAGCAATAATAAATCCATTTGGGATTTAATCCTTTCTTTCACCTCTGCTTCAATGGATCATAGTCTGTGTAGAACCAGACTAAGACACTATAAGACCTTGAACTGTGGCAAGAGTGAAAATATCATTCTTCTCACAGGAAGGATAATAAATACAAACACTTTATTTAAATATAAAGACAAGAGAATGAAAAGGTCATAAAAATGGCACCTCAACATTATTTTTGTGGTTTCAATCTTATGGAATTTTTTTTTCCTCTCAAAAAGTTGCCTCTGAAATTTAGGTGCTCTGCTACCAGGAGGTCAGTACCTAAATGTTTCAGCCTTACATGGGTTTTTTCTGAGATTAAGGGTAATGGCCCTTTGCCTATGTCCACTACAGATCTATAACTATGAATTTTTACATCTAATTTGACATTTTTAAAAGATGTCTAGTAAAATTGTTAAACTTTAACACCCATTAAAACACAGTAAAGCAAATCTTTTGAAAACTCATCAAACAATAATCTGGCATTTTTATTCATGATCACTTAACTGAACTTAACTTTATAAAATTAATGCCATTCTTTGAATCGGTTGACCTGTTTTGAAAATTCAGGCTCTTAATACTTACTAGCTATGTGATTATAAGTAAGTTTTTTGCCTTCCTAAGTCTGTTTCCATATCTGTAAAAAAAAGGAAATAATTATACTATTCAAACTACTATCTTATACATTAGTTGTGAGAAAAGCACTTCATAAATTTTAATGTTTTTGAATATAAGCTATTATTTTTGCTCCTGCTTTCCTTTGTTATCGGAAAAACAAATTCTCATTGATTGCATGTGATAGGTAACTACTACACAATGCAGAAATTCTAGAAGTTAAAACCTAGCTTTTATTATGCTGAAGCACAGGTTAAAGATTCAGAAAAATAACTCTAAACTAGGCTGAGGTTCAATAGAGAAAAATTATATCAGAGAGACGGAGGTTAAAAAAATTAAACATATAATAATGTTTATGATCTCAAATGAAGTTGCAGATTTAAATGAAGTCTGCAAAAATTTTACTCTATAATGCTACAAGGCTACATTTAAATAATTCACCATGGGCTGATTGAGAAGAAGTTTATGTGCCACAAAGACAGACAAAGGATAGGAGCCAGGGGAATCCTTCCACAAATAAAGTTAGCTAAGTCATTTCCTTTGGAGGGTTTAAAAATTTGTTAGATGATATATCTCCTTCTCTTCCTTCCAGGGCTGTTATGGGATCAAATGAGACAATATTTGTAAATCACTTAGCACAGGGCATGGCCTATAGTACATAGAAGATGCCTTAAAAAGCTCGTCTTCCTTCCTTCCTTCCTTCCTTCCTTCCTTCCTTCCTTCCTTCCTTCCTTCCTTCCTTCCTTCCTTCCTTCCTTCCTTCCTTCCTTCCTTCCTTCCTTCCTTCCTTCCTTCCTTCCTTCCTCCCTTCCTTCCTCTGGAAGCTCATATCCATACATATTTGAGCATTTTAAAAATGAAATCACTGGTAATTTTATTTTTAAATTTATTTTTAAATATTTTCCCATGGCTATATAATTCATGTTATTTGAGTATTTTTATCTCAGCTTAGTTACTTCCTCTGCTAATTTTGAGGGAAGAAATTTGTAACTCAGAAATGAGACCTCCTTTTTTTGGTGGGAGAGAGCCAGGACTTGAGATTCATTGAGCTAATTTTATTTGAATACATTGAGCTTGGATGTGTGTAGGTTTTTTTTCACTGTTGTTTTGTTTTGCTTTGAGGTGAGGGTATGGGAAATAAGCCCTCAATCGCAGAAACTGGAAGAAGCTCTAAAGGAGCACAAATCATCAGTATCCTGCATTAAGGTAAAGAAGAATAATGAAGAGTGTGTCACAGCCAGCACAGATGGGACTTGCATTATTTGGGACCTTGTGTACGTATACTGTGATGGTGAGAATAATGGAGTGACATTGATCTAGTGACAAAAATGTTATAATATAGGAGGGTACAGGTTCCAGGCTTGAATCCAAATTGGAAGATGATCCAAATAAAAAAAAAAGTGAACTTAGACAAGTCGTAAAACCCCTCTAGCCTTAGTTCCCTCAGCTATAAAATGAAGGGGGTTGGACTGGATAATCTTAAAGATTCCCCTCTAGTTCTCCATCTATGATCCTATGGAAGCCATTCCATTGATAAATGATCTATAAATGCTTAGTAAAACCATTTTTATTATCATCCATTGGTTTACTGAGCTAATAATGGTTTTATCAAAGGCTTTGAGGATAATTTTAATGAAATTAGTTGTTTAATTAATTTTAAAAAATTGTTTCTATGGAAAGTCCTGAATAAAGGAGAGAGAAAGCACTATTACAGAATGCACTCTTGGGGATAAAGAGAAATAACTGTTATGAGCAATTGGAAATGTGGTCACAAGGTCAAGAATCTTACATGAGATGCATTTTCCGTCCATCTGACAACAATGGAAAGAAATGGGAGTTTGGATAACTGAATACCAATCATGGTCCTGATGTTAATTTTGTGTGATCTTGGGCAAATCATCTCATTTCTATGGTCTTTAAATTTCCTATCTGTATAATAAAATACTTCTATCCCTGGTGCTCTAAAATAATCCAATTCCCTTTCTAAGACTAATTAATATATAGACTCCTATCTCTAACTGATCATCTCAGATCATGGAAATCTCTCTCTAGGAATTATTTTCCTGCCAAAATCTTAATTATCATAAAGCCTGGACTTGGGAGCAAGGTACCACTGCCTATTTTTCCTCCCTTCATGATACTCTCCCCCCCCCCCCCTTTTTTTAACTTTCAGGCCTGGAATCTGATTGATAGGGATGTCTGCTACTTCTATTCTATTCTCTGGGTTCTTCCACTGTCAGATGGCTATGGGAAAGGATACTTTTTTCTTTCTTTTCTTTGCTCCCTAAAAGTAAAATGCTATACCCCCTTAGGGGATTAGAAGAAGATTTAATATATAGCACTACAAGGAAAACATACAGAATTGGTAGGTATAATAACAGATGAAAGGAATAAGAGTTTATATGCTGCAAAGTTCTCAAGGTTTCATCTTTTTAGCAACAAACATAGAGTATTGAGTCTTGCTTTCTCTTAGGTCTTTCTCCTCTTCTAGCCATTCTCCTCCCAGATCTTATCCTTGACTTATCCATAAAATGAAGCAATTCTCTAAGGTTTCTATCAGATTAGACAACCTACAGTGATCCTAGGAATGCAAGAAGTATCATGTAAGGAGGTAGCTGTTAAAAAGGATTAATGTAATCATTTTCTGCCCTAGATAAAAGTTTGAAGTAGGAAGTTTGTTTTTGGTGTTTCCCTCTCTTCCTCTCTCTTTTAATATTTCTTTTCCTACCCCCTTTCTCCAAGTCCCCAGTAATCTGTTTATATTCCTTTCTTGGTAAGGTCCTATATTTTGGACCTATTTCTTCATGGATCCCCTGTCCTATGATCTTCAGTGCCTTGTTGTTGCCTGCTAGTCATTAGGTTGAAAAGCTTCTTATAAACTAATTTGAACTATTATATTGGGTTGACAATGACTTAATGTATTCTCAAATTATTTATCAGGTCATTTCTGGAAGTACAAAGCTTTTACTCTATGGAATGACTATACTATCTGATGTTTTTACTACTTTTGGCAAGTTGATTCTCTTTTCTGGACTTCAGCCTCCTCATATTAAGATGATGGAATGTAAGATTAGATCATTCCCAAGATTTTTTTTTTCTCCAAAGCTGGTGAGCCTACTCCCAATTCTTCACTCAACAGCTGTATTGAGCTAACAGACTTATCAACTGACACCTAGCCAACTTTTCCCTTTGATATTGAGTCACTCCTTGTACTTAAATCATTTCCTCCAGGACAGAAAGGGAAGGGGGTGGGGTAGAATGTGAAGCTTTATGTTTTGATCATCACAACAAATAAAAATGCATAAAGCAGACAGACATCATAATTTCATCCCCCCCTTCCAAAAGTACTTAGAATTTTTTTCATCACACGGCTCAGCTATTTCATATGAACCTTATTATTTAAAAGAAATTGCAGAAAGTAGTAGTTTTTGTTTTGAAACTGAGAATATCTGCTGTTCAGGAATGACAATTTAAATTGTAAAGATTTATTGGCAAAGTACCTAGGAAATCAGGAGGACTGAAGTTGCAAAACTTAGCTTCTAAATGGCAGACCTGAGACCAATGAAGACTTATTTGGAAGAAAACAGCTGGCTCTGCATCTCCTAATTGTCTCTATTTGAAGGCAAGGCATTTCTGTGCTTTGTCTATGGAACTGGAACCAGTAAGATACTTTTACCTGTTGGGTATAATCAGGTGCCTGCAAAGACATTGAACAAAGAAGCCTAAACTATATCTAGGATGAAATGCAAGTACCATGAAGTCAAAGGCCTGGGTTTGAATCCAACTTAAGACTTACTACTCATGTGGCCTTGGTTAACTGGCTGAACCTCTTGGGGTCTATCTTCCTCATCTCCGAAAGGAGAGATTGAATTAGTTGACCTTGAAAGTCTTCTGCCTTGAAATTTATGATCTTGGGAGATTCTTGGGCTACATGAAATTATTCTGAGCTGGTCTGATATAGCCAATTACTGGAGAAGGAGCAAGTTCAGTTCTGTAACTTTTTATGGCTATTTTTTCAGACGTCTGAAGAGGAACCAGATGATTCTAGCCAATACTTTATTTCAATGTGTTTGTTATCATCCAGAAGAATTTCAGATTATCACCAGTGGGACAGACAGAAAAGTAAGCAGCCATATCAGCAATAGATAAAATCCTTTATAGAGCTAAGATTTATCTCTGAAAGGCACTACCAGGCTATGGTTAAAACAATTATTAATCCTATTTTTCTTGACTAAATTAAAAGTGAGAAAGACTAGCTTCACAAAGTGCCCCAGTTAATTTCTACTGAAAAAAAAAAACAAAAAAACAACCAACCTTATTAACTGGGACTTCTCTAATCTGTGTCTTTTTTTTTTTCATGTGTTAAATGTTTATTGTTAGTGTTATTACCTATAGTCTAAGATGCAACTTTACCATGCCTTTGTCAGAGGCAATTCTCTTTTTACTGTCCATAAAAAGTTTATCATAAAAATTAATTATTTACCTTGCAGAGTTACTATTTCAAACTACCTTCCCTGAACCTTTAGAAGCACCTATGCTAATTATTAGCCATTCGTTATAAGTATATATGATTCCTAAATTGCTACTCTCTAATTTTTAGTTTTCTTTGGACTCTATTATAGTAAAAGAGCTTTCAATTTAATAAATAAAAATTAAACGAAAATGTAATTTTCAAGATAAATTTAAATACACAAATGTTTTTATGAGAAATGTTTAAAAAGAATTTTTAATGTTTATATTTATTTTAAACATTTTTTTTATTTTAAAAGAATTATTTTAGGTAACATGACAAAACACATAAACTCCTATCATTTAATTCTTGTTACTTCATTCCAAATGCTCTTCCAATTTTTGTTAATGTACACGAACCTTTTAAAGGTTTTTAAATAGATTTCCTCCAACAAACATTATTCCAAAGCTTCCACTGTGACTTGAAGATGACTTTGAGTTTCTAAAGGCTGGGCAGACCCCAGGCAGGGCATCTAGCAAAGCATCTCCACTATGGAGAGACTCAAAATTATATAGTTAGCCAGCAAATAATAAAGTTTTGGTGTTTTTTTTTTTAATCTATATCAAAACTAATGAAAACTCCTCCTAAAAAAACAGTGAGAGTGGAGTCATAGTATCAAAAAACACTGATGTGAAAATTCTTCCTTAATTTCTTTTTACCTCTACCACTCTTTGAGAAGTGATAATTGCTTCCTTTTGTTTATTACATATCCTATAAGATTCATATACATATTATTACATTTTTTTCATTGACACTTCTATTTTGATTTCTAGATCGGTTACTGGGAAGTGTTTGATGGGACAGTAATTAGAGAGCTGGAAGGCTCCTTGTCTGGTTCAATCAATGGAATGGATATTTCATCAGAAGGAGTGCATTTTGTCACAGGTTAGTACTAGAATATGAAAAGGAAACACATTTTTATTTAATTCAGGAAGGATATTAGAATGGAGAAGGAAGATTTTTGTAAGCTCCAGAACTGAGCCAAATCAAACTCAGTTTGGAGCCCTGAAGCTTGCATGAGAAATGAGAATTTGGCTTCAGATAAAATTTCATAAGAAGGAAATACTAGAAAGATAATGCAGGAAAAAATGACTAGTACCAAAATAAGAATAGAATAAGATTTAGAATTTATTAGAATCATTTTTCTCTTATTTAGTGGGTAATGGGGAAAAAAGAGGTGAAAAACTGGTCTTTGACAGTATCCAATGTGGTACACTGGAAAGAAGCCTATGATTTGGAATCAGAGAACTTGAGTTTGAATCTCTGCTTTGCCATTTAATAGCTTTGTGACCTTGAGTAAGTCAATTCACTTCTCTCTGTCTCCTTTCTCATATGTAAATAAGAAGGGACTAGCTAGATAGCCTTGAAGAGCCCTTTCAGCTCTAAATCTATGATCCTATGAGGGAATAGCACTACTTTCTTTTCCTTTTCCTGTTGAAGTCCTAAACATAAAAATCTCTCATATGATCTGTTATGGTATAAATGTACTGAAAACTTTGGCATTAAGTATATTGTTTTTAAAAATCAGCCCCCAAAAAGGCATTGACTGCCAAAAAAAAAAGTCCCTATAAAGGGGTATACAAGCATATTTAATTCTCCTCCATATTTTCAGCACATTAATAAACTGGAGTATTTAAAGTGTCAGAAATGTTTTCTTTGAGTTAATCCTAATATGCTGTTTAAATTTTTTAAAATTTCATTTCTTACCTCATTTTGTGTTTAAAGTCCTTAGTAACTGAAAGTCAGTTAGTCCCCTTTGTTTCATATATATATATATGTATATATATGTTCCTTCTTTCCAGGTGGGGATGACCATTTAGTCAAAGTGTGGAATTATAGTGACGGTGAAGTGACCCACGTTGGGGTGGGACACAGTGGCAACATTATCCGCATGAAGATAAGCCCCAATAATGAGCACATTGTTAGTGTAAGCGCAGATGGAGCAATTTTGAGATGGAAATGCCCTTTTACCTCTTGAATTAGCATTGAAATCTCTTGGGGGACATTGTGATTCTATTCACCACTAAGTTTGTTTGAGCAAGCATTTTAAACAAAATTTTGTGTCCATTTCTCACATTTGTATGTTTGCTTTGGAGCCAAAACAACATTTAATTATAGATCTATTTTTTCTTGTTTCTTTAAAAATTTTGTAGCATGGGATATTTTAGATATTTTTAAAAGGAATTTCAGGGGATAAGAAGACTTACAGTGAAATTGAGTTGAATTTAAGGATTCTATCCATATTATAATTATACTTTAATTACAAATAAAAATCTCACTGATTGGTTTCTTTCATAATTCCTCTATCATTTAAGGTTTTTTCAAATACCTACTGTTTTTCCTAGTAATTATTCTCATGGTTTGTTCTTCAATTAGTAGTGCTATTGCTCTTTAAAAATTAGCCTAGTTTAATCTTGATTCTTAATCAACCCACTATTGTTGAATAACAAAAACAAGAGCTTTCTGATCTATATATTGTCACCTATTCATCAAACTGTTAATTTCACCAATTTTTTTTATTACAAGTGATAATTCTTCTCACATGCTTACCTAGTAGAAAGTACAGTCATTTGTTGTTCAGTCATGTCAGACTCTTCATGATGCCATAGACAATAAGTATCCATTTTTTTAAACTATAAATTTATTCATTTATTTTAAAATGTTTCCATGGTTACATAATTCATGTTCTTTCTCTTCCATGTTTTCTCCCTTCCATCCCTATTCCTGGAGCTGACAAGCAATTACATTGTGTTATTCATATGTTATCACTTGATACCTATTTCCATGTTATTCATTTTTGTAATAGAGTAATCTTTTAAAACCAAAACCCATGGAGTTTCTTGTCAAGGATACTGGAATGGATTGTCTTTTCCTTCTCCAGTGCATGCATTCTGATGTGGGAGAAACACACCCAAGTCTGTAGCAGAGTCTCACCCCAAGAATGGGAAACTTAAACTCCGTTCTGCCAGAAGTAAGATAAGAATTTTATTTTAAGAGGAGGTTATTATAGTAGTATGATAGCAGGTGGAATAGTCTGGGGGCTAATCAGGTAGTCCTTAGGGCCAATCCATAAACCCAGGGGCTAGTAGAGTAGCCTCTTTGGAGCTGATAGTGTGGAGTAACAGCTCTGCTATAGGATGGTAGCTTCCTCCATGGAGTGGAGCTACCACTGAGGAGTGGAAGCTTCCATTGTGGACAAACAGCTTCCACCAAGGGGTGGAAGCTTCTACACCCTATGGATATGGATTGGCATATTTATTGGGGTCTGGTAGCTTAGCATGTCCCTTCCCAAACTCAGGTTGGAGGTATGTTTTGGCGTTTGTTACCTTAGGGAATAAGGAGCATGCACAAGATTGGAGGATTCCTCTGGAATGCCAGAGTCCCTACTGCACAGATTCCATGTTCCTCCATCTCAATCTTGTTATCATTTATCAGAGAGAAGTCTTGATGCCCATCCAGAGTGGAAACATGGGGAGGGGATATGGAGCATTGGAGGATCAATATAGGGAATTAAGTATTTCTAAGAATGACATAAGCAATTAATAAAACAGAATACATACAATGCTGATGCTTAGCATAGAGTGTTATCGATCTAGTAGACAGAGTGGATAATTGAATAATTTACAATTAGTGCTTGACTAATGCTGAAACTTCAGGTTTTGCAGTTGATGTTTAACTAGTGCTAACTAGTAAGAAATGCAAGATTTCAGAGTATTAGGGTCCCATTCCTATTACTGCCCCTCCTGCCCACTGTTAGCCCACATCAATTGGCTACTTTTTTTTCAGCAATCATAGGTTAAGTGACACAGCTAGGAAGTGCCCGAAGCCAGATTTGGAGTCTTCCTGACTCTAGGCCCAGTACTCTATCCATTGAGTCACTTAGCTGCTCTTGACATATAAAGGTTAAGAGACTTGTCCAAAGTCACACAGCTATGAAGTATCTGAGGCTAGAATTGACCTCAAGTCTTCTTGAATCCAGGGCCTATCCCCTGACCACAGAATAATAGTTGCTTCTGTACAATCATTAGGAAAAGCATTAGATGAACCATAACAGTCCTATATTGAAAATTATTTTACTCGACTATGTAAGCTCATTGAAGGCACGACTGTTTCCTTTCTTCTTTGTAACTCTAGAACCTAACTCTCAAAGTCTTACAAGTAGGAGATAATAAATATTTGATGCTTTCATGGATCTTTGTGGTTGCAGGAACAAGATAGGCATCTCAGAAATCAGGTTACGATAGTTTTTTTACAAATAATGTTTTTTTCATTAATTTACAGTTTACCACCAATGCTTCTTTTTCCTCAAACATATAATTTATTTAGCAGTTCAATTTAGCAAATGTTTATTAGCAAAGAATTATGCTAGACCTTGGGAGACACAGTTCTTTCCCCCAATGAATTAAAACCTAAATTGGAAATTCTTATTAAGAAGTCTACAGGACTTCCGGGTAATCATGGCTGCAATCTAGACGCCACATGCTTCCTCTCCCCGGCACCAAACGAAATAGACTACATCAAAGGAGCATAAAAATCACCTTTGGAGGAACAGAAGGACACCCCAGTACTCCCAGTACTCCACAAAGGCGAAGGTACATGGGGCTTGAACATTTCCACACTATAATAAGGAGGAAAAGCTTGCACAGAAAAGTGAACTGAGCCGCCCTTCCCCCACCCCCCCTCCCCCACCAAACCAGAGTGAGCTACCTAAGCGTTCACCAGGACAGCCAGTGAGTGGGGAACGTCTCTGTCTGGGGGGGGGCACTCCAGGGTCCTTGGGATCTGGGGACTGCCAGGAAAAAACGTCTCAGGGCAGTTTCACTGGAGAATCCGGCGCTGATAACGGGGGTCAGCAGAGCTGTACTTGGGGCGGCTGCGCTGAACGTCTCCGCGGAGCTAAACACCAGGGGCGGACCACGCACTGATTATCTGGGCGGAGCTGAACACCTGGGCAGTGTGGCTGTGATCAGGGACCCAGCGCTCTAAGAAACCTCGGAGGCTGGGAAGAACTAGTCTGAAGCAACCTAAATTCACAGGAAAAACCGCCCATATAACTCAGACCCCAGACCAAAAAGGAAAGGGGAATAAAACCACCAAAGGGATGGCTTACATGGCCCAAAATCAAGCCTCCAGGAAGAAAGGGAAAAAAGTGACTATTGAAAACTTTTATGGTGGAAGTACCCAAGGAAAAGAGGAGAATGAGGAGGAAATCCAAAAAAAATCAGAACATGCCTCCCAAAATGGAAACTATCAACAAGCTCTGGAAGATCTCAAACTGGAACTTATCCAAAAGATGGAAACCTGGAAAGAAAAATGGGAGAAAGAGATCAGCAGTCTGACAGATAAGACTGCTCAATTGGAAAAAGAACTCGAAGCATCCAATAGAAGGGCAGACAAGGCTGAAAAGCAAAACCAGTCCCTAACGACCAGAATTAAGCACCTCGAAGAAAGCGAGATGATAAAACAGCAAGAATCAATAAAGCAAACCCCCAAAATTAATGAATTAGAAGAAAACATAAAATATCTCACTGAGAAGGTCACAGATCTCGAAAACAGAGGGAGAAGAGAAAACCTCCGAATTATCGGTCTCCCAGAAAAACCAGAGATGAACAATAAACTCGATATTATTCTACAGGAGATTATAAAAGAAAATTGCCCTCACGTTCTGGAGCAAGGGGGCAAAATAGAAATAGAAAGGATTCATAGAACACCTTCTATACTAAATCCCCAAAAGACAACCCCTAGGAATGTAATTGCCAAATTCAAGAGCTTCCAAGAAAAGGAGAAAATCCTACAAGAAGCCAAGAAGAGGTGCTTCAGATATAAGGGGGCTCCCATAAGGATCACACACGACTTAGCGGCTAACACACTAAGAGACCGCAAAGCATGGAACATGATATTTAGAAAGGCAAGAGAGCTGGGTCTCCAACCAAGAATCAACTACCCAGCAAAACTGACTATATACTTCCAGGGGAAAGTATGGGCATTCAACAAAATAGAAGATTTCCAAGCATTTGCTAAGAAAAGACCAGAGCTCTGTGGAAAGTTCGATATCCAAGCACAGAAAGCAAGAGAAACATGAAAAGGTAAATAAGAAAGAAAGGGAAAAGGAGATAAATCTTATCTTTTTCTTTAAGTCAAACTCTCTTCTATAAGGACTACATTTACATCAAATTATATATATATTAATATGTGGGGAAAATGTTTTGTGTAACTCTCATAAATTGTAGCATCATAAGAGTAGTTAGAAGAAACATGCATAGGGAAAGATTGGGGCATTAAGAAGATTTGGGGAAAGTGGGGGCAAAGAAAGGAAAAGGGAGGGGGGAACCGTCAATAATATTAAGATTAACTTCAAGAAATAGGGGGGGACTCAATAGAATAATCTTTCCAATATAAAGATACACATGGGAAGGGGAGGGGAAGAACTCTCATATGAGAAGGAGAGGAAGAGAGCGTGAAGTGGAATTACTTAAACCTTACTCTCAGTGAAAGTAAATCTGAGAGGGAAGAACATCTAGATGCAGTGGGATCCTGAATACTATCTTATCCATTAGGGCAAGAAAGAAAGGAAAATTAAGGAGGGGGAGGGGGGAGGGAGTATAAAAAGGGAGGGAAGGAGAGGGGGGAGGAGAAGGGAGCATAAAAAGGGAGGGGCTAGAAAGGGAAGCATCTCAAGGGAGGGGACTAGGGGGACTGACCTAAAGTAAATCACTGGTTCAAAAGGAGAAAGCTAAAGAAGAAAGGTCAGAACTAGGGGAAGATAACAAAATGCCAGCGAATCCACAAATGACAATCATAACTTTGAACGTGAATGGGATGAACTCACCCATAAAACGTAGACAAATAGCAGATTGGATTAGAACCCAAAACCCTACCATATGTTGTCTTCAAGAAACACATATGAGACGGGTTGACACTCACAAGGTTAGAATTAAAGGTTGGAGTAAGACCTTTTGGGCCTCAACTGATAGAAAGAAGGCAGGAGTTGCAATCATGATATCTGACAAAGCCAAAGCACAAATAGACCTGATCAAAAGGGATAGGGAAGGTAAATATATTCTGCTAAAAGGGAGTATAGACAATGAGGAAATATCACTAATCAACATGTATGCACCAAATGGTATAGCATCCAAATTTTTAATAGAGAAACTAGGAGAATTGAAGGAGGAAATAGACAGTAAAACCATATTAGTGGGAGACTTGAACCAATCACTATCAAATTTAGATAAATCAAACCAAAAAATAAACAAGAAAGAGGTAAAAGATGTGAATGAAATCTTAGAAAAATTAGAGTTAATAGACATATGGAGAAAAATAAATAGGGACAAAAAAGAATACACCTTCTTTTCAGCACCACATGGCACATTCACAAAAATAGATCATACACTAGGTCATAGAAACATGGCACTCAAATGCAGAAAAACAGAAATAATAACTGCAGCCTTTTCAGATCACAAGGCAATAAAAATATTGATCAGCAAGGGTACATGGAGACCCAAATCAAAAATTAATTGGAAATTAAATAACATGATACTCCAAAATCAGGTAGTTAGAGAAGAAATCATAGAAACAATTAACAATTTCGTTGAAGAAAATGACAACGGCGAAACATCCTTTCAAACCTTATGGGATGCAGCCAAGGCAGTACTTAGAGGAAAATTCATATCCCTGAGTGCATATATTAACAAATTAGGGAGGAGAGATCAAGGAATTGGAAATGCAAATCAAAAAACTTGAGAATGAACAAATTAAAAACCCCCAGAAGAAAACCATACTAGAGATGCTAAAAATTAAGGGAGAAATTAATAAAATAGAAAGTGACAGAACTATTGAGCTAATAAACAAGACTAGAAGCTGGTACTTGGAAAAAACAGACAAAATAGACAAAGTACTGGTTAATCTAATTAAAAAAAGGAAAGAAGAAAGGCAAATTAACAGCATCAAGGATGAAAAGGGGGATCTCACCTCCAATGAAGAGGAAATTAAGGCAATCATTAAAAACTACTTTGCCCAACTATATGGCAATAAATATACCAACCTAGGTGATATGGATGAATATTTACAAAAATATAAATTGCCTAGACTAAAAGAAGAAGAAATAGTTTTCTTAAATAATCCCATATCAGAAAAAGAAGTCCAACAGGCCATCAAAGAACTTCCTAAGAAAAAATCCCCAGGGCCTGATGGATTCACCAGTGAATTCTATCAAACATTCAGAGAACAGTTAATCCCAATACTATACAAACTATTTGACATAATAAGCAAAGAGGGAGTTCTACCAAACTCCTTTTATGATACAAACATGGTACTAATTCCATAGCCAGACAGGCCAAAAACAGAGAAAGAAAATTATAGACCAATCTCCCTAATGAATATAGATGCAAAAATCTTAAATAGGATACTAGCAAAAAGACTCCAGCAAGTGATCAGAAGGGTCATCCACCATGATCAAGTAGGATTTATACCAGGAATGCAGGGCTGGTTCAACATTAGGAAAACTATCCACATAATTGACCACATCAACAAGCAAACTAGCAAGAACCACATGATTATCTCAATAGATGCAGAAAAAGCCTTTGATAAAATATAACACCCATTCCTACTAAAAACACTAGAAAGCATAGGAATAGAAGGGTCATTCCTAAAAATAATAAACAGTATATATCTAAAACCATCAGCTAATATCATCTGCAATGGGGATAAACTAAATCCATTCCCATTAAGATCAGGAGTGAAACAAGGATGCCCATTATCACCTCTATTATTTGACATTGTATTAGAAACACTAGCAGTAGCAATTAGAGAAGAAAAAGAAATTGAAGGCATTAAAATAGGCAAGGAGGAGACCAAATTATCGCTCTTTGCAGATGACATGATGGTCTACTTAAAGAATTCTAGAGATTCAACCAAAAAGCTAATCGAAATAATCAACAACTTTAGCAAAGCTGCAGGATACAAAATAAACCCACATAAGTCATCAGCATTTCTATATAATTCCAACACAGCTCAGCAGCAAGAACTAGAAAGAGAAATCCCATTCAAAATTACCTTAGACAAAATAAAATACTTAGGAATCTATCTCCCGAGACAAACACAGGATTTATATGAACACAACTTCAAAACACTTTCAACACAACTAAAACTATACTTGAACAATTGGAAGAACATTAACTGCTCATGGGTAGGACAAGCCAATATAATAAAAATGACCATGCTACCCAAACTCATCTATCTATTTAGTGCCATACCCATGGAACTTCCAAAATTTTTTTTTACTGATTTAGAAAAAACCATAACAAAGTTCATTTGGAAGAACAAAATATCAAGGATATCCAGGGAAATAATGAAAAAAAATACAAAGGAAGGGGGTCTTGCAGTCCCAGATCTCAGACTATATTACAAAGCAGCGGTCATCAAAACAATTTGGTACTGGCTAAGAGACAGAAAGGAGGATCAGTGGAATAGACTGGGGGCAAGCAACCTCAGCAAGACAGTATATGACAAACCCAAAGATCCCAGATTTTGGGACAAAAATCCACTATTTCATAAAAACTGCTGGGAAAATTAGAGGACAGTGTGGGAAAGATTAGGCTTAGATCAATACCTCACACCCTACACCAAGATAAATTCAAAATGGGTGAATGACTTGAACATAAAGAAGGAAACTATAAGAAAATTAGGCGAACACAGAATAATATACATGTCAGACCTTTGGGAAGGGAAATACTTCAAAACCAAGCAAGAATTAGAAAGAGTTACAAAATGCAAAATAAATAATCTGGATTACATCAAATTAAAAAGTTTTTGTACAAACAAAGCCAATGTAACCAAAATCAGAAGGGTAGCAACAAATTGGGAAACAATCTTCATAAAAACCTCTGACAAAGGTTTAATTACTCAAATTTACAAAAAACTAAATCAATTGTACAAAAAAAATCAAGCCATTCTCCAATTGACAAATGGGCAAGGGACATGAACAGGCAGTTCGCAGCCAAAGAAATCAAAACTATTAATAAGCACATGAAAAAGTGCTCTACATCTCTTATAATCAGAGAGATGCAAATCAAAACAACTCTGAGGTATCACCTCACACCTAGCAGATTGGCTAACATGACAGCTATGGAAAGTAATGAATGCTGGAGGGGATGTGGCAAAGTGGGGACATTAATTCATTGCTGGTGGAGTTGTGAATTGATCCAACCATTCTGGAGGGCAATTTGGAACTATGCCCAAAGGGCGATAAAAGAATGTCTGCCCTTTGATCCAGCCATAGCACTGCTGGGTCTGTACCCCAAAGAGATAATGGACAAAAAGACTTGTACAAGAATATTCATAGCTGCGCTCTTTGTGGTGGCCAAAAATTGGGAAATGAGGGGATGCCCTTCAATTGGGGAATGGCTGAACAAAATGTGGTATATGTTGGTGATGGAATACTATTGTGCCAAAAGGAATAATAAAGTGGAGGAATTCCATGGAGACTGGAACAACCTCCAGGAAGTGATGCAGAGCAAAAGGAGCAGAATCAGGAAAACATTGTACACAGAGACTGATATATTGTGGTACAATCGAAGGTGAAGGACTTCTCCATGAGTATAAATGCAATGTCCCTGAACAATCTGCAGGGATCTAAAAAATACTACCCACAAGCAGAGGATAAACTGTGGGAGTAAAAACACTAATGAAAAGCAACTGCTTGACTACAGGGTTGGAGGAGATAAGACTGAGGAGACTCTCTAAATGAACACTATAATGCAAATTCCAACAACAGGGAAATGGGTTCGAGTGAAGAACACATGTGATAACCAGTGGAATCATGTGTCAGCTATGGGAGAGGGAAAGGCCAGGGGGGGGGAGGGGGAAAAGAAAATGATCAGTGAATAATGTATGAAAACGACCAAATAAAATGTTTAAAAATTAAAAAAAAAAAAAGAAGTCTACAGATCTCCAAAGAGCTAATAGATAGTTTTGGGGATGGCGGGAATCTGAAATGTTGGCTGGTGAAAAAACTATGTTTTTATTTTGGTATAAATTATTTCCTTTGTAATCCCTGTGTGTTTTATTTTATGCATTTAAAAACCATTATTTTGAGAAGATATTCATAGGTTTTACCCTGTCTGTCAAAGAAGTCCATGACACAAGGTTAAAAACCTCTGACCTAGATGGAGCTGGGATATGTGCAAAAATGATGTGATAGGTAGTATGCTACAGTAGAAAGAATGCTGAACTTAATATTTGGAGACCTAATTTTGGATCCCTCCTTGGATTTTTATTTTATAGGACTATAGCCAAGACACAACCTCTCTGGGCTTCTCTTTCTTCTTCCATAAAATGAGGATGCTTAATTCACAGTGTTGTGAAAAAAGTCCTCTCTAAATTTTAAAATGCAATGTCAAGGTGGGTATAAGTTGGGTTGCAATTACACACTTTTCAACTGGTAAGAAGTTTAGCTGTCACTCAGTTTTACATAGGATGAAACTGAGGTTTACCCCTTACAGATTAGTTATTGATAGAGCTGGAATTAGAATTCAGGTCTCCTTGTTACCTATTCACTTTTCATCAGGTACTCAACAATATATTCTAACAGGATTCATTGCTCAAATTGTTAGGATCATAATTCATTTTTCATGAGTACAAAAATCATCCTCTTGATATTTTTAGAAACTATTGTAAATATGTCAGTTGCTATAGGGAGGAACTTTTACCCACCGATAGGAAATACTATAAAATTTTTTTTAAGAAATATCTGGTTTACATCAATTGGAATTGTTGGCCATGACATTGATGCCATTAATATTAATCAGGAGAAAGCTATGAACAGATTGTAAATGCCTTGAAGGTTGAAACTGTCTTTTGTCTCCCTTTTTTCCCCCATTGGCTTAACACAGTGCCCAGTATAGTAGGGCCTTAATAAATGTTGATTGATTGATTGATTGAGGTAAATGATAACTTTTAGCTCAGCTTTCATACCCAATTCCATCAAAATCTATAAATTTAACTTGAGGGAAATCCAAGTTTTTTCAGTTGTGGAATAATCAAGAATTCATATATGTATGGCTAACATTGATTTTTAAAAATAACAATGGTAAAAGTGATGGGTGTTAGCTATTCAAGAATATGTACTTTTTTTAGCAGTGAGATAAAGAACAGAAATATACATGGATTTGGAATAAAAAACAGATATGAATAATGAATCTTACATTTAATACATGTGTAACCTTTCAAAAGTCATTTAAGCTTTTTGAGCCTGAATTTCCTTATATGTAAAATGCAATGATAATACTTGGACATCTACTTCATCAGTTTATTGTGAGGAAAATGTTTGGTAAATTTCTAAAACTTATTGCTATTAGATCACATCTTTATTACCCTTTAAAATTTATGAAGTTAAAAAAAAATTAATCAAGGGACAGCTAGATAGCACAGTAGATAGAATGCCAGGCCTAGAGTCAGAAGGACTTGATTTCAATTCTGATCTCAGATACTTCCTGGATTTGTGACCCTGGAAAGTCACTTAACTCCCATTGTCTAGCCCTTAACACTCTTCTATTGATTCTAAGACAGAAGTTAAGATCTTTTTACAATACCACTTGACTACTAAATATTACTGCCCTCTCCACTGAATCCTGCTGTGAAACAAATCAACAGCTTAGCAAATCAACCAACAAAATGGTATGTCTCCTAGTATATGCAAACTTTTGCCTCCATACTCATCTACCTTTTTATTTCATGTCTTTCAAGAGTCCTTCTGGACATAGGGAGTCACCAAAATTTATTGGAAAAGGGGGTGATGACATGGATAGAAATGTACTTTAGGAAGATTACTTAGATAGCTGAGTGGAAGATGAACTGGAGTTTTCAACACAAATATTTTTAAAAAGAGAGAGAGAGAGATCTACTAAAATAATCCTAGGAAGAGCCTGAGTTTGAAGCCTGGAATATGATTCCTTGACATGCTCACTAATATCTTTAGTAATAATCTTCATCAAGGATAGAGATGGGTAGCACTCCTTATTCCCATCTATGACCCTAATTATCTCTATTTCTCATGATGTTACATGCCAGAGAACTGTGGAAAACTAAAGTTTTTAAAAATTAGGATCAGTTAGAGGGCAATGGAAATTAGCCTGGTAGTCATGAGCAGGTTGAAATACTTTACAAATGAGAATTATAAGAAGTATTAGGTAGATTTAAGTTAGATGACTTAGTGGATTGAGGGCCTGGCCAAGAGATGGAAGGTCTTAGGTTACAATTTGGCCTCAGGCACTTACTAGCTGTGCATTCCTAGACAATTCACTCAACCCCATCACCTAACCCTTATACTCTTCAGTCTTGGAATACAGTATTGATTCCAAGATAGAAAGTAAGGGTTTAAAAAAAAAAAAAAAGCATTAGGGATGCCATCAGAGAAATGTATGGCTGAAAAGGAAGATAGGATGGGCTGGTCACATAGCAAAAATGAGGAATGATATATGCCCATGTGATCCATTCATATCAACGCAAAACAAAAAGAGTAGCAAGCTCAGTGCTACTAAGAGCTTATGCAAAGGTATGGATGTATGTCAAACAGGGATGAACAGGCACAAGTCCATTGGAATATTAGAGTATAGGCAAACCAGAGCATGTTTAGAGGAAAGCAACTAGAAAGACATGAGAAATAAATAACCTACCATAAGAGAATCAGTTGAAGGAAATAATGGTGTTTAACTTGAATCAAGAGAAATTTCGGTGAGGCAGATTTTAGTTTGAATAAGAAAAACTTAAGGCTGTCCAATAGTAGAATGGTTTTCCTTGGAAAGTGGTGTGTTCTCTATTACTATTATTCTCTATTATTAGTAAATTATGGAAAACCATTTGTAAGGGATCTAGTACAAAGAGATTCCTGTTCTAGGATAAAATGGCTTAAATTGCATCAGACATCTCTTCAAACTCAGATTCTGGTATTCTAGCATTACTTTTGTAATGCTTATTTCCTTACCCCTGCTTTTTACCTGCTACTCTATGGCCCCACTAACTCCCCATTCACAAAAAATCTTTGGTGGGTAACAGTTGGCTCCACAAAATAATGCTAGAAATATCTGAAGATAGATCGACCTAATTTACTTATTTTTTGAAGTCAATGTATAATTTTTAATGATTAGTATGACAAATTTCAAATATCAATATAATTTGTTAAACTTGCTTTGTAACTGTTTACATTAAAATAATTTCAATGTATTAAATTGTCATAACTTTTCAGTTATTTTAAATGTCTATCATGATTTATTATTTCATAAATTTATATTTATTCTTATTCACTTTTTCTTCTTATATGGTTATACCATAAACCATACTGTTGTTTTGCCTCTGTTTTCTTCATATTATTATATCATTCATTACTATTGTATTATATTCCAATTACTTGAGTTTTAACTATACTACAATATTAAATTGCATTCATTAATGTACCACTATTTAACCATTCTCTTATTAGACATTTGGGTTATATCCACATTTAATGATTTTAAAAAAGCATTTCACACAAATGAAAGATAATTTTTAAAGAAGGAAAAGAGATGGGATTAATAGTTGCTGGCCTTTGTCCTTCTGTCTAGGATAGAAGGTAAGGGTTTTAAAAAACAAAACAAAAACAAAAAAGAGCAGCAAGGTGACTCAGTGGATAAAGCATCAGGCTTGGAGTTGGAAGGATCTGAGTTCAAATATGACCTCAGATACTTCTTATCTGTGTGACCTTTGGCAGATCACTTAAACCCATTTGCCACCCTTGCCTTCCTATGATAGAAGGTAAAGGATTTTTAAGAAATGAAATAGTTGGAAAAACAGAAACAGAACTTGATTTATTTACTATTTGAAATAGATATATATAGTTAAGACAAATTTGTTTCCTCTGGACAATATCAAGAACAATAAGAAAATTAGAGGAATTAAAAAAAAATCAAATTTATTATATAACAATACATATGAATGATTTGAATTCTCCTTTCTATATAAAGAAAAAATTACATGATAGATCAAAGACCCAAACAGCATTATGTTGCTTATAGGAGATATATTTAGTACAAAAAAATTAAGAAATTGGTATAAATGTATAATGCAATTTCAATTAAAAATCAGCTATAAATATGGTAATTAAGGTGAAATTCACATTAGAACAAATGAAAGAAGGACATTACATAAGGGTAAAAGGAGAAAGTAAAAAATTTTATATCTATAGCCATTAAACAATTTGGTAGTTAAATTCAATGTAATACAAGTAGAAATGAAAAATACAATGGTATGAGACTTCAATATTCTTTTATCAGAAGTTGACATACCAAAAAAAATTAATAACAAAGAAATCTGAATTTCTTAACTAATAAATTGGAATTAACAAATAGATGGGGAGAACTAAATGGGAGAATTTAGTTTTTTTTGAGTAACAGGTTTATTTATTGGGATACAAAAAATAAAGATCTCATAGAGAATCTATATAAATGTTTAAGATGCAAAATTTATATATATAATTAATCAGACATTTATTACAAGGCACTCTGCTAGGCATTGGGGACACACAGTCAAAAATTAAAACTTGTCCTTGAGGAGTTTATATTCAATATGGGTTGGGGGGGTGAATGCCCACATAGGAATAAATACAAAAATATATTCAAAGTGAATGGGGGAGGGGTTCATCTGGGTAGCTCAGTGGATTGGGAGCCAGGACTAGAAATCAGAGGTCCTGGGTTCAAATTTAGCCTCAGGCACTTCCCAGTTGTGTGACCCTGGTCAAGTCACTTAACCCCCATTGCCTGGCTTTACCACTCTTCTGCCTTGAAACCAATACACAGTATTGATTCCAAGACTAAAGATAAGGGTTTTAAAAAAAAGTGAATACAAGGGTGAGGTAGCTAAGGAATCAGAAAAAGCTTTGGGTAGGGAGTGGCACTTGAGCTAAGATTTGAAATAAACCAGGAATTCTAAGAGGTGGAGGTAAGGAGGAAGTGCATTCCAAGCATGAAAAGTAGCCTGTGAAATGGCATGGTAATGGAAAATAGAATGTCATGTGTTAGAAAAAGCAAAAAGGCCATTTTGGCTAAACTAAAGAGAATTTGAAACAAATAAGACTGGAAAGATAAAAACTGATTAAACTAAAAGGGTATATATTGGAGCCAGATTGCCAAGGGCTTTAAATAACAAATAACAGTTTGTGTTTGTTCCTGGAAGTAACAGTAAAGTAATGGAGTTACTAAGTATGGAAGTGATATAATCCGTCTTTTACTTTAGGAATATAGGAGTATAATAACACTTTAAGACTTATATAGCATTTTAGGATTTACAAAGTCACTTTACATTTTATTAGTTCATTTGATCTTCACAAAATCTTCTGATGTAAGTATTAATACTGTCTCCATTTTACAATTAAAAATCACATGCTGGTGGTATCTACTATAAGTTTATGTTCCATAATCTCAATTATGTTACACAATTTCAATTGGGCCCTCACTGCAGGGAGACAATCCTTTTTCAGCATCCCCAACTGATTCACTTTTCCACTTATCACAGCAGTTTTTTTCAAACCTTTTTATCCCTTCAAACTTTCTAATGCACCATCTCCTACCACCCTTTCAGCTAAGAATCTTTCCTTATATTTCACTGAAAAAATTAAAATACTTTTCTGAGATGAGAGCTTTCTCTATTCCTCTCCATTTCAGATGCTGTCCACTATTGTCTCTACCCTCATTCGTATCTCATATGAAGAGGTTGTCTTTCTTCTTTTTAAGTGCTCCCATTTATTTTACCACCTCCAGTAGATTACTCCCTCTATCATCCCCACACTCGATTCAACTCTTGCCTCCTGGTTTTTTCTTTGTTGCTTACAAATATGTTTATAGCTCCCCAATTTAAAAAAAATCTCATTTGATCTGTCTATTTCCATTTTCACCCTATTTTTCTCTCTTTTTTTTTTTATAGCTAAAATCTGTGAGGTCATGAACAACCAATGTCTCTTCTCTTATTGTCTTAATTCTCTGTAGTCTGGTTTTTGTCTTCATCTCAACTCAAACTCCAAAAGTTATCAATGACCTCTTAATTGCTAAATCTCATGGACTTTTCTCAAAAGTCTTTTTGTCTTGACCTCTCTTCATCCTTCACACTGCTCTTTCCTGTCTGATTATTCCTTCTCAATCTCTTTTTCTGGCTCTTCATCTAGGAGGTGCCCATTAATGAGTATCCTCTATGGCAGGGGTCCCCAAACTGGCCTGCAGGCCACATGTGACCCCCTGAGGCCATTTATCTGGCCTTACCACACTTCCTGAAGGGGCACCTCTTTCATTGGTGGTCAGTGAGAGGAGCACTGTTTGTGATGGTACCACAAAGTGTGGCATCGCTCATGTACAGTACTACTTCTGGTGACATAATCCTGTGTGTGGCACCTTGTTATGAGAATAACTGAATGAGAATGAGGCACCGCAAAAAGGATTATGTGGCTGCACAATGGAAGATGTCAACATGATGAGTGGTGATCTGAGGGAGGGGATTCCGCACTGTGTATACTGCTGCCCAGTATAATGGCGGTGGTGATGAATCTGTGCAAGGTGTGACAGGCCCATCACAGGCAGCGCTACAGCTTCTGCTATCCCAGACAGTGGTATATAAATTTGTTCATAGTTTTTTTATAGTCCGGCCCTCCAATGATCTGCGGGACAGTGAACTGGCCTCCTGTGTAAAAAGTTTGGGGACCCCTGCTCTAGGGCCTTTCTTCTTTCTTCTGTGCTTTCTTCTCCCCCTATATTTTCTTGGTCATCTCATCAGTTCCCATGGATTCAATGATCTCTGCTGATGATTCTCAGATCTACTTGTAATGTCCCAATATCTCTCTAATATCTCCCATCTTCAGTTGCCTGATGAACCTCTAAAACTAGATGTTTCCATAAACATTTTGGAGCAGCATAGTGAATAACCCCAAGTCTAGAGTCAGGAAGAACTGAGTTCAAATCTAGACTCAGACACTTGCTAACTTTGTGACCCTAATCAAGTTAATTTAACTCAGTTTGCCTTAGTACTTCATCTGTAAAATGAGCTAGAGAAGGAAATGGCAACCCTTTTTAGTATCCTTGCTAAGAAAATTCCAAATGGAACCATAAAGATGTAAACAACTGAATAACAACATACATCTTAAATTCAAAATGTTCCAATTTGAAATAATTATCTTCCCCTCCCCCAAGTCCTCCTCTTTTCCTAACTTTCATCTTACTGTTGATAGTGATTCTATCCTACCAATCAGTTAGGCTCCCAACCTAAAGCATCTTCAATTTCTTATTCTCAAGTTCTGCCAATTTTTACCTCAGGTCTGGACTATTAAAATACTCTTTTTGTTGAGTTTCCTACTTCAAGTCTCTCCCCACTCAGTTCATCAGCTGCCAAATTTATCTTTCTTAAGTGAAGGTCTGGACATGTCCCCTTCCTAGTCAATAAATTCTGATGACTCCTTTTTACATTTAGGATCAAATATAAAATCCTCTGGCTAACTCCAGGAAGAATTTATGACCAAACAAGAGAATGGGAGAGCATTATAAGATTTAAAAGAAATAATTTTGATTATATTAAATAAAACACTTTTGTACATACAAAACCAATGTAACCAAGATTAGAAAGGAAACAACCAGGAAAAAATGGTGTAACAAATTTCTCTGATAAAGGTCCACTTTCTCAAATCTATAGAGACCTAATACAAATTTACAATAAAACAAGTCATTCTCTAATTGGCAAATGGTCAAAGGATAGGAACAATCAATTTTCAGATGAAAAATAACAATTGCATGAAAAATGTTCTAAATCACTCTTGATTAAAGAAATGAAAATTAAAACAATTCTGAGGTACCACCTCATACCTATCAGATTGGCCAATATGACAGTAAAGGAAAGTGATAAATCTTGGAGGGGATGTCACAAATTTGGGATACTAATGCATTGCTGAGTTACGAACTGATCCCATCATTCTGGAAGGCAATTTGGAACTATGCCTAAAGAGCCATAAAATTGTTCATGCCCCTTGATCCTGTAATACTAAGACCAGTTCTGTATTCTAGATCATAAAAAAGAGGAAATGAGTTATTTGTACAAAAATATTTATAGCAGCTCTTTTTGTGGCAAAGAATTGGGTTGTCCCCAATTGGGGAATGTCTAAACAAATTGTGGTATATGTTGGTGATAGAATATTATTGTGTTATAAGAAATGATGAACAGGATAATTTCAGAAAAGCCGGAAAGATTTACTTGAACTGCAGAGCAAAATAAGCAGAACTGAGAGAACATTGTACATAGTAATATCAATACTGTACAAGGATCAACTGACTTTGCTACTTTCAGCAATGCAATGATCTGGGACAATTATGAAGAACTTTTTTAATGGGGAGTGGTATCTATCTCCAAAGAAAAAACTGTTGGAATCCAATGCAGATCAAAGCATATTGTCTTTCACATCAGTTTATGGTTTTATTTTTTGGTTCTGGTTTTGTATGAGTATACTCTTGCAATGATGATCAATATGGAAGTGTTTTGCATGATAATACATGTATGGCCCAGATCAAATGGCTTACCATCTCCGAATGGGTGGAGGGAAGGAAGGACGGGAGATGGTTTGGAACTTATAATTTTGGAAAATCTATGTTGAAAAATATTATTATATGTAATTGGTAAAATAAAATAAAATATCTTTGAATAAAAAAGCCTCCATACCACAAGCATTTTAAGTGACTATAATTCATGTCTGAAATTCTCTCTCCTCATCTCTGCCTCCTGGCTTCCCTGGATACCTTTATGAAATATTAGGTTGGGGATGTCTTTCATATCCCTTCATTTGACTCCAAACTTGTCTTTACAATTTTGATAATTTTGATAATTTTTTTTTTTGGTTTGTTCATTTTTGTAGTTACTATGTAGATTGTTTCCTTGGCACTCCTGACTTCCCACTGAATCAATTCATAAAAGTCTCAGATAATATCCCATCTCTACAGGAAGCTGTTGCCAATCCTCCTAGTGCCTTCCCTCTGCTATCTCCATATAACTTGTTTTTAGGTATTGGTTTACATATCGTATCCAGCAGTCGACTTTGAGCCTCTTGAGAGCAATGATATTTTTTCCCTCCTTTTTGTATCCTCAGTACTTAGCAAAGTAATGGAAACATAGTAGATACTTAATAAATACTTGCTGACCTGACTGGACCCTTGGATCAAGTTATTACTCAAAGTCACACAGCTTGTAAGTGTCCAAGGCAGGATTTGAAGCCAGGTTTTCACTACACGTTCAGCACTCTCTCCACACTATCATCCATCTTAATATACTTTGTCAGCCATATAGAGGATACTGTGAAGAAAATATAATACACGAAGATTCATTATGAAGTTTCTATAATAAACCAGTTGAGAGTTAGAGTGGTGGCCTAGGAGATGACTTTTCAGACCACAGTGAAAAGAAATTAAATAACACGAGTAAAACATACAAAACTACATGGAAACAATATCAAATAAGTGAGTTGAAAACCAGATCAGAAAACTGATGATATGAAAAATATATATTTGAAGACAATAACAGGTCAAAATCTCTGGGATACAGAGTTGTCCTAAGAGGACATATCATTGGTGCCTTCGGGAACTAAAGAACAATGGAGAAAAGGAATTAAGTTTACAACTAAAGTTTTGTTTTGTTTATGTACAGTCAGCTTCACAAATCAATGGTCACTATTGCTTCCTTTTATTACCTCAAATTTTCCTCTTAGTATTCTTTCCCTCCCAAGAGCTGCTCATACTATTTATTCAGCCTTGTTTTTGTGAAAAGTGGAGGAGAAAAGGAAGGGACACTTACAGCATCACTTGTCCCAATCACTGCACCCTCTGGAGAGTCTCTTCCTCCCCCTCCCATCCCCAATCAGATTCTCCGGGCAGGGCGGAGGCTACATGGCTCCTCCCTGCCTGGCCCCGCCCCACACTCACCTGCCCCACAGGTAGCAGAAGTCCTTCACCCCCTGACCTCGAGCAAGGCCGGCAGGTAGGCTCGCAGCTCTCTGGCCTGAAGCTGCCCCACCCTGGCGCTGGTTTGCTAGGTACGGATCTGGGGAAGGCCGCAGGCCACGAGCGCAATGACCGACCCCACAACAGCCAGGGAGGCCTGTGTCCAGCCATGTGGGGGGCCATCCGCTCCACCCCGTCGCCGCCGCTCCTTTCGCCGTCTTCTCGGCCGCTTTCTCCGAGTTCTGGGCGTCCTCCCCAGCTCTGGGGTCTCCTCACCGGAGACCCAACCTGGCGTGAATCAGAGCGGTACTGGCCGTGGCAGCAACAGTAGCGAAGGCTTTGGGGACTCAGCCAGGTCAGCCAACGAGGTCTCCAGGGAGGCTGGGGTCGCGCGCCTTCCCCAACCCCCTCCTGGAGACAAGGCGCGCCCCCCTGGCACTCAGGGCTTGAAGAACCACGGTAACACCTGCTTCATGAATGCGGTGGTGCAGTGCCTCAGTAATACCGACTTGCTGGCGGAGTTCTTAGCGTTAGGGCATTACCAGGCATGGCCTGGCCGAGCGGAGGTCACGGAGCAGCTGGCAGGGCTGGTGCGGTCGCTCTGGACACAGGACTACACCCCACACCTCTCGGTGGAGTTCAAGGTGGGCAGGACTGGGCAGGGGCTGGCAGGGTGCGCTCCTGCTGGGGTGGTGCTCTTTGCAATGTACTTACTTAATTTTCTGATCTCGAGACACTACTTTGTCTTTCTTTTAAATACTGCAATCAGAAAAGGATTTGCCACGTTCCCTTCTTCCTCTACACCTTGTTTTAGATCTGAGCCGATTTTTCTCACTTCCAGGATTTTCATTTATGATCGAGTTTCCATTAGTCTTTATTTCTTTAGATTTGGCAGATTTGGGAGATTTGTCAGGCCTGAATTTAAAGTTAGGAGGAAATACGTTTCCGAGTCCAAGAACTATGCAACTCTGACTTTGTAAACGTAGGGAATGAATTTTATCTGGCAGTGGTAAAGAAAAGCTGGTATGCAGTATATTTTCTAATGATAATTACAAACAGGGCTTTAAAGTTCAAAATGTTTTACCTAGATTATTTTATTTGAGCCTCACAAAAACCTTGAGGTAACTACCACCAATTATCCTGTTGTAGCAGATATTGTATTTCCTATTTTGCCGAGGAGGAAACCAAGGCTTAAATTAAGTTACTTGCCCAAGGCCATACAGAGAGGAAGTGTTCCAATAGTCTCCACAATCCAAATCCAGCAGTTCAAAATTAGGCTCTGAATGTCCTTGGGCAAATTACTTAACCTTTCTGAGAAATAACTTCTAGTACCACCAAACATGGTTGTAGGAAAGAACATGCTTTGGAAATTTTGAGACGAGATGTAAACGTGTTTCTTATTATTGTTATTACCTTGAGTCTAAAAGAAGTGTTAGGAGTTAAGAACCAAACTTTGTTAAGCTAAAACCAAGATTTGGTCAAAAAAATTACCATAGTTTAGTTGAAGGAGATCTAATCTTTGAGTCAGAAGGCTCTTTGATTAATTAAATTAATTAGTTAATTAATTTAATTGGCTGTGGGTAAATAAATTACTTCCCCTTCTGGGACCTCAGTTTCTTCATCTGTAAAATTGCAGTTGGAATGAGAAATCTATAGGAGACTAGTCCAGCTTTAAAGTTCTTTGATTTTAACCAAGTAAATGGTTTGCTTCTCACTGTATAGGAAAGAGAACTGAATAGCTGTTCTTGCTATTTTGATAGGCTGGTAAATGAACTTTGCAAAAACATCAAAGCCTCTCTAGTTTCAGCAGGAGAAAACAAACCTTTCTGTGTTAAGCCTCAAGAATGTCATTCATTCTTGTAAGAGAAATCATTTTCTTATGGTGTCAGTCTATGGATAATGTTCCTAATTTACTGGAGTTAGAACAGAGACCTAAAGGCTGTGCCCTTGGCACCTTTTATCAGCATTTCCTTTAAAGTGAATCCTGATTTTTGACTAGAGTACAATGAAAGCAAGGGACTGTTCAGAAGTTTTTATCAAGGCCCTTAATTAGCCAAGGTTTAACAATTTCTCTCCCCCCTTCCCACTCATTTTGAACTCATAATTTTCATGTAAGTCAATAGTTGGAGGAAAATTAATGTAATAGTTATAGATATGGTAATGAACACCAAGAGAATGACTTATTATTTACTACTTTGGTGGGCTAGTGATGCTTAGGGAAGAGGATGGGACTCTGGGGGTAGAGGAAGGGGCATGAAGTAGAGTTGTTAGAAAGGCTTTCAAGAGAAAAAAAGAAGTAATTTGGAATAAGTGCCTAGAACAGTGATGGTGAACCTATGGTAAGGGTACCAAAGATGGCATACAGAGTGCTCTCTGTGGGGATGTGGCCACTTTCCCCACCCCTTCCTCACTGCTCCCTAGAGTTCATTATTAGAAAGGCATAGGGACTCAGGTGGAGCTGCTCCCTTCAAGCCCTTTTCTACACTAGCTGAGAACATTTCTCACTTCATCCACCCCTTCTCCCAGCAGCCCAATGGGAACTCTTTCTCCCTCCCCTGTGTGGGGTAAGGGGGTGGGCAGGGTGTGCCTGGCACTAGGTGGGGTTGGGGAGGGCACTTGGTCTGGCAGGGTTCTAAAAGGTCACTGGCCTAGAGGAAGAAAACTAACGCTCATTCCCTAATTCTTTGTTTTTATCTTCTAAAATACAAAACCCAATATAATGTAAAAATAAACCCAAACTTGATGATCTGCAAACCAAAGGATGAGATTAGATACATTGAGAGCAAAGATATTTTCATGCCAAATTTCAAAGCAGATTTTAAAAAATAATAATAACATCCATTAATAATTTAAAAAAATCTATTAAGCACCTAATATGTGTAAGACATTAAGGATAAATAGTGATAAGATAAAGTGAATAATAAAAGTGAAACATTTCATTATTCTCAAGAGGCTTTTTTTCCTCCTTTTAGGAGAATAGTACTTAAAGTAAATACAAAGTATTTTCAAGAGGGAGGGCAGGTCGGTGGTGCAAATGAATAGAGTACTGTACCTGAAATCTGGAAGATTCCTTCTGGAGTTCAAACCTTGTGGGGTTTTCCTTAATGGACTTCCCTGACCAGCAGGGTCCCACAAGGGAAGGGGCTCACCTTTGTGATGGGACCGGAGGAGAGGTAGGAACCGAGAACCAGGGTGGAAATGAAAGACACGGACAAGTCAGTGGTTGGATAGGGCAGGCAATCCCTATGATACTCCCTTTGATAGGAAAGTATGAGTACAAAGGAACACAAGGCGGAGGAGGAGATTAAGATAGGAAATGCAGGCCGAGATGGTTACAGCCTCGGGGAAGGAGAAGGTCAAGAGGAGAGAGAGACAGTCATTGAGGAGCCCAGTGGAGCTCCATTGAAGGGAGAAAGGCCAAGAGCCAAGAGGAAGTTCATGGGATTGCCTCTGGATTTTATTCCTGTCCTGCTTGGGCGGTACTCCCAAGGACGTAGTAACCACATCACAAAGTATAGACAATTAAGATTGGGTGGCAAGGTAGAGGGAACACCTTTGGGCGTGTACATTGCAAACCTCGCTTTCCCGGGGAATTGAGTCCGAGCATGTTAATGAGTTTGTCTTAGCATGGCCAGTTCAAGGTTACATTCACAAGCCTCATTGGTATAACCTTATGCTTGGACACACAGTCGCCATACAGTCATTTATATTTCATAGATGTGAATATGCTTGGGATGCTACAAACCTGAACTTAAAACACTTATTTGCTAGTTGCATGACCCTGAGCAAATCACTTAACCCTACTTGCCTCAGTACTTCATTTGTAAAAATGAGTTGGAAAAGGAAATGGCAACCAATCCTGTACTTTTGCCAACAAAACCTCAAATGGGGTCACAAAAAGTCAGGCATGATGAACTAGAAAAAAATTTCAAGAGGGAGTGAATGCTGGCTTCCACCAGTTTTCTGGTCTTATAACCTTCTGATGTTCTGTTCTAGGCAAATTGGCCTGCTAACTGTTCTTAGTACATCATATTATATCTGTACATGCTAAAACTTTTGCTCACGAGTTTCCCTATATCTGGGATGTGTCATAACCTTATTGAATCTCTGGCTCCCTTCAAGCATATTTTAGGTTCCATCTGTTATGTTTGTGGGTAGTCTCTCCTTTTTATGATTATTTTTTATTTATTCTCCTAGTAGGATGTAAACCTCCTGAGAATAGAGAATGTTTCATTTTTGTCTTATAGCATCAGTATCCTGAACATAGTAGGTTCTTAACAAATGGTTTTGACTGATTACCTGAGGTAAAATCTTTGCCACCATTGTATATAATCATATCCTTTCTGACTCAGTGGTCATTGAGAATGTGTTCATTTTTACACTATATTGGAATTATAGATGACAAAGACCTTTAAAGGGTCAGAAACAATTAGGGAATGAGGTTTATGTTTTTTACTTTACAAGTTACTTGTAAGAGGATTCCATTAAGTATATGCATATTTAAATTATTTAGTGTCAGAGACCTCTAGATAACACTGTGGATAGAGCACAGGGCCTGGAGTTGGGAGGGCCTGGATTCAAATTTGACCTGACACTTCCTAGTTGTGCAACCCTGGCAAGTCATGACCCTCATTGCCTAGCCCTTTACTTTTCTGTCTTAGAACTACTACTAAGACAGAAGGTAAGGGTTAAACATTTTTTTATTTCTAAAAACTGGATTAATTTTTAACTTTATAAAGAATAAATTCAGTAAATTGTTTTTGCTGAACTGTTCAGCAAATTTAATTTTGAATTTAACAGACTTGAGAAGCAGCCCTCCTTTCATCTTGATTTAGAGAAAGTCATAGGGTCATTGAAATGGAACTGGAAGGTATGTAGGCCAACCCTTTCATTTTATAAATGAGAGGCTTAGGAGCCTTAAATGTTCAAAGTCACACATTAAGCAGCAAAGTTGTAAGTTAAATTCTAGGCCCTCTGACCAAAGCCAGAATCAGCCTGAGGCATCAGTATTCCAGATAGATTAGTACATAAGGATTTATTTAGCACCTGCTATGTGTGAGAGGTGACAGAAAAATAATACATATAATAGTATAAGTAGATGGAAAGTAATCTCAAAGGAGTTGGCACTACCAGCTTGGAAAGACTAGAAAAAGACTCCTTGCAGAAAGTGAAATTTGAGATTAGGTTTGGATCAACACCTCACACCCTACACCAAGATAAATTCAAAATGGGTGAATGACTTGAACATAAAGAAGGAAACTATAAGTAAATTAGGCAAACACAGAATAGTATACATGTCAGACCTTTGGGAAGGGAAAGACTTTAAAATCAAGCAAGACATAGAAAGAGTCACAAAATGTAAAATAAATAATTTTGACTACATCAAATTAAAAAGTTTTTGTACAAACAAAACCAATGTAACTAAAATCAGAAGGGAAACAACAAATTGGGAAACAATCTTCATAAAAACTTCTGACAAAGGTTTAATTACTCAAATTTACAAAGAGCTAAATCAATTGTACAAAAAATCAAGCCATTCTCCAATTGATAAATGGGCAAGGGACATGAACAGGCAGTTTTCAGATAAAAAAATCAAAACTATTAATAAGCACATGAAAAAGTGTTCTAAATCTCTTATAATCAGAGAGATGCAAATCAAAACAACTCTGAGGTATCACCTCACACCTAGCAGATTGGCTAACATGACAGTAGAGGAAAGTAGTGAATGCTGGAGGGGATGAGGCAAAGTAGGGACATTAATTCATCGTTAGTGGAGTTGTGATTTGATCCAACCATTCTGGAGGGCAATTTGGAACTATGCCCAAAGGGCGACAACCCTTTGATCCAGCCATAGCACTGCTGGGTCTGTACCCCAAAGAGATAATGGACACAAAGACTTGTACAAAAATATTCATAGCAGACCTCTTTGTGGTGGCCAAAAATTGGAAAATGAGGGGATGCCCATCAATTGGGGAATGGCTGAACAAATTGTGGTATATGTTGGTGATGGAATACTATTGTGCTAAAAGGAATAATAAAGTGAAGGAATTCCATGGAGACTGGAACCTCCAGGAAGTGATGCAGAGTGAGAGGAGCAGAATCAGGAAAACATTGTACACAGAGACTGATACACTGTGGTACAACCGAACATAATGGACTTTTCCATTAGTGGCAATGCAATGTCCCTGAACAATCTGCAGGGATCTAGGAGAAAAACACTATCCACAAGCAGAGGACAAACTGTGGGAGTAAAAACACCGAGGAAAAGCAACTGTTTGACTACAGGGGTTGAGGGGACGTGTCTGAGGAGAGACTCTAAATGAACAATCTAATGCAAATACCAACAACATGGAAATGGGTTCAAATCAAGAACACCTGTGATACCCAGTGGAATCGCTTGTCAGCTCTGGGAGGGGGGTGGGAAATGATCTTTGTCTCCAATGAATAATGTTTGGAAATGATCAAATAAAAAAAAAAAGAAGGTGAAATTTGAAATGAATTCTGAAAGAAGTTTGAGAATCTAAGGGGCAGTATTGAGGAGGGAGACCTTGCCAGGTATGGGCATAGCCAGTGCAAAAGCGTTGTCAGAAGTTGGAATATGGAGTGTCATTTTGGAATAACACAGAAAGTAGCCAAGGAGTTAGATTAGCATAAGTGGAGGGGAATAAAGTGTAAGAAAATTGGAAAGGTAAGAAGGGAGGAGGTTGTGAAGATTTAAATGCGAGAAGACTTGATATTTGATCCTAGAGACAACAGAGAACCATTGGAGTTTATTGAATAGGGTGAACATGGTCATTCTTATTCTATAAGAAAATCATTTTAGAGGCAATGAGGTATCAGTGGATAGAGCATCAAGCCTGGAAATGGGAGGTCCTGGATTCAAATGGCAAGTCATTTCATCCCAATTGCCTAATTCTTATTGCTCTTTTGCCTTGGAATTGATACTCAGTATTAGAAAGTAAGGGTTTAAAAAAAGAAAGAAAATCATTTTAGCATCTGAGTGGAGAATGGATTGAAGTGGTAGGGAAACTCTGCTTCCTATTTAATCCCCCAGCCCTTCCCAGCTTGTTCACTTGTTCTCCTGATGGCTTCCTGGCTGCCATTCCTCCAGGTCCTGTGACTGGTCACTCTTCTCCCTTATGGACAATGTGTTTGAAGTAAAGGAGGCACCTGGGCTATATACCCTGGCTATGGGGCATTCCCAGGATTAGTGTTTAAAGCAGTTCATGGCACTAACCACTTTGATTCTTCCCTGCAATCCATCTCAGATTAATGTTTCAACTCCAAAGCTAATCTAAAATTTCCTGAGTCATTGGAATTTTAGTTATGCCACTATTCAATCAATGAACATTTAGTATATATCCATTATATGCTATTTATAAGAGGTATATAAAAATAAGTACAAATTTTATGCAGAAGGCACATAGCTGCTGGAGGATAAGGAAGAGTTTTGTGTATAAGGTGGTGCTTGAACTGAACTTTGAAGGAAACTAGGAATTTTGAGAGAACTGAACTGAATTGAGGTAGTGTATTTTGGGGAGAAAAGGGGAGATGAGGTGTAATGTTCTGTGTAAGGACCAATAAGAAGGCTGGTTTGGGGAGAGGGGCAATGGGGGAGAGAGAGTTAGTTAAGAGAGTAATGTTGTTTTAAGGTAGGTTGGGACCAGATTGTTAAAGACATTAAATGTCAAACAGTTAAAATGTCATTCATCCTCCAGATAATAGGAAATTATTGAGGTTTAAAGTAGGGAAATGGTGTGGTAAGACCTATGTTTAAGAAAAATCAATTTGTTAGCCATGGGGAGAACAAGCAAAAAGACCAATTGGGAGGCTATTGAAATTATCCAGTTGAGTGGTAATAAGGCCTGAATTAGGCATGGTGGCTATGTTAGTAGAGAAATATAGACATATAAGAGAGATGTTTTGAAGAGAGGAACACGACAGCAGATATTTGATCACAGAATGGATATTGGGGTAACTGAAGATTATACTGAGGTTTGGAATCTTTACATTCCATTTCACTGAGTGATTGAGGGGATGATGGTTTCCTCAGTCACCTATTATGTGCTAGTAGCTATTCTAGATGCCAGGGATACAAAAAGAGACAAAAGTCTCTGCCCCAAGCAACTTACAGCCTCATGGGGGAGGATAATATGGCAAGGAAAAAAAAAATATATATATAAAACAAGCTTTATACTAGAAGAAATTAACAGAGGGAAAATATTAGAATTAAGAGGCATTGGCAGAGGCTTCTAATAAAAAAAGGGATTTCAGTTGGTACTTAAAAGAAAGTAGATAGGTCAGCAGTAGAGTACAGAAAGGAGCTCTCCCTTCCAGGCATGGGTAATAGGAAAGTTTGGAGGGTAATAGGGTATTTTTTTTTAACTCTTAACCTTCTCGGAATGAATGCTTAATATTAGTTCCAAGGCAGAAGAACAGTAAGGGGTAGGAAATGGGACTAAAGTGACTAAAGTGACTTGTCCAGAATCACATAGCTAGAAAGTAGCTGAGACCAGATTTGAACCTAGGACCTCCTGTCTCTAGGCCAGGCTCTCAACTCACTGAGCCACCTGGCTGCTCTTGATGGTAGGTTTTGAAGAAAAAATAATGAGTTATATTTGAGACATTTTGAGTTTGAGATACCTTTAGGACATCAAGTTCAAAATGTAAAATGGGCAGCAGTTGGAGATGCATGACAAGAACTTAGGAGAAAGATAAGGGCTGGATATATAAGTCTGAGATAATTTACCTAAAGGTGATAATTTTTTCATCTGCAGAAGCTGATGAGTTTGCCAAAAGAGAAAATATATAGAGAGAAGAGGGAACATTGGACTATCACAATAGTTATTGTTTGTGATGTGGATAATGAGCCAACAAAGGAGACTGAGAAGAAGGGGTCAGACAGGAAGAGACTCAAGGATTGTCTAGGATGCTTAAGTGAAGTATCTCACTGGGCAGAACATAGAATGAAATCTCCCTTTCTCTACAGACAGTGGGACAGATGATTTACTTACTATCACTATTACTGTCCATTAGATTACTCACTATTTTTGCTTGCATCCAGTTGAGTACTAATATTTCTTCATTATTTTAGTGCTTTTTATCAAGATGTAATTACCTTTCTTATCTCTTTTAGTCAAATCTGTTTTTAACTTTAGCTATGTCTATTAATATCCCCTTTCCTAATTGTATGACCCTGAGCAAGTCACTTAACCTCTATTCTCTGGCCCTTACCATTCTCCTATCTTAGAATTGTTAGTAAGACAAAAGGCAAGGGTTTAAAAGAAAAAGAAAAGAAAATAGTGATTCATAGTCAGAAAATAAAGTAGTCAAAGTTTTTTGGTTTTTTTTTAAGGTGAGGCTAGAGAATTTAGCTTTAAGGGATAAATGAAAGCAGAAGTAGCCTTTGGGAGAGAGAAGATATCCTTATCTTAAGCATACATGCCAGCCTATAAGGAGATCTTCATCTTTCTCTACCTACAAGCCTAATTAGCTATGCACAAACCCCAATACATGCTAGTTAGACTTATCCCAGAGACTAATAAAAATAAGAATAAGAAAGTGAGAACAGTACCTTGGAAAGAGGAGTCAGATGACCTTGGTTCAGATCTGGTCTCTGATGCTGACCACATGTGCCCCTTGTGCAAGTCACTTACTTAAACTTCCTGAGTCTTAGTTTCATTATCTTCAAAATAAGGGACAGTTGATATATGTATTTGTGTGTGGATCTAGCTCTAGATGTATGATTCCCTAATCTAGATGAACTGCCTGTCCTCTCACACTGGGTAGTGTAAAAATAAAATATGATGAGCTAAATAAAATAAAATAAAATATTTAGATGGAAAAACTGTTCCAATATAGGTTCAAAACTTTTCAAAACTGTTTAACTCACCAATCAAGTTCAAACTGTTTGGATACTTTTGATAGAGGTAATCAAAAGTATCCTCAGTGATGAAGTGAAGCTCAAATGTGAACTTCCCTTCAGGGCCAGGCACAAGAACATTAAAGAGACTCTTATAAAAATAAAATGTTTATTGAACTATTGTGAATCTTAAAATTTCTCAGACTCTACCTTGGAACATTTGGTTAAGGCTATTCCCCATTTTAAACAATGGAGGTACTTGATCAAGAATGTATTGGGAATTTTAACATTACTCCACCCATACTTAGGCATACTTTAGGGGAAGATAAAGTTATAAAACTCCTTACTAAACAATGAAAAGTCCCCAACTCATACTTATAATGAAGGAAAAAAACCCCAAGCTAGGTCTATTTTTAGATCTAATACAAAAGGGTACTAAGTACCTATAAAGGTTAAATTAATCTAAAAGGTCAAGCAACTTACAAAGGGCAAGCTTAGCAAGAGGTGTGAAGTTTTAGTTTACTCAGGGAAGGTGATTAACAAAAGAAGATGTGAATTAAGAATGGTCAGTCCTGTGGAAAATGTCTACTGTGATTGGTAGATGTGAAAATTTAGGGGAGGCGACATAAGAGAAATTTCTCTTTGAAAGGAGCTGGCTCTCTCAACTTAGGGTAATTGGATCTCGGTTGGATCTCGGACTAGTTGGAGTAGCTGGGCCTCTGAACTTAGTTGAGTTTGGAAGCTGAATTGGAGGGCCTCTCTGAACACTAGAGTTTTGCTTGGGACAAAATCTTGTGGTGAGTGGATAAAAGACTGACTTAGTTTTCTCTCTTAAAGAGAAAGGCCTAGGCCATTTGACCTTGATCCTAGCCTTTTCCTACTATTTCCTCTTACTCTGTCTCTCTCTCTTCCCTTAATTCCTTCATTTGTATTAATTTAAATCTCCATAAAACCCAGCTGATTTGGATATTTCATATTTGGGATTTTTTCCCATGGCGACCACTTATTTTTTATTTAAAATCAAGACACTAAAAATTATCTTTACAGTTTTAGCAATTCAAAGTCTTGAAACCCACATTTTCACTGTCACACTATATAAGGATAAAGAAAGGATTTCTAATTCTAAGGGATTCTAAATCCACCCAAATAAACTCCCAGGTTCTGCAAACACTTCCATGTTTCACAGGCTACACTAATCCTCCCTGATCTGACTAACCCAAATTTGTACTATCTAAATAATATCCTTATAAATCTTAACTTTGCTTTTAAATTATAAAAGGCTAGCTGGTTGAGTCTCAACAAGAATCAAGTTAGGACTCTGAGTCTGTTAAACCAAAAACCAGGTTTTTCTTTGGTCTTCTCAGATATAAACCTATATATAAAAACTGCAATAGATATTCAATAGTGTTTCCCAAGTTGGGAAAGGAAAACACTGAGCTTCTTCAGGTCTTTCCCTCAGACAGAGAGAGAGGCAAATATGTTACTTCCTCCAGCCCTGAAAGGGAGTCTCTGAGTATGTGTCTCTGCCAACTGCCAGAGACCAACTCCCAACTGCCTGAGAGAGTAATTGACATAGAAAAATAGTTATAACTGTCAGCAGTTGAAATTAACATGCTCTCTCAGCTTTGCTTCAAACTCAGTTCTTTGTTCAAGCCTTTGCTTCTTGTCTCTTAACCAAAAAACAAATAAAACAATTTTTCTAATATTATCCCTTACAGTAGCCACTTCAAAGATTTAGGTAATAAGAAGTAATTGATGAGAGACTTCTTGACCTAGGTACCCCACCTTGGACCATTCTGTACCTGTTCAGTACTCAAGCTTTCTTTGATAAATTTGTCCTATTATTGAATCCACCCTCTAACTAAACCCAGACTCTGCATTGCTATCAGCCTTTGGACATTGGGCATTATTCCTGTCTATCTTAAGGACAGAAGGATCTAGTCGATTCTATACCCTGGGACATACCCTTTCACTAGCTTGCACATTTAATTGAATTCCTCTTGATTATTTATTTGAATCTAGTTTCCTAACCTGAACTGCTTATTAAGAACATGTGGCACTGAGCATTTAGATCACTACCATACTGAAAGATTTTTTTCCTTAAGTCTACTATTTTCAAAAATCATTTTTAAGACTCTGACAATCTTGGGGAACTGTAACTCTTCATATAGCAATTTGCTTTGAGCCTAAAAGAGATGGAACATCTAGGAGGTGATATGTATATAACACTGGATTTGGAGTCAGGAAGATCTGAATGAGAATCCTGCTTTTGACATTTGGTGGCTGTGTAATCCTAGGTGATTACAACCTTTGTCAGCTTCAGTTTCCTCCATCTGTAAAATGAGGTTTGAACTTGATAACCCTTTAGGTCCTATTCAGCTCTAAAGCTGTGATCTCATTAATTGAACGTTGTAGTCATAAGTTTAAAGAACTCCTGGCTACTACTCCTGGATTAGTTTTGAAAAACTTCTCAAATCTGCTAAAGTGATATGTTAATGAGTTATTATGACATAGTCATAAATATAAGAAGACTTTCATCTTCATAGAATTTGTAGGGCCCAGAGGACCTGAAAAACTTTCAGAGTAATGAGAATTATTAAATTTTTGTCATGCAACGTCTTGCTAATATTTCTGTTGTTCAAGTATTTTTTCATTTCAGTAGTCTTGATTCTTTGCAACCCCATTTGGGGTTTTCTTGGCAAAGATATTGAAATGGTTTGCCATTTCCTTCTCTTTTTCATTTTACAGATGAGGAAACTGAGGCAAACAGGATTAAGTAACTTGCTCAGGGTTGCTAGTGTCTGAGGCTGTATTTGAACTCAGGTCCTCCTCACTACCAGATCCACCACCCAACTTTCTATCCACTGAGCCACTTAGTCATCACTGCTCTACTAGTCTTTTCATGCAAATTTTTTTCTCTGTAGGGTTATTGCTCAACTTTATAGGGTAAGTTATTCTTGGTTATATCCTTTATTTTTTGGAATATTGTATTGCAAAATCTTTTCTTGTTTTTATAGTAAAAATTATCAGATTTCATGGAATCTTGACTATCTTGGTACTTAAACTTTTTTATGGTTACTTGAAGCCTTTTTTAAAAATTTCATCTTGAAATTCTGGATTTTGCTATCATGTTCTTGGGACTTTTTAAAACTTTCTTTCAAGAGGTGATTCTTTAGTAACTAGATTCTTTCTCTTTTCACTTTGTTCTAATGTTCTGTGTTCACTTAGGTTCTCAGTAGTTTTTATTTATGACTTCTTGAAATATAATGGCTACGCTTCTAAAAATTATCATGAAGTATTCATTAAATGTTTATTGCTTTTCGTGGGGTTTTATGAGGCTTTTCTTTTTAAAAAATTATTTTAATTTTCAGTTCCACATTTTCTTCCTCCTTTATCCCCTTCCCCACCCATTGAGAAGGGAAGAAATATGATACCCTTTGTACTTATATATAGCCATGCAAAACATTTCTACATTAACCATGTTCTAAAAAAGAAAAGGAAAAATTATGCTTTAATCTGCATTCTGAGACCAATGGTTTTCTATTTAGAGGTGGATAACATTTTGCGTCATGAGTTCTTCAGAGTTCTGGTGGCTCAGCTCATTGTATTAATCAGAATTAGCAAGTCTTTTACAGTTGCTTATCCTTATAATATTGTTATTACTATGCAGATTGTTCTCCTGGTTTTGCTTACTTTATTTTGCATAGATTCATATAGGTCTTCCCAGGTTTTTCTGAAATCAATCCCTTCATCATTGTCTTATACTACATTGTATCACATTCATGTACAATAACTTTTTCAGCCATTCACCAATTGATGGGCATTCCCTTGGTTTCTAATTTTTGCCAAAAAAGAGAAACTCTGAATATTTTTGTATATATGGATACTTTTCCTTTTTCTTTGATCTTCTTGGGGCATACACCAAGTAGTGGTTTTGCTGGGCCAAAAGGTATGCATAGTTTTATAGCCCTGTGACTTTGGGCATAGTTCCAAATTGCCCTCCAGAATGGTTGGATCAGTTCACAACTCCACCAGCAATGCATTAATGTCCCGACTTTGCCACATCCCCTCCAGCATTCACTGCTTTCCTCTGCTGTCATTTTAGACAATCTGCTAAGGTGAGAGGTGATACCTCAGAGTTGTTTTGATTTGCATCTCTCTGATTATAAAAGATTTAGAACACTTCTTCATGTGCTTATTAATAGTTTTGATTTCTTTATCTGAAAACTGCCTATCCATATCAATTGGAGAATGGCTTGATTTTTTGTACAATTGATTTAGCTCTTTGTAAATTTGAGTACAATGTCAAATAGTAGAGGTGATAATGGGCATCCTTGTTTCACTCCTGATCTTATTGGGAATGCATCTAGTTTAACCTCATTGCAGATGATATTAGCTGATGGTTTTAGATATATACTGTTTATTATTTTTAGGAACGATCCTTCTATTCCTATGCTTTCTAGTGTTTTTAATAGGAATGGGTATTGTATTTTATTAAAGCCTTTTTCTGCGTCTATTGAGATAATCATGTGGTTCTTGTTGGTTTGCTTGTTGATGTGCTCAATTATGTGGATGGTTTTCCTAATATTGAACCAGCCCTGCATCCCTGGTATAAATCCTACTTGATCATGGTGGATGACCCTTCTGATCACTTGCTGGAGTCTTTTTGCTAGTATCCTATTTAAGATTTTTGCATCTATATTCATTAGGGAGATTGGTCTATAATTTTCTTTCTCTGTTTTTGACCTGCCTGGTTTTGGAATCAGTACCATGTTTGTGTCATAAAAGGAGTCTGGTAGAACTCCCTCTTTGCTTATTATGTCATATAGTTTGTATAGTATTGGGATTAACTGTTCTCTGAATGTTTGATAGAATTCACTTGTGAATCCGTCGGGCCCTGGGGATTTTTTCTTAGGGAGTTGGATTTCATTTTCTGATATGGGATTATTTAAGAATTCTATTTCTTCTTCTCTAGGCAGTTTGTATTTTTGTATATATTCATTCATATCACCTAAATTGGTGTATTTATTGCCATATAATTGGGCAAAGTAATTTTTAATGATTGCCTAAATTTCCTCTTCATCGGAGGTGATGTCCCCCTTTTCATCTTTGATGCTGTTAATTTGCTTTTCTTCTTTCCTTTTTTTAATTAGATTGACCAGTACTCTGTCTATTTTGTTTTTTCAAAGTACCAGCTTCTTGTCTCATTTATTAAATCAATAGTTCTATCACTTTCGATTTTATTAATTTCTCCCTTAATTTTTAGGATTTCTAGTTTGGTTTTCTTCTGGGGGTTTTTAATTTGATCGTTTTCGAGTTTTTTTATTTGCATTTCCAATTGATGTATCTCTGTTCTCCCTAGTTTGTTAATATATGCACTCAGGGATATGAATTTACCTCTGATTACTGCTTTGGCTGCATCCCAAAAGGTTTGAAAGGATGTCTCGCCATTGTCATTTTCCTCGATGAAATTATTGTTTCTATGATGTCTTCTCTAACTAAAAGGTTTTGGAGTATCATATTGTTTAATTTCCAATTAGTTTTTGATTTGGCTTTCCATGTACCATTACTGATCGTTATTTTTATTGCCTTGTGATCTGAAAAGGCTGCATTTATTATTTCTGCTTTTCAGCATTTTTATGCCATGTTTCTGTGACCTAGTGTATGGTCAATCTTTGTGAATGTGCCATGTGGTGCTGAGAAGAAGGTGTATTCCTTTTTGTCCTTATTTATTTTTCTCCATATGTCTATTAATTCTAATTTTTCTATTATTTCATTCACTTCTTTTACCTCTTTCTTATTTATTTTTTGATTTGATTTGTCTAAATTTGATAATGGTTGGTTCAAGTCTCCCACTAATATGGTTTTATTGTCTATTTCTTCCTTCAATTCTCCTAGTTTCTCCATTAGAAATTTAGGTGCTATATTATTTGGTGCATATATGTTGATTAGTGATATTTCCTCCTTATCTAAAGTCCCTTTTAACAGAATGTAATTACCTTCCCTATCCCTTTTAATCAGGTGTATTTTTGCTTTGGCTTTATCAGATGTGTCATGATTGCAACTCTTGCCTTCTTTCTGTCAGTTGAGGCCCAGAAGGTCTTACTCCATCCTTTAATTCTGACCTTTTGGGTGTCTACCCACCTCATGTGTGTTTCTTGAAGACAACATATGGTAGGGTTTTGGATTCTAATCCATTCTGCTATTCGTCTACGTTTTATGGGTGAGTTCATCCCATTCACGTTCAAAGCTTTGATTGTCAGTTGTGGACTCCCTGGCATTTTGATATACTTCCCTAATTCTAACCTTTCTTCTTCAGCTCTAATTTTTTAATCCAGTGATTTATTTTAAATCAGTCCCCCTAGACCCCTCTCTTGATATATTTCCCTTTCTAGCCCTCCCTTTTTGTTCCCTCCCCCACCCCCCTCTTCTTCCCTTGCTTTTTTATGTTCCCTCCCCCCCATCCCCCTTGGTTTTCCCTTCTCCCTACCCTTGTTGGGTAAGATAGAATTCAAGATCCCAATGGATCTGGATGTTCTTCCCTCTCAGAGTTGTAGACCTAGTTCCCTTGCTTTCCGGAATATCATATTCCATGCCTTTCTTTTTTTCAGTGTGGATGCAGCCAGATCCCGAGTTATCCTCACTGTGGTTCCTTGGTATCTGAATGACTTCTTCTTGGCAGCTTGTAATATCTTTTCTTTGGTCTGATAGTTCTTAAATTTGGCTATAACATTCTTGGGTGTTGTCAGTTGGGGATTAAGTACAGGAGGTGATCTGTGGATTCTATCAATCTCCACTTTTCCCTCTTGTTCAAGGATTTCAGGGCAGTTTTCTTTAATAATTTCCTGTAATAAAATGTCCAGGCTTTTTCTTTTGTCATGGTCTTCTGGTAGGCCAATAATTCTTAAATTGTCTCTCCTTGAACGATTTTCTAAATCCTCTGTTTTGTGAATTAGATGCTTCATATTTTTTCTCAATTTTTTCATTCTTTTGGTTTTGTTTTATAGTGTCTTGCTGCCTTGTGAGGTCGCTCGATTCAAGTTGTATTCTGGTTCTTAAAGACTGGTTTTCATCCTTAGGTTTTTGGTCGTCCTTTTCCTTTTGGTCAGATTTTCTTTGGAGGTCATCTTTCATCTTCTTCATCTCATCTTTCATCTGCTTTGCCTCATCTTTCATCTCCTTTGCCTCATTTTCCAGCTGGTTGATTTTGGCTTTCAAGACACTATTTTCTGTTTCCAGATGACTTATCTTAGTTTTTAAGTTCTTTCCCCAATTGTCTTCAGCCTCTCTTAATTGTGTTTTGAATTGCATTTTGAGTTCTTCCAAAGCCTGTATCCAATTTGCTGGGATTTCTGATTTTTCCTTTGCTGGGTCCTCCCCCTCTTTCATTCGCTCTTTGCTCATTACCTGTGCAGAAGCTGTCTATTTTAATTTCTTTCTTCTTTTTCTGTTGTTTGCTCGAGTTTATCCCTTCTTTGCTTCCTGTATTATTCTGTGCTTTTGCTCCTCTCATTTTGTTTTGGTTTTGGGGCTGTCAGTCTCCCCTCTTGGAGCTTTGTCAGATCTCTTGGTACAGACTCTAGGGGAGGAATGTTAGCTTCCCTGTCCTCTGGAGGCTTTTGATTGGATTGAGTTCAGTTCGGTTGAGCTGTATGTGGTATGAAGCACTGAGGCTCTGAAGACTCCTAGAAGGCTGGGCTGCCCAGGCTCTCTCCAGTTCTCTCCAGCTGCTTCTCTGCTGTTCTCAAGCGCCTTTGCCCGCCTCCCTAAACTCTGAAGAGTTCTGATGGGATTAGTTCAACTGGATTGATCTGGATGTACCCGAGGCAAGGGTGAGACTGGAGCCCGATGGAGGGACCCAGCCACGGCCCGTTTCTCCCTGGCTTCCACCCCGCTGTCCAAACTGGATGCTCCGAGCCCGGCGCCCTGCTGCTCACAAGGTAGACCCTGCAAACCAGCACCTTTTTCCGCTCAGAGGTTCCTGCTACTGCTGGGGGCTCAGCCCTCTGGGTTTTGGGGGAGAGGTCCTGGGACCTTCACTCTGCCTTCCCCTTAGCCCTGAGTATTCTTGCATTCTGTCTTTTGGGGGGCGTACCTTTTGATTTGAGTCTAGAAGGAGAGTTCCCCGCTTCTGTCCTGTTGTTCAGATTGAATTTTGGTGCCCTAGGAGCATTCAGTCTATATCGGTAAGGAAGGGTCTTCCCCGGGGTCTGAACTTTTGCTGCTTGCTAAGCTGCCATCTTGACTCCGCCCCTCCCCTCTAAGAGTTGATTTCCCTGAGAGTAAGGTTTAAGTAAGAACTCTCTTCCTCTCCTTCTTATAAGAGTTTTCTTCCCCTCCCCTTCCCGTGTGAATCTTTGTGTGAGAAAGATTATTCTATTTGGTCTTTCTCTTCCCCCTATTTATACATTACATTTTCCCCACATATTAATATACATAGATTGGTATAAATATAGTCCTTATAGAAGAGAGTTTGAATAAAAGAAAAAGATAACATTTTTCTCCTTTTCCCTTTCCTTCATATTTACCTTTTCAGGTATTCCATGCTCTTTGTTTTTCGATATCGAACTTTACACAGAGCTCTGGTCTTTTCTTTGCAAAAACTTGGAAATCTTCTATTTTGTTGAATGCCCATACTTTTCCTTGGAAGTATATAGTCAGTTTTGATGGGTAGCTGATTCTTGGTTGAAGGCCCAGCTCTCTTGCCTTTCTGAAAATCATGTTCCATGCCTTATGGTCATTCAGATTAGAACTTGCAAGGTCTTGTGTGGCCCTGATTGGCATTCCTTTCTATCTAAATTGTCTTTTTCTGGCTTCTTGTAAGATTTTTTCTTTTGCTTGAAAGCTTTGGAATTTGGCAATTACATTCCTGGGAGTTGTCTTTTGGGGATTTAGTGTAGAGGGTGTTCTGTGAGCTCTTTCAGTGGCTGTATTGCCCCCTCGTTCTAGAATCTCTGGGCAATTTTCTTTGATTATCTCTTGTATTACGATGTCGAGTTTGCTGTTTATTTCTGGCTTTTCTGGTAGTCCAATTATTCTTAAATTGTCTCTTCTCCCTCTATTTTCCAAGTCTATGACCTTGTCGGTTAGATATTTTATGTTCTCTTCTAATTTCTTGGACTTTTGGCTTTGCTTTATTAATTCTTGCTCTTTTACGTTCTCGTTTTCTTCCATTTGGCTGATTCTGAGCTTTAAAGCCTGGTTTTCCTTTTCAGTTTGGTCAAACTGGTTTTGTAGATGTGTGAATTTCTTTTGCATTATTTCCCACTTTTCCTCCCAGAAGGCTTCCATCTTTTTGATCATTTCCTATTCAAATTCTTCATGGGTTTGTGGAGAATTTCCGTTTCCTTTGGAAGGTTTTGGAGCATTTGCTTGTGTTTACTCTTCTATCTCCTCTGTATTTTGTATTTTTGCTCCATAAAATGTGTCCAAAGTCACCCCCTTCTTCTTGTTTTTCTTGGAGTGTTGAGGCTTTTCTGTGCTGTTTGCCATCTCTATCTGAGTGGGGGGAAGGTCTAGCTTTTCTTATCTCTGTCTGGGGTTCAGAGGCTTTAGCCCCAGGCAAACTGTACGTTCGTGGGTGTTATTGCTCTCAGTTCCCTTCCAATGCTTCTTCATTGCCTTACTCCCACGCTCTGAACCTGGCTTTGCACTGTCCCTGAGGTATCTCAGAGCCTTTGTGGGCCAGAGAGGCTTGCATTCTGAGGGGGGAGGGGCTAAGGCTTCCTGGAGCTCCGAGGGCTCCTGATAGGATTAACTTCAGCTGGGTTGGACTGAGTGTGTCTTAAAGTAGGGACCTTCCCTGAGAGTTGGACGGAAGGATCCAGCCAGGGGGCTACAGGCTCCCCTCTGTCTCTCTCTGTTTCCCGGCTGTCTGGGTGCCCCCGTGACTGGCTCAGGTTGTTTTCAGGTTGTGGCCTTCTGAATAGCTGGCCCTGAGGGTTACTGTTGTTTTAGAAGAGCCTGCACTCTGAGGAGGGCGGGGCCGTGGCTTCCTGGAGCTCCGAGGGCTCCTGATAGGATTAACTTCCCCTGGGTTGGATTGAGTGTGTCTTAAAGCAGGGACCTTCCCTGAGACTCGGACAGAAGGTCCAGCTAGGGGGCTACAGGCTCCCCTCTGTCTCTCTTAGTTTCCCTGCTGTCTGGGTGCCCCCTCGACTGGCTCAGGTTGTTTTCAGGATGCGGCCTTCAGAATAGCCGGCCCTGGGGTTCTTTTGCTGGCTCTTAGGTTCCTGCTGCTGCCTTGGACTCAGAGCTCTGGGTTGGGGGGGGGATGGGTCCTGGGACCATCCTTCTGCCTATCCCTTAGATCCCAGTGATCTCAGGTTCTGGCTTTTGGGGGGCCGTATCTTTTGATCTAGGTCCAGGAAGAGGGTTCCCTGGATCTATCCTGTTGTTTGTTTTGAATTTCGGTGTCCTAGTAGCATACAGTTTGAGATTGGTAAGGAAGGGGTTTCCAGAGATCTGAACTTTAGCTCTCTCTAAGTCGCCATCTTGACTGGAAGTCCGCATTTTAGGTTTTTATTGGAGTAGTTGTGTGAGAGTTAGACTGCCCTATTTTCATTCAAACATTCATTTTCTTTCATACTTCTCTCTATACCTTATAAAAATATCGACAGAGGTTTAGGTAACAACATCTAGGCAAAATTGTAAAGAAAAATTCTTTGCCTTCTATACACATCTGTACTCTTCTCCTGTGCTGATTGTTATTTCATTTTTACTCTACTCAAACTTTTTAAAAAATTAGAAAAAATATATAGAAGGGGAAAAAGTATATAGGAGAAGAAGAGTATTACTACTACTACTACTACTACTACTACTACTACTACTACTACTACTACTACTACTACTACTACTACCCCTAGCCCTAACCCTAATCATAGCACTCTAAGGTGGAAAAAAACAGTTTATAAATATTATTTCATTTTATCTTCAGCACAACCTTAGAAGATAGGTTATTATTATCCCCATTTTTGATGGGGGGGAACCTGAGGCAGAAAGGTTAATTAACTTCCCTAGGCTCACATAGCTCAAGGGCCCTGAGGCTAGATTTGAATCCTGGTCTTCCTGACTCCAGTTCTAACTCTCTATCCAGTCACTTAATTATCTAGTATTTCCAAATGTCCTTTTCTTTCATATAAACTAATTCACAAAATTGCTAACTGCTTGAACAAATTACTTCTCTAAGAAATATTTGAACTTTGAAAGCTTAATAACTAAAAACAAGTGAATCTTAATAGTAGCCTTATAACCCAGGAGATATTTTCGGGTGTTAAATCTTTCTTGATTGCTATCTCTATTATCATACTGGGACTCAATCAGTACATTGGAGTTTCAAGCCCACAACCATAAAAAGTCACATCTGCAAGAGACCCTGTTGTATAATTTCAGAGAATAAAGAAACTGAGTTCTGCGGAGGTTGACTTTGACCTCTCCCAAAGAGTACACCCAAAGATCAATACTCTTACCTGGGAAAGGTGGCACTGGTCCTTGTGATAGGTTTCCCAGATGCCTTTTAGTGTTTACTATTGTCTTTTTTCCTTCCTTGTACTTAACTGTGAGAATTAGAAAGCCTGAATGTTTGTTTTTAAGGTACAGAATTAGTCTCTGACAAGAACTGGTTTGTACAGTTGCAAATGGAGTGTCTGTACACCTCCCAGGGGAGTGGTTGAGTCTGTTCATTTGGACCTTGGCACTAGAACACTGAGTAACAATATCTGTCTTAGAGACTTCCTGCTTATAGTCAGCCATTAGGTATGTGTAATACAAAGGACACTGTACAGATACTAATTGTTTTGGTGAGTTAGGGAAAGCTGAGGACTAAGTTCCTTGCTCTTAGGGCAGCTGTAATGATGGATCCAATCCAAACTAATGAGCATTTATTAAACGCCTTTTATCTACAAGGCACTAATACAAAGACAAAAACTAAACAGTTCTGCTTTCAAAGAGTTTTATATTTTCGAAGAATAATAGGTAAAAGGGCAGCTAGGTTATCATTAGATTCCAGACTTCAGTTCAAATATGACCTCAGATACTAGTTGGGTGACCCTGGGCAAATCACTTAACCCTGTTTGCCTCAGTTTCCACATCTGTAAAATGAGCTGCAGGGGGCAGCTGGGTTGCTCAGTGGATTGAGAGCCAGGCCTGGAGACAGGAGATCCTAGGTTCAAATCTGGCCTCAGACACTTCCCAGCTGTGTGACCCTGGGCAAGTCACCTCACCCCCATTGCCTACCCCTTACCACTCTTCTGCCTTGAAACCAATACACAGTATCAGTTTTCCAAGATGGAAGGTAAGATTCCAAGATGGAAGGTAAGGGTTTAAAAAATAAAATAAAATAAATAAATAAAATGAGCTGCCGAAGGAAATGGCTAACCATTCCAGGATCTTTAACAATAAAACCTCGAAAACAGATAATGAAGACTTACTGAAAATGACTAAACAACAAACAATAAAACTATATAGAAGAGAAATAATAAACAGTGTATATAGAAGTAGTAGAAATATTATGTTCATTTTGGAAACATGCTGTGATGATATCCCATTCTCTAAAATCAAATTAAATAATAAATGTCCAGAACTTTGTAAATATTAAAGCTTTATATATAAATGCAAGCTGACATTATTGTTATATTAAACTGGTGATCATAATCCCTGTATCTCCTTGTTGTTATGCTTAAGAGAAATAGTAATTAATAGAATTTTTGTTTTTAAAATGTTTTATTTATGTCTTTTTCCTTTGTATCAGTTATTTCTTATTCATTCCTGAGTCTAATATCTCAAGGAAAAAAATCTCAAGGAAAAAAATCCAGAACTATAATTAATCTAGCAAAAGCATTTTGTTTAAAGGATGGATAAAAGGAAATAAAGGTGATACTGTCTACCAAAAAATGCTCATTTTGGTCTCTGGACCTTTGTTATGCTGTCCCTACAGAATGTTCCCTTGTCCCTTTCTATATGTCCTTCAAAGTTCAATGAAAAGGCCTTAGACACTTCCTAGCTATGTGACACTGGGCAAGTCACTTGACCCCAATTGTTTGGCCTTTGCTGCTCCTTTGTCTTAAAATAAATACTAAGAAGGTAAAGGTTTTTTAGGAAAAGTTCAATAAAAAGCCCATCTATTGTATAAAGTCTTCTTTGATCTTTATACTTTGATCTCTGCTTGTCTGTGTGTTGTACTTCATGTTGTTAGTGCTACTAGTTTAACACTTATTTCACAAGTGTTTTATAAAAAAATGTTCATACTTGCAAAATGTTGAATACAGCAAAATGAAAGATTTGTAAGGCTTGACCACTGTCGTTTACTTTAGTAGGGAGTCACATTAGTGTCTGATACTTAGCTTCACTCTCAAACCCTTGTTCTGGTGTGACCTCCCCTAACAATGTCCCATAGAGGGTAGAATAACAAAGAAATGGTCAACCATTTCTTAAAATCTTGATTATAAAGCCATTGTGACTTGGCATAGTCATGGGAGTAGGAAGTGCTTATGATCACATTCCAATTCAACTTTCCAGAAACCACAAATAATTTCTTATACAAAAGAACATTATCCACATCCAGAACAGGAAAACAGAAGAAAAACATGATTGATCTCATGATTTTATGGGTATATAATTAGGTATTTTCACATTAAATAATTAATTAAATAATCGCTCTATTGCAAATATTAATAATATGGAAATAGGTTTTGAACAATGATACATTTATAATCCAGTAGAATTGCTCTTCAACTCCAGGATGGAGGAAGGAAGAGGGGTGGGAAAAATCATCAATTACATAACCATGGAAAATTATTGTAAATAAAAAAAGCAATACATATTAATCACCCCCCAAAAATAAATAAAAATACTTCACTCCACTACCCAAAGGTATATACAGAAATCATCTTTTTTTTTTTCTGAACTTGACAAACAACAAATAAAATTAGTATTTCCAAATACATTGTAGAGTGGGAGAGAATTGTACATAAATCTATTGTGTAGAACTTGCTTTATGCTTTAAGTATATAAAGATACAAGGTGTAATTTTAATAACTGACCTGCTAATCTATGATTCCTTTCAGCCTTCCTTATTTTCTCTATTTCTCTTTCTTTTTTAATTTTTGGTGGAGTGAAAGGTAGACAGTCATTTAGGGCCCTTTGGGCATAGTTCCAAATTGCCCTCCAGAATAGTTGGATCAATTCACAACTCCATCAGCAATGAATTAATGCCCCAACTTTGCCACATCCCCTTCAGCTTTCATTACTTTCCTTTGCTGTCATGTTAGCCAATCTGCTAGGTGATACCTCAGAGTTGTTTTGATTTGCATCTCTCTGATTATAAGATATTTAGAACACTTTTTCATGTGCTTATTAATAGTTTTTGTTTCTTTGACTGAAAATTGCCTATTCGTGTCCCTTGCTCATTTATCAATTGGAGAATGGCTTAATTTTTTGTACAGTTGATTTAGCTCTATAAATTTCAGTAATTAGACCTTTGTCAGAAGTTTTTGTTATGGATATTGTTTCCCAATTTGTTACTTCCTTTCTAATTTTGGTTACATTGGTTTTGTTTGTACAAAAACTTTTTTTAATTAGATGTAATCAAAATTATTGATTTTACATTTTGTGATTTTTTTCTACCTCTTGCTTCTTTTTAAACTCTTTCCTTTCCCAAAGATGTGATATCTAAACTATTTTGTGTTCACCTAACTTGCTTATAGTTTCCTTCTTTATATTCAAGTCATTCACCCATTTTGAGTTTATCTTGGTATAGGGTGGGAGATGTTGACCTAATCTAATCTCTCCCATACCATCTTCCAATTTTCCCAGCAGTTTTTATCAAATAGTGGATTTTGGTCCCCAAAGCTGGGGTCTTTGGGTTTGTCATAGACTGTCTTACTGAGGTCATTTACCCCAAGTCTATTCCACTGATCCTCCTTTCTGTCTCTTAGCCAGTACCAAGTTGTTTTGATGACCACTGCTTTATAGTATAGTTTGAAATCTGGTACTGCAAGGCCACCTTCCTTTGTATTTTTTTCATTATTTCCCTGGATATCTTTGATCCTTTATTCTTACAAATGAACTTTGTTATGGTTTTTTCTAATTCAGTGAAAAAGGTTTTTGGTAGTTCAATGGGTATGGCACTAAATAGATAGATAAATTTGGGTAGGATGTTCATTTTTATTATGTTAGCTTGTCCCACCCATGAGCAATCAATGTTTTTCCAATTGTTTAGATCTAGTTTTAATTGTGTGGAGAGTGTTTTGTAGTTGTGTTCATATGGTTCCTGTGTTTGTCTCGGCAAATAGATTCCTAAGTATTTTATATTGTCTCGGATGATTTTAAGTGGAATTTCTCTTTCTAATACTTGCTGCTGAAATGGGTTGGAGATATATAGAAATGCTGATGACTTATGGGGGTTTATTTTGTATCCTGCAACTTTGCTAAAGTTGTTGATTATTTCGAGTAACTTTTTGGTTGATTCTCTAGGATTCCTTAAGTAAACCATCATATTGTCTGCAAAGAGTGATAGCTTGGTCTCCTCATTGCCAATTTTAATACCTTCAATTTCTTTTTCTTCTCTAATTGCTACTGCTAGTGTTTCTAGCACAGTGTTAAATAATAGAGGTGATAATGGGCATCCTTGTTTTACTCCTGATCTTATTGGTAAGGCTTCTAGTTTATCCCCATTGCAGATGATGTTTGCCGATGGTTTTAGATATATACTGTTTATTATTTTTTGGAAAGGCCCTTCTATTCCTATACTTTCTAGTGTTTTCAATAGGAAAGGGTGTTGTATTTTATCAAAGGCTTTTTCTGCATCTATTGAGATAATCATGTGATTTTTGTCAGTTTGCTTGTTAATATGGTCAATTATGTGAATGGTTCCTTGCATTCCTGGTATGAATCCTACCTGATCATAGCAGATAACCCTAGTGATGACTTGCTGGAATCTTTTTGCTAGTATCCTATTTAAGATTTTTGCATCTATATTTATTCGGTAGATTGGCCTATAGTTTTAATTCTCTGTTTTTAACTTGCCTGGCTTTGGGATCAGTACCATGTTTATGTTGTAAAAAGAATTTGGTAGAACCGCTTCTTGGCTTATTCTGTCAAATAATTTGTATAATATTGGGATTAGTTGTTTTCTATGAATGTTTGATAGAATTTGTTTTTGAATCCATTTGGACCTGGGGATTTTTTCTTAGGGAATTCTTTGATGGCTTGTTCAATTTCTTTTTCTGATATGAGGTTGTTTAGGTAATTTATTTCTTCTTCATTTAGTCTAGGCAGTTTATATTTTTGTAAGTATTCATCCATATCACCTAGATTGCCATATTTGTTGCCATTTAATTGGGCATAGTAGTTTTTAATGATTGCCTTAATTTCCTCTTCATTAGAGGTGAGGTCTCCCTTTTCATCTTGGATACTGTCAACTTGGTTTTTTCTTTCCTTTTTTTCATTAGACTGACTAGTACTTTGTTTATTTTATTTGTTTTTTCCAAAGTACCAGCTTTTAATCTTATTTATTAAATCAATAATTCTTCATTTTTAGGATCTCTAATTTAGTCTTCAACTGAGGATTTTTAATTTGTTCACTTTCTAGTTTTTTAATTTGCATGCCCAGTTCATTAACCTCTGCCCTTTTTAATTTGTTTATATATGAACTCAAGGATACAAGTTTCCCCCTGAGTACTGCTTTGGCTGCATCCCATACGTTTTGAAAGGATGTCTTACCATTGTCATTTTCTTCAATGCAGTTATTGTTTCTATGATTTGTTCTTTAACTAGCCAGTTTTGGAGAATCATATAGTTTAATTTTCAATTAATTTTTGATTTATCTCTCCATGTACCCTTACTAATTAGTATTTTCAGTGCATTGTGGTCTGAGAAGTTTGCATTTATTATTTCTGCCCTTTTGCACTTGTTTGCAATGTTTTTGTGCTCTAATACATGGTCAATTTTCATGAATGTACCATGTGCTGCTGAAAAGAAGGTGTATTCTTTTTGTCCTTATTTATTTTTCTCCACATGTCTACTAACTCTAATTTTTCTAAGATTTCTTTCACTTGTCTCACCTCTTTCTTATTTATTTTTTGGTTTGATTTATCTAGTTCCGATAGAGGAAGGTTCAGATCTCCCACTAGTATAGGTTTTTTTTTTTTAATCTATTTCATCCTTGAGCTCCTCTAGTTTTTCCTTTAGAAATTTGGGTGCTATGCCATTTGGTGCATACATATTGAGTACAGATGTGTCCTTGTCTATACTGCCTTTTATCAGGATTTAATTACCTTCCCTATCTCTTTCAACTAGATTTATTTTTACTTTGGCTTTGTCAGATGTCATGATTGCTACTCCTGCCTTCCTTTTATCAGTTGATGCCCAGTAGATTTGGTTCCATCCGCTTACTATCACCCTATGAGTATCTATCTTCCTCATGTGTTTCTTGAAGACAGCATATATTAGGGTCTTGGATTCTAATTCACTCTGCTATTTGCTTGCGTTTTATGGGTGAGTTCATTCCATTCACATTCAGAGTTATGATTACTAGCTGTGTATTTCCCAGCATTTTGATTTCTACTCCTGGTCCTGCCTTTTTTTCTTTCACTGTTTCCTTCTCACCAATATTTGTTTATAATCAGTCTCCCTAGTTCCCACCCTTATTTTACTTCCCTTTCTACCCCCCTGCCTTCTTATTCCCCTCCTTATTTTCCCCTGTAGTCTTTTTTAAATTGCCCCCCCTCCCTCCCTTGTATTGGTTTCCTCCTTAGCAATTTGTTTTTTACCCTTCTACTCCCCTATAGGGCGCAAATATATTCTCTGCCCCAATGGATTGGATTGTTCTTCCCTCTTTGGATCAGTTTCAAAGCATGCAAAAGCTGAGTATTTCCTATCTCCAACCTCTTTACCCTTCCAGTGTATTGATGTTCTCCCCCCTCCCGCCATGAGCTTCTTTGTGACATATAAATTTACTCTCATTTGTTTCTTTTCCCATTTCTTTTAGTATTAACCTCTTTTTTTCTTAGCTCTGGTTGTATACACACACACACACATGTATATGTATTTATGTATGCATATATCTATATACCTATTTATGTCTTGTCCTTTCATCCTATACAGTTTGTCACTGTTCCCTCTACATGTAATTCTTCTAGCTGCCCATGTGATAGAAACAGTTTTTAAGAGTTACCAGTGACCTCTTTTTTTATAGGAATACATATCATTTTAACTTATTGAGTTTCTTTAAAGAAAATTTTTTTCTTTTTTTGTTTTGTTTTTCTTTTTTCCCTCTTTTTTAATTACCTTTTGCTGATTATCTTGAGTTCTGTACTTGGACATCAAGTTTTCTGTTCAGGTCTGGTCTTTTCTTTACAAATTCTTGGAATTCTTCTTTTTTGATGAATGACCATACTTTCCCCTGCAAGAATATAGTCAGTTTTGCTGGGTAGTTGATTCTTGGTTTTAGACCAAGTTTCCTTGCTTTCTGGAATATCATATTCCATGCCTTTCGGTCCTTCAGTGTGGATGCAGCCAGATCCTGCGTTATCCTCACTGTGGTTCCGTGGTATCTGAATGACTTCTTCTTGGCAGCTTGTAATATCTTTTCTTTGGTCTGATAGTTTTTGTATTTGGCTATAACATTCCTGGGTGTTGTCAGTTGGGGATTAAATACAGGAGGTGATCTGTGGATTCTTTCAATCTCCACTTTCCCCTCTTGTTTTAGGATATTGGGACAGTTTTCCTGAATAATTTCCTCTAGTATTATGTCCAGGCTTTTTCTTTTGTCATGGTCTTCTGGTAGACCAATGATTCTTAAATTATCTCGTCTCGAACGATTTTCTAAATCATCTGTTTTGTGAATGAGATGGTTCATATTTTCCTCAATTTTTTCATTCTTTTCATTTTGTTTTATAGTGTCCTGCTGCCTCGTGAGGTCACTTAATTCCAGTTGATGTATTCTGGTTCTTAAAAACTGGATTTTATCCCTGGCTTTTTGGTCATCCTTTTCCTTCTGGTCTGATTTTCTTTACCTCGTCTTTCATCTCCTTTGCCTCATCTTTCATCTCCTTCGCCTCATTTTCAAGCTGGATGATTTTGGCTTTCAGGACACTATTTTCTTGTTTCAGTTCAAGTTCCTCTGTTTCCAGATGACTTATCTTAATTTTTAAGTTCTTCTCCCAATTATCTTCAGCTTCTCTTAATTGTGTTTTGAGTTCTTCCACAGCCTGTATCCAATTCACTGGGATTTCTGATTTGTCGTTTGCTGATCTCTCCCCCTCTGTTCCATTTGCTGAGTAGAAGCTGTCTATTGTAGTTTCTTTCTTCTTTTTCTGTTGTTTGCTCAAATTCACCCCTTCTTTACTCTACATATTTGTATGTGCTCTTGCTCCTCTCATTTTTTTTTGGTTTTGGGGGCTTCTGTCAGTCTTCCCTCTTAGAGCTTTAACAGGAGAACTCTTGGTGTAGTTTCTGGTGGGGGGTTGTTGGAGTTTGAGCTTCTCTGTCCTCTGGAGGCTTTTGATTGGATTAAAGTCCAGCAGTTAATGAGGATGGGTGTGGAGCCTGGGGTTCCCTGAGTTCTGGAGACTTTTGATGGGATTAAGTTCAGCTTAGTTGGGCTGGGTGTGCTCTGAGTCCAAAACTTCCTGGAAGGCTGGAGCAAATATGGAGGATCTCCACAGCTCTGGCCAGGCTGCCAGGTCTATGCTCCCTCCCTAGCTTCTCCGCCATCTGTGTTGATGCTCTGAACTTGGCCAGCCCTGCTTGCAAGGTATGCCCTTCAGACCAGCACCTTTGCCTGCCAGAAGTTCCCGCTGCCGCTGGAATCTCAGCTCTCTGGGTGGGAGGGGGGGATGGATCCTGAGACCTTCCTTGTGTCTTTCCCTTAAACACGAGTGTTCTCAGATTCCGGCTTTTAGGGGGGCATACCTTTTGACTTAAGTCCAAGAGGAGGGTTCCTTGGCTCTGTCTTGTTAAGCTTGATTTTCAGTCCTCTGGGAGCATTCAGTTTGTGATTGGTTAGGAAGGGTATGCAGAGGTCTGAACTTCTGCTCCTTCTAGGCCGCCATCTTGACTCTGCCTCCTTGCTGGAGTCTTTTTGTTAGTATTCTATTAAGATTTTTTTGCATCTATGTTCATTAAGGAGATTGGTCTTTCTTTCTCTGTTTTTGATCTGCCTGGCTTTGGAATCAGTATCATATTTGTGTCATAAAAGGAATTTGGTAGAACTCCCTCTTTGCTTCTTATGTCAAATAGTTTGTATAATATTGGGATTAGTTGTTTTTTGAATGTTTGATAGAATTCACTTGTCAATCCATCAGGCCATGATTGTTTTTTCTTAGGTAGTTCTTTGATGGCTTGTTCAATTTCTTTTCTGATATGAGATTATTTAAGAATTCTATTTCTTCTGTTAATCTAGGCAATTCATCCATATCACCTAGATTGCCATATTTGTTGCCATACAATTGGGCAAAATAGTTTTTAATGATTGCCTTAATTTCCTCTACATTGGAGGTGAGGTCTTCATTTTCATGTATGATACTGTTAATTTGGTTTTCTTCTTTTTTTTTATTGGATTGACCAGTGCTTTGTCTATTTTGTTTGTTTATTCAAAATACTAGCTTCTAGTCTCATTTATTTTTTCAATAGTTCTTTCACTTTCATTTTTATTAATTTCTCCCTTAATTTTTAGGATCTCTAATTTAGTTCTCATTTGCAGAATTTTGATTTGTTCACTTTCTAGTTTTTTGATTTGCATGTCCAATTCCTAATTTGTTAATATATGAATTCAGGGATATAAAATTTCCCCTGAGTATTGCTTTGGCTGCATCCCATAAAGTTTGAAAGGATGTTTCATCATTGTAATTTTTTTTCAATGAAATTATTGTTTCTTTGATTTGTTCTCAAACCAATTTTGGAGAGTCATATTATTTAGTTTCCAATTAATTTTTGATTTGCCTCTCCATGTATCCTTACTGATTATTATTTTTATTGCATTATTATCTGGAAACGGTTGCATTTATTATTTCTGCTTTTCTGTATTTGTTTGACATGTTTTTATGCCCTAGGACATGGTCAGTCTTTGTGAATGTACTATGTGTTGCTGAAAAGGTGTATTCCTTTTTGTCCCTATTTATTTTTTCTCCATATATCTATTTACTCTAATTTTTCTAAAATGTCATTCACATCCCTTACCTCTTTCTTATTTTTTTTTATTTGATTCATCTCAATTTGATAGTGCTAATTTCTGGTCTCCCACTAGTTTTACTATCTATTTCCTCCTTCAACTCCACTAGTTTCTCCTTTAGAAATTTGGATGCTATACCATTTGGTGCATACATGTTGATTATTGATATTTCCTCATTGTCTATACTGCCTTTTATCAGGATGTAGTTACCTTTCCTATTCCTTTTAATGAGATGTATTTTTACTTTGGCTTTGTCAGATATCATTATTAAAACTCCTGCCTTTTTTCTATCAGTTGAGGCCCAAAAAGTTTTGCTCTAACCTTTAATTCTAACCTTGTGAGAGTCTACTCACCTCAAGTGTGTTTCTTGTAAACAACTTATTGCAGCATTTTGGATTCTAATCCATTCTCCTATTTGTTTTCGTTTTATGGGTGAGTTCATCCCATTCATATTCAAAGTTATGATTGCCACTTGTGTATTCCTCAGCATTTTAATATCCTCTCCTAGTTGTGTTCTTTCTTCTTTTGCTATATCCTTTTAAACCAGTGGTTTGATTTTAATCAGTTCCCCCTAATATGCCTGCTCTTAATATGCTTCCCTTTCTGTCCCTTTTTGTTCCCTTCTTATTTTTTTTAGTGCCTGTTAAGTTCCCTCCCCCCTCTCTTTCCCTTCCTTTTTGTACTCCCTCCCTCCTATCCCCCCTTAGTTTTCCCTTCTTACTTTCCCTATAGGGTAAGACAGAATTCAATACCCCAGTGGATCTAGATGCTCTTCCCTCTCAGAACTGATTTCACTGAGAGTAAGGTTTAAGTATTACTTATTTTCGCACTCTCTTCCTCTCCTTCTTATGAATATTCTTCCCCTCCCCTTCCCATGTGTATCTTTGTGTGATAAAGATTATCCTATTTATTTTATTTCTTCATTTATCTCTTGATGCCATCTTTGATTACCCCCTCCCTTTTTCTTTTTTTGAATACCATCTTATAACACTTATTACCCCAATCTCTTCCTGTGAATAATTCCTCTAATTACTATAATAGTGAATATAACTTTTGAGAGTTACATATAACATTTTCCCCATATACTAATATAAATAATTTGATCTTATTGAAGCCCTTAAAGAAAAAAGTTTGAATAAAAAATCAATTTTTCCCCTTTTCTTCTCTTTCTCATTTACCTTTTCATGTTTCTCTTGATCTTTGTTTTTGGATATCAAACTTTCCACTTAGTTCTGGTCTTTTCTTTGCAAATACTTGGAAATATTCTATTTTGTTGAATGCCCATACTTTCCCCAGGAAGTATATACTCAATTTTGATGGATAGGTGAACCTTGGTTGAAGACCCAATTCTCTTGCCTTTCTGAATATCATATTCCAAGTCTTGTGGTCCTTTAGTGTGTAAGCTGCCAGATCTTGTATAATCTTGATTGGTGCTCCGTGATATCCGAATTGTCTCTTTTTTACTTCTTGTAAAATTTTCTTCATAGCTTGGAAGTTACTGAATTTGGGAATTACATTCCTGGGAGTTGTCTTTTGAGGATTTAGTGTAGAGGGTGTTCTATGAACTTTTTCCAGTGTGTATTTTGCCCCCTTGTTCAAGAACATCAGGGCAGTTTTCTTGGATAATTTCTTGTAGTATGATATCAAGATTTCTGTTTATTTCTGGGTTTTCAGGTAGACCAAGGATTCTCAAATTGTCTCTTCATGCTCTCTTTTCCTGATCCATCATCTTTTTAGTGAGATTTTTTTGTTTTCTTCTATTTTGTCAGTTTTTTTACTTTGCTTTATTAATTCTTGCTGTTTCGCCAAATCATTGGCTTCCAATCGTCTAATTCTGTTCTTTATGGACTGGTTTTCCTTTTTGTTTTGGTCTATCCTGATTGTCGTAGCTTCCAGCTGTTTCTCCAATTGGGAGTTGTTGTCATTTAAAGTGTTATTTTCTTTTTGAACTATTTCCCACTTTTCTTGCCAGAAGGCTTCCATCTTTTTGATAAGCTGCAATTTAAATTCTTCAATAGCTTGTGGACAATTTCCATTTTTTTGGAAGGTATTGGCGCATTTATTTGTATTTCCTCTTCTATTTCCTTTGTAGCATGGGTTTCCCCCCATTATAATTTATCCAGGGTCAACCCCTTTTTCTTGTTTTTCTTAGTGTTGGGAAGTTGTTGTTTTTGGGCACTGTTTGCCATCACTGTGGTGGTTTTTCCTTTCCTCTCCAGTTAGAAATCTGAGTGAGATGGGCAGGCTCTCTGTGTATGGAGAAGGATCATGGATTTTGGCTGACACCAGCTCTCGAGTCTCTGTAGCTTCCGCTGTTTGCTGCCCCTCTCTGTGCTATCTCCCTGTTGGAGCCCAAGGTCTGAGCTCCTTAGCCTCCTGGGGCCTCAGGTCTAGCTGCTCTCAGGGGTAGGGTCCTTAGTGTTCTCAGTCAGCTGCCAAGGACCCAGAGGTGCCCCTCACTCACTCACTGATTTTAGCAAGTCCTGACTCTGTCTCTGGCTCTGTAGGTGGGGTGGGGGAGGGTGGAGCAGCTCACCTTTTGGTGGAAGATTTTTAAGCCCCTTATGGTGTGGAAATACCCAAATCCCATGTACCTTCAATGCTGTGCCTTAGTCCCATTGTTCATATGAATTTGGGTTTTTTTTTGGCTTTTTGAGGTAGTCTGTATCAGTATGTAGTGAGGAGAGAAAGAGTCCTGTGTCTAGACTGCAGCCATGTTTACCCAGAAATCCAGGTATGCATTCTTTTAAACCTCTTTGGGCATTGTTCCAAATTGCCTTACAGAATGGTTGAATCAATTTACAATTCCAGCAACAATGCATTAGTGTTACAATTTTGCCACAATCCCTCCAACATTTTATTTTTTCTTTTATCGTCAATTTGCTAGATTTGCATTTTTTAATTATGAGAGACTTAGAACACTCTTTCATGTGTTTATTAATAGTTTTGATTTCCTTAAAAGAGCTAAAATGTTTTATGGAATTACCAACTTTTTGAAAGAAAGATATGTTAGATCTGGAAAAGTGTTAGAGGCTATCTAGTCCACATCCCTTCTTTTACAAATAATCAAACTGAAGTTCAAATCACTAGCCCAAGGTCACACAAGTAATAAATAGTAGTATTACTGGAAATTGAAACAGATTGTCTAATTGCATACCCAATGCTCTTTTCAGGATTAATTAAATTAACTATTAAAGTGATTACCAGATTTAAGTCCTGGCTTATTTGTAAGTCTTTTCTTGTTAGTTGCTATTGCACTAAGAATCATTTTAGGGATTCCACTGGATTCTGAGGCTTATTTTTTTCTCTGTTGTAGTATTTTTAAAAAGTCCTCAGAAATGGATGAAAGGACAGTATAAATTCTTTAGTTGGAAGCATTGCTACTTTCAATATTGCCCAAAGGACTATAAAACCCTACATACCCTTTGACCCAGCCATACCACTACTAACTGTGTATCTCAGAGGGATTTTTAAAAAAAGGAAAAGGATCTAAGTGTGCAAAAATATTTACAGCAGGTCTTTGTGGTGGCAAAAAGTATAAATTGAGGAGACGCCCTCAATTGGGTAATGTCAGAATGAGTTGTGGTATGTGATCATGAAGGAGTACTATAAGATAAGATACTATGCTATAAGAAACGACGAGCAGGATACTTTCTGAAATACCTGGAAAGATATGAACAAATCAAATACAAAGTGAAGTGAGCAGAATCAGGAGAACAGTGTAAAAAATAACTAGTAAAATTGTACAGTGATCATCTGTGAATGATTTTGCTATTCTCAGCAATACAGTGATCCAAGACAGTTTCAAAGAACTTGTGATGAAAAATACTCTCCACCTTCAGAGATAGAATTGAGGGAGTTTGAATGCATGTTAAAGCATAGTTTTTTTTTCTTTTTCTTCTTTCTATTGTCTGTTTTTCTTTCACAACAAAAATAATGTGGAAATCTGTTTTACTTGACTATACATATATATCCCATGTAAAATCACTTGTCTTTTCAATGAATGGGGAAGAGAAGGAAGGAAGAATAGAATTTTGAACTTAAATTAAAAAAAAAATGAATGTTAAAGGGGACAGCTGGGTGGCTTAGTGGATTGAGAGCCAGGCCTAGAGGTTGGAGGTCCTAGGTTCAAATCTGGCTTCAGATATTTCCTAGCTGTGTGACCCTGGGCAAGTCACTTAACCCCCATGGTGGAGCCCTTACTGCTCTTCTGCCTTGATTCTAAGAAAGGTGGTAAAGGTTTTTTAAAAAACAAATGTTAAAAGTTATTTTTATGTGTAATTGCAAAAAAAAAAAATCAATTAAACAGAAGGAAGGAAGGAATTGGCATAAATATAGAAAAAAACACCAAAGAGTAAAAATAAGTTCTGTAGGAAATAAAGACAAGCTGGGCAATTTGGGAACTACTTTGTTAACTTTAATATGTAACTAAAAACTATTTAATATTAGTTCACATTTTCATTGCCTTCTTTTTCTTATATTTAGTAGTGTTCGTGTCGATTTTAAGTTCCTAATTTAAAGAATTTTTGGATTTCCAGTGGTTATTGCATCTCTCTCTCTCTCTCTCTCTCTCTCTCTCTCTCTCTCTCTCTCTCTCTCTCTCTCTCTCTCCCCCTCCCTCCCTCCCCCTCCCCCTCTCTCTCTCCCTCCCTCCCTCTCTCCTTCCCTCCCTCCCTCCCTCCATTGTGGCCTTTAGCTGGATAAAAGCCCCAATGGTATATTGGGTTATTGGCTCAGCTTAGACACTGGGAAAAAAAATGTTTCCTTCTTTCACTTAATCCTTGTTCCCTTCCCAAACACTATGGTGTTTTTGGTTTGTTTTTGTTCTTTTAAGTTAAAAGATAAGGAGAGCCTCTTCATTGTTCTTGTTCAGTTGTTTCAGTCATGTCTAATGCTTCATGACCCCATTTAGCAAAGATACTGGAGTGCTTTACCATTTTCTTCTCCAGCTCATTTTATAGATGAGGAAACTGAGTCAACAAGGTTAAATTACTTGCCCAGGGCCACATAGTTAGTGTCTGAGAAGACATTTAGAAAAATGAGTCTTTCTGACTTTAGGACTGGTTCTACCCACTGCACCACCCAACTACCCATCTTGGCTACACTCATCTCTTTACGTACTGCATGAACTAAAGGATGGCTTTGGTTCTCTGTTTTCTTTAGAACACGGTTTCTAAGTATGGCTCTCAGTTCCAAGGTAATTCACAGCATGATGCCTTGGAATTTCTCCTCTGGCTTTTGGATCGTGTACATGAAGATTTGGACAGTTCATCTTCTGGGCAGACATCTGAAAAGGTGAGCCACAGTAATTAAGTCAGACTTGTGTATTAAGGGATTTTTAAAAGGTCCTTTTGGGCATTAATAACACAGAGAACATGTGTCAACAATGTGTTAGCAGCTTTTTATTAGACATATTAATAGAGCAGAGTGATGACTTGTATTAACCAAAATATCGAATATTCTAAAATTTATTTTTTACTTTGGCAGATCTTTTCATTATTGCAGTTGACAAAGTTTGAACTGGGAATTTGTAACTTCCATAATAGTAATCCAAATAACATTGCAAAGATTAAACTCTGAAGAAGCTGTTCAACATTATTTATATATTGAGTTTGGGCAAAGTTTGAACAAGGAACTTGTAATTCTTCCAAAACAGTAAGGCAAATAAATTATATTGTGAAGATTTAACTCTGAAGAAATTGCTCAGCCTTATTCATGTATTGAGTTTTGGAGCATCATGAACTAGAATTCATAGAATTTTTTGTAGGCTATAGTAAAATATGGGCAAGAGGCTATCCCTTCCTCCTTAAATTTTCTGCCTCTGTTCTTTAACCTCTCCTATCTACTTAACTCAGTCTACTTCATATTATAAATAGTTGGATGATAGATGGAGGATTTGGAACTATGTTAAGTGTAGGGATACAAATACAAGCAAAAAAAAAAAGACAATGCCTCAAGTAGTTTAAATTCTAAAGGGGAAAGATAGTACTTTAAGGAGAGTAGAAAGGAGAGAGGAAATGGGGGGGGGGTACCTGCATAGGTGTAGGAGGCTAGTTAAGATGTTCTAAGAGCCAAGAGTTGAGCCTGGAGAGAAGTGGACACTGATGATACTGTGATCTTACAGTTAAAGGAAGATTCCAAGAAAGGAGGCATTTTCAAGAGTGAGAAGTCTATTCAATGTGGAGGCAGGAAATTTCTACCGTATATAAGGTACTGTGATAGTGTAGGTTCATAAAGATAAAAATTAAATGCATTTTTTTGCCCTTGATGAGCTTGTGGTTTGCTGGAAAGATACAACACAGTTACAGAGAAGCAAGTACAACATGATTTCAAGAAAGGAGAGTACACTAATTACTAGGGGTATCAGAAAAAATTTTATATATGAAGTATCCTGACCTTAGCCTGTTATTGTTCAGTTGTTTGACTAGTATCCAGCTCTTGTTTTGCCCTTCTTTCATGGAGTTGTTACTAAGACAGAAAGATTAAAAAATAATTGCCTTTTCTAATCCTCTTTCATTTGAGAACCTTCTCTTTTAGTTTATAATAGCTTCAATTTATCTTGCTTGTATCTTGTTTGTACAAAGTTGTTTGCATGTGTACTCTGCATTAAATTTGAGCTCCTTAGTGATCTGGGGCTTCCTTTGTAATGCTAGTGTTTAACATAGTACCTGACATATAGTAAGCATGTAGAAGCACTGAAAAAAAAACATGTAGGTTAGGCAAATGAGGTTAAGTGATTTGCTTGGGGTCACACAGCTAGACAATGTTTGTGGTCAGATTTGAACCTTAGTCTTTCCAACTCCAAGCCTGGTGTTCTATCTACTGAGCCTCCTAAACTGCCCATAGAAAAGACTTCTTAAATAAGGTGCAATTTTACCTGGGGCTTGAAGGAAACCAGGAAATCCAGGAGGTGGTGATGAGGAGAGAGAGCATTCCATACATGGAAAAGACCCAAGGAAAATGCTTGGAATTGGGAAATGGACTTCAAAATCTTTCTGGTATCGGAAACCATGGACAGCTGGTTGGCATAGTAGCTAAAGTAAAGCCTGGAGTCAGGAAAACTCACCATTGTGAGTTCAAATCTGGCCTTAGAAACTGTGATATGGAAATCACTTTAAAAGACTGATATATATTAATTTAAGGTCGCCAAGGAATTCAGCTATGTAATTCCTAAATGAAAACTCAAGTCAGCAGTCAACCTTTAATGGAGTTTTTAATTACAAACAGGAGGAAGAAAGGTATTAAAGAGAGAGAGAGAGAGAGAGAGAGAGAGAGAAAGGGGAGAGAAGGGAATAGGGCTTAAATACCCACTCTGCTTAGGCTGGGCCAAAGGCCCAAGGCCTTGGATAGCCGAGGCAAAGAAAAGAGATCACTCACGTGACCAAAATGGAGAAACAGTCTCAGGGACTCCACTCCAAGCACCAGGCTCCAACCACCACACTCTCCTCCACCCAGGAAGTTCCAGCACTCCTGAGCTCTCCTCTCCCTCACTTCCTGTGTCTCCCCTGTGCCAATGGTGGCTCTAGATTAACCCAGGACTGCCCAGAGCTCTGTCCCCTTTGCACATGTCTGTTGAAGGCCATATTCTCAAATAATTAAATCTTGAGCTTTGCTGCAGCCCTTTCTAAATCCTGTTACCTTGAGTAGGGTGGAGATTGTAGTTTCCAAGACCTGATTCGGTCATTCCAAGTATCTCTATTGTTATTGATCAGGATCAGGAAATAGCCAAATCCCATCCTCTAAAGAATGGTTTGAACAGGGTTGAGTAGTTTTGAAATTCACAAAACTTAATTAGCTCTCTGACCCTGGGCAAGTCACAACTCTATTTGCATCCTTTATTCATCTTTTTTTTTTAGTGTATTTTTTTTTTTAATTTTAATATTATTTTATTTGGTCGTTTTCATACATTATTCACTGGAAACAAAGATCGTTTTCTTTTCCTCCCCCCCCCCCCCCCCCCCCCGCCTTTCCCTCTCCCATAGCCGACGCATGATTCCACTGGTTATCACATGTGTTCTTGGCTCGAACCCATTTCCCTGTTGTTGGAGTTTGCATTATAGTGTTCATTTAGAGTCTCTCCTCAGTCTTATCTCCTCCAACCCTGTGGTCGAGCAGTTGCTTTTCATCGGTGTTTTTACTCCCACAGTTTATCCTCTGCTTGTGGGTAGTATTTTTTTTTAGATCCCTGCAGATTGTTCAGGGAAATTGCATTGATACTTATGGAGAAGTCCATCACCTTCGATTGTACCACAATGTATCAGTCTCTGTGTATAATGTTTTCCTGGTTCTGCTCCTTTCGCTCTGCATCACTTCCTGGAGGTTGTTCCAGTTCACATGGAATTCCTCCACTTTATTATTCCTTTTAGCACAATAATATTCCATCACCAACATATACCACAATTTGTTTAGCCATTCCCCAATTGAGGGGCATCCCCTCATTTTCCAATTTTTGGCCACCACAAAGAGCGCAGCTATGAATATTTTTGTACAAGTCTTTTTGTCCATTATCTCTTTGGGGTACAAGCCCAGCAGTGCTATGGCTGGATCAAAGGGCAGACAGTCTTTTATCGCCCTTTGGGCATAGTTCCAAATTGCCCTCCAGAATGGTTGGATCAATTCACAACTCCACCAGCAATGAATTAATGTCCCCACTTTGCCACATCCCCTCCAGCATTCATTACTTTGCATAGCTGTCATGTTAGCCAATCTGCTAGGTGTGAGATGATACCTGAGAGTTGTTTTGATTTGCATCTCTCTGATTATAAGAGATGTAGAGCACTTTTTCATGTGCTTATTAATAGTTTTGATTTCTTTGGCTGAGAATTGCCTGTTCATGTCCCTTGCCCATTTGTCAATTGGAGAATGGCTTGATTTTTTGTACAATTGATTTAGTTCTTTATAAATTTTAGTAATTAAACCCTTGTCAGAGGTTTTTATGAAGATTGTTTCCCAATTTGTTGCTACCCTTCTGATTTTGGTTACATTGGTTTTGTTTGTACAAAAACTTTTTAATTTGATGTAATCCAGATTATTTATTTTGCATTTTGTAATTCTTTCTAATTCTTGCTTGGTTTTGAAGTATTTCCCTTCCCAAAGGTCTGACATGTATACTATTCTGTGTTCGCCTAATTTTCTTATAGTTTCCTTCTTTATGTTCAAGTCATTCATCCATTTTGAATTTATCTTGGTGTAGGGTGTGAGGTGTTGATCTAAGCCTAATCTTTCCCACACTGTCCTCCAATTTTCCCAACAGTTTTTATGAAATAGTGGATTTTTGTCCCAAAAGCTGGGATCTTTGGGTTTGTCATATACTGTCTTGCTGAGGTTGCTTGCCCCCAGTCTATTCCACTGATCCTCCTTTCTGTCTCTTAGCCAGTACCAAATTGTTTTGATGACCGCTGCTTTATAATATAGTCTGAGATCTGGGACTGCAAGACCCCCTTCCTTTGTATTTTTTTTCATTAATTCCCTGGGTATCCTTGATCTTTTGTTTTTCCAAATGAACTTTGTTATGTTTTTTTCTAAATCAGTAAAAAAAATTTTTGGGAGTTCCATGGGTATGGCACTAAATAGATAGATGAGTTTGGGTAGGATGGTCATTTTTATTATATTGGCTCGTCCTACCCATGAGCAGTTAATGTTCTTCCAATTGTTCAAGTCTAGTTTTAGTTGTGTGGAAAGTGTTTTGTAGTTGTGTTCATATAGATCCTGTGTTTGTCTCGGGAGATAGATTCCTAAGTATTTTATTTTGTCTTGGGTAATTTTGAATGGGATTTCTCTTTCTAGTTCTTGCTGCTGAGCTGTGTTGGAATTATATAGAAATGCTGATGACTTATGTGGGTTTATTTTGTATCCTGCAACTTTGCTAAAGTTGTTGATTATTTCAATTAGCTTTTTGGTTGAATCTCTAGGATTCTTTAAGTAGACCATCATGTCATCTGCAAAGAGTGATAATTTGGTCTCCTCCTTGCCTATTTTGATGCCTTCAATTTCTTTTTCTTCTCTAATTGCTACTGCTAGTGTTTCTAATACAATGTCAAATAATAGAGGTGATAATGGGCATCCTTGTTTCACTCCTGATCTTAATGGGAATGGATTTAGTTTATCCCCATTGCAGATGATATTAGCTGATGGTTTTAGATATATACTGTTTATTATTTTTAGGAATGACCCTTCTATTCCTATGCTTTCTAGTGTTTTTAGTAGGAATGGGTGTTGTATTTTATCAAAGGCTTTTTCTGCATCTATTGAGATAATCATGTGATTCTTGTTGGTTTGCTTGTTGATGTGGTCAATTATGTGGATAGTTTTCCTAATGTTGAACCAGCCCTGCATCCCTGGTATGAATCCTACTTGATCATGGTGGATGACCCTTCTAATCACTTGCTGGAGTCTTTTTGCTAGTATCCTATTTAAGATTTTTGCATCTATATTCATTAGGGAGATTGGCCTATAGTTTTCTTTCTCTGTTTTTGGCCTGCCTGGCTTTGGAATTAGTACCATGCTTGTGTCATAAAAGGAGTTTGGTAGGACTCCCTCTTTGCTTATTATGTCGAATAGTTTGTATAATATTGGGGTTAACTGTTCTCTAAATGTTTGATAGAATTCACTGGTGAATCCATCAGGCCCTGGGGATTTTTTCTTAGGCAGTTCTTTGATGGCTTGATGGATTTCAATTTCTGATATGGGATTATTTAAGAAAACTATTTCTTCTTCTGTTAGTCTAGGCAATTTATATTTTTGTAAATATTCATCCATATCACCTAGATTGGTAAATTTATTGCCATATAGTTGGGCAAAGTAGTTTTTAATGATTGCCTTAATTTCCTCTTCATTTGAGGTGAGATCCCCCTTTTCATCCTTGATGCTATTAATTTGCCTTTCTTCTTTCCTTTTTTTAATTAAATTAACCAGTACTTTGTCTATTTTGTCTGTTTTTTCAAAGTACCAGCTTCTAGTCTTGTTTATTAGCTCAATAGTTCTGTCACTTTCTATTTTATTAATTTCTCCCTTAATTTTTAGGATCTCTAGTATGGTTTTCTTCTGGGGGTTTTTAATTTGTTCATTCTCAAGTTTTTTGATTTGCATTTCCAATTCCTTGGTCTCTGTCCTCCCTAATTTGTTAATATATGCACTCAGGGATATGAATTTTCCTCTAAGTACTGCCTTGGCTGCATCCCATAAGGTTTGAAAGGATGTTTCGCCGTTGTCATTTTCTTCAACGAAATTGTTAATTGTTTCTATGATTTCTTCTCTAACTATCCGATTTTGGAGTATCATGTTATTTAATTTCCAATTAATTTTTGATTTGGGTCTCCATGTACCCTTGCCGATCAATATTTTAATTGCCTTGTGATCTGAAAAGGCTGCAGTTAATATTTCTGCTTTTCTGCATTTAAGTGCCATGTTTCTATGACCTAGTGTATGATCTATTTTTGTGAATGTGCCATGTGGTGCTGAAAAGAAGGTGTATTCTTTTTTGTCCCTATTTATTTTTCTCCATATGTCTATTAATTCTAATTTTTCTAAGATTTCATTCACCTCTTTTACCTCTTTCTTATTTATTTTTTGATTTGATTTATCTAAATTTGATAGTGGTTGGTTCAAGTCTCCCACTAATATGGTTTTACTGTCTAATTCCTCCTTCAATTCTCCTAGTTTCTCTATTAAAAATTTGGATGCTATACCATTTGGTGCATACATGTTGATTAGTGATATTTCCTCATTGTCTATACTTCCTTTTAGCAGAATATATTTACCTTCCCTGTCCCTTTTGATCAGGTCTATTTGTACTTTGGCTTTGTCAGATATCATGATTGCAACTCCTGCCTTCTTTCTATCGGTTGAGGCCCAAAAGGTCTTACTCCAACCTTTAATTCTAACCTTGTGAGTGTCAACCCGTCTCATATGTGTTTCTTGAAGACAACATATGGTAGGGTTTTGTGTTCTAATCCAATCTGCTATTTGTCTGCGTTTTATGGGTGAGTTCATCCCATTCACGTTCAAAGTTATGATTGTTATTTGTGGATTCGCTGGCATTTTGATGTCTTCCCCTAGTTCTGACCTTTCTTCTTTAGCTTTCTCCTTTTGAACCAGTGATTTACTTTAGGTCAGTCCCCCTAGTCCCCTCCCTTGAGATGCTTCCCTTTCTAGCCCCTCCCTTTTTATGCTCCCTTCCCCTCCCCCCTCTCCTTCCCTCCCTTTTTGTGCTCCCTCCCCCCTCCCCCTCCTTAATTTTCCTTTCTTTCTTGCCCTAATGGATAAGATAGAATTCAGGATCCCACTGGATCTAGATGTTCTTCCCTCTCAGATTTGATTTCACTGAGAGTAAGGTTTAAGTACTTCCACTTCACGCTCTCTTCCTCTCCTTCTCATATGAGAGTTCTTCCCCTCCCCTTCCCATGTGTATCTTTATATGGGAAAGTTTATTCTATTGATTCCCCCCCTATTTCTTGAAGTTAATCTTAGTATTATCACGGTTCCCCCCTCCCTTTTCCTTTTTTTGCCCCAACTTTCCCCAAATCTTCTTGATTCCTCAATCTTTCCCTATGCATGTTTCTTCTAACTACTCTTATGATGATACAATTTATGAGAGTTACACAAAACATTTTCCCCACATATTAATATATATAATTAGATGTAAATGTAGTCCTTATAGAAGAGAGTTTGACTTAAAGAGAAAGATAAGATTTATCTCCTTTTCCCTTTCTTTCATATTTACCTTTTCATGTTTCTCTTGCTTTCTGTGCTTGGATATCGAACTTTCCACAGAGCTCTGGTCTTTTCTTAGCAAATGCTTGGAAATCTTCTATTTTGTTGAATGCCCATACTTTCCCCTGGAAGTATATAGTCAGTTTTGCTGGGTAGTTGATTCTTGGTTGGAGACCCAGCTCTCTTGCCTTTCTAAATATCGTGTTCCATGCTTTGCGGTCTCTTAGTGTGTTAGCCGCTAAGTCATGTGTGATCCTTATGGGAGCCCCCTTATATCTGAAGCTCTTCTTCTTGGCTTCTTGTAGGATTTTCTCCTTTACTTGGAAGCTCTTGAATTTGGCAATTACATTCCTAGGGGTTGTCTTTTGGGGATTTAGTATAGAAGGTGTTCTATGAATCCTTTCTATTTCTATTTTGCCCCCTTGCTCCAGAACGTGGGGGCAATTTTCTTTTATAATCTCCTCTAGAATAAAATCCAATTTGTTGTTTACCTCTGGTTTTTCTGGGAGACCGATGATACGGAGATTTTCTCGTCTTCCTCTGTTCTCCAGGTCCGTGACCTTCTCAGTGAGATATTTTATGTTTTCTTCCAATTCATTAATTGTTTGGGTTTGCTTTATTGATTCTTGCTGTTTTATCATCTCACTTTCTTCTAGGTGCTTGATTCTGGTCATTAGGGACTGGATTTGCTTTTCAGCCTTGTCTGCCCTTGTATTGGATGCTTCGAGTTCTTTTTCCAATTGAGCAGTCTTATCTGTCAGACAGCTGATCTCTTTCTCCCATTTTTCTTTCCAGAAGGTTTCCATCTTTTGGATAAGTTCCAGTTTGAGATCTTCCAGAGCTTGTTGATAGTTTCCATTTTGGGAGGCGTGTTCTGAATTTTTTTGGATTTCCTCTTCATTCTCCTCTTTCCCTTGGGTACTTCCACCGTAAAAGTTTTCAATAGTCACTTTTTTCCCTTTCTTCCTGGAGGCTTGATTTTGGGCCATGTGAGCCATCCCTTTGGTGATTTTATTTCCCTTTCCTTTTTGGTCTGGGGTCTGGGTTATAAGAGCGGTTTTTCTGTGAATTTAGGTTGCTTCAGACTAGTTCTTCCCAGCCTGGAGCCCAGGTATTCAGCTCCGCCCAGATAATCAGCACGCGTTGTTCAGCGCAGCCCGCCCGAAGTCCGCTGGCTTCTCCAGTGAAAGCGCCCTGAGACGTTTTTTCCTGGCAGTCCCCAGATCCCAAGGACCCTGGAGTGCCCCCCCAGACAGAGACGCTCCCCACTCACTCGCTGTCCCGGTGAGCGCTCAGGTAGCTCACTCTGGTTTAGTGGGGGAGGTGGGGTGGGGGAAGGGCGGCTCAGTTCACTTTTCTGTGCAAGCTTTTCCTTCTTATTTTAGTGTGGAAATGTTCAAGCCCCACGTACCTTTGCCTCTGTGGGGTACTGGGGAGTCCTTCTGTTCCTCCAAAGGTGATTTTATGCTCCTTTGATGTAGTCTATTTCGTTCGGTGCTGGGGAGAGGAAATGTTCCGCGTCTAGATTGCAGCCATGATTACCCGGAAGTCCTTTATTCATCTTTTAAAAATGAGCTGGAAAAGGAAATGACAAGCCACATCAGTATCAAGAAAACACTACAAAAAGTTGGATACAACTGAAACAATTTGAGGATGACAACAATAAAAGCATAATCTCTAAAGAATCAAAATTATGTATGATCCATACAACAGTAGAGATATGTATAAAGTCTGTAGCTTGTTTCTGGTAATACAGATAAGACATAGGATAGGGGTGAGGAGTTAGGATGGAGAGATCAAACCTGTGATTTAATTTGTTCAGGGAATTCTAGTTTTAGGAGAGTTGTCTGGGAGGCACCAAGAAATTAAGTGATCTTTGACCCAAGGCTTTACAATTCTCAGTACAGTTCTCTATGATAAGGGAGTTGAAATAAAAGACTGATTTATTTTCATGGTCACATATCTAGTATGTTCTCTTAGTTGCCAAATCCAATGACTTTTTCTCAATACTTATCCTCCTTGACCTCTCTGCAGCCATAACATAGCTATTGATCACTCTTTCCTCCTTGATATTCTTTTCTCTTGGTTTTTGGGTACTCTTCCCTTCTGGTTCTTCTCTTACTTACGTGACCACATCTTGGAAACCTTTACTTAAATACTCATCCAGATTATTCCCTCCAACCACATTTGTGCCTTAGAGTTCTTTCCTGGGTCCTCTTTTCTTATCTCTCTAGATTACTTCACTTGATGATCTTATCAGCTTCTATGGATTTAAGTACTATCTCTATGCTGATGATTCTCAAATCTTTTCCTATGCCAGTCTCTGCACACTTCCAATCTTGTCTCTTTAACTGTCTTTTAGGCATCTCAAACTGCATGCCAATTAGACATCTTAAACTAACCATGTCCAAAATGGAACTCATTATCTTTCCTCCAGACATACCTCTATCAGTCATAAAAAACATTATCCTACCAGTCCCATAGTTTTCCAACATATGTATCAACCTGCATTCTCCACATTGTCACCCCACCATATCCAAGGTGTTGCCAAGGTGTGTTTCAACTTTATAACATCCCTCAATATGCCCCCTTCTGTCCTCTAACACTGCCATCATTCTAGTACAGGTCCCTGTCACCTCACATATGACCTGCTGGCAAGTCCTCCTGCCTCAAGTCTCTTCCCACTGTAATCCACCCTTCCTTCAGCTATTAAAGTGATTTTTCTAAAGTTCAGGTTTGATCATGTTTCTTTTACTAAAACTTCAGTCTCCATAATCCCTATTGTCCCTTCAATATCCCTTCAATCTCCATAATCCCTATTGTCTTCATAATCAAATCAAATGCTTTGTTGGGCATTCAAATCCCTTCATATCCTAGCCTCCTCCTATTTTTCCAATATTCTTACCCCTTCCTCTCTGCCAAATACTATTTGATCCACTTGCCTCTTTACTGTTCCTCCAACAAGATACTCCATCTCTCAGTCCTGGGCTTTTCCTCTGACTTTCCCCCATGCTTGGAATATTCTCCCTCATGATCTCTGGCTACTAACCTCCTTGGCTTTTTTTTCTTGGCTTCTTTTAGGTACCAATTAAAATGCCACTTTTTACTGGAAACCTTCCCCAATGCCTCTTAATTCTGGTGTCTTCCCTCTGATAACTATTTCCTATTTATCCTACATATGGCTTGCTTTGTATATCTTTGTTTGCATCTTGTCTTTCCCATTAGATTGCAAGCTCCTTAAAAGTAAGAATTGTGTTTTGCCTGCTTTTGTGTCCCCAGAGTTGTTAGATTTAAATTAGTTTTGAGCGTTAAATAGTTGTAGATAAGAGAGTGGGAGTCATAAACTGTGATAATTAAAATGTTTGGGAGCAAGGGAAATATATATATCAATTATGAACGCTGAAATATGTTTTCTACTGTGTCTTGGTTTTATATAAATATAAGATGGTCGCCAGGGAATATATTCCCAATTTATGAATATGCCCAAGCCAACTGGGTTTTATAGAGAAATTTAATTTATAATACACTGATTAATCAATAGAAAAAGAGAGAAAGTAAGAAAGGAATAAGAATGAAGGGCTTCAAGCCCAAGGCCTAGACCTCAGTCCTAAGAGATAAATCAGTCAGTTGGTTTTATCACTCACCCAAGATCTCTCTAGGTAAGGCTTCTCATGCCAACCTCAGGCTCCACCTTCAAGAGAGCCTCCTTTCAAGAAATGTTTCCAGAGAATCCTCCTCCTGAGTTCTCCTTCTACAGCCTCCTTCAAGACCTCTCCAGGAGCTCTCCCTCCAGGACCTCTCTCTCAGACCTCCTTCAGAGCATCCACCTCTTCAGAGCATCCACTCCACTCCCTCTCAGTCCTCAGCTCCCGCTATCTTTAAGCCCACAATCTAAGTTCCCTCCCCTCAGTTCTCACATCTACTGTTGATGTCTCCCCTGTGCCAATGGTGGCTCTAGCTTAACCCAGGACTGCCCAGAGGTCAGCCCCCTTTGCACATGTCTGTTGAAGGTCATATTCTCAAATAATTAAATCTTGATCTTTGCTGCAGCCCTTCCTAAATCCTGTTACTCTGAGTAGGGTGGAGATTGTAGTTTCCAAGACCTGGTTCTGTCATTCCAAGTATCTCTATTGTATCAATTCTAAAATCAATCATGACTCAAAGAACTTCCTGTTCTATGTTTAAGCATAGGTCAAAGCCCTTTCCATTGTTTAGCAAAAGGTTTCTGTCCTAAAGTAGTCTTAAGTAGGGAGGAGAAGGATCCTCCCATGTCAAGGAGTTTCATATTCCAATAGAGTTCTTACTATTAGTAGGAAATTGTTTCCAAGTATGAAATTTCCCAGTGGGGAAATTTCCAACATTCATAAGTCTAAGAAATTTTAAGGTTTACAGAGTTTAATACAGTGCAATGAAAATGCCAAATTAAGTGAGGCATAGCAATAATAGTATGTTTTGCAATGCTTAAAGACTTACAAAGTGATTGGGTTGACTTAAAATAGACAAGGGAATAAAAATTCCCTTTCACAGTATATACCTCCACTAAAGTTATATTTATATATGTTATTCCATTAGAACTTGGAGGTACTCCTAAGTTGTTGATGGATATTTAAAAACAAAAGAAAAAAAGGAAAAAGTTAGGTAGATTCTAGCAAATTGAAATGGGTTTGGGGATGGACTTTATGTTTTTCAGCAAAATTTCAAGCTGAATAATGTTGTCCATGAGATGATAAAATTTTGAAGAGTTGTGATGATCCATTCAACTATAAACTCACACATAGAATAATTCTGATTGGCTTCAATGGAATTTATATATCTATTATATATGCTTTGTAATATTTGAGTCCCATATCCCTTTCAAACTTGTTGTAGGCTCTAGGACAGTGATGGTGAACTGATGGCATAGGTGCCAAAGATGGCATGCAGAGAGCTCTCTGTGGGCACACAGCTGCCCTTCCCCCTCCCCTCCAGAGTTCATTACTAGAAAGGCAGAAGGACTTGCTCACTTCCCCCCTCTTTACCAAGCCTGAAGACTTTTTTTTCACATCACCTGCCCCTCTGTCAAGCAGCCCAATCGGAGCCTTCCTCCCTCCTGTGGAAGAGGCATGAAGAGAGAAAGATTTTGAAGGACAAAACAAGATGCAAGAGACTAAAAGGAAATAAAATCATTCCTAGATAACTTTTTCCAGTGTAGAGTGGCTAATGGGATTGAATTATGCAAGAGAAAAAGAAAGAAAAAGTCACAAGAACTCAAACAAAAGTTTGTGATGTAAAGATTAAAACTTAGGGAATATGGGGAGACTGAGGCATCTGAGGCAGGTAGAAATTAGTTTCTCTCTGCAAGGAGTATTATATTTTTTAGAGGTTTTATTGAAGATTAAGGATTAAAGAAAATACAGGATAAGAAACACGTGTCCAGGCCATAGAGTGGCCTAGACACAACCTCACCTACATTATGAAAAAAAGCCACATCTGCCCCAAGCGGTAGTCTAAGACCCTCAAAAGCCTTTGAAGCAGCTTAAATACCTTCTCAATCTTGGCCCAGGTGAGATTACAAGGCATTCTGGGGAAGTGGAGCAAAGGCTTGTGGGGATTGTAGTCCTGTATTCGAGTCTATTTTTTTAAAGTGACCAATACAGAGACACATAATTTCAATTCCCTAAAGATTACTGTTGATAAAGATAATATTATAGAAACATTCACAGAAGACCCACCTAGCTTAGTTAATTCTGTTAATGATTTTATGGCAGAGGTATTCTTTGTAAATGCATCTAGTTTGAATCCAGAAGCTGGTACCTTCCATCCAGCAGTGAGTGATGTAGATAAGAAAATATTTACTGATAATGAAGCTGACATTACTTTGGACACAAAGATTATCATATTCAAAGTAGTGGAGGTGACATTTCAGTTAAATTTGAATCTGGGGATGGAATGGCAGGCTTAGTAATAACCAAGGATTCAATTAGTGCCAATGTTCTAAATGGCAAAGGGGTATCTGGCCAAAGTAAGAGCCATGGTTTAGATTCGTGTTCCATTGAAGACTTCATTGGGAATGAATCAAATCAAGAAGAATTAACTGAGTTACATATGCAACTGGCAGGGGGTGGCAAGGACAAGAGTACTAATTCAGTGGCAATAAACTCTTTAGCTACACACAGGCCAGAACCATATGTATGGATTAAGGTGGGGAAAAAGAACTATAAGGCTCTCTTAGATATGGGTGCTTCAAAATCTGTCCTAAAGACATGTCCAGGGGATACCGACATAGGGGGTATGGTTTCTGTAGCTAGAGCAACGGGACAAATTCAACAAGTCCCTGAGCTCAAAAGCACTATGGTTAAACTAGGTCCTCTCACCATAGATCATACCTTCTTGTTGATTCCATCGTGCCCAGACAATCTTTTTGTGCAAGATACAGGCAACATTACAATGTGAAAAATCTGGGGAAATTTATTTGCATCTTCCCAAGAATTCACTGAAGCACTATCCGTTGTTATACTTAGAACAACTTGAGGAAGAACCTGAAAAGAGTTAAGTTGTGACTTCTATGCATAACATACCCAGCTTAGGGGGTGTTTGCAAAATACCAAAATTATATGGGTCAGATTAAATTGATTACTCCTGTTAGAATTGAGGTCAGTGAAGGGATACTACCTAAGATACCACAATACAAGTTGAGTAAAGAAGCAAGAGAAGGGATAACACCCATCACAAATAGCTTGCTTGAGCAAGGTATATTGAGACCTATGGTATCTGAATATAGTAGCCCAATATTAACTATTAAAAAGAATAAGGTAAATGATTATGGCACTCATGCATGGAGATTTGTGATGGATTTGAGGGCTGTGAATAATTTCATTAGGAAGAGACATACTGTAACACCATCTCCAAATGACATTATAACTCAGATACCTGCAGAAGCTAGGTGGTACACAATGTTGGACCTGAGCAACACTTACTTTACTATACCGTTGCACCCTGATTCTCAAAATATTTTTGTTTTTCAATACGGACAAACCCCAAACCCAAAACAAAAAGTCAAAACTATCAGAAAACCAAATAGAAATCTTAGATAACCCAATCTCAGAAAAGGAAATAGATTCATCTGTCTATAAAGGATAAAACTCCTGCTCCTGATGGATTCACAGGATAATTCTATCAAACTATTCAAAAACATTTAAAACCCATACTTCACAAGTTATTCTGAAAAATTTAGAAAGAAAGCACTCTATTATTATCAAAAGTAAGATAAATGTTGTTTTAATATTCCAAATAGAGAAACCCAGAAGGAAAGCTGTAGGCTGGTATTATTAATTAATATTGCCTCAAAAATTTTAAATAAAATCCTATTAAGTAGACTACAGCAATGTATCCAAGAAATAATTCATTAGAACCAAGATGGATTTATTCCTAAAAAAAAAAAGGATGGTTCAACATTATAAAAATAATCAGTTTAATCAGTAAAAACCAAAACATCCAAAATCATATGATCATCTTAAAAATGCAGAAAAAGACTTTAACAAAGTGCAACACTTATGATAAAATCCTTACAATGTATAGGCATAGAAGGATATTTTTTATTATCATTTAAAAATTATCTAAAACTGGAAGGAAGCATCATATTGTGGAAAGGAAACAAGACTGATAGTTGATGGGGGAAGGGGCAACTGGGAGTGGCAGTTGAGTCTTGTGACTAGCACTTCCTTCCTGCTGGGTTTACTTCCTTCCTGGTATTGGAGGTGGGAGGAGCATTGGCTTTGCAGTCTGGATTAGGAGTGCCTCTACATGGTTCAGCCTGAAGATATAGGCCCAACCAGCTCTTAAAGTTAGAACTATTCTTGTTGCTTTATATCCACTGCTAAGATTCTGAAATTGACAAAACTAGCACAGATATAGCGGTAGAAGGGAGTGGGAGAAACCCTCCACCAGCCTGTGAGGCCTGGCCTCTGCTCCAAAGCTAAGAAGAACTCCAACCTTATTTAGGGACCTCCCTCTTCCCTTTTCCCCTGATATCTCTCCAATCCAAACTGGTATTAAAATTTCTCTTATTAGAATATCGCAGTCAGATAAGTGTACTATCTTTTCTGGGCATAGAGGGAGCAGAACATCAGCTCAGTCATCAATAACAAACAGTCCTTATCGAACCCCCTGCTGCTGCCTCTCGGCAGAGGATTCTCTCACCTTTGCCTCACCAGCAGCAATATTCCTTCTCTCCCTTAAACTCCTTCATTCCCTGCTACAAACCTTCCTTATCCCCTGTTCTTTCACATCCTCCCCATCTTTCCAAATAAATATTACAATATGCATTTGAAATATACTATAATTTTTTTCCAATGAATAAAAAAGTAATGCAAGGATTCCCACTCTCCCCAGTTATATTTGCTGTAGTTCTGGAAATTCTAATAGTAATAAGACAAGATAAAAGAATTCAAGGAATAAAGTATAGATAGGTAAAGAGGAGATAAAAACTATTTTTCTGGGGCAGCTGGGTAACTCATGGATTGAAAGCCAAGGCTAGAGACGCGAGGTCCTAGGTTCAAATCTGATCTCAGACAGATCCAGCTGTGTGACCCTGGGCAAGTCACTTAACCCTCATTGCCTAACCCTTACCACTCTTCTGCCTTGGAACCAATACACAGTGTTGATTCCAAGATGGAAGGTAAGGATTTTCAAAACAAAGCAAAACAAAAAATGATTTTTCTTTGGATGATAGGATGGTTTACTTGGAAAACCCAAGGTAATCAGCAAAAATACTTATTGACATGGTTAATATCTTAAGCAGAGTACCAGGCTACAAAATAAATCTTCAGAAATCAACATTTCTAGAAAATAATAATAAAACACAAGGATCAATAATAATAGCAGGAAAACAAATCCTATTTTAGAGAACCATGAAATACATAAAATATCTGGTGATTGACCTTCCAAAGCACACTAAAGTTTTGTATAAATTCAATTTTACAAAGTAGTCCTTAAAGAAATTCTTAATTAAACATAAAAATTCAACATAAATAGTTGGAGGCTATTCAGTGTTCATGGCTAGGTTATGTCAATATAATAAAAATGCCAACACTACCAAATTAATTTGTACTTTTAATGTTATGCCAATCAAATTACCAAGCAGATATTTGTAAAACGTGATAAATATATAACAAAATTTATTTAGAAAAACAAATATCTGGACTATTGAGAGGCATTATGAAAAATGAGGACGAAGGGGGAATAATAGCACTTCTAGACCTCAAACTATTTTAAAAAGCAGCAGTCATCAAAAACATTTGCTATTGGTTGAAATATAGAAATAGATCAGTAGACCAGACTAGACAAGAGGGAATCAATAACAAGAAAGCTCAACATTACCCAGTGTTTTTTTTTTTTTAATAAAAGCAAAATTGCTGGAAAGTCTGGAAAGTAGAATGACAGAAATTAAGTTTAAATCTACATCTTACTCCATATTCCACAGTACATTCTAAATCAGTTTTTGACTTTGTGATTAAAGGTTATATTATGAACAAATTAGAAGCAGATCATATCCCTTTCACAGCTACAGGTAGGAGATAAATTCTTTTTAATTTTAATTTAATTTTGTTTTAGAATTGAACAATTTAATTTAATTAATTGATTTAGAATATTTTTCCATGGTTACATGATTCATGTTCTTTTCTCCCTCCCCCCTCCCCCCATAACCCTCCCGAGTAATTCCACTGGGTTTTACATGTCTTTGATCAGGACCTATTTCCATATTATTATTTACATTAGGGTGATCTCTTAGAGTCTACATCCCCAATCATATCCCCATCGACCCATATGATTGAGCAGTTTTTTTTCTTCTGTGTTTCTATTTCCATAGTTCTTTCTCTGGATGTGGATAGCATTCCTTCTCATAAAATCCCTCAGAATTGTCCTGGATCATTGCATTGCTGCTAGTAGAGAAGTCCATTACATTTGATTGTGCCATAGTGTATCAGTCTCTGTGTATATGATTCTCCTGATTTTGCTCCTTTCATTTTGCATCAATTCCTGGAGGTTGTTCCAGTTCACATGGAATTCCTTCCGTTCATTATTCCTTTTAGCACAATAGTATTCCCTCACCAACAGATACCACAATTTGTTCAGCCATTCCCCAATCGAAGGACATTCCCTCATTTTCCAATTTTTTGCCACCACAGAGAGTGTGGCTATAAATATTCTTGTACAAGACATTTTCCTTATTATTTCTTTGGGGTATAAACCTTTGGGCTGGATCAAAAGGCAGACAGCCCCTTAAAGCCCTTTGAGCATAGTTCCAAATTGCCATCCAGAATGGTTGTATCAGTTCACAAGTAGGAAATATATTCTTAATCAGGTAAGAGATAGTACAACTAAAAGACAGATAAACTTAATTTATATGAATTTTTAAAGCTTCTGCTCCAATAAAGTTAATGTACTTGGATAATAAAAAAATAAATGGAAAAAAATTGTATCTGATTTCTCTGATAAGGGCTAGGTGTCTAAGATATATAAACAACTAATAAATATGTAAGTGTTAAAAAAATATGAAAAACATCTCTCAAAAGAAGAATTGCAAATTATTCACAACCACATGGAAAAATGCTCTAAATTAGTAATAATAAGAGAAATGCTAATCAAAACAACTCTGAAATTTTACTTTATCCTGGACAGATTGGTAAAGAAATGATCAATAAATGATAATGGTATTACAGGAGTTGTGACTGATAAGCATACTAAAACATTGTTGTTGGAACAGTGATGTGATACGATCATTTTGGAAAGTAATTTGGAATTATGTGATAAAGTGACTAAAATATTCATACATTTTGAACCAAAAACTTCATTATTTAACTTATATCCTAAGGAGAAGAGAAGATTTTAGAAACAATTACATTTTCTGGTGTGACACCAACTGGCAGATCCTAAAGGATAGCTCCCTCCATTGAAGAGGAATTGTCACCACCATCTTTTGGAGTGTGAAGACAACTATCAAAAAGAAAGATACAAGAAGTATAAGCTGGATAGCAAAGAAACCTGTTACATGGAGCAATAAATGACTGTCATCTCTTGGGAACAGAGTAAAACAGAGAGATAGAAATTATGAAAGGCAAAAATATTAGATATAACTATTGAAAATATCTTCAGGTGAAATCCCTGGGAAACAAAACATGATGTAGACAGGTTGAGGAAACTATCAGAGGTGAACTTTACATTTCATTTCTTATCTCCATATATTCAGTCTCTCCTCCTTTGAGTGCTAAAGTTCTACATCTTTCTTGAATGAATTTTTGGCCCAAGTACAGAAAAATTGAATATTGTGTCTGATCCCAGTTTGGAATTGGTTCAGCAAGACCAAGGAGAGACAAAAGGAGCAAGGGAGTCTAAGTTGGTGAGCAGGGAAGCATTGAAGTGGTTGATGTTGGAGTTTAGAGTGAGTCTGGTATAGCCAGCTTAACTTTACTGGCTTAATATTGCTTTACTGAGTAAATGAAAATACTTATCTAACCTTCATTTTCCTCTTTCTTTGCAGCCTCAGCCAGAACCCAGCAAAAATTTGGTACAAACTCTATCATCAAATCAGCCTTCTCAAAGACAGAGTTTTGTTCAGAATCACTTTCAAGCCCAGTATAGGTAAGAAAGGAAAAAGCATGGATTTCTTCCCCCAATGTCTCTGTAAATCTGTTTAGAAATAAAAATTCTCAAATGTTGAGATTTATACCTTGACTGGTATTGCTAAAAAAGTATATGTTAAAGAAAGTTTAGGACAAGCAGCCTTATTTGGGAAAGCCCTTGAAGTTTTAAACTTTCTGAAGTTTAAGAACTTGATCAAACAATTATTTGAATACCTACTTTTCTAGAACTGTGGAAGATTCAAAAGAAATATTATCATATTTCTTACGCTCAATAATAATGCTTTAAGATTTGCAAAGTACTTTACAAAGGTTATCTCATTGATCTTCACCACAATTCTGGGAGGTAGGTGATACTGTTACCTCCACTTCTAAAGACAGAGAAAGAAATTGAGGCTGAGAGAGGTTAAATGACTTCTCTAGGGTCAGTAGGTTCAGTAGAATGTATCTGAAATTGGATTAGAACTTAGCTACTACTAACTCCAGGACCAGTCACCTAGCTGGATAGGAGAGAAGGCATTCTATTGATATGTTCAGAGGTTTGAAGGTGGGAATACTTACTGATATGTACTTCCCAACTGGTCTAAATTGGAGAGAAAAAGTGAAAGAATTAGAACAGAATATTTGATAAGGTTGCATATTTAAGGTGGGGCTTCATGTTGGATTGGAAAGTTTGATCTTAAATCATTAGGCAGAAGAATTCTTTTTTGCCCATATCTTTTAAAAAAAGACACGTGATTTCATAGGTAGAAAAAGTTCCCAGTGAGAAATTCACTTTATCAAAGCATATGATACTTGCTTTGCAATTTGTAATCTTAGAAAATTTATTGGGTCACTTAGCACTTAAGTAACTTGCCCAGGATCACAAAGCCAGTACACATCAATAGAACAACTTGAACCAGTGTATTATTAGTCTAAAACTAGTTCTGTGGTTACTATGCCAAGTTGCTTGGTTCCTTTAAATTTTAAAGGGTTTATTGGTATTTTCAATTATTTTAAAATTAAAGTTCTATAATGAATGGGCTAAGTAAATAAATTGTGTAATATCTGGAACAAGGAAAGTGGTAGTCATGTTCGGCGTATTCTTTGTGAATTCAAGAACATAAAGTATTGATGTGAGGACTACATTTTTGAGGGACTTTGATGAGTGAGAAGGTATTCAAAGAAGGGTAACTCAGGTGGTGAGGGAATGAACTTTTGAAAAAAAAATGGTTTTTTTAACCTGAAGAGAAGACCTAAGAAAATTATTGCAGCTTTAAGTACTTTAAGGATTGTTATTTAGGAAATTGACTGGACTTATTCTTCTTTTTCTCAAAAGTTAGAATGAGGATGAATTTAATTCAACAAAAAATGTATTAAGCATCTTTAAGCACTGTCCTTTCTGCTGAGACATACAATAAAAAATTACTCCCTCAAGAGACTCACATCTTACTGATCACATATAGAAGGTAGATATATGAGTAAATATAGCATGACTTAAGAGCAGATAATGCACTAAAAATTGTAGGAACAGGGAAAATTTCTTTGAGGAGGTGATTATATCAGTGAAATCACAGGCCCCTGTCTCTAACTCTACATAGAAAAAATGTCCCCAATGGTTCCATATCATCAGTAAAAGCTATATAGATAAAATAGAGAGGTCAGGGCAGTGTCTTGGGAGACTCTCATACCCGATAATAAGGACATAGTTGATGATCCAACATACGAGGCTGGGAGAATACAAAGGTAGAGGGAGTAGAAGAGGTTTCTTCGTGATTAAAAAGCTATAGAGAGGTCAAGTAGTATCAGGTCTAAGAAAGGACCACCAGATTTATTAGTTACAAGATTTCTGAAAAAAGAGTTTTTTGATATTTGGAGGACTTCCAGGTAAACGTGGTCCTTTCCTCAGCACCCACCAATATAGACTACCTCAAAAGACCAAAAAAACCAAATTTATGAGAACAAAGTGACTCTATAGTAGGGCACAGCATTGAAGGTACGTGGGATTTGGGCATTTCCACACTATAAGGGGGTGAAAAAGCTCCCACCAAAACAGGAGCTAATCTACCCTCCTCCACCACATCTACGGAGCCAGAGTCAGAGCCAGCACATGCCAGAATCAGTGAGTGAGCGAGGGGCACCTCTAGAGTGAGTAAGGGGCACCTCTAGGTCCTTGGGAGCTGACTAAGACCACCAAAGACCTACCCCTGAGAGCAGCTACACCTGAAACCCCAGCAGACTGAAGGGCACAGACTGTAGGTGCTCACAGGAAGATAGCAAAGAGAAGGGCAGCAAACAGCAGAAGCTGCAGAGATTCAGGAGCTTGCCTCAGGCAACATCCTTATTCCTTAACTCCCTACACAGAGAGCCTGCCCATCTCATTCAGATTTCTGACTAAAAAGGGATGGAAAAACCTCCACAGTGATGGCAAATTCTGCTCAGGAGCAACAACCTCCCTCCACCAAAAAAATAAGAAGAGTGGGTTGACCCTGGAAATTTTTTAAGGAGGTAAAACCCAGACTACAGAGGAAATAGAGAAGGAAATTCAAATAAACCCCAAACCTTCCAAAAACAAAATGGAAATTATCCACAAGCTCTTGAAGAATTTAAATTGGAGCTTATCAAAAAGATGGAGGCCTTCTGGCAAGAAAAGCGTAAAATAGTTCAAAGAGAAAAAAATAACAGTTTAAAGGACAACAACTCCCAATTGGAGAAACAGCTGGAAGCCACAAAAAGCAGGATAGCCCAAACTGAAAAGGAAAACCAGTCTTTAATGACCAGAATCAGGCAACTGGAAAGCTTCCAAAACAGCAAGAATTAATAAAGCAGTCAAAAGACTGATAAAATAGAAGAAAACATTAACTATCTAACTCACAAGTTGACAGATCAGGAAAACAGCAAGGAGAGACAATTTGAGAATGATTTGTCTACCTGAAAACTTAGAAATAAACAGAAATCTTGACATCATACTACAAGAAATCATCCAAGAAAACTGCCCTCATGTTCTTGAACAAGGGGGGAAAATAGACATTGAAAGAGTTCAAAGAACACCCTCTACTCAAAATCCCCCCAAAAAACTCGTAGGAATGTAATTGCCAAATTCCAGAGCTTTCAAGCTAAGGAGAAAATTCTACAAGAAACCAAAAAGAGACAATTTGGATACCAAGGAGCACCAATCAGGATCACACAAGAACTGGCAGCTTCCACACTAAAGGACCAAAAGGCCTGGAACATGATATTCAGAAAGGCAAGAGAATTGGGTCTTCAACCAAGGATCACCTATCCATCAAAACTGACTCTATACTTCTAGGGGAAAGTATGGGCATACAAGAAAATAGAAGATTTCCACATATTTATAAAGAAAAGTCCAGAACTATGTGGAATGTTTGATTTCCAAACACAAAGATCAAGAGAAACATGAAAAGGTAAATGAGAAAGAGAGGGAAAAGGGGAAAAATGTTTTTTATCAAACTTTCTTCTTTAAGGGCTACAATTAGATCAAATTATATATATTAACATATGGGGAAAATGTTATTTGTAACTGTAATAAAGATGTAAACTGAAGGGAACTATTACAACTTGAAATGGAGATGGTAAACTGAAGGAGAACCTGTTTCTTCAGCAATGATTGCTGTTCTCTGGCTGGCTGAGGGATGCCATCACACAGGGATGCTGGTACACTGCTCTGGGGTTTACTCTAGGGTCTGCCTACTGATCCCTATTGATTGCTGATGGATCAGTCTATTTCTTAATCCCCTTCTTCCCTCACTCTCTCCCTTCACCAACCTCTCCCTTTTGCTTCCCTCTCCTCCCAAAAACTTCTTGAAGCTTTTGTTTCTTCAATCCCTCCTGAGTGAACTATAAAGATACTCCAGTTGCTTTCTCAATCAAGGGGTTTATTGGGATAACAGGAAGGGAAACTGAGGTAAGAGGGATGAGGAATTTCCCTAATCTAAATGATATAAAATTTAGGGTTTGGGGAGTCACAAGTGTGACTCTTAGTTATGAAGATGGAGGACAGCAGCCCTTTCAAAATCTTTCTTCTTCACAAATCATCCAGATCTCTCAGCTTAACCCCAGAAAGAAACAAAGTTCAAAGTCTCTCCTTTTCTCCTGGCCAGCTCAACTCTCTTATAGACCACCAACTCCAAAGTTTCTCCCCTGTTCAGCTTCCACTTCTCAGACCCAGAGACACAGAGACCAAATCCCCAAATGCTAAGTTTCTCTTCTCAGTGTCAATTTCAACTGCTCAGTCAGAGAAAACAAAAAAATCAAATCAGGCTCACAAAAGCCTTTTAGCCAACTTCAAACCTCCAGAGAGAGTGTATGTGTCTCCCAGTCAGAGACGAAGTCCAAAAACCCCTCCCCCCGTCAACTCAACCTGCCACAAATCGGTGACATTCCATTGGAATCCTGTTTTGACAGACATCTAGAGCTAGATCTCCAGCCTTGCATCTTGGTCCACAAGTCCTGCAAAAACTTCTCTCTTCATGTCTCTATCACATAACTCTCAAAAATTATATTCACTATTATAGTAATTAGAATAATCATTCACAGGAAGAGATTGGGGTATTAAGTGCTAAAAGATGATATGCAAAAAAATAAAAAGGAAGGGGGGAATCAAAGGGCACCAAGAGATACTTGAAGAAATAAAATAAATAGGATAATCATTATCATACAAATATACATATGGGAAGGGGAGGGGAAGAATACTGTTAGGAGAGGAAGAGAGTGCTAAAATAGGTAATACTTAAACCTTACTCTCAGTGAAATCAATTTTGAGAATGAACAGCATCTAGATCCATTGGGGACTTGAATTCGATTTTATACCACAAGGAAAGTGAGAAGGGAAAACTAAGGGGGGTAGGGAGGAGGGAGTACAAAAAGGGAGGGAAGGAGGGGGGAGGGAACAAAAAAGGAGGGGCCAGAAATGGAAGCATATTGGAGGGGATTAGGGGGATTGATTAAAAATAAACCACTGGTTTAAAAGGATATCGCAAAAGAAGAAAGGACAGAACTAGCAGAGGATATCAAAATACTGGGGAATGCACAAGTGACAATCATAACTTTGAATGTGAATAGGATGAACTCACCCATGAAATGAAAACAAATAGGAGAGTGGATTAGAATCCCAAGTCCTACCATATGTTGTCTACAAGAAACACCTGAAGCAGGTAGATATTCACATGGTTAGAATTAAAAGTTGGAGCAAAACCTATTGGGCCTCAACTGATAGAAAGAAGGCAGGAGTTGTAATCATGATAGCTGACAAAGCCAAAATAAAAATAGATCTGATTAAAAGGAATAGGGAAGGTAAATACATCCTGATAAAAGGGAGTATAGAGAGTAAGGAAATATTGGTAATTAATATGTATGCACCAAATGGTATAGCATCCAAATTTTTTTTGCTTGATAAGTATTTATTATTTTGAAAGAAAATTTTACATAGAGGTGAGATATCTCTTTTTTTCTATTTTAATTAATTTATTTAGTCAATTTATAACATTATTCTTTGGTTACAATAATCACATTATTTCTCTCCCTCACCTCCACCCCCAGCCAACAATTTCATTGGGTATTACTTGTGTCCTTGATCAGAACCTCCTTCTTTGTTGTTTACATTAGGATGATCATTTTGAGTCTACATCCCCAACCATATCCCTTCGACCCATGTTTTCAAGCAGTTGTTTTTCTTTGGTGTTTTTACTCCCACTATGTTTCCTCTGGATGTGGATAGTGGTTTTCCTCATAGGTTCCTCCACGTTGTTCAGGGTCATTGCATTGCCTGGTTCTGCTTCTCTCACTCTGCATCAATTCCTGGAGGTTGTTCCAGTCACCATGGAATTCCTCCACTTTATTATTCCTTTGAGCACAACATCACCAACATATACACAATTTGTTCAGCCATTCCCCAATTGAAGGGCATCCCCTCATTTTCCAATTTTTAGCCACCACAAAGAGCACAGCTATGAATATTTTTGTACATGTCTTTTTCCTTATTATCTCTTTGGGGTACAAATCTAGCAGTTCTATGGCTGGATCAAAGGGCAGACAGTCTTTTGTCACCCTTTGGGTGTAGTTCCAAATTGCCCTCCAGAATAGTTGGATCAATTCACAACTCCACCAGCAATGCATTAATGTCCCGACTTTGCCATATCCCCTCCAGCATTCATTACTTTCCTTTGCTCTCATATGAGCCAATCTGCTAGGTGTGAGGTGATATCTCAGAGTTGTTTTGATTTGCATCTCTCTGATTATAAGAGATTAAGAACACTTTTTCATGTGCTTATTAATAGTTTTGATTTCTTTAACTGAAAATTGCCTATTCATTTCCCTTGCCCATATATCAATTGGAGAATGGCTTGATTTTTTTTGTACAATTGATTTAGCTTTTTATAAATTTGAGTAATTAGACCTTTGTCAGAGGTTTTTGTAATGAAGATTGTTTCCCAATTTGTTGCTTCCCTTCTAATTTTGGATGCATTAGTTTTGTTTGTACAAAACCTTTTTAATTTGATGTAATCAAAATTATTGATTTTACATTTTGTGATTTTTTTTCTCTAGCTCTTTCTTGGTTTTAAAGTTTTTCCTTTCCCAAAGATCTGACAAGTATACTATTCTGTGTTCGCCTAATTTGCTTATATTTTCCTACTTTATATTCAGGCCATTCACCCATTCTGAGTTCATCTTGGTGTAGGGTGTGAGATGTTGATTTAACCTAATCTCTCCCATACTGTCTTCCAATTTTTTCCAGCAGTTTTTATCAAATAGTAGTTTTGGTCCCCAAAACTGGGAACTTTGGGTTTATCATAGATTGTCTTGTTGAGGTCATTTACCTCAAGTCTATTCCACTGATCCTCCTTTGTGTCTCTTAGCCAGTACCAAATTGTTTTGAGGACAACTGCTTTATAGTATACTTTGAGATCTGGGACTGCAAGTCTTTTTTCCTTTGCATTTTTTTTTCATGATTTCCCTGGATATCCTTGATCTTTTGTTCTTCCAAATGAACTTTGTTATTTGTTTTCTAATTCAGTAAAAAAGTTTTTTGGTAGTTCAATGGGTATGGCACTAAATAAGTAAATTAATTTGGGTAGGATTGTCATTTTTATTATGTTAGCTCATCCCACCCATGAGTGATCAATGTTATTCCAATTGTTTAGATTTAGTTTTAATTGTGTGGAGAGTGTTTTGTAGTTGCGTTCATATATTTCCTGTGTTTGTCTCGGCAGATAGATTCCTATGTATTTTATATTGTGTAGGTTGATTTTAAATAGAATTTCTCTTTCTAATTCTTGCTGCTGGAATGTTTTGGAGATATATAGAAATGCTGATGACTTCCCATGTCGGTTTATTTTGTATCCTGCAACTTTGCTAAAGTTGTTGATTATTTCAACTAGCTTTTTGGTTGATTCTCTATGATTCTTTAAGTAAATCATCATGTCATCTGCAAAGAGTGACAGCTTGGTCTCCTCATTGCCAATTTTAATACCTTCAATTTCTTTTTCTTCTGTAATTGCTACTGCTAGTGTTTCTAGTACAATGTTAAATAATAGAGGTGATAATGGGCAATCTTGTTTCACTCCTGATCTTATTGGGAATGCATCTAGTTTATCCTCATTGCAGATGATTTTGACTGATGGTTGTAGATAGATACTGTTTATTATGTTTAGGAAAGGTCCTTCTATTCCTATACTTTCTAGTGTTTTCAATAGGAATGGGTGTTTGTACCCCAAAGAGATAATAAGGAAAAATACTTGTACAAGAATATTCATAGCTGTACTCTTTGTGGTGGCCAAAAATTGGAAAATGAGGGGATGCTCTTCAATTGGGGAATGGCTGAACAAATTGTGGTATATGTTGGTGATGGAATACTATTGTGCTAAAAGGAATAATAAAGTGATGGAATTCCATGGAACAACCTCCAGGAAGTGATGCAGAGTGAGAGGAGCAGAACCAGGAAAACATTGTACACAGAGACTGATACACTGTGGTACAATCGAACGTAATGGATTTCTCCATTAGGGTCAATGTAGTGTCCCTGAACAATCTGCAGGGATCTAAAAAATCCTATCCACGAGCAGAGGATAAACTGTGAGAGTAAAAACACCAAGGAAAAGCAACTGATTGACTACAGGGATTGAGGGGATATGACTGAGGAGGGATTCTAAATGAACACTCTATTGCAAATACCAACAACATGGAAATGGGTTCGAAACAAGGAAACATGTGATACTCATTGGAATTGCGCATCGGCTATGGTAGAGGTGGGGGGGGGGAGGAAAAGAAAATGATCTTTGTTTCTGATGAATAATGTTTGGAAATGACCAAATTAAAAAAATGTTTTAAAAAATAGGAATGGGTGTTGTATTTTAGCAAAGCCTTTTTCTGCATTTATGGTGATAATCATGTGATTTTTGTTGGTTTGCTTGTTAATATGGTCAATTCTGTGGATGGTTTTCCTAATATTGAAACATATTTGCATTCCTGGTATGTATCCGACCTGGTTATGAATACCCCTTGTGATGACTTGCTGGAGTCTTTTTGCTAGTATACTATTGTAAAGGGTGAAACTATGGTTTAGACGGGAAAAAAATCTAAATTTAAGTGGTTGCCAAGGGAAATCCCAAATAATAAAATACCCAAGTCAGATGCCAAATTTTATGGTGAGTTAATTTATATAGTAGAGAAGATTTTAAGAAGAAGGAGGAAGGAAGGGCAGGAAGATAGGAGATCTATAAAGTAAGGTTTTGAATGTGAAGGAGGAAAGAATCAGCCTGACCTCCGAAGAGTTAAGATTAGTTAGTTAAGATGCCCAAACCTGAAGTCAGCTCCAGGGCAAAACTCACCACCCAACAGTCCAAGATGTTGTAACGTTTAGCATGCTGCCAGTCAGAGTGACCTCTCTAGGGAAAGAGGAGGGGCCAGGAAGTGCCGTTCCTAATATGGACGTTTTTACATCATTTTTTTGCTTTTCATCTGTACCAGTGAGGACTTAGCTTGACTTAGGACAGCCCAGAGGTCTGTCCTTTTTTTTTGCACATATCTGTTGACGGCCATCTCCTCAGATAATTAAATCTTGAGTTTGATGCAGACCTACAAAATCTTGTTAAACTGAGTAGGGTGAAGAATGTAGAGTTTCCAAAACCTGATTCTGTTATTCCAAGTATCTCCATTGTTACTGATCAGGAAATAGCTGAATCACATCTTTGAAAGAATGGTCTGATTAGGGTGGAATAGTTTTGAAATTCACAATTCCCCTTAAGGCCTGAGGAAGACTAGTCTCTCAGATGGGTCTTGTAAATATACCAGGTATGAAATTATAATAGTTAGAGATAAGGGAAAAATGGGAGAGATATAGAGACAACAAAACCAATGTTTTGCTGGGCGCATTGCCTAAAGCCAATTAGGGGCAGTCCCCTTTGGCATAAGAGTGTACACTCAAAATAAATGTTCAATTATCCTTTAGTTCAATCAACCACACCCTAAAGTTCTGGCATCTTTCTGTAACAGTTCATTCTCTGGGATTAGGTATTAGCAAACTTCTTCCTTGAAGATCTTTCTTGGACAAAAACAAATGTCAAAATCTTGGATTTTTAGTAAAATACAATCCCACACTGAAGTGGGTGTTAAAAAAAAAACACATCCAGTTCAGCTCCGGATGCATTCTTGAGTTATGGGGGTGTATGAGTCAGTTATTAAAAGAATTCAAAAACAATAAAAACAAAACAAACAAAAAACAAAACAAAAAATATATAAAGGAAAAATATGGAAGAAAGTTAACCTTTTAGAAGAAAGAAGAATAAAATTCAAAATCAGAATCAAAATACCAAAATCTATGTATGTAAAATGTTGAGTGAGAAAGTATAAATTCAAAATGGGCCGTTGTACAGGTCCAATTTAAAGTAATTTCTATCCCACATGTCTGTAGGACAGAATGCAGTAATATTTCACTCCCCCATTTGCAGCCAAGACTACAGGAAGTTGCCATACTATGAGAAGGAAAGGAACTAGAATTCTATTTTAATAGGGAAGCATCATTCCTTGGTGTGATTTTTAGTCATTCTCAGGGATATAGGGAGCCAGCATGATAGTCAAATTTTGGTACTTGTATGAGTACTTCCTGAAGAGTGTAGACATAAGGAAGTCTAAATAATATGATTCTCCAAAATTGGTTAGAGAACAAATCATAGAAACAGTAATTTCAGTGAAGAAAATGACAATGATGAGACATCCTTTCAAAATCTATGGGATGCAGCCAAAGCAGTACTGTGAAGATAATTTAAAGTTGTGACTTAAATTCTAGATTTAATTGGCTGCTAGAGGAAATCCAAAATAAAATACCCAAATCAGTCTGGAAATTTATGGTAATTTAATTAATATAGAGGGAAGGAATTTAAGGAGAAGGAGGGAAGAGGATATAGGATTTCTCTTGCCTGGCCTGTGCCAGGGGGTGTTTAAAATTCCAACCTCTAGGTCTCTGAAGAAGATTAGAGGCTTCTAAGAGGATATAGTTGGAATAGTAAAGGAGGTAAATTCAGCCAGAAATTCACCACCGAACCAGACCTTGTAGCCACATTAAGATGCTTAAAGGCCCAGTACGTTGTTAGAAGCCAGCTCTCCGCCTCAAAAGCTACTGGAGTGAGGAAATGAGCCAATATATAGAGCCCTCCTCTAAATGCCCATTCTTTTTGTATTCATCTTCTTTGATTAGATTATATCTTTACAGTTACTTAACACTTCTTTGTTAAGTTCACCTTTTGTGAGTTACTTAACCTTTTTGTGATTAATTTAACCTTTATAGTTACTTAACATCTTTTTGTATTAAGATCTTAAAATAGACTTAGCTTAAAGTTCTAGCTTCACTATAATGTAAGAGTTAAGTACATTCATTGTTCAATCAGGAGATTACAACTTTATCTTCCCCTTAGGTATGGTCTAAGTAGGATGGAGTAATTTAGAGTTCCTAAGACATTCCTGATTTTGTTAAATTAAGTGTCTTCATTGTTACTGTCAGGAAGTAGCCAAATCCAATCTTCACAATCTCCCCTGATGATCATTGGGAGACTAGTTTCCCCATTGATCATTTAACATAATCATCTTGTATTCCTAAAGCATTTCTAACTACAGATGTATACAGTATTCAATTTCTAAGAGGAAATAACAATAGTTATATAAAATAGGGAAATATAAGAAAGACAGACAGCAAAACCAATGTTTGCTGAGCTCATTGACAAAAACCAATTAGGGGGCAGGCCCCTTTTGGCACAAGAGTATACATTCAAATAAATGTTAAATCAAACTTCAGTTCAATTAACAACACCCAAAGTTCATTCTGGATAGTCTTGATGTAGTGTATGTTTTCTGGCATCTTTCTGCAACAGTTCATTCTCTGAATTTAGGTATTAGAAGCTAATACCTTGAAGATCTTTTTCTCGAAAAAAATTTCAAAATCTTGGATTTTTATTAAAATTCCATCCCCCTCTGAAGTGGGTGTTAAAAAACATTCAGTTCAGCTCAGGATGCACGGTTGAGTTATGGGGGTGTATAAGTCAATTATCAAAAGAAGAGAAAAACAAACAAACAAACAAAAAACAAGAACAAAATATAAAGAAAAAATGGAAGAAAGTTAAAATTTTAGGAGAAAGAAAAAAATTCAAAATCAGAATAAAAATACCAAAATCTATATATATAAAATGTTGAGTAAGGAAGAATAAATTCATAATAGGCTTTTGTATTAGAGTTCAATAAATTTCTATCACACAAGTTTGTAGGACAGAATGCAGTCATATTTCACTTACCCATTTACAGCCAATACTACAGAAAGTTGCCATAGTATAAGAAGAAAAAGAACTCGAATTCTGTTTTGATAGGGAAGTGTCATTCCCTGGTCTGATTTTTGTCATTCTCAGGGATATATGGAGCCAGGAGGAAAGTAAAACTTTGGTACTTGTATGAGTACTTCACAAATAGTGTAGATACAAGGAATTCCTAGGACTTAACATATGCCAAGCATTGCAACCTTGAGACTCACACTAGGCACTCTTCAGGTTAAGCCTGTGCTCCTTGTTTTTATCCCATTTCCTAGAATCAGACAAAACTTTAATCATAGTCCCATAACATTTTATCAAGAAATGGCAGGTTCCCACAGTTTAAAGCTTTTGGTTATGCATTGATATTATAGCAAGTATACACGTACACACATATATGTGTATATATATATGTATATATATATTAAACTTATATTATTGCAGAAGAAATAATATTAATTGTATGTAACTTTAATACAAGAAATGAGAAAAAAGGGGGGGGAATCAAATATTCTAATCAAAATAAAAGAAAAGCAATAATAAAAAATAAGGGGGAAAATCAGGAATTCAATGTGCTCTCAAAAAAAAAACAGCATCCACTTGACAATGGATTATTATCTCCAATGCATGTGATAAGATACAGTCAATCAGTCTCAACAGAAAATGCTTTCCTTACATGTGAGCAATGAATCCAAGGATCCTTCTCTCTAATCTTTATAGATGTTGGAGTAGTTAACAATATTTGGAATGGCCCTTCCCAGGTAGGCTGAGTTGCTCCAGTACACTGGAAATTCTTAATATACACCTTGTCTCCTGGGTCAGGTCATGAAGAAAAAAGTCTAGTTGTCTGGCTTGTACTACAGCTTCAGATTCATGGAGTTCACGCAGTTTTGTGCTGTAATTCCTGTATATAGGAGGTAATAGTAGTATCTCCCCCTAATAGTGATGCATATGCAGGGGAGAAAGGTTTAGTCTGTATGGGTGGATGTCCAAAAAGCATCTCAAATGGTGAGATGTGTAGGTCTCCTCTAGGCCTACTTCCAAAATAAAATAGGGCCAGAGGGAAAATTTCAGGTCATTTAAAATGTGTCTCAGTGCATAATTTTCCAATCATAGTTTTAAGTTCTTTGTTCATTCTTTCAACTAATTTGGGAGTTATCCCCAAGCAAGAATATATCTGATTTAGGGCAGTTTGACTAAGACGAGTTTCTTTAGAAGGATGAGATTTCCTTGGGGTTTGGAATTGGTTTTTGGGTAGGAGAAGGGACAGGAAAAACTGGGATTTCAGGAGAAGGATCTTGGGGATTAAATTCTGCCAAGATTTGTAGACCATGAGAGAACAAGTCTGTTAGCTGAGCTATAGGAAAGGTGTTTTCCATCTCTATTTCAGGGAAGGAAATTTCCTAATTTAGAGATTCAGAAACAGGTTTGTTAGGTTCAGACCTATTTTTAGTGGGGTGGATGTTTGCCAGTTGATCATGTAAGAAACATTTAAATTTCTCCAATTGGGCATGCATGTTCTCCAATTTAGCCTCAATTTTTTTTTTATATTTTCCTGTGTTTTATCTTCAGATTTTTACATAAATTTTTTTTTGTATTTTAGCATCGCTTAACACAGTACTGAGGAGTACAAAAATGACATTACCTAATAACATAAAAAATTGGAGGTATCCCGAATTCCTCAATTTCCCTAATTCTTCAACAGCCATATAAATGTTGAAGAACTTATTATTTGTTTTTATATATTTCTTTTGTAATTATTTTCTCAGCCGGCTTCACAAAACATCTGGGGAACAGGACAAGACCAAAACTCTCTCCAGGTCTCCCTCACTCATAATTAAGAATAATCTAGGCAGTATTTTTAGTGAAGGTTACCTAAAGTTGTTTTGAAAAAACAAGCAAAATATAAAAAGTACTGGTCAATCTAATAAAAAAGGAAAGAAGAAAACCAAATTAACAGTATCATAGATGAAAAGGGAGACCTCACCTCCAATGAAGAGGAAATTAAGGCAATCATTAAAAACTATTTTGCCCAATTATATGACAATAAATATGCCAATCTAGGTGATATGGATGAATATTTACAAAAATATAAATTGCCTAGACTAACAGAGGAAGAAATAGAATTCTTAAATAATCCCATATCAGAAAAAGAAATTTAACAAGCCATCAAAGAACTCCCTTAGAAAAAATCCCCAGGGCCTGATGGATTCACAAGTGAATTCTATCAAACATTCAAAGAACAGCTAATCCCAATACTATACAAACTATTTGACATAATAAGCAAAGAGGGAGTTCTAACAAATTCCTTTCATGACACAAACATGGTACTGATTCCAAAGCCAGGCAGGTCAATAACAGTGAAAGAAATCGATAGACCAATCTCCTTAATGAACACAGATACAAAAATCTTAAATAGAGTACTAGCAAAAAGACTCCAGCAAGTCATCACAAGGGTTATTCACTATGATCAGGTGGGATTTATGCCTGAAATGCAAGGATGGTTCACTATTAGGTAAAACATCCACATAATTGACCATATCCACAAGTAAACCAATAAAGATCACATGATTATCTCAATAGATGCAGAAAAAGCCTTTGACAAAATAAAGCACTCATTCCTATTGAAAACACTAGAAAGTATAGGAATAGAAGGGTCTTTCCTAAAAATAATAAACAGTATTTATCTAAAACCATCAGCCAACATCATCTGCAATAGGCATAATAAACTAGATGCCTTCAAAATAAGATGAGGAGAGAAACAAGGATACCTATTATCACTGCTATTATTTAACATTGTACTAGAAACAGTAGCAGTAGTAATTGGAGAAGAAAAAGAAATTCAAGGTATTAAAATAGGCAATGAGGAGACCAAGCTATTACTCTTTGCAGATGATATGATGGTTTATTTAAAGAATCCTAGGGAATCCACAAAAAAGCTAGTAGAAATAATCTGCAACTTTAGCAAAGTTGCAGGATACAAAATAAACCAACATAAGTCATCAGCAATTCTCTATATCTCCAACACATATCAGCAGCAAGAATTAGAAAGATAAATTCTATTTTAAATCACCCTACACAATATAAAATACTTAGGAATCTATCTGCCAAGACAATCACTGGAACTATATGAATACAACTACAAAACACTTTCCATACAATTAAAATTAGATCTAACCAATTGGAAAAACATTAACTGCTCATAGGTTGGACAAGCTAATATAATAAAAATGGCCATCCTACCCAAACTTATTTACTAATTTAGTGCCTTACCCATCAAACTACCAAAAAACTTTTTTACTGAATTAGAAAAAAAACATAAAGTTCATTTGGAAGAACAAAAGTTCAAGGATATCCAGGGAAATCGTGAAAAAAAAAGCAAAGGAAGGTGGCCTTGCAGTACCAAATTTCAAAGTATACTATAAAGCAGTCATCAAAACAATATGGTACTGGCTAAGATACAGAAAGGAGGATCAGTAGAATGGACTTGGGGTAAGCGACCTCAGCAAGACAGTCTTTGACAAGCGCAAGGATCCCAGCTTTTGGGACAAAAATCCATTATTTGATAAAAACTGCTGGGAATATTGGAAGACAGTGTTGGAGAAATTAGGTTTGGATCAATATCTCATACCCTCCACCAAGATAAACTCAGAACGGGTGAATAACTTGAATACAAAGAAGGCAACTATAAGTAAATTATGTGAACACACAATAGTGTATATGTCAGACCTTTGGGAAAGGAAAGATTTTAAAACCAAGCAAGACTTAGAAAAAGTCACAAAATATAAAATCAATAATTTTGCTTATATCAGATTAAAAAGTTTTTGTACAAACAAAGCCAATGTAACCGAAATTAGAAGGGAAGTAACAATTTGGGAAACAATCTTCATAACAAAAACCTGACAAAGGTCTAATTACTCAAATTTACAAAGAGCTAAATCAATTGTACAAAAAATCAAGCCATTCTCCAATTCATAAATGGGTAAGGGACATGAATAGGCAGTTTTCAGTTTAAGAAATCAAAGCTATTAATAAGTACATGAGAAAATGTTCTAAATCTCTCATAATCAGAGAGATGTAAATCAAAACAATTCTGAGGTATCACCTTACACCTTGGCTCACATGACAGGAATGGAAATTAATGAATGCTGTAGGGAATGTGGCAAAGTTGGGACATTAATTCATTGCTGGTGGAGTTGTGAATTGATCCAACCATTCTGGAGGGCAATTTGGAACTATGCCCAAAGGGTGCTGAAAGACTAACTGCCCTTTGATGCAGCCATAGCACTGCTGGGTTTGTACACCAAAGAGATAATAAAGAAAAATACATGTATAAGAATATTCATAGCTGCGCTCTTTGTGGTGGCAAAAAATTGGAAAATGAGGGGTGCCCTTCAGTTGGGGAATGGCTGAACAAATTGTGGTATATGTTGATGATGGAATAATATTGTGCTCAAAGGAATAATAAAGTGAAGGAATTCCATGGGGACTGGAACAACCTCCAGGAAGTGATGTAGAGTGAAATGAGCAGAACGAAGAGAACATGGTACACAGAGACTGATACACTGTGGTACAACTGAATATAATGGATTTCTCCATTAGTGGCAATGCAGTGATTATGAACAACCCAGAGGAATGTATGAGAAAGAACACTATCCACATTCAGAGGAAAAAACTGTGGGAGTAAAAACACCAAAGAAAAGCAAGTGCTTGATTACATGGGTCGAGGGGGACAAGATTGGGGTTATAGACCCTAAAGGAATGTCCTAGTACAAACATCAACAGCATGGAAGTAGGTTCTGATCAAGGACACATGTAATACCCAGTGGAATTTCTCAATTGGAAGGTCAAGGGGAGGGAAGGGAGGAATAGAATATGATTTTTGTAACAAAGGAATAATGTTTGAAATTGACCAAATAAAATAAAAATAAAGAAAAACAAATAAATAAATAAAAGAGTTTTTAGTCTGATAATGAAGTTTTCTAAATAATTATAATATATTATTATCATATTTGTTGTCAGTGAAGAGGTCAGACAGAACTAATGGATAGAGGTAGATTAGCAAGAGGAAGGAAGACTGATAGGTTGGAGAAGGGATTAAGGGTCAATATGGAGGGTTCAACTTCAATATGGAGAAGGCATAATTTTTGGGAATAGCTAATGTAATTATGAAGTATGAAAATAATGTATTATTATCCTGTAAGATTGGAAATCCAGAACTGAAGGATACCTCAGAGGTTATTGAGTTCAGTATCTTCATTTTACGAATGAGGAAAGTGAAGTACAGAAAAGTTAAATGACTTGCCTAAGATTACACAGATAATAAGTGTCTAGAATTTTAACCCCAACTTTCTTAATTCCAAGTCCAGCATCATATCCTTGAGAATTTGATAGAGAATGTCATGGGAAAATAGGACTACGAATTTTAGAACAGTGTGTTTGTTTATGTTTTCTTCTTTACTGTGCCTATGCATCCTGGAGTAGCTTTAGACCAATGTTTTTCCTGGCTGATTTCTTCCATAGTATATAGATGTACATGAAATTTCTTTATGAGTTGATACTTGTTTTTATGAATTATTATAAACTCATATCCATAGACTTGGGAATTTAAATGAATAAATACTTAATTTTAGGGTTCTTTAAAAAATTAGAGAGATAAACATAAGTTTTCATAATATAACCTTTTTTAGATTAGCAAGAATAATAACACTTTGTTCAATAGATAATAAACTATTTTGTTCTATTATGGCCACTAACTGGGGATAAGGCAGGGGGAGGAGAAGACAAAGAAGAGGAGAAAAGTCACAATCTGTATCTGTGCTGACAAGTAACATAAAATTGTTTTTAGATTTTATTTTCTCCAATGGGATCATAGCTAGAAAAAAGACAATAAAAGTAATCAAGTTAAATGACAATTTATATTATTTAAAAATCAAGGTTTAAATTGTATCCTTAAGGGCAGGAAAAACAGGGCATGCTACTTTGGAAACAGAGGAGGGAAAGTACCACATTCAAATCCTATTTGACACTATATGTGTGACCTTGAGCAAGTCACATTATCTCTTTGAATTTTGATTTTCTTATCTATAAAACAAGAAGTTAGGATTAAATATGTCCTCTGAAATAATTTCTATTTCTAGATCTATTATCCCAAAGTTCTGATAATACATTAAAATCATTCTGGCTAATACTGTATTATAAAAAGCTCTACTATTGGAAATAATAGCACCATTTCCCCCCCTGATTTTTAAGTTTCTTCTGATTAGCAACCAGTGAAATGGTATTTAATTTTATTTAGAAAGTAGAGGAAATGTGTGTATTTGCAAATATAATTTATCTAATTGTACTAAGCTTACAAAAACCTCTTTTGCCACCAAATGTACATTAATAAGTGATCTTAAAAGTTAATCTATTTTGTTATAGGTCTTCGTTGACCTGTCCTCATTGCCAAAAACAGAGCAATACCTTCGATCCTTTCCTTTGTGTATCGCTACCAATTCCATCATGTCAGACCAGGTAGGTGAACTTCAGATCCCAATCAATTAACTCAGTTTTAAACTTAACCCTACTCACTGTTTGACTCTTGATCTGCAGTACTTCAGTTGAAGACATTCTCTTCTCTATGGTATCATAGCCTTTGAAGTGCTTTCAGTTAACTTATCACCTTATCAAAAGGTATGTAATTTAGAAATTATTAGTGTTATCTCTATAAAGCTAGACAACTAACAACTGTTAACTTTCTGGGATATACAGACTATCCTAGCTAGTTATTCATTCACCCAAATTCTGGTTATCCAAGTAGAACATAACTCATAGCAACACAGTTCAGGTTTTTTCTTTAAGTCAATTTACCAGGATAGTGATGGGAATTACAAAACCACCTCTAATTTTCCTTTTCAAGTCAAAAGTAGCAGCAGAGAGCAAATCCTTTTGGAAAGCTTTGCTGTTCTTCAATTCTCAATGGCACTAAAGGTCAATAGTTGCTACTTTTGGCCAAAGACATTGATTCTCTGACCAATTAGGAATAACCCAGCTAAAGTCTTCTTTCAGCCAATTCCCTCTAGTTGCCTTATTTCCAATTTCCATTGCCTTGCCTTGCCTTGCCATGCCTTGCCTTCCCTTACCATGTCCTTAGCTCTCGTCAGATCCCTCTTTCCCCACTACTTCTGTCTTCTCTTACCCTTCCTCTTTCCCTGTGCTGCTTAGTTCCTTTTTTTCTCTTACTTTAAAAAGTTATAACTCCCGGGGGCGGCTGGGTAGCTCAGTGGATTGAGAGCCAGGCCTAGAGATGGGAGGTCCTAGGTTCAAATATGACCTCAGACACTTCCCAGCTGTGTGACCCTGGGCAAGTCACTTGACCCCCATTGCCTAGCCCATACCACTCTTCTGTCTTGGAGCCAGTACACAGTTTTGACTCCAAGATGGAAGGTAAGGGTTTAAAAAAAAAGTCATAACTCCCCTTATTTCTCCTTTGAAATCAGTAGCCCTTTTTAAAATCACACTACAGTTTCCCATGTTTATATAATTTATCTTTTCCTTAGTTTTACCCTCTTTAGCTTTATAATATGAAAATTAGCCAAGGTTCCTACTGCATATCAGAAATTTAATTCTAATAAGGCAATTTCTTTGGTATTCTTGGTACTCTTGAAATTTTGTTTTTTCATCTCACGTTTTTCTAGTTAAAAGTAAAAGTAAAAAGATCTTTCTCTGACCCTCTATAATATCAAACTTCCCACAGAAATGAGATATCATTCCACATTGTTAATAAAGAGATCCAAGTTTTCCAGCCAATGCCACAAATCATTTTCTCTCTAAAACATCTCTCCAAATCCCATCTGAAAACTATTTCCTGATTCATGTATTTTATAAATATATATTAAGACAAAGTTATTTTTCTACTCATATTAGGTTTTGAAATGTTCATTATTTACTTGATAACCATTGGCACAATGTTCATTAGTTACTTGAAAACCAGCTAGCACAGTAGTTGGGAAGACCAAAGTTCAGATTCTATATCAAATACTTCCTAGCTGTATGAATCTAGACCCTGATTGCCTAGCCCTTATCACTCTTCTGTCTTACCAAGATAGAAGGTAAGAGTTTTTTTTTAAGGAAAAGAAAACAAATACACATCTTTTCATTTGCACAAAAGTGCTTTTTATCATTAACAATTCCTCATGAGAAAGACCTTAAAGTGAGAAAGTACTTTTGACCACATTTACTTACCATATTTTTAAAATGGAAATTAACAAGCTGAAGACCCTCTCTAGAAGGTTGAACAGGATGTTAAAGGGCTATGTTTGTGGCTAAAATTAATGGAAAGTACTGTGACTGTTTTACATGGAGAAGAGAATGCAAGAGAAAGACATTCATGTAGATAATAGATAAAAATTTTAAAGCATTTTTAAGCACCCAAATTTTGCTGAATTTGTGCCTTTCATCATTTCTTATATCACAGTTAAATTTATATAAAATGATTTATTCATCAATAGATGAATAAATAGATAATAGATAAATAGATGAATAAATAGATGAACATCTATTTTTCTTTTAATTCTTTACTACAGCCAAAATTTTTATGAATATTATCATACCTACGTTTTTGTGCATGTATAGTTGTAAATATTTCCTTTGTCTTTGATCTCTTGGGGATATATACTTCTAGGTCAAAAGATTTGTACAGTAAAGGCTTTATACAGAGGACATTTAGACCAACCCCCTCATCTTATTGCTGAGTAAACTGAGGTATAGGGAGGTCATTTGACTTGCCTAAGGTAACAGTAGGTGGCAAATGCCAAAGGTTCTATTTGATTTAAGTTCTTCTGATGTCAGTTTTCCTATTGAACTATGCTATTGATTATATTAAATATAAGCTACTGTGAAGAAATAATAATGATATTTGTATGTATTTTAGTATTTATTTTTAAAAGTTTTACTCCAAAGAAACATTATCTTTAAATTCAGGCAAATATTCTATTTACTCATTTTTGCCTATTAATTAATTAAGAATAACATGTAGCAAGTTTCTCTAATAAAAGTCTCATTTCGGAGATGTATAAGGAACTGATTGAAATTTATAAGAACTAGAGCCATTTCTCAGTTGATGTTTAAAAATGTTGAATAATATAGAAATGAAGTTCTCAAAGAAATCCCAAACTATCTGTAGTCATATAAAAAATGCTCCAGATCAATGATAATTAAAGAAATGCAAATTAAATCAATTCTGAATCTCCACCTTATAATCATAAGATTGTCCAAACTAAAAAAATAAAAATGACATGTTAAAAGGAATTCAGGAAAATAGAGTTATGCACTGTTGATGGAGCTATGAATTTGTCCAGCTATTCTGCAAAGCAGTTTTATATTATGCCCCACCAGAATTACTAAAGAGAACATGTATTTCCTTTGACCCAGCAATAATACTAGACAAACACTGAAAGAAATCTAAGATTATGTACAAAAATGTATATGTAAAAAAAAAGAAGTATAATAATTCTTTTTATGGTGGCAAAGAATTGGAAACTGTTTCCATTAGTTGGGAAATGGCTGAACACATTATGGCATATATTTAAATATAAAGGAAAACTATTATATTCTAAGAAATGAAGAAAGAAAAGTTTCAGAGAAACAGGGCTTACATGAACTGATACAGAGTGAAGTAAGCAGAACCATGAGAATAATTTATAGTGTAATATCAAATTAGAAAAACAATTCTGAAAGACCTAACAATTCTAATTATGAAATAAAATCAGCCATAATTCCAGAGGACTAATGAAGAAGAACATTACCCATCTTATGTTAGGGAGAAGACAGGTTAATATGCAGAAAGAGAAACACATTTTTGGATATGGCCAATGTGAGAATATGGGAATTTAGTTTTCCTTGACCCTATCTTCATTGATTCTTTTCTTTTCATTATTTCTTACTTGCTTGATTTCTCTCTCTTTTTTTCCTTTTCGCTTTGTTTTAGTGAATGAGGAGAGCTGTGAGGGAAGAAAATAACATTTTAAAAGAATGATTATCAGCAAAAAGTTGGAAATTCTATGGTTTTAAAATCTGCTTTACTGGTATGAAATAGAAGTCAATCCTAATGAATTCTTGTGAATTTGTGACTCTCAAGTATATGGAAAATATTGAAGCAGAAATTAACCCTTTAAATGCTAAGCTTGGTAATTTGTGGGTCTTTCCAGAAATTTATTCTTTCTGTTTTCCAGATCCTTAAATGTCACATTGGTTTTCCAGTCCAAGAGTCAGATGTTCTTGCGGATTGGTTTGGCAGTACCACTTTTCAGCACAGTGGCAACCCTGAGAAAGATGATAGCAGAAGAAGGCAAAATTTCAGCTAATGAGGTTTGATAGAATTAAATTTAATCGATGCTAACCTCCAAATAACAGGAAGACAATGGGGTTGTAGTATTGATTGAGTAAGTTGAATAGTGGTTGGTATTTTACTCATAAATTGATATTTCATTCAAGATTACTAGGTTTGTAAGTTACATGATCTGGCCGTGCATGGTTTTGTCTCAGAACTCATTAGTTTGACTATAAGAGAATATTACTGACTTCTTATGAAGTGTATGAAAACAAGTCCTTTCCTGATGAGCATTTATTGGGTATCCCTTTATTATCTGTGGATCTTCTGTTAATAAAAGGTTAGCAGAGGACTGGGTAATAATAATGTCGGTCTTAAAATTAATAATCAATAACTAAATATATTTTATAAAGTTTTATTAATGATAACTAAAACAAAAGAACTGCCTGACTTCAGCCCAGTTGCAGATCCAAGAGAGGGCGAGGGAGGGGTTACAGCCACTTAAATACAATCACAGAAAACATGGGGCCACAGGAAAATGGAACCCTGGGAAAAACTGAGGAACTTCTGGGAGATGAAGTCCATAGGATCAAAATCTCCATTTATACATATTTCCCCTGTGATCCTTTTGGGGAAACCAGTTTCCCCAAAAGGATCATGGAAATATAACTTTAAAATTGCAATAATTTGTGAATAAGAGGAAAATAGAACTTAACCAATGAGTACTAGGTTGACAAAAAGCCAATTTGGGGGCAGTGTCCTTTGGCATCAGAGTATACATTCAAAATAAAGGCATTTCAACCTCCCATAGTTCAGTTCACATCCCAAAGTTCACTCTGGATCTTCTGGTACTGCATGTGGTCTCTGCAGGCATCTATCTTCATGGGGCATTCTGGATTCTGGGAGGTAGCAAGTTTCTTATCCTAAAATTGCTCAAATTTAAATCAAAGTTCACAACAATAACTTGGCCCCCCTGAGTTAATAATAACAAACACAGGGATCACTCAGGAATGCATGGCTATGTTATGAGTATATGAATCAATTTGCAAAAGAAAATGAAAACATCCAAATAAAAGAGTGAAATAACTTGTGGATGAAATACAAAATGTAAAATTCTTATGTCAAGTTCTCTTGTCTTGGCTCAAAATTTACATCAATACCATCAGGATTCATTGTTCTCTTTGACCTCGTGCTCGATTGGCACTATGCAGTTTAGCTTTGTGCTTCTTTGGCACTGTGCGATGACTCTTTTTTGTATTCTCTTGTCCTGGAATTAGACAGAATCATTAAGCAAAGTCCCTTAAAAAAATTTTTTTTGAACAATCAAGGGCATCATTTTTATAATCTAAAGCTTTTTGGGTATGCATTAATATTAGAACAAATGTTCTTCTCAATACTGTTGACATGTGCTTCATATACAAAAAGGAGAGAAAAAATAAAACTCAGATACAGTTTTAAAAATAAAATATATAGTTTAAAAATCAGTGACACACTGTCAGCCATGTGCGAGTACAAAATGATTTCCAGAAAAAAACAGTAACACAGTAGATAATGCACATTTAAAGAAGTATCAAAGTCCCCAAAATTCACAATAGCCCAGTTAATTACAATAGCAAACAAACCCATTATCATATTTCAAATAAGTTGCTGTATGACATTTAAAAAAACCTATGAACTGATGGATATTTGTCGCAATTTTTACAGATGTAGCAAATCTTTCAACCTTGGCAAACATTTTTAAACAAAGTAAAACTTATTTGGGTCTAGAACATCATCAAGAAATCTAGATTGTTCTGCTGGAAGTAAATTAAAAGAGTTTTGCAGGAGCTCTTTTTTCTTCAACTTCCTGAGTCATAGAAAAACCTTGGTAGGAACATTTCTTTGTTTCTCTACCTTTAATATAACATTCTTTATAATATATATAAATATAAATATAAAATATCATCCATTCAGAAACCACTAGTTATATAAAATTATTTCTGAAGACCTCTTAAAATTACAATTAAATTCTTAGCTTATTAAATTCTCTAAAGGTTGTATATAACTTTTAACCAGTTTTGTTGAAATCTATCCATCATCATCTATGTGACAATTAACAAAGGCAACATGTAATCTTTGATGGATCTAGTGACAAAGGTCTAGGCAAGATGTTCATGGGCTTATACAGTGGTATTTTGTTCTTCAGCAAAGGTAAAGGTACAAATTAAAGATCAATATAGGCAAAACATAGTAGCTTAAAATGATTCAGTATTACAGAAAGGTATTGACTAGATTAATACAGATAAACAAAAAAATTTAAACATTAAAGCAATGTTAAAAGAAAGGTAAGTAAACAAGTAAATACAATACAATAATATAAATAAAGGTACAGACAGGCAGTACAGTCAAAATCCTTTTCACCAATCCCAATAGACTTGTTCACTATTATAGGAGCATTATAAACTCAAAATAGTTAGCACGAAACTTCCAGATCTCTTTTAAAGTTTCCTTGCCCTCTCCCAATATTCATTATTCATTTAGATTTCGTTTGTCAGCTCTCTGAATTTCCTTATAGAAGCACTGGGCAGAATCTCCACTCTGCATGTTGAGAGCAGTTAGGACTTTTAGAACTTTGTCAAAATATTTCAGGTTGGTTTGTAGCACAAGCAACCTAGCTTGTGGCATATTCTTGAGGAGAAGTAAATAAAGTGGGAAGTCTCCAATGAAAATAAAAAGTCCCAGGAAAAGAATTAAGCAGATCCAAACTGCACCTTTTAGCTCTATCAACTCAAACTGTTGTTTCAGAGTTTCAAGTATGCTTTGCAATAGCATTTTTCCTGAAAGACACTAAATGGGGTTCTTTTTTCCATGCTGAAAAATGGCTAGGGCAAGCTAGAAACACACATGTGGATGGTGGAAAGGGATTGGGGTAGAAAGATTTTTATACGTCACTCTCTATAGAAAAATAATGGCTGGGATTGGCAGGCTCTTGTATCTGGTCTGGTTTCTGCCAGAGGAGGCTCCAAGCTGGGTGGAGAGCAGTGAGGAATGCTGGCCAAGCAGATGGACAGGAGAAACAGCAGGCAAGAGCAGGTGGCAGGGCAGGGCTGGAGCACGGGCACACCCTGCCTTGGATTGTGGGCAGTGACCAGGCAAATTCACTATCTTTACTGTAAGGCTATCTGCTCAAAAAAATTTTTTTGAGAATTCATAATCTCTTTGTAGTAAACCAAACTGTGGGGTTTTAAATTAACAATCAACCACTAAGTATTAGTTTATAAAGTTTTATTAATAATAACTAAAGCAAAAGAACTGCCTGACTTCAACCCCATCCCAGGTCGCAGGTCCAAGAGAGGACAAGGGAGGGGTTACAGCCACTTAAATACAATCACACAAAACCATTGAGACACAGGAAAATGGAACCCTGGGAAAAACTAAGGGACTTCTGGGAGATGAAGTCCAAAGGCTCAAAATCTCCATTTATACAATAGGGGCCTTTGGGTTTAACCCCCACTAAAAGGCAAAAAAGTCTTTTGAGAGACTATGTTGTATGATAAAAAGATCACTGAGCTTAGTTATAAGACTTGGTTAGAGTCCTATTTTTGCCTCTTACTAATAGTATAGCCTTGACCAAATCACTTGGTCTTTCTGAATTTTGGTCTCAACATTAGCAATGAGAATAGTAACATTTGTGTTACTTCATAGGATGGCTGAAAGGAAAATACTTCATAAACTGTAAAGCATGCCTTGCCCCTCTGCCTAGCAGTCCAGTATGAGCATTTCCTCCCTATGTTCTTTGTAATGTGGAGGACTCACAGGTAGCTTATAGGTGCAGTTTGGGTATGCAATCTCTAAAAGGTGTGCCAATGCCACCCTAGGAAGATTCACCATTAGAAGACCAAGGCCAGCATTACAGGATGTTACAGGGTGAGAAGGCAGCATGGTTACCAAGTCCAGAGAGGACAAACTGAACATTTATATCCTGTCTAAAAGCACCTATCTTAATGGGTAATGTGTTCTCCCTCTGTAGAAGTCTTCACACAGAAGCTAGATGACCTCTTGGCCAACTTCCTCTTGTGTAGGAATGTACAACATGACTTCCAAGCTCCCTTCCAACCCAAATTCTGTGATTCAAAACATTCTATATGCAAAGGATCGTGACTCCATTGTAGCATTCAACACGATTGACTATTGGCTCTATCTAGATACTTGTGTTTTCATGAGGGGAAGAAAGAAGAAAGGAAAAGAGGAAGGGAAGGAAGGAAGAAAAGAAGGAAGGACTCAAAACAGTTTATATTATTGAACTTAGAGTAGCAAAAAAGGCTAGCGGATATTTTCTTTTCTATTTGAATTTGCATTTATAAGTTCATTGAATGATATACTGTTTCTAGGTCATTTGATACATAGATGTTTTTTTTTTTTGAGATTTAAGATATGGAATGATTTCTTATTGTGAAAGAAATGAATACTACAGGTAACTAAAGTCTGTTCATATATTTTAGTGATGGGGTTCCTTTGAATCACCATCTGAAAAGATTCAAAGAATTTTTCCTTTGGTGACTTAGAGGTATTAGTACTATTATCCTTATGATAGTTCCTGAATTTTCTAGCATTTAGGTCCTCTAGGTTATTATAGGATCATAATTTTTATATACTGTAGTCTTGCTATAGCTGAATATTTTTAGTAGTGGGATATGAGTTGAATCTTTGGCTAAGTATTTTGTTGTATTTGCACTAAAAATTTAGGATCAAAGTAACTCTCTAAAAGTGAACATTTCACTTTCAATTCCATCACCTTACTTAATCTCAAAAACCCAGAATTGAAAGGGACCTCAGAAGTACAATCCATACTTGAGCTAGAATTCATCACACCCAACAAGTCGTCATCCAGCCTTTGCCTGGATCTCTCAAATATAATGAGGAGTTTGAATTAGTTGACCTCTAAGGTCTCACCTAAGTTTGACCATGATTTCCCTGGGTAACATACTATTTTGGTATAGTTCTAATTGTTAGAAATTTTTTCTTTCAGGTTGGGCAGCTGGATGGCTCAATGAATTGAAAGCCAGGCCTAGAGATGAGAGGTCCTGGGTTCAAATTTCACATCATACACTTCCTAGTTGTATGTCTTGGGCAAGTCATTTATCCTCATTACCTATCCCATACCACTCTTCTGCCTTGGAACCACTACATAGTATTGATTCTAAGACAAAAATTAAGGGTTTTAAAAAAAGAGAAATCTTTTTTCCTACTCATTTAATTTTTCCAGTTGGTAATTTTTGCCCACTTCTCTGAGCTCTGTCCTCTGTCCTCTGGGGCCAAGCAAAACAAGTTTAATCCCTTATCCACATGTCAGCACTTCAAAATACTTAAATATTACTAGTATGTTGTCTCTACATTTCCTCTTATCCGGTCTAAATATCTTTGTAAAGCTTGAACTCAAGGCTTTTCACTATGCTGGCTGTCCTTTTCTAGATATTCCCAGGATTATCAGTGTCCTTCCTATAATATAGTAACTATTCAGTCAGTCAGTCAGTCAGTCAAGTCAGTCAATTAACAATTGCTCAGCCTTTATTTTTGTGCCAGGTAATGTGTTACATGGTTGGAATTAAAATACAAGTAGAAAGTAAACATGCCCCTGTTCTCAAATGTTTATATTCTAAAGAGGGAAGACAACACATTGAAGGAAGGTGAAGAGGGCAGGTTACAGTGAGCAACCTGAAAAAGGAATTTGTACCCTGCTTCAGTGGATGTTCTTGTAGGAGCTATCCAGATAGATGAAGAGGCCACAGAGTGGAACAGACTTCTATTATATGAATTCTTGGACTGGAATGAGCTTTCAAGGTGAAGAAGTTTCTGGGTCTTGGTAGAGAAAGTTGACAGTGCATTGAGAGTCAATAAGCATTAATGAAATGTGTTAGTGCTTTGTGCTAAGTGCTAGGAATCCAAAGAAAGGTAAACATATGCTGCCTTTCCAAAACAAAGCAATTTTTTAAAGGAAGATATGCTTTCCAAATTCCTGAGTTATAATCTCTTTTTGTCTGTTGTGTTCAGGACTCTATTCTGATTTTACAATATTGTATTAAAATTACTCGATCTGTAAATTGATGTCCTCCATTATGCTTCTCTACTTTGGATTCTGCATTCCCAGACTTCCTCACTTAAAGATATCATGCTAATATATTTAGTATCAACCTACTTTGCCTTTTCCTATCTTGTCCCACTTCTTTTGAATAATGTATATTTTTCAAATCAATTAATAAGCATTTATTAAGCATGTTAAGTACTAGGGGTACAAATGCAAAAATAAGACAGTGTTTGTTCTCAGGTTTCTTAGAATCTATTGGTGCCATATAGTGTGTTCATAAATGATCAAATTCATACCAAATTTTTCAATGGAGGGGTACAAGAGAAATAGGAGAGACTTTTTGAAGGAAGTGGCACTTGATTTGAACCTAAAAAGGAGTTAAAGATTCCAAGAGGCAAAGAAAAGAAAGGAGAACATTCCAGGTATGGGCACAGCCTTTGCAAAGTCATGGAAGCCAAAAATGGAACATTGTGTACAGAGAACAGCAGGTAGATTAGTCTGGCTGGAACATAAATTTGAAAAGAAGTAACATGGTAACATGGTAGGAGAAACTGTAGCTGCAAATTTTTCAGTACTAGAGTAGTTCATGTTTTGTTTTGTTTTTTTTTTAAGAGGAGATGGAGAACTAGTAAAATTTCTTTAGCATAGAATGGCCTGACTAGACTTTTAATATAGGAGCATCTATTTGTTGGTTGTGTGGATAGTGGTTTGGAAAGAGGAGAGCATGGATCTAGGGAGACTTAAGGTGTCTACCTAAGAAGTGAAAAGTGAAAGCCTAATTAGGGTAATTGTGGTGCAAGCAAGGGATAGTAATGAGAAATGGTAAGGAGGTTGGATTAATAGACGAGACAACTGATTAGATATAGGAAGTGAGGGATAAGGAAGAATCAGGAAAAACATTTTTTCAAATCATTACCAATTTGGAAGTATGTTTTTCATGATCATACTTATATAACCCAGATCAAATTGATTATCATTTCAGGGAAGGAGGGAGACAATTTGGATCTTTTAATTTGGGGAAATATATGTTAAAAATTATTACATATAATTGGGGAGATTAAGTATTTTTTTTAAAGGATCAGATATGACTCTTGAGTGTGCCTGGAAAAATGATGATGCTCTTGACAGAAATAGGAAATAAAGGAAAAAGTGTAAGGGAAAGAAGGTGAATTTTTGCTTAGGTCCTATTGAGTATGAGATATCTGTGGGACATGTAGGTGGAGTTTTTCAGGGGACAGTTGGAGAATGGAATTAGAGCTCCACAGAGAAATGAGGGCTTTGTATATAGATTGGTAGTCATCTTCATAGAGATGAAAGTTTTTTTTTTATTAGATCAATCAGTCAGAACAAGAATTGTTTATAACCCAGAAGATGAACCTGCAAAGAAGTGTAAGTATAATCAGTTAAATAGGTAAAAAAAAGAACCATAACAGGGTAATGTCATGAAAATCAAGGAAAAAGAGAGTATTTAGAAGTGGGTGGTTAATTTTGTCAAAAGCAACAGAGGTCAAGAATGATAAGAATTGACGAAAGGACATTGGCTTTTGCAATAGAGGGATCATCAGTGAACTTACAGAAAGAAGTTTCGATTTGTTAGGGGGAATGGAAGTCAGATTACAAGGGAAAGAGGAATGAGTGGGAAGTGAGAGAAAGGAAACAATCTGTAGACAATTTTTTCTTAGAATCTGACCTGAAAAAGAGAAATATATCATGATAGCTTAGTTGTTGATGTAGAATAAGATAAAGGATTTAAAAATATTTTTAATGATGAAAATGACATGTTTCAAAGCATCAGGACAAGAGCCAGTAGAACAGCAGTTGAAAACTAAGGAGAAAGATTGGATGGTTGAAGGGCAAGTTGCAATCATCCTTTTTAAAATTTGATCTTATAGTGATTGGTCTCATCCTACCAACATTCATTTACCTACAAAGTTAAATTTGCTTCCATACATTAGTGCCTCTTTATCCTGCTTGTTACTTGGCTCCAGTTTATATTTTCTCCTTTTTTTTAATTAATTTTTTTGATTAATAAAAATTTATTCTTTCCTTTCCTATGTACTCTTCAATGAAAAATGAAAAGCAAAACCCTTGTGACAAATATGCATAATAGGAGAAGCTTGGTGGTTCAGCCATACCTGGAAATGAAAGGTCCTGGGTTCAAATCTAGCCTCAGACATTTACTATTTGTGTGTTCGTAGGCAAGTTACTTAACCCCAATTGTCTTGCTCTTATAGCTATTCTATCTTGGAATGAATACTTAGCATCTATTCTAAGACAGAAGGTAAGGATTTGATATATATGCATAGTTCATAAAATTTTGTATGTGTGCATGTGTGTGTCTCTTATTCTACACTTTTAGTGTAGCATTTATCTGACACTTGACTGGTACTGTTCTTCATTATTGCTCCCCTGGGATCACTGGTTGGTCATTCCACTGAAAAGAATTCTCCAGTTTTTCAAGATTCTTTGTTTTTATATTATTGTTATTGTATATATAATATATTATATTATACACACACACACACACACACATATATATGTTGCTGTCATGTTACTCTGCATTAATACATATCAGTCTTCTCAATTTTCAACAAAACTATTCCTTTCATATGGGGTTGGGGGGGTTGAGTGTATATGTAGTGTGAATCTTAAAATTTCTCAGACTCTACCTTGGAACATTTGGTTAAGGCTGTCCCCCATTTTAAACAATGAAGGTACTTGGTCAGGAATGTATTGGGAACTCCAATATTACTCCACCCATACTTAGGCATACTTTAGGGGAAGATAAAGTTGTAAACTCCTGATGGAGCAATGAGAAAAAGTCCCCAACCCATACTTATAGTAAAGCTAGAATTTAAGCTAAGTCTATTTTTAGGTCTAATACAAAAGGGTGCTAAGTACCTATGAAGGTCAAATTAATCACTAAAAGGTCAAGCAACTTACAAAGGGCAAGCTTAGCAAAGAGGTGTGAAGTTTTAGTCTACTCAGATGTGAATTAAGAATGGTCAGTCCTGTGGAAAATGTCTACTGTGATTGGTAGATGTGAAAATTTAGGGGAGGTGACATAGGAGAAAATTCTCTTTAAAAGGAGGTCAGGAGCTCAGAGCTGGGCCTCTGAACTTAGTTGAGTTTGGAAGCTGAATTGGAGGGTCTCTCTGAACACTAGAGTTTTTCTTGGGACAAAATCTTGTGGTGAGTGGATAAAAGACTGACTTAGTTTTCTCTCTTAAAGAGAAAGGCCTAGGCCATTTGTCCTAGACCCTAGCTTTTCCCTACTATTTCCTCTTCCTCTGTCTCTCTCCCTTCCCTTAATTCCTTCATTTGTATTAATTTAAATCTCCATAAGACCCAGCTGACTTGGGTATTTCATATTTGGGAATTTTTCCCATGGCAACTACTTATTTTTGATAAAAATCAAGACACTAAAAATTATCTTTACAGTTTTGGCAATTCACAGTCTTGAAAACCATATTTCCACAGTCACAGTAGTATTACATTGATGTGCCTTAATTTATTCAACAATTCCCAAATTGGTGGGGATCAGCCTAGTTTCCAGTTCTTTGCTATTACAAAAAGAGTTGTGATAAATATGTTTGTACATATTTAGCATAGTTCACCATTACTTTTTAGAAAGGTTGGATCAATATTCAGTTCCATAAAAAAGTGTATTTCCTGCATATCCTCTAACAACTGCCATTTTCCTTTTCTGGATGGAAGTTCAGAGTGACGTTATTTGCATTTCTCTTAATTTTTAGTGATTTGTACCATTTTTTATATAGCTATTGATACCTTAGATTTCTTCTTTAGAAAACTGCCTACTGACATTGCTTGACCATTTCTCAATTGGGAAATGACTCTTATTCCTATAGATTTGCATCACTCATATATTTTGGAAATAAGAATCTTATAAGAGAAACATGTTGCAAAGAACATTTCCCCCTGATTACCTGATTCTGTTTTAATTTTTAATTCTTTGCTTTTGTTTGTATAAAAACTTAAATTTTATGTAATCAAAATTGTCCATTTTATCTTGTCATTCTCTTTGTCTCTTGTTTGTTCATGAACTCTTCCTGTTCTTAGATCTGAAAGGTTATTTCTTCTTTGTTCCTATAATTTGTCTACAACTTTATGATTGTCATATATTTGTATGAACCTTATCTTGGTATTGGTATACCCTCTTCTTTTTTCAAAAAGTTCAATGCCCAACTCAGTTTTCTTAATTCCTGTACTCATCATTGGGGATTTTAATCAGTTGTTAATAATAGGTTGTTCCTCTTGACATCCTTGTTCTTCAACTATAATGACTTGCATTTTTACTCTATTTTAGCTACTACTCTTCAAGATTGTTCTATATTAGAACTTACTGTTATCCAACACTTTGCCACCTCTATGATTCTAATTTCTGAAATTCCTCTCTCTTACTCTCCAGACATTTCATTCCTCCCTCTTCTTCATATAGTCTTTCTAGTGTGTGGTTTCATTTTAATTTTACTTTATGATCCTTCCTTTTATTTTCACTCATTCTCTATGGTTTCTTTCTAGTGTTTCCTTATCAAAACTGGGACTTTTTTCATTTTTGATTAGAGTAGTTTAATTTACTTGAATGCAAAAACAGTGCACTACAATGGAATTAACGTTACCAAATCTTCACTGTTTATAAATTCCAGAGATGATACAGAAATGATATGGTGTTGTACTTTATGCAGCTGCATTTATTCTGAGGTCAAAAGAATGTCTCTCCTCAGCATACTGTGCATCATTTCAGTTCTCTGTCAGCAAAATCCACAAAACTAAGCTATAACTATAACTAACTAAATTAAAACTATACTGTAAGACCCATGAAAATGTTGGCTATTTCTTATTCAAGCTTTGTATTTCTCTTAACATTTTGCATAGTTCTTATAATACTTTACCTGCTTGCTAAATGTTTGAATTGGATCATTGATATCATGGAATCCTGTTTTCATTCTCCTTGGCATCTAATTGACATGTATTTAACTGTCATTTAAGACTAAAGGATCAAACATGCAGCTATGTGGCCTTCCAATCCCAACATTCTCAAGTAACGACCAAACCAGATTAAAATGGAGTTGAAATGTTTAAAAAAAAGAGTAAAAATATAATAAAATGTAGATAATATTACGTTTTAATATTAATTTAATATGTAATGGACAGGGATCCTTATATAAGGATTAGTAGCCCCCATTTCTGTTTGAGTTGGACACCACTTGCTTAAAGCACTTATGATTGATTTTGTCTTCTTGCTTCCCAAGTCAAGCAGTATAAATCAGCTGTTTTCTAAGCATTAAGAAATGAGGGACTGCTGGGTAATATCCATATTGAAATGTTTTTTTTAAAGACTGAGTTTTCTATTCCAGTTTGTAAAATTTAATGCTTCAGTTTCCTGTGAACTAGAGTCTACTATCAAATAATTCATCCTGATTGGCAAGATATATCTGTTGCTATATATTCTTTTTCAATACTGCAATGAATCTGGTATCTCATTAATGTAGATTCTTCTGCCATCTCTGAAAATTGCAACACACATATTCATTTTAATCCTGCATGCTTTGTGGCCATATTTTTACATAGTATGTTTCTAACCTGGATAACTTTAGGTCTTTACATTTCATAGGAACTAGGAGAGCACTCTGGACATTCCTTTGTTATCAATTATTCTCTTCATAGGACTAGACTGCTCTATTGGATACTGCTGGAATACTACTTAAAATTTTTTTAAATTTAATTAATTAATTTAGAATCTTTTCCCATGGTTACAAGATTCATATTCTTTCCCTGCCCTTCCCCAATCCCCCTCCTGTAGCCAACGTGTAGTTCCTCTGGGTTTTACATGTGCCATTGATCAAGACCCATTTTAATATCATTAACATTTGCACTAGGGTGATCATTTGGAGTCTATGGGATACTACTTTCTTGATTGATTGTCTATAGTGAGTGATATGTATTTATATACAGAAATGAACAAAAATTGAGACCTTTTCTTAGGAATACTCATATAAACTGTATTCAGGTAGGGGACTCATCAAGGGTAATAAAATGGATAATGTTCACAAATAGCCCCATGACCTCTGAATATTCTGACTCAGACTAGAGTATAGCAGCTAGAATCTTACATCTGAGAGTCAAAAGAAGTTACCTGCTTTAGTCTCTTGCTTTCAATACTGTCTCCCTGAGGTTCATAAAGGATACCTGAAGTCACTTACTTAATGGTAGAAGAATAGCACCCCAGTAATGTAATGTTGCTTTCTTAATGAAAATACACTTCTATTGAAACATGAGAACAGGATTTAGATCAAATTCTATATGCTCCAAACTGTTTAACCTTAATACCGCCTTTCTGAATCAAGGAGACTGTATCACCAGGGAAAATGAGTCACACCCAGGATGGAATAGTCAGTTGAAAAAATGGGTTTTGGGGGTGGTTCAGTGGATCAAGAGTCAGGCCTAGAGATGGGAGGTCCCAGGTTTAATTCTGGCTTCCAACACTTACCAGCTGTGTGACCTTGGGCAAGTCACTTAACCCCCATTACCTAGCCCTTACCCTCTTCTACCTTAGAACCAATACACAGGATTGATTCTAAGATGGAAGGCAAAGGTTTTTAAAAAATAGGTTTTTTTACTTGCCTAGCCAGGAAATACATGCTATTTGCTTTAATATAAAAGGAGAAATTTTTAGATTGATATTTTAAGCTTTTTGTTGTCTAGTTGTTTCAGTCGTATAGGATTCTTTGTGACCCCATTTGGGATTTTCTTGGCAAAGATCCTGGAGTGGTTTGCCATTTCCTTGTCCAGATCATATTACAAATGAGGAACTGAGACAAACAGAGTTAAGTGAATTGCCCCATCTCACATAGCTAGTAAGTTTCTGAGACCAGATTTGAACTCATGAAGAGGAATGTTTTTGACTCTAAGTCTGACACTCTTATCTATTTTGCCACATAGCTGCCTTTGTGTTTTATGTAGCATCATTTTAAAACAACATCTACATGTTTTCTTGTTTTCTATATATTTCTGTGACTTATCATTTTAGGACTGGAAAGAGCCTTTCTGTGAAACAAGAAAGGTGAAAAATCATATTTGGCTAGTCAATGAGATACTCAGAAAAATTGAGGGCACCTATTATACCCCTTGATTTTGAAAGATGGAGAATTACTATACTAAGGTCTTATGTTGTCATTTCTTAATTTGTTTTCTGTGCTGGGTATAGCTTTTAAAATGAAAAAGAAATTACTTTCTCCATTCTAGGTGGTTTTGGTTGAGTTGCATCCCAGTGGATTCCAGCGTTCTTTCTTTGATGAAGAGGATCTGAATTGCATTTCAGATGGAGACAATGTATATGCTTTCCAAGCCCCTCTTTCACCTATATGGGGAGTCCCTGCCTCATTTTCAGGTATAGTGGTACCATGTAGCATTCTGTTGAGCTTTTTTTTATTGTTGATGGATTATGATTCACAGAACACAAATCTTTTGAAAAAGTACTTTTGAAAAAGTACTTTTGAGTGTAAGATATGGTTTTCCTGATTTTTTTAAAATGAAAGTGCTTAATAAGTTATTTCTAAAATTTCCAAGATTCAGACAGATTTTTAGTAGATATTAAATTGAAGGTTGTTGAATTGCTTATCAGCTGGTTTTCATTTCACAAAGTATAGATAATACTTAATATTCTTAATAGCCCTAAGCAAAAGAAAAAATTATCTGATTGTATCTCTTCACCCCGATGTGTTTTTTGTTCCATATTAAATTTCTGGTATCCTACCAGGAAAGAGAATGTGATTCAACCTTTAAGACCTAGCGAGATAACCAAAATCAATACTTTTTCAGATTTAATTAGCAGATAGATATTATAGGAAATAAACAAAGTTGTTACTAAAAAGTCAGACTTTGATATGTATGTGTTTGGCTTATCATTGTAAAGTAGTTATATAGTTTTTCATTCAGAGGATATAAGGCATTTTAGACAAAATATTAGCTTATCTGAAGGAACTGCTTTTAAAAAATTACCAGATTTTAAGAAACTTTTTTGCTTTTTATTAATGTTATTTTGCTGATTGATCATTTGAACACCCATATTTAAGAGATTCTTAAAATGTGATTATCATTGTCTGATATTAATGTAATATATGCTATGTCAAATAATCTCTGAGGTTCCTTTCTGGTATAATAGGGATTAATCTTTGAGCCTTACTGTCTCATGTGAAGACAGTGCTTCTTCCTCTGTCTTGTATCTTGGATTTATATGGTAAAACAGGAGAGTGTCACCTTTTTATAACCACCAAGTATTATGATAGATAAGGAGTATCACTAATACCAAGGCTGTTATACATATTCTTATTTTTTGTTTTTGTTTTATACTTTTTTCCTCCCAATCACACTCATTAAGTGCAAAGCAAGAAAAACATTTCCCTTATAAATCTAGGTTGAATTCTCCCACACATAGTATTGGATAGATACCTATGTAAGGAAAACATATCACTAAGGCTTAAACAAGGAGAGATAGTTCATGTCTGCTGTTTTCTAGGCTATAGATTTTTCCTTTGTGGACCATCAGTCTTCATAGGATGCTCCACTGGATACTTGTGGGCACTGCTCTCCTGGATACTGCTGAGAGATACTCTGCTGAAATCCTTGGTAAAACAAATTACTTTGCTCTTTAGCCAGTCATTTACTTCTATCATTTTCATCACATTTCAGCCCAAGCAACTCTCAAGGTTATACTTTAAAGCAGTGGTTCTCAACCTTTCTAATGCTGTGACCCTGCAATACAGTTCTTCATGTTGAGGTGACCCCAAACCAAAAAATTATTTTGGTGGCTACTTCAAAACTGTAATTTTGCTACAGTTATGATTCAGAATGTAAATACCTGATATACATTATGTATTCTCATTGCTACAAATCAAACATAATTTAAATATAGTGATTAATCACAAAAACAATATTTAATTATATGTTGAGAAATATTAATCCAGCAGGAGGCAGCCTGAGTGCTGGGGTGGGAGGTAAGTCTTGCCTGGGGAGGGGATCCGCAGATGCTGCCTTCTTCTTCCTGTCGTCTCTCTCCAGCTCAAGCTGAGGCTTCACTTTGCTGGGGTTACTCGGCTCCGTTATCTGCTCCAGGAGTTATCCACTCCAGAACTCGTTCTTAACCCCTCCGGAGCCAGCGCCTGGGTGCTCTCTCTGGGTCTCTGTTTGAGTCTGGCCTCCAGGCAACAGGGTAAATCCATCGCCCCTCATAGAGGGAGGGCTGCTGATACGTAACTAATATTAGTACAATGTGCGGGCAGCAGGGTCCCCGTTCTTTCCGAAATATTGCTGTAAAGTAGCGCAATTTCTCAGCGGCTAAAGCCATCAGAAATATGTATTTTTTCCAATGGCTTTAGGTGACCCCTGTGTTTTGGTCATTCAACCCCCACTGGGGTCATGACCCACAGGTTGAGAACCTCTGCTTTAAAGCCTCTTTACCTCAGAACCTACTTCCCTAAAGTTAGTCCTTGTTCTGTTCTATTTCATGTAACTCTGAAAAAACCTCTTAGCTGCAAATCATCTTTCTATAACTGCAGATAGAGCATCCTGCTGCCAGGACACTGTCAGGGATCACATCTCCCATCAACAGGCCTGATTGGGAGCTGAGTATACACTTCACATATGGCATAGCTTCTGTGTATTCCCCAACTTTTTGGGATGAGAAAAAGGTAATGGTACCAATTATGAAGTCCCTATGGACTTTATGAAAAGGTATTTACTGGCCTCCATCTCCTACTCCCTTTTGTCTTGAGAAATAAAGAGGACCCTGAATGGCCTTATTCAACTGAAACTTCTCCTTATCCTATGACTAGAATATCTTTTTCACATTTTCTCTGTGATTCAGAAAAATAACTTGCCCTGTTATCACTGCCCACCTCCTAATCCATATTAACCTCATTTCTTATGCCCTTCCCATTATTGACCCCTCTGGATCTTCAATTTTATCTTTTAAGAAATTCCTCTCTTAGGAAATGGGAAAAAATAGGTAAACTATTGCACTGTTGGTGGAATTGTGAACTGGTCCTATTATTCTAGAAAACAATTTGCAACTATGCCTAAAGAGCTATAAAATTGTGTATACCCCTTTGTCCCACTACTAGGCAAAAGGACCTCTATGTACAAAAATATTTATCATACCTCTTTTTGTAATAGCAAAGAATTGGAAATTGAGGGGATGTCTATCAATTGGGGAAAGACTGAATAAGTTGTAATGCAGGATTGTGATGGAATGTTATTGTGCTACAAGATAGGATGAGCAGGATAGCTTCAGAAAAACCAGGGAACTTATGCAAAATGAAATGAGAACTAGAAGACCATTGTATACAATAACAACAGTATTGTAATAAGTATCACCTGTGAAAGACTTAACTACTCTGATCAAGAAAATGATCCAAGACAATTCCAAAGGACCCATGATGAAAAATACTATCCACCTCTAGAAAGAGATCTGATGAACTCTGTATACTTATTGAAGTATAATTTTTTTTCACTATTTCATGTTTCTTGCTTTTTGTTTTTATTGGTTGGTTCTTTTTTCAACATGACTAATATGAGAATGTTTTACATGACTTCATTTGTATATTGATATATTTTTTGCCTTTTCAATGAGTGGAGGGAGAGTGGAAAGGAGAGTTTAGAACTCAAAAACATTTTTAGATGAATTTAAAAAACAAATCCATAATTCGTAAAAACAAGAAATTACTCCCTTCTCATCAAGACTCTTTCCTTTATCATACTTTCTTCTGTTCACAAAAACTATTTTTTGTCCAGAAGAGACTGCATTCCTGAAAATCCTCTCCCATACAGACTGCACCTTCTCATATGCCCCAACACAACACAATGCCCCTATAGCAGGAGCAAGCATAGTCCTTTCTCCTCTTCACCATTACTTCCCTTTCTGCTATGATTCAATATCTTCTTTGAGAATCACTCCATTAGTCTATATTGCCTAATATAGATCCTTGTTGCAATAATTTATTGGCTTCCAAATCTCTCTTCTTCCAGTCAAGAGTTCAGTGCCAATTAATGATCTATATCTTCACTACCACTCAGCCACCCACAGTTATCATCCATAATCATGTAGCTTACATGATTATGAACTGTGATATTATTCTTTCATCATCTTTTTCATCTTCTCATCTTTCCCTTTGTCTTATGTCTCCTTATTTTTTGTCTTTATTATAATTCCTATACACCTCCCTCCCTTCTCCTGCTTTAGCATTGCTTTCTTCCTTATCTTTGCATACATTATAACAAATTGGTTGGCCACCTGTCAAAGATGCTTTGAAAGGGATTTATGGGAGGCAAAGCCAAGATTACAGAGTAGCAGGAACCAATAAATCAAGCTCTCTCTCCCTTGCTCCTGAAATAGTTGGGTAGAATGAGAGAACTATACATTTATAACAAAATAACAGATTTAACTAAAGGGAGAAGGGAATCAGGGAATATCTAATTTTACACCCAAATCAGAGACTAAAACCCTAACAACTTTCTATAACTATTCTAAACTACTTAATTACTATTTAAGATTGGGGAAGGGTTGGTAGGAGCAAGAACAAGGGCCAAAGTAAATCTCACACAACTGGAGTCTCTTTGGGTCTAGCAGAAGTTCCAATAGGAGGAGCAGCATTAATGGGGAGTGATGGATTAACACACACTGTCCACTGGTGTAATGTTGTCCACTATCTCTGCCACTTCCTTAAGATGATTTTGATTGTAGAAAGGTCCAATCTCCTGGCAGCTTCCATCTCCAGAGAGAGCCAAACTGTCAGTTAAACTGTCTCTCTCTGCTCCTGAGAGTTCTGGAATGTTGACTTTTAGGATCTCCTGCAAAAGTCATAGTAAGTTATTTATCAAGCCCAGGTTGGAGACAGAGAGGCCTGGTGACACTAGAGACAGTCTGGTCAGGAGCATATCTTCTGTGTAACACTCCAGGGTCCTGGGAGTGACTCTGCACCATGGCAAGAGTAGGTACTAGAGTCATACTGGGGAACAGCATGAAGGGTACACTAAAAGGTGATAATGGACCACTTTGGTGTCCCCTATCCAGTTTTAAGTAACAGATTTAGAGTAGACTGAGAAAGGGACATGCCCTCAGGAATGTTTTCAGGGTAGGGAGTGCCTAGGTGGTGTACTGAAAAAGGAATAAATTCCTAAGCAAATAACAATGGTGCTTAGTTCCACTTTCTAGCTTAGTCTGAAGCTTGAAGTAGAATAACCAGGGCAGAAATTCCAGACTAAAGAGAAACTTACCTTTCTGTCACAGTGTACTTGCTGAGCGTCCCAATTCATAGGACATAAGACCAGCAGTAGTATAGTCTTACTCAGACCCAAACTCAGATTGGGAATTTGGAAAACTAAGACTAGGGGGCAAGCAGTTGGACTTTGCCCTGGAGCATCCCTCTTTGGAAGAAGTGAAAGCTTAAAGGCTCCTTGCTTGTCTCTAAGATACTAGAATAACACAATATTCAGTACCCAAGAAAACAGCAAAAAGACTAGTACAGACCTTACTTTCAAAAATGTGCAAAAGTCCAGTCCTAACATCAAGTCCAAAGATAGATTGATGAATGGGTAAACAAAAACAAAGTCACACAGTAATGAGCTATTATGGTGGCAGGGAAGCTTGAGGTACAAATACATATGAAGAAAATCACCCTAAAGCCTTTAAAAGCAATGCCTCAAAGAAAAACACAGCTTGGGAACAAAGTTAGCTAGAATTCCTGGAAATGATGACGTAACCAAAAAAAAAGAATTTAAAAAAGTTTTTTTTGAATAAAATGAGAAACAATGATGAAAAAATGAAAAAGAAATGAGAACTATGGAAGAATAAGAAAAGGAAAATAGTTTGGCACAAAAGGTACAAAACCTTGCTTGAACAACAAGCTCCCTAAAAATTAAAATGCATCAGATAGAAGCTCAGAAGTACTATAGCAGAGTCAAAAGGTTGAAAAAAATGGTAAAATGTGTAAAGTGTTTTATAGCAGAAATAACTAACCTGGAGAACCAATTGAGGAGGAAGATAATTAAATAATCTTTGGACTATCTAATACCTTAACCTTAAAAAAGAGCCCAGATATTCTATTTCAAAAAGTCTTAAAAATACCTACCTCCCAAGAATCATAAAGTGAAAATAGAAAGAATCCATTGTTTCCTTTTGAACCCCAAAATGAAAACTTCTATAAATACCCTACCCCAAATCCAAAGCTTCCAGGAAAAAAAAATTACTACAGGCAGTCAGAAAGAAAAAAATGCAAGTACTGAGAGCAACTATTGGAATAATATATGAGATTTAACAACCACCACAAATAGAAATCAACAGAGAACTTGCAGTACAATAATTGAGAAAGTAAAGTTTTACTTTTATCCAGCAAAACCAAATATACTGCTACCAGGGTATGGGAGGCATGGCTCCTTAATGAAAGCAAAGACTTCTAAGCACCCCTGTTGAAAAACCTAAGGTTGTGGAGAACCTTTAAAGTTCAAACACAAGAGTGAAGAGAAGCATAAAAAGGTAAAAGTAAATGAACAATTATAAGGGATTAAAGAAGGATATATTGCTTACATTTAAACGTGGGGAAACAATGTATGTGTTTACTCTGTACACTATTATCTACAAAAAACATAGAAGTCCAATTAGAATGAATGCCTAGGAATAGTTCTATTATCCCTTGATGTTCTTATAAGATTGGAAAAAAGAGGAGAAAAGGATTATATTGGAAGTTAAGGAAGGTTAGCAAAAATTACCTCACATAATTAAAGTGCCCAAGGAGACACTTTTCAAACAAAAAAGGAGGGGTATGGAGATATCCATTTGAATCTCATTCTCCTTTGAACTAGTCAAAGGATCCTTATACACATAGAGTTGCTTATAGAAATATATTTCATTTTACAGGAGGAAATGCTGATTAGATTAAGGAAAAAATGAGTCCGAAACAACATAAACTCTAAAGATGTTCAAAAAATATTTGTAGGTTTTCTGAGGCAACAAAAAATAGTAATCTGAAGGGTTGCCTATTAACTGGTGATGAAATTAGCTATCTGAATGCCATAACCTAAAAAAAGAGGTTAAGTATACCTTTTCAAATGGGCAAGGGACATAAATAGGCAATTTTCAGATAAAGAAATCAAAATTATCAATATGCACATGAAAAAGTGTTCTAAATCTCTTATAATTAGAGAAATACAAATCAAAACAACTCTGAGGTACCACTTCACACCTAGCAGATTAGCTAGCATGACAGCATAGGAAGGTAATAAATATTGAAGGAGATGTGACAAAATAGGGACATTAATGCATTGCTGGTGGAGTTGTGAATTGATCCAACCATTGTGGAAGGCAATTTGGAACTATGCCCAAAGGGCTTTAAAAGACTGCCTGCCCTTTGATCCAGTCACACCACTGTTGGGTTTATACCCCAAAGAGATCATAAGGAAATGACTTTTACAAAATTTTTATAGTCGCATTCTATGGTGGCAAAAAATTGGAAAATGAGGGGGATGCCCTTTGATTGGGGGAATGGCTAAACAAATTGTGGTATTGTTAGTGATGGAATACTATTATGCTAAAAGGAATAATAAACTGGAGGAATTCCATGTGAACTGGAACAACCTCCAGGAACTGATACAGAGTGAAGGGAGCAGAACCAGGAGAACATTATACACAGAGACAGATATACTGTGGCACAATTGAATGGAATGGACTTCTCTACTAGCAGCAATGCAATGATCCAAGAAATTTCTGAGAAACTTATGAAATAGAATGCTATCCACATCCAGAGAAAGAACTGTGGAAGTAGAAACACAAGGAAAACAACTGCTTATTCACATGGTTCGATCAGGATATGACTGGGGATGTAGATTCTAAACACCCTAGTACAAATCAATAATAAGGAAATAGATTTTGATCAATGACACATGTAAAACACAGTGGAATTGTGCATTGGCTATGGGAAGGGGAAGAGAAGAGCAGAAAGAAAGAACATGAATCATGTAACCATGGGAAAATATTCTTAATTAAGTAAAATATTTTAAAAATCTAAAAAGTACCCAGATCTCTTAGAACCATAAAGTAGAAATAGAAAGAAAATACTGTTTACTTTTTAAAACCCCTAAGTTAAAACGTCCATGAATATGATGAAATACTTTTGTGCTCCAAGAAACGACACAGTATGGTTTTAGAGAAACCTAGGAAGACTTATATGAAGTAATACAGAATGAAGTAAACAAAACAAGAAGAATTAATACATTAAAGACACACCTTTGAAAGAATTAGGAACTCTGATCAGTATAATGACCATTCACAGTTTCAGAGAACTAATGATGAAACCTGTTACCCATTTCCTGATAGTAAAGGACACAGAAGAAAGAATGCGATTTTTTTTTAGTAGATGAACAATGTAGAAATTCATTTTGCTTGACTATGTATTTATTTATTACAGAAGTTCAATTTTTTCTTTCATTCTTAGTTGGGTGGTTCTGGGACAAATTGGGGATGGGAGGATAAGAAAGCAAATTTGATGATTGGAAATATATTTTATGGTTGAAAAAAAATTTTTTTAAAGAAACAGATTTAAGTGACTAGTTGCTAGAAGACTTCTGCAGCCCCTGCTGACATAGAGAGTAAAATAAATAGCAAGGAAGAAATCTTATTGTATTTTAGGCTGAATTTTGAAAGGCATTATATTTGGAATTATGAAGATGATAATACAATTATACTCTTGAACAGATGACGTTTAGAGTATATTTTTATTATAATAAATTTTTTCTAGATTACATATCAATACAATTTTTAAAACTCATTTTCTGATATTTTGCAATCCATGTTCTCTCTGCCTCCCCCCACCCCCAGAAAGGGGGTAATATGATATAGGTTGTACATATATTATCATGTAATGTATCTTTCATGTTTGACATATTGTGAAAGAAGACACAAATTGCTAATCCTAGAGAAAAGTTCATGGAAGAAAACGAAGGACTGTGTGTTTCAGTTTGCATGATTGCCACCTGTTCCTTCTATTGTAGTGGATAGCCTTATGAGTCTCTCAAAGTTTTCCTAGATCTCTCCCTTTTTAATAATAGTTAAAAGTGTAAAATGTTCTCTTGGTTCTGCTCACTTCATTTTGCATTGCTTTACATAAATCTTTCCAGGTTTTTGTGATCATTTTGTCATTTCTTATTCACAATTGTATTCCATTATAAGCATATTATATAACTTATTCATCCATTCTCTAATTGATGGGCATACTTTTAAGTTTCCAGTTCTTTGCCACCACAGAAAGAACTTAGGTTCTTTCCACCTATTTTTAATCTTTTTGAGATAAAGATTTAGTAGTGATATTACTGGATCAAAAGATTTGCAGAGTTTTATGACTCTTTGGGCATGATTCTACATTGCTCTCCAGAATGGTTGGATCAGTTCACAGGTCCACCAGGAGGTTTTAGTGTCCCAATTTTTCCACATCCTCTCCAACATTTATCATTTTTCTTTTTTGTAATGCTAGCCACTGATGTGGTGAAGTGGTACCTCAAAGTTGTTTTAACTTGCATTTCATTAATCAATAGTGATTTGGAGCAATTTTTTTATATAACTAAAGATAGATTTCATTTCTTGGTCTGAGAATTATCTGTTCATATCCTTTAACCATTTTTCAATTGGGACATGCTTTGTATTCTTATCAATTTAACTCTTTTCAATATATTTATAGCCTTTATCAGAGAGACATGCCATACATATTTTTTTCTCAATTTGTTGTTTACCTTTTAATCCTGGTTGCATTGCTTCTGTTCATGCATAAACTAGTTTGATGTAGTCAGAATTACCTATTTTACATCTCATAATGTTTTCCATGACTTGTTTTGATCTAAATCTTACCTTATCCATAAGTCTGATAGGTAAACTGGTTATGTTATCACTTTAGTTCTAAATCATATATCCATTTTGACTTTACCTTGGTATATTGCATTAGGTATTGGTTTGTAATTTCTGCCATACTGTTTTCCAGTTTCCCCAGAAGTTTTTGTCAAATAGTGAGTTCTTTTTCCAAAAAACTAGGATTTTTGTGTGTCAAACACGAGGATATTGTAGTCATTTACCATTGTGGGTTCTATGCTATAAAAATAATAAAACTGTAAAAATAAAAAGCAATGAATTAATTATGGATATAAACTGATTAGATACACTGCTTGCTGTGCTTACAAAGTAGCTTCAGTTTATATAAGTAAAGTGAAGCTCATAAGTGAACTTCTTCAGGGCCAGGCACAAGGGTGATAAGGAGACTCTTGTTATACAAAAATAAACTATTTATTGAGAAATAAGGATATAAAAGGCTTTCTAACTCTAAGGTATTCCAACAGCACCCAAAATAAAATTCCCTGGTTCTGTATGGAACCACTTCTCCTGTTTTCACAGGTACTGATTCTTCCTGATCTGACTAACCCCAAAGTTTCCTTTTCTACAATAAACAAACACAATTATCCTTATAAAAAATATATAATTCTTAACTTTTACTCCAAGTTATAAAAATAACAAAGGCTAGCTGACTGAGCCTCAGCAAAAACCAAGTTTGGACTCAGCCTTGGCAGACCAAGAGTCCAAACCAAAGACCAGGTCTTTCTTTGGTCTTCTCAGAGATAAAAACAGTTTGTGAAACAGCAATAGACAGACATGAGTGTTTCCCAAGTTGGAAAAGGAAAATCACTTGCGTCCTTCAGGCTTTTCCCTCCTTTCCTTCTTCCTTAGATAGTAAGGAGAGAGAGAAAAAAAAGATGTCATCTGCTCTCAGCACTCTGAGAGAGCACAACTGCCAACTACTTCCCAGAAAGTAACTGCCAACTACCTCATAGTAACAGCCACACCCAAAGAGAGTAACTGCCTCAGAAAAACTTACACCTCCCACACACACTGTCAACATTTGAAACTGACACTGTCTCAGATGTTTTTCAAACTCCAATTCTTTTTCAAGCTAGCTTCTCTACTTATCTAATGTAACTAGATTGTAACTAACTAACTAATGTAACAGGATTTAATTTCTAATATCCTTATAGTGTCTAACCTGTTCCATTTGTCCACTCATTTCTTAGCCAGTACCAGATTTTTTTGGAGGTTGCAACTTTATAATGTAGTCTGAAAACCACTTTCCTTCATATTTTTTTCCATTAATTCTTTTGTTAGTCTATGTCTTTTGTTCTTCCAAATTAATTTTGTTATTTTTTTAGCTCTATGAGATAATTTTTGGGTAATTTGAATGGTATGGCACAGAATAAATAAGTTAATTTAGGAAGAATTGCCATTTTTAATATAATGGCTTGGTAACTCATGAGCAATTAATATTTTTCAAGTTGATTAGATCTGACTTGATTTGCATGAAAAGTGTTTTGTTGTTGTGATCATATAGTTCCTGGGTTTGTCTTGGCAGGTAGATTCCCAGGTATTTTATGTTATCAACAGTTATTTATTTGTTTATTTGTTTGTTTATTTATTTGATTTAGAATATTTTTCCATGGTTACATAATTTTTGTTCTTTCCCTCCCCTCTCCTGGAGCCAATGAGCAATTCCACTGGGTTTTACATGTATCATTGTTCAAAATCTATTTCCATATTATTAATATTTGTAATAGAGTGAACATTTAAAGTCAACATCCCCAACCATATCCCATCGAACCATGTGATCAAGCAAATGTTTTTCTTCTGAAAAGAAAGAACTACTAGTTCTTTCCCTAGATGTGGATAGCGTTCTTTCTCATAAGTCCCTCAGATTGTCCTGGATTATTGCATTGTTGTTAGTAGCGAAGTCCATTATGTTTGATTGTGCCACAGCGTATCCATCTCTGTGTACAGTGTTCTGGTTCTTCTTTAACTGCATTAATTCCTGGCAGTCTTTCCATTTCACATGGAATTCCTCCAGTTCATTATTCCTTTCAGCATAATAGTATTTCATTATCAATAGATACCATAATTTGTTTAGCTATTCCCCAATTGGAGGGCATCCCCCTCATTTTCCAATTTTTTGCCACCACAAAGAGCACAGCTATAAATATTTTTGTACAAGTCTTTTTCTTTATTATCTCTTTGGGGTATAAACCCAGCAGTGCCATGACTGGGTGAAAGGGCAGACAGTCTTTTATCGCCCTTTGGACATAGTTCCAAATAGCCCTTTACAATGGTTGGATCAATTCACAACTCCACCAGCAATGCATTAATGTCCCTATTTTTGCCACATCACCTCCAACATTTATTACTTCCTTTGCGGTCATATTGGCCAGTCTGCTAGGTGTGAAGTGGTACCTCAGATTTGCATTTCTCTAATTATGAGAGATTTAGAACACTTTTTTATGTGCTTATTTTTAGTTTTGATTTTTATCTGAAAATTGTCTATTTATGCCCCTTGTCCATTTATCAAAGTTCACGAATAGCTTGATTTTTTTTTTGTACAATTGATTTAGCTCCTTATAAATTTGAGAAATGAGACCTTTGTCAGAGGTTTTTGTTATAAAGATTTCCCCCCAATTTGTTGCTTCCCTTCTACTTTTGATTACATTAGTTTTGTTGTACAAAACCTTTTTAATTTAATGTAATCAAAATTATTCATTTTATATTTTTAAATATTCTCTGTCTCTTGCTTGGTCTTAAATTCTTTCCTTTTCCATATATCTGACAGGTATACTATTCTATCTTCACCTAATTCACTTATAATTTTCCCTCTTTATATTTAAGTCATTTATCCATTCTGAATTTATCTTGGTATAGGATGTGAGATGTTGATCTAAATCTAATTTCTCTTATATTGTTTTCCAATTTTCCCAGCAGTTTTTGTCCAGTAGTGGATTTTTGTTTCAAAAGCTGGGATCTTTGAGTTTATCGTATACTATCTTGCCAAGGACTTTTACTTCAAGTCTATTCCATTGGTTCTCCCTTCTGTCTCTTAACCAGTACCATATTGTTTTGATGACCACTGCTTTATAGTTCATTTTAAGATCTGGTATTGCTAGGCTTCCCCCCTTCACATTTTTTTCATTAGTTCCCTTGATATTTTTGATTTTTTGTTCTTTCAAATGAACTTTGTTATAATTTTTTCTAATTCAATAAAAAGATTTCTTGGTAGTTTGATAGGTATGGCACTGAATAAGTAAACTAATTTGGGTATGATTGTTATTTTTATTATATTAGCTATTCCTACCCAGGAGCAATTAATGTTTTTCCAATTGTTTAGATCTAGTTTTAAATGTGTGAAAAGTGTTTTGTAGTTGTGTTCATATAATTCCTGTGTTTATCTTGGCAAATACATTCCTAAATATTTTATATTGCCTAGGGTGATTTTAAATGGAATTACTCTTTCTAACTCTTGCTGCTGACATGTGTTGTAAATATATAGAAATACTGATGACTTGTGGGTTTATTTTGTATTGTTACAGTTAAAATTTAGGGGAGACTGAGGCAGGTAGAAATTAGTTTCTCTCTGTAAGGAGTATTATATTTTTATGAGGTTTATTAAAGATTAAGGATTAAAGAAAATACAGGATAAGAAAACATGTGTCTAGGCCTCTGGCCTAGACACCTCACCTACATTATGAAAAGAGCCACCTCTGCTCCAAAATGGAAGTCCAAAAAAGACCGCAAAAGCCTTTGCAATCAGGTTAAATCCCTTCTCAATCTCGGCCCACCTGAGAATTCAGTGAGATTACAAAGCATTTTGGGGAAGTGGAGCAAGGGCTTGTGGGGATTGAAGTCCAGAGTTCAAATCCATTTTTTACAGTACCCTACAACTTTGTTGATTATTTCAACTAGTTTTTAGTTGATGCTCTAGAATTCTTTAAGTAGACCATCATATCATTTGTAAAGAGTGATAATTTAGGCTCCTCACTGCCTGTTTTAATACCTTCAATTTCTTTTTCTTCTCTAATTGCTACTGCTATCATTTCTAGTACAATGTTAAATAATAGAGGTGATAATGGGTGTTCTTGCTTTACTCCTGATCTTATTGGGAAGACTTCTAACTTTTCCCCATTATAGATGACATATGCTGTTTATTATTTTTAGGAGAGGCCCTTCTATTCCTATACTTTCTAGAGTTTTCAATAAGAATGAATGTTGTATTTTGTCAAAGGCTTTTTCTGTATCTATTGAGATAATCATGTTGTTTCTGTTGGTTTGGTTGTTGATATGGTCAATTATATGGGTGGTTTTCCTAATATTAAACCATCCTTGCATTCCTGGTGTAAATCCCACCAGATCATATTGAATAATCCTTATGATCACTAGCTGGAATCCTTTTGCCTAGTATCCCATTTAAGATTTTTGCATCTATGTTTACTCGGGAGATTGGTCTGTAGTTTTCTTTCTCTGTTTTTAGTCTACCTGGCTTTGGAATCAGCACCAATTTGTGTCATAAAAAAAGTTTGGTTCTGCTCCTTCTTTGCTTATTTTGTCAAATAGTTTGTATAGTATTGGGATTAGATGTTTTTTAAATGTTTGATAGAATTCACTTGTGCATCTATCTGGCTCTGGGGGTTTTTTCTTAGGGATTTCCTTGATGGCTTATTCAATTTCTTTTTCTGAGATGGGATTATTTAAGTTTTCAATTTTCTCTTATGTTAATCTAGGCAATTTATTTTTCTCTACATATTCATCTGGTTCACTCAGATGATCAGATTTATTGGCCTATAATTGGGCCAAGTGGCTCCTAATAATTGCCTTTCATCATTGGTTGTGATCTCATTCCTTTCATTTTAACAGTGGTAATTTGGTTTTTTTTTAATCAAATTAATGGATGGTTTATCTATTTACTGATTTTTTTTTCATAAAACCAACTCCTTGTCTTTATTAATTCAATGATTTTTATCTTCCAATTTTATTAATCTCTGATTTTCAGGATTTCTAATTTGTTGTTTAATCAAGGGTTTAACATTTGTTCTTTCTAGTTTTTTTGGTTGTATACTCAATTAATTGATCTGTTTTTTTCAGTTTTATTGATCTAAGCATTTAAAGACAGAAATTGTCCTTTAAGTGCTGTTAGTTGCATTCCCCCCAATTTTTTTGTCTTCTCGTGATTTTATGTTGTCTCCTTGTGATTTTTTTCCTATGATTTCTTCTTTGACCCTCTCATTCTTCAACTATTTAGTTTCCAATTTTTGCCTTTTTTCTCCAACCATTTGTTTAGTGTAATTTTTTGTGGTATTATAGTCTGAAAAGGATTCATTTAATAATTTTGTCAGGCTTTCCTCCTTCCAGTGATTAGACATTGAGCTTTTCCATACTTCTGTGGGAAGAAGCCCAGAATCTAGAATCCCTATTCTGCTTGGACTGTTGGGCTCAATTCCTCCTTTTGGAGTTGGAATCTCTCCTTCCCTCTCTCCCCCTACCCCCCACTCCCATGCCTTTGTGGAAGGCATTGATTTAATGAACAGGGATTTACCAGTAAGATGAAGTATCTCTAGGACTTATCATCTGTTTTTCCACTGTATTCTAAACTTTGAGCCTTCCCAACTGACCTGCTGATGTGCCTTAAGGATACATCTAGCCTTAACCATCTATATCGTATTGTTCTTCTCTTAGGACTTCCAAACTTTTCCATCTGCCTTATAGTTGAACTCTTATATTTGTTTCCCTCAGTTTGCAAACTCCTTAAGAAAAAAGATCCTTATTTTCTATTTATAACTCCAGCTAAGTTCTGGGACATATAAGATTCATTCACAGTAAGTACATAATAAATGCTTATTCGTTCATTATTCATTCTTTTAGGATTAATGGAAAGATGGTATTTATAAGTAGTCCAGATATAAGGCACGGCTTTATATTGAGGTAAATTGGAGTTTTGCCAGGTTTTTTGTTTTTAACTTTGAAAAGGCAATGCCTTAATAGAATAGGGACTGAATTTATGTGTTTTTAATTTTTCTAAAATTATTTTATTTCCTTTAATTAGACAAAATCTGCCCTTTTATCTTCCCCTCCTCCAGTTGAGAACAACAAAAAAAAACCAAACCCATCACAAATATGTTTAGTCACTCAAAAATTTTTTCCTTATTTGTCAGATTCAAAAATCATTTATCTCATTCTGTATTCTGACTCCTCTTTCAGGTAGTGGATAACATGTTTCATCATTAGTTCTCTGAAATCATGGTTGGTCATTATGTTGATAAGAATTCAGCAGCACAGTATTCCATAATATTTATATGCTATACCTTTTTCATCTCTTCCCCAGTTTGTAGACACCCCTTCAGATTCCCATCTTTGATACCCTAAAAAGAGCCATAAATATTTCTGTAAATTTAAAGTTTGTTTAGTATCTTCCTTTTCCCTCCTATTTTCCTATATGTATTCTTCCCGTTTTGGATCACTTTAAATGAGAATGAGGATCAAGTATCCGTTTCCTCTCCTACCCCTACTTCTTCCTTTTTTTATAATGATTATGTGAGATAATTTTTGCTAATCTTCCCCTCTCCTCCTAATATAGTCTTCTTTCCCTATTCTCTTAAAATCATCCAAACAAAACAGGACCACTCCCAGTCCTTTTCTAATTAGATTCCCTCAATGAATCTTGATGAGAGGGTTCAGAAGACACAATGTATATCCTTGTTAGTTCTTCATTTTTGTTCATTAATGTTTACATTTTTAGACTTTTCTTCACTCCTGTGTTTGAACTTCATAGTTTCTCTATAGTTCTGGGTTTTTTCATCAGGAATACTTAGTTTTCTTTTATTAAAGGTCCATTTCCCCCACTTGTAACACTATACAGTTTTGCTGGGTAAATTATTCTTGGCTATAAACCTTTATCCATTGTCTTAAGACAATGTTCTACACTGCTATATAATGGTGGCTGCTAAATTGTGTGTGATTTCTGACTGGCTCTTGGTATTTGAATTCTTCCTTTCTGAATGTTTGCAGTATTTTTCCTTTGGCCTAGAAGCTCTGGATTTTGGCTATGATGTTCTTGGGAGTTTTCATTTTGGGTTTTCTTTTAAAAGGTAGTGATGGGATTTTTTTTTTCTCTTTCTACCTTACTGGTTCTAAGAGATCTGAATAGTTTTAAAATTTCTTGAAATAGGTTGTTTTCTCTCTCTGTCTCTGTCTCTGTCTCTCTGTCTCTGTCTCTCATCATGATATTCAGGTAGTCTAATGATTCTTTAATTTTTTTCTCCTTGAACTTCTCCCCAGGTTAATTGTATTTGCTATGAGATATCTTACATGTTCCCCCATATTTTCAGTCTGGTAATTTGCCTTTAACATTTTTCATTGTCTCATGAAGTCATTGGCTTCTATTTGTTTCATTTTAATTTTCAGACTTTGTTGCTTAAGCAAGATTTTGTGCCTTTTATGCCAGCCCATTAATTCCCTTTCCAATCCTTATTCCCTTTATGAAAATATTTAAAAATTCTTTTTTGTAACTGTTGCTTTATTTCTTCCAGAAATTTTAATTGAATTCATGCCCAGTCTGTATTTACTTGTGGATATTTACTTGTCAATTCTCTTTATATGTGCTTGTATCTTGAATCCCTCCCACCAGTCCTTGGTTTGGTTCTGTTCTTGTTTGCCCATTTTTCCATGCTCCTTTTTTACTTTGGACTTGATATTAGGGCTTTGCCACAATATTGGAGGAAAGGTCTGTACTTTTCCTGTACTGCTTTCTTGGGGTATTGAATACTGTGTTATTCTACTCTCAGGGGTAACCTAGAGACTCTTTAAACTTTCAGCCCTGCAAGTTCCTGACCTGTGTTTGGGTCTAAGCTACATCAGCATGCTGCTAGACTTACGTTAACTGGCCGAAAGCTCTGCTGGTTCAACGTGACAGATTATAGATTCCTACTTGGTGTGAGTTTCCTGCCTTGGTATCCCTCTTCAGGCTGGACTAGATGCTGGAAATGAGACTGTATTCAGAGCTCAGGGATCTGAACCACACCACTGATGCCACTGGCTTCTGAACTTTACCATTTATTACTATAGTTGTCCCTTGCTATATCACAGTTCACTTATTGCGGCTTCCCTGTATCTCAGGTTTTTAAAAACTATATATATGGAAAATGAGGGGATGCCCTTCAATTGGGGAATGGCTGAACAAATTGTGGTATATGTTGGTGATGGAATACTATTGTGCTAAAAGGAATAATAAAGTGAAGGAATTCCATGGAGACTGGAACAACCTCCAGGAAGTGATGCAGAGCAAAAGGAGCAGAACCAGGAAAACATTATACACAGAGACTGATACATTGTGGTACAATCGAAGGTAATGGACTTCTCCATTAGTGGCAATACAGTGTCCCTGAACAATCTGCAGGGATCTAAAAAACACTATCCACAAGAAGAAGATAAACTGTGGGAGTAAAAATACCAATGAAAAGCAACTGCTTGACTACAGGGGTGGTGGGGATATGACTGAGGAGAAACTCTAAATGAACACTCTAATGCAAATACCAACAACATGGAAATGGGTTTGAATCAAGAACACATGTGATACCCAGTGGAATTGCGCGTGGGCTATGGGAGAGGTGGTGGGAGGGAGGGGAGGGAAGAAAAGAAAATGATCTTTGTTTCCAATGAATAATGTTTGGAAATGACCAAATAAAAAATAAAAAATAAATAAAAACTATATATATATATATATATATATATATATATATATATATATATATATATATATAATTCTGTATCATGGGGTTTTTGCTATATCACAGGATTTTGTGGATGAATACCATACTGTACACAATGGAAATGCAGTATGCCACTACCACTTGTGCAAGTTTGCCAAAGTGAGATTGTACATGGCATAGTATTGGTTGATGGAATTAAAGGTGACCAACCACAGCACTGTGTTCTGTGTCCTGGGTGCTGATTGGCTCAGTGACTGTACTTCATGGATTTTCACCTATCACAGGGGTCTCTGGAACGTAACTCCTGTGATAGGTGAGGGACCACTATATACAGTATATCATATAGGGCCTCCCTATTTGATAATACCCAACTGAGTGCATGTTCTATTCTGACTTTGCCCATTATTTATGATCCAGGGCTGTGTAACGGGTTACAAAGTTACTAGTTGGGCCAGTTGGGACCAGTTTGCTGATATGCTGGGCACACTGGAATTCTCTGTGCTTTGCTGCATGCCTCAACTCTGGCTTCTGTGTCTACATACCTTTGGGTGTCTTCCAATGCCATCCTGGACTAGACAAAGGATTCACTATGACTTTTTCTGTTTTTTCCATTAGGATTTGGCCTGGTGCTTTTTATAGATATGTTTGAAAGAGTTATGGATGAGTGTTCATTTGCATTGTGTAAAAATTAAAATTAGTCTCAATAAAAAATTATATTTTAGGAGATTTATTAATGATCATTAGAAATCAAGGAATAAAAAGGTTACAAAATAAAGACCACGTGACAATGGCTGATCAGCCAGTTCAAATGCCTGCCTTACCATCACCAAGCTCAGGATAGGAAGTAAAGAGATGGGACCCTCTGTGTCCCTGCCGAATATCCCCTGTCTACAGGAAGTACATAATGACAGGAAGTTCATGGACTCCCAGGTAATATAGTTCTTTTTTTAGGGTTTGTCAAGGACGTTTTATCCTCTCCCCCTTCTGTGGAGCTTTACCTATCTATCAAACATTCCTGACATACCACAGTTGTGCCAAGTTTTGTGTCAGTCAAGGTGCTGTGTATCCATAAAGGTCAAGGCTTTGGGAGAATTGGGGGAGAATTGAGAGAGAATTGGGGAGAATCAAGGGAGAATTGGGGAGAATCAAGAGAGAATTGGGGGATAACCAAGAAGAGAACAGAGCAGGCAGGTGAGGGGGAAGAAGGAAGGAGACTGGCAGGCTGGGGATCACGCGGTCAGGTTCCTTAGGAATGATTGTCTACCCTTCCTTATAAACTTTATAAAATATATATCTGGGTAGAAATATTATTTAATTCTTACAAGGGTAAGAGATTTTCAATTATGCAATTGCTTCCTTCTACTCTGCCTAAGAACTAGGTTTGGATAACCTTGTACCTGGTCAATATTGTGAGTATGGTTACTAATCCCAGTGTTTGCCATTTTAAACAATCGTGGGTTGTATATATATATATATATGCATATTATCCCATTAGGGGTGTATGGGGTGCTCAGGGAGGAGTAGTATCTCTGGTATGGAGGGCTTGTCGTGCCCTCTTAGGGCAGCTCTCCAACCTCTGACCCCCACCTGACACCCAGCTCTCACTTGTGGCTCCTATGCTAGCATGCCGCAGTGGCCCCACCTCGGGCAATGGCTTCGACAGGCCGGCTAAACCTTGTGAGAGTAGCCATCGGGTCATAGACCCCTGGTGAACTAAGGCCTTGCTCACCCAGCATGTGAAGACTGCTTTGGCCGAACAGACGGAAGAAACCAATAAGAAGGTTCAACGGCTGAGAGGGCGATGCAGCAAAGCACTGTGGAGTGCTTAGGGCGTGTTGGAGCACAAAAGACAACACGGCCATCCAATGCAGCTGAGGAAGTCTCCAGGCGTAATGATTTTTCGTGCCAATGGACCCAGACTCCCAATGCCGAGAGAGTGGGACTGCCTCTGTGCATTGACTTTTTCACTTAAATCTCCTTCATGCACAAGTGTCTTTGTGCACACTCATCTATCATAGATGAAAACGCACAAAGACAATCGTCATCCTTGGTCACCGAGAGACTACTACTATCCCATTAACTAAAAACGGATATAAATTCTGTGACAATCAGAGGCACTTTGTTTATTCATAGCTAATCATAGTTTTTGAAACTAATTCTTACTTTATTTGACAAAAGCCAGAAACAATGCTGCTGCTAATAGTGCTTCTGTTTTACAAAAATTTATTAAAGAAGACCTCCTAACTTTCTGAAGTTCATGTAATGACAAGCAATCATAAAATGTCATTTGCAAGTTGGATACAATGAAATGTTTGCAAAGCAGTTATCACAATGTTTGGCACATAGTAAATGCTATAAATGTATAAATGTGAGTTATTATTAGCAAAGTGAGGAAGGAATATGTACATATATATTCAATTAAACTGGGCAAAAGATCAAGGAGAAAAATTAATATGTATTCCTTCCCCACTTTGCTAATAATAATAATAATAGCTCACATTTATAGAGTGCTTTCAGTTTTAAAATGTGTTTTTCTTTCATTACCTTGCAAGGGTAGGTAATACAAATATCAATGAGAAACCCAAAATGCCAGAAGTTGTGACTTGTCCATAATTATGTAGTTCATGAGTATCAGATCCATGATCTCTCTTTCTTGGCTTTTTACCTCCCTTCCCGCTATTTGAGATGGAATGTAGGGACTGTGAAGTTAAACCCAGTAGAACAATTCATATAAACATAGAAGCTTAATTCTCTTATATACATTCTTTCAGATTGTCCCTCCAAAATTCAGTTCAACAAACACAAAGGCCAGAGCCTTCCACAGACATCTACTTTATCAACTGAATCTTTGACATCTGGAAGTGGGAGCAAAGTGCTAATTCTACTCTGTAACTTGGTGGGGTCAGGACACAAGGCTAAAAGGTATGATATAATTTGTTCCTTTATTTTCATTTTTTTAGTCAGCTTAACAGTTTTAGAGATTTTTAGACTTTTTGGGCTATTTTAGCAAGGACTAGAATACCATGAGGTGAAGTTCTATATAAATAATTATTGTTACAGCCTGCTATTTATTATGCAGATAGCAAGGTGGAAAAATGCCATCTAGGCGCATCCAGTGTAAGCTACCCAAAAGAGGGGATCTATGTTCTTTGGTAAATCTATAGATTCCTAGTCTTTTAAAGGGGCTATTTTTAAAAGGCTATCAAAAACCTTGTTCTATTTAACAATTTTATTTTAAGTTATCTGCCAAGTTATTGCCACCAAATGTATAACAGAAAAACTCTACTAATGTTCTTGTAGGTAAATACATTTGAAATGTTCATCATGTGCTTCTTGACTTTGATTGATAGGGCCAATTAGGATCTAGTCCAAAACGTGCTGGAAACTAAGAATTTTGGTTCTTGGAGATTACCTAAGGAATTGAATTCTATATATGCTAAGTGATTTTCCCATCAAAGTCATCTTACAATTCACTCTGTGGATCTCCCAACAAAAACAAGTATACTTGTTGATGACCCACATCAGAGGCTTTGAAAGGTGCCTAATGAAAAACGATATCTAGGTGGAGTGAGAGTGTGGTATACACAAAAGGATCACTGGATTTCTAGGGGAAATGTTTAAATTGACCTCTTTTCTTTTTGCATCTTTTGTGGTTTACATTAAATTTTTCCTCTACTCCCTTCCCCCAACAACCATACCTTAAAACAAAGAATTTTAAAAGAGGAAAAATAATTCAGCAAATGTGTTCAGCAACTTCAAGAAGTTTGACATATGTGGTGTTCCACACCCAGAATCCCTCATCCCCACAGATAAGACTGAGTGTGGTGCCTTCTCATTACTCTTCTTTGTGGCCAAGCCCAATCATTTTATTTCCATTTGTTTCCATTTATATTGTTATGTATTGTTTTAGTGGTTCTGCTTCCTCTACTTCACATCATTTCATATAAGATTCCCCATTTTTCTCTTTATTCATCATTTTTGTCATTTCTTATAGCACAGTAATATTGCATTACCTTCACATACCATAACTTGTTTAGCCAACCCTCATTGCTTGGGTATCTACTTTGTTTCCAGATTTGGGTGATTACAAAGAATTTAGTTGAAAGGGGCACAGGTTCTAGGAATAGGGAGGTGATAACCTCATTATCTTCTGCCTTCATTAAATCTCCTCTGAAGTATTGTGTCTAAATTCTTGGTGCAATAGTTTGAGGTGTAGTAAGGGATTTTAACAGGATAAGCTGACAGCAAGAGATCCTGCGAACCAACATTCCACACAGAACTCTTGAACCCTTTTTTAACCCACCGATTACAGAGGACATTGATAAAAATAAGTTGACAGAACTAGGGATGTTTAGCCTGGAGAAGTCTTAAAGAATATGATAGCTATCTTCAAGTATTTCAAGAGCTATATATATAGAGGAAGGATTAAAAACTTTTTATGTTTGGTCCTAGAAAAGAGAACCAAGAGCAAAAGGTAGAAGATGGAAAAGCATACTTTAATCTTAGTGTCAGAGTATCCATCCTAAAAATTAGAGCTGTTCAAAAGAAGATTGGGCTGCCTTGAAAGATGGTAGAATCCCTTTTCTTAGAAGTATTCAGGCAGGGACAGCTATGTGGCTAGTGGATAGAATGCCAGGCTTGGAGATTTAAGGTTCCAGGGTCAAATGTGACCTCAGACACTTCCTAGCCATGTATGATTTAAGTCATTTAACCACAGTTGCAAACAATACTTAGTATCAATTCTAAAACAGAAGATAAATATTAAAAAAAAAAAGTATTCAGAAAGAGGCTCAACACTTGTTAGGTATGTTATAGTGGGGGGGTTCCTTTCATGTTTGGATTGAACTAGATGATTCTTTCCAACTTTCAAATTCTGTAATTCTAGGCTATTTTTCAGTCTATACAGACAAAGGAATAATTCTTATAATTAATATTTGTTATTGATGCAGTCTATCAGTAATCTTAGATATGATTGCTTTGTTTCTTGTATTAGGAGGAACTATATCTTTTAGTTCATTTATGGATTTTGGCAGACATTGAGATCAATGATGAAAGGGTAGAGTGGTAAAATATAGATAGGATCTAAGGGAGTAAAATGCCCAATGGAAATCATGAGGTCCAAGAAGGATGGAAAAACGTTCTGAAGATCCAAAGGGAAATAATTTCAATGAAGAGAAAAAATGGGATTTGTCTGACAAGAGACAGATATACATATACTTGATGAAATATGCTGGGGAGGGTGAAGGTAGGTGCTAAAACAAAGGATGATAGAATAAAAAAGGTCTTGATAATCTAAAGATTCTGCATCAGACTGAAAAATCTAATAGGATGATAAATATAAAGTCTTGAAATTGATTGCAAAAATATCCATTTTGTAAGAGCAAAATAGAAATGACATTGATAGCAGTTAAAGAAACCTAAGAATTTTACTGGACTACAAGCTAAGTATGAGTCAACAATGTGATGTATATAGCAACCACAAAAAAAGAATGTGGGCTACATTGTCAAGCATAGCATTTCTCTCAATATATCTAGGAAAGACAGTAAGAGTACCTTAGTATCAAGATGTGCATATTCAAATGTTATTTCTGTTTCAGCTAAGTAAACCCAAAATATCACATGATGTTTAGCCTCATTGCCTGCAAGATTTTCAGGTTTTGTAAATCCAAATGTCATAAAAAATTGTAATAAAAGAAACATAATTCTTGTACTGTCAGGTGGAGTATAGCCTTCCAAAAAACGGTTGACAAAAAAAAAAATTAAAGGGATAATTCATTTGAAATGTTGAAAATGTAGAAACAGTCCTATAAAATAACAGAGAGAGAGAGAGAGAGAGAGAGAGAGAGAGAGAGAGAGAGAGCGCACTGTGGAGTAAAATAGTTGATGCCATGAAGAGAGTAAACAGCATCTAGTAATAGCATTAAGCATTAGTAATGAATAAGCTAAGAACAAAGAATTACAGAGAGTTCAAGCCATCAGCAAATAAAAAAATATAGCACAGTATCTGGGTACCTTTTGCAAACTAAAGAAAATAACTGAAAATAAAAAATTATGCTTGAATCACAAATGGACATGGAAGATGCTTCTTAGAAGTATTAAAATCTTATACAACTTCTCTATAGAAAATATCTTGTAGGACTTCAGAACCGTTCTTTATTATTGATTTAGTTTTCATATATTTCAGTCAAATGAAAGTCAGTTAAAACACACCCTTTCCGCATTATTATTTTTTTCGAAAATTTTATTTAATTAATCAATTTAGAACATTATTCCTTGGTTACAAGAATCATATTCTTTCCCTCACCTCCCCCACCCCTTTCTGCATTATTTTTAAATAATCAAATGATGGGAATGTTAGATTTTTTAAAATTTCTAGATTAAAGTTTCACTGAATAGGTATTCTTTTTTAAGTCATAAAAATATAGAAATACAAAGTAGCAAAATATATCATTCAGATGACTTCTTGTATTTATGTAACAATATAATTGCATTGTTTTAAGATCAGTGATATAAAAATATATTTTTAATATCTTCCCTTTATTGTCACAGGTGTACAATACAATACAGTTTGCATGCCATATCTCCCACACAGATTGGGAGCTCCTTGAGAGCAGAAACTGTCTTATCTTTGTTTCTTCAGGACAATTTAATACAGTGCCTGGCATATAGAAGTTGATTAGTAAATATATTTTGGCTGATTGAATTCTGAGTACCATGGTTTAAGAAGGATATTAAAAAGCTAGAGGAGTATTTATAGGAGGGCAAATGAGCCCTTTTCTAGCAAGTTAAGAGATTTAATGTCAGGGAGCTATTAAACTCCAACCTAGTCTTGAGGCATGTACTATTTAAGGGGTTTGATTTCCCACATATATTTTAGTAATAAATAATGCAAGTAATTTGACATTAATTTATCTCATACTATAGGAAGCTTCTTTTTACTTATGAATTGGACTATATGGTGACTGACTTCTTCCAGCTTTCAAATTCTGTCATTTCATCCAACTCCCTCAGATAAACTTTTTCTAGGTGAAGAAACTGAAGTTGAAAAGTTCATTAATTTACCCAGTCACTTTACTAATGTTTGAACTAGAACCTGAATTCAGATTTTCTGGACTCCCGATTTTGTGCTCATTCCACTCTAATACACTGCTTCTAAATAATATTTTTCATTCATTTGTTGCTCTAAAAAAGTTTTCATTTATATTATGTCATCTGATCCTATTAGTAGTCATCTGAGATGGGTCAGATATTAATATTTTCCCTCCCTTCTTTTTGTCTGGATCTTAGGTTTCTTCAGTGTAGGAAATTCCCTACATCAATGGTCTTTTAGTCTTTGTGAACTTCCTGGAGCTATTGAAGAAAATACTTATTTTGATTTTAGTCATACAATTAATATGTGGTTTTTTGGTTTGTTGTTGTTGTTGTTGTTGTTTTGCAATTCACATTAATTCCCCCCCCCAATAACAAATTTACACATAAATTTTCCAAAGTTATATGATTCATATTGTCTCCCTCTCCTCTTTTCTCCCCCCTCTCAGAGTTGATAAGCAATTCTACTGGGCTATAAAACATACTTCCATATTATTCATTTTTGTAATAATCTTATAAAACCCAAACCCCAAATAATATACTCAAATAAACAAGTTTATAATTAGTATGTATAAATGGCATACTTGAACCTAGGTAGGTGTTACTGCCTCAAAACTGGCTTTCTTGCCACATTTAACATATTTTAGAAGGGGAAACCAAAGTTAAGGTGAATAAAATAATTTGCCACTAAGTTGCAAGAGAAGGAAATCAATTATTCTGTCCATTGGCTTAAAATGAATCATTGTTTGCTTCTTCAAGTTAGATGAAGGGGGGGGGAGAAAAATTTATTTCTGATTTACAGGCATGAGAAATGAGACATTGAAATGTATAAAGCTTCTAGTTGAAATCTAAATATTAAAGATATAGTTACTACCAACATTTTTTGATCCCAGTATATAAGATGCAGGTGCTTTGGTCAGAAATCATTTCCTTCCCCCTCTAGAGAGATTAATTTAGAAAAGAAAAACTCTTGATTAACATATGATTTACAAGGTTTACCAAAAAAACAAACTTTAGTTTGCTCTAGTATGGTAAATTAAAGTCATGCCCTAAACATCATGTGTTCTAAAAATGAAATCCATTAATACCAGTCCAGGCTTAGTGTAGCATCAAAAAATAACTCTGAATTGCAAGGTTAGAAACCATCAATTACTGTGCTTATTAGCTTTCAGAGGCTTGAACCACCTGCCATAGTCACTCTCTTATAATTTATTGTTTGCAGTTGTTTTAAATGGTTTGGGAAGAATGTGAGTGTAACAGAATTGGTGTGAAATGTTCCACAATTTATGATCAGTGACATGGACAGTAATCATGATTTGTGTGAAACAGATGACAGATGAAGGTGATATTAACCAGACTGCCTAGACCCCTACATTTGAGATTTTCGATACTGAAAAATATAGAGGTCAATGTTCCTAATGATCTCTAACATTCAGATAACAAAGGGTGGTCACAGTTATGACTGCAATGCTCTCAACAGAAACCAAATTATGAAGAAGTTCAGGATTTTCTAAGTCATAAATTTTTGGTTAATCTTAATAGGATACTCAGGATACCCTACCGTTTTAACAAACCAATATCCTACTTACACTTTTTTACAATGAGTTCATAACAAATACGGTTCCTTGACTGGATATACTCTTCCACATGTGTTCCTGGAAACTGCCTAAACAAAGAAGGATCAATATCATTGAGGAGAAGAGATAGGCAAAGGTCCTTTAACTACATTTTGTGTTTCTTATTTTATGCTTATAATGATCTATAATCCAAAAAGGGTGTGTTTTGGATGACATGTCACCATGAAGTGCTATTCTATTTAAGCTTTCATTTTATGGTCCAGACACTAGTTTTAAACATTTAATTCATAATTTCTGTAAAATATTTGATGCTCAAGATATTTGTGAAATGGGATTCTTTTTTTGGTCAGCATTTTTCCAGTGTCTTGACCAGAGCTAACTTAGTGATTGACACCTTTAGCAAACTTAAAAGTGATTGAAGTGTTCTTCTTAATATCTGTAACAATTTTCAATTCTTCTAGAATTATTTCCTCAAACTCTCAAAATGCTAGGATAATTACCCCTTTCCTTAGCTGTGGATAGCACCCTATTCACATCATGACTTACTTCAAGAATATTCCTTCTCCAATGCAATTCAAAACAACTCTGAGATACTACCTCACACCTAGCAGATTGGCTAATATGACAGCAAAGGAAAGTAATAAATGTTGGAGGGGGTGTGGCAAAATTGGGATGCTCATGCAGTGCTGGTGGAGTTGTGAATTGATCCAACCATTCTGGAAGGCAATTTGGAACTATGTCCAAAGGGCATTAAAAGACTGCCTGCACTTTGATCCATCCATACCACTGCTGGGTTTATATCCCAAAGAAATAATAAGGAAAAAGACTTGTACCAAAATATTTATAGCCACACTCTTTGTGGTGGCAAAAAATTGGAGAATGAGGGAATGACCATCAATTGGGGAATGGCTGAACAAATTGTGGTATCTGTTGGTGATGGAATACTATTGTGCTAAAAGGAATAATAAACTGGAGGAATTCCATGTGAACTGGAAGGACCTCCAAGAATTGATGCAGAGCAAAAGGAGTAGAACCAGGAGGACACTATACACAGAGACAGATACACTGTGGCACAATTGAGTGTAATGGACCCCTAGCAGCAATGCAATGATCCAGGAAAATTCTGAGGGACTTAAGAGAAAGAACAGTTTCCACATCCAGAGAAAGAACTGTGGGAGTAGAAATATAGAAACAAAAAAACTGCTTGATCACATGGTTCGATGCGTATTTTATTGGGGACATAGACTCTAAATGATCACCCTAGTGCAAATACTAATAATGTGGAATTGCTAGGGTGGGAGGAGGGAAGGGAAAGAACATGATTTATGTAACAATGGAAAAATATTCTAAATTAATTAAATAAATAAACTTAAATTTGAAGAAATGTATTCCTTCTTCTATTTGGACACCATGGTAACTAATATTCACAAACACCACTTTTTCAACTCTTCCTTCCACTGCCAGAATCACCTATCTGGAACTTAACTTGAATGATTATCTATTTCTGTTCTTCCTTCTCTCAGGGTAGGTAAAATAATAAAAAGAGGACTTGGGTAACATGTGGGTCCTGTGTCTTACCCCATGGCCCTTTCTTTCAGACAACAAAATATAGGAGTAGTAGAGGCCAAATCTGATGGGATAGGGCAGAAATATAGTTGTCTTCATGTATTTGGTGTTGGGTAATATTGGACTGGCATGAAAGTGGGACTAGACACATTATGCTTGAGCCCAGGGGGAAGACCTAGGGACAATGAATGGACATTACAGAGAGATAGTTTTAGACCTGATATAAAGGAAAAATAAAAAAGTTCCTTATAATAATAACTGACCAAAACAGGAATGGCCTGCTTTGGATAGTAGTGAATTCCTTATCATTAGAGGTCTTATCATAGGATTGGATGATAATTTATGGGTGATAAAATGGTACAAATTGTACTTAATGGTCCTTAAGGTCCTATACAAGCTCAAAGTTACTTGACTAAAAACAGGTAGATAGCATCTGCACAGTTATTCAAAATGTATTTATTGGTCATACCTGCAATGTGAAACACAATGTTCGTTGACAAGAGCTTGAAAGAAACAAATCCATAGGCCACTTAATTAATTAGAACTTTCCTACATTTGACTGGCTTATCTGTTATTGAAAGAAACTCTTCTCTGTGTCTTACTACAGATTTGGTCCACCTTTACTAATGAGGGAAGACAGAGCCATATCCTGGGACCAGTTCCAACAACAGGTCTTCAGTACAATTCAGTGTCTAATGAAAAAAGAGGTGTCTTTGCAGGTGGGTATGGGATTTCTGAACACAGAAAACAGATGGACATAACACAATAATTTGCAAATTGAAATGCTTATATTTTTTTCAACATAATATCTACTATTTTAGAAAATGATCTTATAATTTCATGTAAGGGTGGGAGCATTTACCCTTTATGATATTAGAAAGTATATCTTATTAAGAGCTGGATTTCAAACTTTCCCAATTTACATTAAAGCATTAAATATCAATAAAGGATAGATTTTTACTATTATGCCAAATTAGCATAGCACCATTGTTATAACCTTTCATATAAATAAATATTCTAAAAGAGTAAGATATTAAATTATAGTTTATTAAATTTTAGTTTAATAAATATTAATTTAATTTTAAAATTAAGGGTAGCTAGATGGCTCAGTGGATAGAGAGCCAGACCTAGAGATGAAGGTTCTGTATTTAAATCTAGCCTCAGACACTTCCTACCTATGTGTAACATTCACCTTCTGGTGAATGATTCAATCAAAAAACCAGACAAAGGAGAGTTAATCCTGTCTTCACAATTTAGTGAGGGAATGATTCAATCAAAAAAGCAGACAAAGGAGAGTTAATCCTGTCTTCACAATTTAGTGAGGTATTTAAGTTAGTTTTAACTCAGGATAGACAATAAAGAATTCTCTGGGGGGGGGGAGAGGGAGAAAGAAAGAGAGAGAGAGAGAGAGAGAGAGAGAGAGAGAGAGAGAGAGAGAGAGAGAGAGAGAGAGAGAGAGAGAGAGAGAGAGAGAGAGAGAGAGAGAGAGAGAGAGAGAGAGGAGAGAGAGAGAGAGAGAGAGAGAGAGAGAGAGAGAGAGAGAGAGAGAGAGAGAGAGAGAGAGAGAGAGGGAGAGGAGAGGAAAATCACTTAACCTCTCAGGCCACATTTTCTTATTTGTTAAATGAAAAGAAAAATACTTACTCTTTGATTAGACTGATTTATATTTAGTCTTTGTCGGTGGTTTTCATTATTTATTTTGATCAAATTTCACATTTAATGTCCGATATACATAAAATATGTATATAAAATTAGATTAGCATTAATAGGGAGAGAAATAAGGATAGGGAATCAGGGATAGACTAAAGTTAAGAATAGGTATAGTTGTGTTTTTACCAAAAAAGAAAGTTTTTGGGATACATTAAGAGCTAGTGATAGGGAAGGTGATAAAGAGATTAGAGATACTAAAAGCTATAAGGATATGTGCTATATCAAGATACATGAGAAATAAGTATAAATTAGGATTGGGTCTATCATCATCATCATCATCATCATCATTAGATTTAAGCTAGAGTTATTAAGGATTGGTTTTAGTATTTTAAAACTAAAATGTTAACATTGTTAAAATTAGACTTTTAACTTGAAATTGGTCACTAACCAGTGGCATCCAATGAAGAAGATGCCAGTCTATAAACCACTTAATAGACTTTCTGTTGATTGTAAACTTTAAAGGTCAAACATTAGATGCTATACCATGAGATGTGGAGATTTATCAAAACACCAAAGAAAATACCATGGATGAAAGTTTGCCTTTAGCTATACTGTGTGCAGGTAACATTCTACATCATTCAAAGAATATAGGAAGCACTAACAAAGGTTCATACCACTGTCCAATCTAAGACTACCGGAGAAGTCAGTAATACCAACAATGCCAGCACCCACTGAAAGTCTGCATCCTGTGAAAATGTCTCATGTACCCACCTTTGAGTTTAAAAGACAAATTCTGCCTTCCTCCATGTCTATTTAGAAGGATCCATAGACAGTAATGAAAAGTCAACAGTTAGAAGCTAATGAAGCTCATATCCATGAGAATGTACATCCTCTAGAGAAGCTATTTCTTAGTGATTATACAGATATGAACCTGTTGATAATTGTAAAGGAAGTTGCCACTCAGGACAAGTCTCTCAAGAAATAGGAAGGCAATGATATTGGTGATAAAACTACCACTAGAAATACTGAAATGGGAAACTAATGACAATATTTTAAATAATAGAGAACTATCCAACCACTCTATCAATCTGCATCTGTCTGATTTTCACAAAGAGTAGATTAAAAATTTTAAGAATTATAGAAATGAACTAGACTTTCAAAATATTTTATGAGATTTTAAGAGAGTACAGAACCAATGCTTTTTTCTTTTTTTACAAATTTCAGGCCATAAGTATTAAATCCTGTGGAAGAAGCAGCCTAGTTGCAAAGACTATATAGTGTAGGACTAATCACCCTCATGCTTTTAGAGAAAGAATCCATGAAGCCCTCACCAGTATCTTAGATATAAAAACCAATTTTATATTAATATTTTTAAAGTATTTGTAGTCAGTTCTGCTTTGTTTAGTTTTGCATGATCTAATGCTAAGCCATGATATCCCCACTAATACAGAAAATCCATTCTTGGACCCATACATTCCTATTGAAATAGGAGACAGCTTGAAAGGCTGAAACAACACAGGCTCCAGACCAAATGGCATTAAATATTGAAGTTGGAAGAGGGTCAACCCAGAGAGACAGTTTAGCAATCATTTTTCATATGATACAAAATATAATTATGTCCTGAAGGACTGGCAACAATCTAATACCATTTTAATTCACAATAAAGGCAACAAGAACCTGCCTTACACCTGGAGGTCTATAGCCTTGAGTAATTCCATGACTAAGATTTATGCCTCTGTTTTATAAAAAAATCTTGGCAATTAGAGTTGTAGGAATGGATATATCAGCAAGAACCAGAAGAGCTTCATGCCTGTTGATGACTGCAATGAACATAATTTTTTTGCTGCAGTCTATCTTAAAAGATGCCAAATACAAAAAGAAAACACATGGGGTGGCCTGACTTGATATGACTGATGTATTTGGCATAGTACCACATAATATAATCTGGTTGGTGCTGTAATGGACTGGCTAGCATCATCAGGCCATTAGTATTATACAAAGGTTCCACCAGGGCAATAAGACTTTTCTTCTTTCAAAGGATGGCTTTTCACCAGCCATTGACAAATAAGGAATAAGGAGGGGTTATCCTCTCAGTGTCATAATTTTTTATTTAACTTTGGAAGTTCTAATTAATACCCTGATGATGAAAAACTAATGTATAAGTATACAAATGACTTAGCCATAGTGGCTAATGCCTTGGATTTCTATGGCAAAATAGTGGACAAAGTGAGTGAGGTTGCCAAATGGGCAGGATTACATTTTAATGGAGGCAAAATGCGAATCTTTGTTAATTAATAGCCAAAAAGAGGATACTTCCCATCCAATCTCATGTTCAAAATCAAGAGATATACATGTCAGAAAAAAAAATGCATAACTACTTCAGAATCCCTGTGAGGTTTCTCATAACAACCTTTGCCAAGGATACCATAATTGTCAACATGAGCACAGTATTGAAAATTGTGGAGAGGTTGAAATTATCACCTTGGCAGAAAGTAGACACAATAAATACTTTGAACAGTACTGGCCCACAGGAAAAAAAAATGTTCAAGAAAAATGCTAAGAGATGACTCCCTTCTTCAAAGAACTAGTACTGAAACTCTTATGTCTCCCCCTATAGAATGAAGAGAATGAATCTACTGCTTCTAAATGTGGCAGCAGATATTAGACAAATGGATCATGGGGGTAAGGCTTCTGGCCTCAGTTGAACTAGATTAGCTTTTTTGGAGCTGTCCCCCCAAATCTCATCCTGTTCTGTTCATATGACTTTTAATAATTAGCAGCTAATTTGAAAACCTGATCAATGTAAAGTATATTTTTTTTACCTCTGTGTCTTTGGCCTCTTAACATTTTTATGAGAGAGGGATCCTTTACCCAGTTTGCAGACTGATATTTTATCTACAGGGCCAAATTGGATTTTGACTCATTGAATGGGGCCAGAAGTTTCAGCTCTGGAAACAATTGCTGTTGTTGATGTGGGGTATCATATGAAAACACTCTCTTGATTCTGCCATTGCAGCCCTCAATTAAATGGGGCTATTATCTAACAGCATGATGCCATTTAAAATAGACTAATTAAGGCTATTAGAGTGCTGGAAATCACTGAAGTGCCAATAAATTTGACTGACTCGATCCTTGAAAAGCCTCTGTAAACCAGATTTAGTAGTTTTTGGAACATAAGAACTATACTGTATACGTTAGGAATATGCACTCTGCCTTCTAATTGGCCAGTGCAGAGAAAATAGAAGAATGTCAAATACCTTGTCAGCATCTGGTTTGAATTGGAATATAGCTAATGATATGGTATATAAATTAAAATAAGTCCTAGGTATACAGATATAATGAAAAATTGCAGGTGCAGTATTCTTCTCAGATGGAGATGACTTTTACATTGAATATATATTTTGTTGTTGTTCAATTGTTTCAGTTTTGTCTGAGCTCTTCCAGGCTAGAGCTTGGAACTTCAAGAGGTGGGCATGAGAGTGCTCTGGGGTTGGCTTAAGCAGGGTCTCAGTGTCTTAGGGTCTTGCTGTTGGCTTGCACTGGTGTTCCTTGGAGCTGCTTTGCTATATAGCCTGGACTCCCCACTCACCTCAGTGAAACAAATTATCTCTAACTACTTTCCAAGTTGTTATCAGCAGAAAAATTGCCTCATTCTGTCCCCTTATTGGTTCTAACACTCCAGTATTCTCTTTAAAGTGTGATTTTTTTAAGGTTGTTTAGAAAGGATTCTCAGAGAGGTTTGAGCTTTCTGTGCCACTATTTTGGCACGTTGACTCTGCCGCTCCATATTTCCTTATGTAGGGAAATAATTTTCTTCAGTAAGTTTTTATTCTGAGTTGATGGTTATCTTCTATCATTTTCTTTTCTAATTTTTTATCATGCAACTTTTGGCTTAAAGAAGTTGCTATTTGCATTTACATTTATTTTTTTCTAATTTGGTATTTTAAAAGTTTGGATAAGTTCATAATTTTTTTCTTTTAGTTTTGAAGTAGCACATAGTACCCAGGAAGGAATATATTTAATTGACTGTTTTGATCAGAATGCTTAGTGTTTTGCTTTTGTCTTCATTCAATTACAGCTTTTGAAAATGACTAATTTTGACCAAATTTTGAATACTATTTATGGATATCAAATATATTTTAAGTTGGACAAATGGGAACGAATTAGCAACCAGTGAAGATTTTCACGTTGGGTTTATCTTCTGTGATTGTATACAGTCAGTGCTATACTTCTCAGAAGGTGTCAAGATAAGCTTAAGTAATAAAACTCAAGCAGAAGAGTTCCCCCTTGTTTGGGGAATTGGAGTGCAAGAAATAAATTAATCTTTCTATTGTATTTCTCTTATGTCTTCCATCAAAGGATCTCTTCAACATAAATAAAGGGTCAGAACTACTTTGTGATGGTAAATGGCAAACTATAGATTGTGGAACTATCAGATTTTAATAGTTTGATGTAACCTTAGGTACAGTTTGTTACTTACACTGGCTAGATACAAATTACTTTTTACTTAGGTTCTTTCCGGGGCATTGCTCTTAATTTTCTGACCTCTCTTGCTTGTTTTTCAACATTTTGCCTCCATCCTTGAATTATGAAACATTGTGTTTTTATTTCTGTTTTTGTTTGCTGTTGTCTGGGTCTTTCCTTAAGTTTTGGATCAAAACTTAGCTCCTTCTAATTAGGTAACACAGTTGAGTTTTTTGTTACTCCCTAGATCTCTCACCTAGCAACTACTCTGCTCTGATCTTTCTGAACATTACTGAGCTCCTGAATGCAATTCTTGAGACTTTCCAATTATCCTGCAATTTGATCCTATTTTATAAAACAATTAAAAATTTTTTTGATCTTTTATATAAGAAATTTCCCTACAGATAAAGGTTAGACTAAATCACATGTAGGGGCTCACCCAATTCTAAAGTTTTATTTTCCTCATTCTACCTGATGAATCCTTGATCTCTTCCCAACCACCCCCATTCATGGATATGTCATGTGGACTATCAAATAGTCTTTCCATAATATACAGTTAGCATTAATATATTGGGTATCTCTCACTGACCATCAGTTGCTATTTATCACTGTTTTATGCTGAGGTTTTTCCCCAGAGGAAAAGGTACTCATTCTGTATCTCCTTATTTGGAATTACATTCTCCCAGCATTTATCTGTGCCCTTATTTCTGTCCAAATTTGTCAAAAGTACTTATAAAGTTTTCTTGTGACTATTAATGTTCTCTCTTTCATTCCACTTAGACCAATAGCTAATGATAACAATGTCCTTATTTGGCCTTTCTGCCATTCCAGAATTACTGAAAGAACTTGTTATCTAGCTAGATTGAGATTGTAGCTTGACAATCAATCTCTTTCTACAAAATAGGCCTAACCCACTTTTTTAGATTATCTCATATATGTTTCCTATGCAAACCTTCCATTTATATATAATCTTTAAGCCGACTTATTTATCCACTTGTTCTATTCATAGTTCCTTCAAACATGCCTTAACTGTGTCCCTTGGCAGATACCATAATCTCACTGGGATGCCCTCTCCCTCTTCTGTATCTAACTGAATTTTCCTAGGATAAATTTTTAGGGAAATATGGGTTATTTCTATTTTTTTAATTTAATTTTTTCTTCTAATTACATGTAAAAAGTTTCCAAAACTTTTCAAGGAATATTGAGTTTTGAATTCTTTCTCTCCTTTCCACCAAACCCGCCATCACCCCTTAGATGGTAAGCAATATTATAGATTTTACATGTGCAATCATGTCATTTCCCTATATTAATCTTTTTGTGGAAGTAAACTCAAATTTTAAAAAAATTAAGAAAATGAAAAAAGTTTGCTTTGATTGGGATTCAGACTCAGTTCTTTTTTCTTTGAAATTAGATGGCATATTTTATCATGAATCCCTTGAAATAGTTTTAGATCATTGTATTGCTGAGAATAGCTATCATTCACAGTTGTTCACTGTAAAGTATTCCAGTCACCATACGATGTTTTTCTGGTTCTGCTTATTTCAGTCTGATTCAGTTTGTGTCTTTCCAGGTTTTTCTGAGCTCCTCCTCGGCATTTCTTACAGCACAATAGTATTCCATTATAATCATATATGATAACTTTATTCAGCCATTCCCCAATTGATGTGTATCCTTTCACTTTCAAAACTCTTCCTCCCTAAAAAGAGAGACTTTAAATGTTTTTATACATATAGGACCTTCCCCATTTTGCTTTTTTATTTCTTTGGGATGTAAACCTAGTAATGGTATTCCTGGATCAAACAAAGTATATATATTATTTCATAGCCCTTTGAGCATAGATCCAAATTGCTCTCCTGAATGATTTAATCAATTCACAACTCTCTCAACAATGCACATGTGTCCCAGCTTTACCCCCTCCAAGTTTTGTCATTTTATTTTTCTGTCATAAAGCTAATCTGATAGGTGTGGGGTGGCACCTCGGTGTTGCTTTAATTTGCATTTCTCTAAATAATAGTGATTTCAAGCATTTTTTTGTGTGTACCTATAGAGAACTTTGTCTGGGAACTGCCTGTTTTCAACCTATAACCTCAGTTCTCTATGTATTTGAGAAATGAGAATTAGAAAGGCTTCTAAAATTGTTTTTTTCACCATTATGATTACTACTGTGTATTACCTTCTATCTTATTTACCCCTGTTTACTACTTCTTTTGATTAAACCCTTACCTTCCATCTTAAAATCAATACACTATATAGGTTCTAAGGCTGAAGAGTGGTAAGGGCTAGGCAATGGGGGTTAAGTGGCTTGCCCAGGGTCACACAGCTAGGAAGTGTCTGAGGCCAGATTTGAACCTAGGAACTTCTGTCTCTAGGCCTGGCTCTCAATCCACTGAGCCACCCAGCTGCCCCCGCCCTCCTATTTAGTTCTCACTCCCACTTCCCCCAATTTGCCTTCTTTTCTATCAGCCCCACCCCCTTCTCTTATCCCCTTCCCCTTCATCTTTCCTGAAGTTACCCTTAGAAATATAGATTTCTATATCCAATTGATTGTGTATGTTCCTCCCTCATTGAGCCAATTCTGATGAGAGTAAGGTTCACATGCTCCTCTCCCCATCTCCCCCATCTTCCCCTATACTGTGAATGCTCTTTTCATGCCTCTTTTATATGCAATAATTTGCCCCATTCTGTTTTTCCCTTCCCCCTTTTCCCAATGCATTTCCTTTTCTCATGCCTTAATTTAATTTTTTTTTATGTCACCCCATCATATTCAATTCACACCCTTACCCTTTGTCTATTGTCTATGTATACTCCTAACTGTCCTAATTATTAAAAAAATTCTTGGCATTTCAAGAATCATCTCCCCATGTAGGGACATACACAGTTTTGCATTATTCAATGCTTTTTGATTTCTCTTTCCTGTTTACCTTTTAAAATGGTTCTATTGACTCTCAATTTTTGAGAGTCATATTTTCTATTTGCTCTCTCTTTTCATCAGGAATATTTGAAAGTCCTCTATTTCATTGAAAACCCATTTTTCTCCCCGAAGGATTATGCTCACTTTTGCTGGATAAGTGATTCTTGGTCAAAGTCCTAGCTCCTTTACCCTTTGGAACATCATATTCCATGTCCTCCATTCCTTTAATGTAGAAACTGCTAAGTCTTATGTTATCCTGAATGTGGCTCTACTCTAGTTGAATTGTTTCTTTTTGACTGCTTTCAACATTTTCTCCTGGATCTAAGGAATTTCACTATAATATTCCTGGAAGTTATCCTTTTGGGATTGCTTTCAAAAGGTGATGGGTGGATTTATTACATTTCTATTTTGTTCTCTTGTTTCTAGAACACCAGGGCAATTTTCCTTGATGATTTCTTGAAAGATGATGTCTAAGCTCCTTTTTTGAATATGGGTTTCAAGTGGTCCAGTAATTCTTAAATTATCTCTTCTGGATTTATTTCCAGGTTAGTTGTTTTTCCCATGAGATATTTCACATTTTTTGTGTTTTGTGTTTTCTTATTTTTATTTTTTTACTTTTCTTACTCGTTTCTTGATGTCTTTCAGATTCATTAGCTTTCACTTGTGGAATCCTTATTTTTAAGGCATGATTTTTTTTATGCACTTTTGTACTTCCTTTTCCATTTGGCCAATTCTACTTTGTAAAGAATTCTTTTCCTCAGTGAATTTTCATACCCGTTTTTCTCTAGGGTCACTTTGGTCTTTCAGAAAGTTTATCTCTTCAGTGCATTTTTGTATCTTTTTCCATTTGGTCAGTTCTTCTTTTTAAGAAGTCCTTCTCTTATTTGGATTTTTTGTGCCTCTTTTACCAATTGGCTTATTCTGTTTTTTAAGGTATTAATTACTTTAGTATTTTTTGTGCCTCCTTTACCAAGCTATTTATTCTTTTGAAATGATTTTCCTGATTCATTTTCATTTCTTTTTCCAATTTTTTTTCTACCTCTCTTATTGATGTTTAAAAAATTCTTTTTAAAGTCTTCCATTAATTTTTTTTTTAGCTTGAGGGCAATTAGTATTTTTCTTGGAACATTTGGATACAGCAATATTGACTTTGTTGTCTTCTGAGTTTGAGTCTATCCATTCACCAAAATAACTTTCTATGTTGAATTTTTTCCTTTTGTTTTTGGCTTGTTTCCCTGCTTTTTTCTTTTCTTTTAGTTTAAAAAACTGTTAAAAGTTGGGTTCTCTAACTGTGGTGAAGGGAGCACTATTCCAAACTTTAGGTTTTTTGTATGGCTGCCTTTAGAACTAGCACCAGGGATCTATATGCTTTCAATTCTTCCAATGTGGTATGATGTAAGGAGAGTTGTGTTTAATACTCTCCTGGCTTGTGCTGTAGTCTTTGAACAACCCCAAGCCACTCTTTTACCCCTTGGAACTGTGGCCAAAGTCTTCTACTCCCCTGTGGTTGGCTGCAAGTGCTGCTATATGCTGATGCTCTTCCTCACCCTGTAACTGCACCCTAGGACTGGGACTGGTTCCATATATGGGCAATGCAATTAGAGTCCAGAGCCAACAAAGGGACCTCTATATCCATGTTTTTCTAGTTATCCACTTGCTTTAGTAAAGATCTGTGATTGTAAATAAATCAAATTTTAGTATTTTTAAATGCACAGTTCAGAGATCAACCAGATCATTTATGTAAAACAATGTATAAATTCTTAAAGTGTTTCTATAGGTATTGTTTTGATTACAAGTATATATGTTTATTTGACATTATTTGGCACTTATATTCACAGCTTTGTCTCAATATATTCAGGTCTCCTTGCTCTCCTTGGAAAAGCTCTACTCTTGTGTATCCTTATGATGATTAGAAGTGACCCCTGGGTTTTTTAAAAGCTATATCAGTAGAGTATCATCTATGAGAAGTTCTACCATGCTCAAAAGGTTACAAGTATAGTCCTAGAAATAGCCTAAGCCTGTGTCTCAGGACTATAATGGGAAAAATTAGAAAAGTTAATCATTAATAAAGTGGCCACTAAGTAATAAGTTTTTTGGATATGGCAACCCATGAAAAGTATAAGATGTCCCTCACTACTGTGCAATTCCCTTTTGCTTCCACATGACAGTGGTAAAGGGGTGGAAAGTAGAAAGGACTTCTAAAACTGAGTTTTTAGACAACATTAATTCACTGGAAGGTCAACTTCTGATGCTTAAACTTAAAAATGTTAGCCACATAATGATAAGATAGAATTCATTGGAAAAGACCCTGATGTTGGGAAAGATCGAAGGCAAAAGGAAAAGGCAGAGGTTAAGATGGATAGAGGGTGTCATGGGAACAATGAACATGAACAGACTTTTCAAGATAGTGAAGCATAGAAGGGTCTGATATACTATAATGCACCAGGGTCACAAAGAGTCAGCTAGGATGCAACCACAACATAAACATTCCTTTGTGGCTCTAATTGTTATAGTCTTATGCAGTGACCAGAAATTTTACATATTGCTAGAAGAGCTGAACCCATAAAATTGACAATTTTCCAAAATAAATAAAATAAGAATCTAAAAAAAATAGTGATAGCTTAATAAAAGGATAACACAAATTCTTTTCAAAAGACAAATGAAGGAGTTGACAGAGTTAGTTGACCAAAAAGTCAGACATGACTGGATTGACTGTACAACAACAAAATACAATAAACAATTGCTCCAACACTTCAAAGGATGTCGTCCAGTCTAACTCAGTGTATAAAACATCAATCTGTAAACTGAGTAAAATATCTCTCTTATAGGCCAAAGACATATAGAAGTGATGGAATACACTTCACCTTGAACAGGTTTGCAAATTAGCTGTTGTATATAAAAATGTCCAAGTTCTTAGGAGGTTGCCTGGTCTAGGCTATTTCTATATTTTAGATTTAGAGCTCAAAAAACTTTGGGATCTACTAGATGAACTCTTTCTGACGATCTATCTAAGGTGTGTGCTTATTTGGTTAAATGGTTTGCCTAGCATTTCACATTGTGACAAGGAAATCACTTTAAAAGACTGATATATATTAATTTAAGGTTGCCAAGGAATTCAGCTATGTAATTCCTAAATGAAAACTCAAGTCAGCAGTCAACCTTTTATGGAGTTCAATTACAAGCAGGAGGAAGAAAGGTATTAGAGATAGAGAGAGGGAGAGAGAGAGAGAGAAAGAAAGGGGAGAGAAGGGAATAGGGCTTAAATACCCCTTCTGTTTAGGCTGGGCCAAAAGGCCCAAGCCCTTAGATAGCTGAGGCAAAGAAAAGAGATCAGTCCCTATCACTCACATGACCAAAATGGAGAAACAGTCTCAGGGGCCTCCACCTCCAGCTTCCTTCAGAGCAAACTTCTCAAAGCAACACCTCTCAGAGCAAAAAACCTCTCTAACCAACCACCACTCAGTCCTCAGACCCCTCTATCTTTAAGGAAACCATCCAAGTTCCCTCCCCTCAGTTCTCACATCTACCAATCACTGTCCATGTCTTCCCTGTGCCAATGGTGGCTCTAGCTTAACCCAGGACTGCCCAGAGGTCTGCCCCCTTTGCACATGTCTGTTGAAGGTCATATTCTCAAATAATTAAATCTTGATCCTTTGCTGCAGCCCTTCCTAAATCCTGTTAGGACTGAGTGGGGTGGAAATTGTATTTTCCAAGACCTGGTTCTGTCATTCCAAGTATCTCTATTGTATCAATTCTAAAATCAATCATGACTCAAAGAACTTCCTGTTCTATGCTTAAGCATAGGTCAAAGCCCTTTCCATTGTTCAGGAAAAGGTTTCTGTCCTAAAGTAATCTTAAGAAGGGAGGAGGAGGAACCTCCCATGCCAATGGGGTTCACATTCCAATAGAGTTCCCACTATCAATAGGAAATTTTTCAAGTATGAAATTTCCCAATGGTGAAATTTCCAACATTTATAAGTCTAAGAAATTTTAAGGTTTACAACACTAGTTAGTAGAACAAAGTAGAGTATTAAACTCATATCTTCTGTCTTGTGGTGAAGTGCTCTTGATTGTACACCTTACTGATTGACATTGTCTTCATTGCATAAGTAGGATAATCTTTAGATTATTATTGTATGAAAATAATCAAGAATAAACAAAAATGTGAATGGCTGTTGTTTTGAGGTTATAGTAGTTGCTTTTCTGATAAAGTGTGGCAAAAGCACTTACTATTCTATTGAATTACAATTCAATTCATAATCATTGTACAAGTATTTACTTTAGTTCACCATTATAACTAGAGTGATCAGGTAAAAGATGCTTCCTTTCTAGAAAACAAACTTCTCTCTTAGTTTGAAAATCTGTTGTTCAATCTAACTTCAGTATTGTTATAATTAAAAATTGACCTGGAGGCTTATTACCAGATTTATAAGCATTTATTAGTAGAGAGAGGGGAAGAGGGTTTTCAAGCCTTTCTAACTTTAGGGAAAGATCTATTCCTCAATTTCCTCCGGATGGCTGAGATTAAAGCTTGTCAGAGATGGTCAGGTCAGATAAAGGGCAGAGAGTCAGCCCAGGGGGCCAGTAGTTCTAGAGTGAAAGTTTTAAAAAAGTCCCCTCTCCTTCTCATGCTCACTTTTTAAACCCCACTTTGCATTGACTCTGACACATTGACACTCAGGCTCACATAAATAGATGCCAGGGAATGCCAACATCAGGTATCATAAATGACATGTGACTTATTTGTCCTGTCACTAGCTTGTGCAGGATCCAAGCCCCCTAATTAAATTATGTCACATAGTACATAAGCTATGTTTTTTAATAGAAAAGAAAATTAGCATATTAATTCCATCTAACTAATGCTTTATTTTAAACTTAAATCACAATTTAAGGGGGATATCCAACGAATTCATCTTTCCCCTTTTTTCATTAGCAGAGTTTGGGGTCATTGTTTGCTGTCCGTGTTGTAGGATTATCCAACGTGTGCAGCTACTTGTCTCCACAGGATGGCAGACCCCTCTTTCATTGGGCTGTTGAAAGGTAAGAGAACTTTTCTAGATGGAACAGAAAGAGAATGAACAGTATTTCTTACTCCAGGAGGCTCCTTGGTGGGGTTAGAATGTGCTTAACAACACAGAATGCAGTTACCAGACTCTGACAAACAAAATCAGAAATTTTCTTGCTCACTTATCCAGTGTTAAAGTAGGATATGGTCAGTTTGATTCTATCCTCTTTTCCTTTCAAGGAGCTGTAAGAATTCTTACTATATATTTATGAAAGTCTTAAAATCCCAGCCTTGTATAAGGAAAGGAGAGGAAGGATACTTAAGGAAGATCCTATATCCTGGACAGCAATTCCGGCAACATTGACTAACCTAGCTTCTGCTTTGGCATTGGGAAGAATTTGTTGTGACTTGAAATTGAAGATGTCAAATAAAGACTCACTTGCTATAAGAAATGAGCAGTTAAATGGAGGTCACTTCACTGAACCCTTTTAACAAAGGTCACCTATGCTCTGTTCTCTTAGTAAATATTTTATTGTGCTTCAGCAGGGTAAATAGCCAAACGTGAATTTTATACTTGATCCTGGAGCTCATAGGGAATGACTGGAGATTCTTGAATAGAGAATGTTATTGCACTTTGGCAGTGAGAGTGGGTGATAGATTGGAGTCGAGGAAGATGAGGCAAAAAGACCATCCAGAAAAAGGTTGTTGTAATGGTCCAGTTGTGAGATCAGAACCTGCATCAGAGTGGTGGCTTTTTGAGAGGATAAAAGGAACCATAAATGAGAGATGTTTTGAAGGTAGAAATGTTAAGATTTAGATGAAAAATGAAGAGATTAGGATTAGGTTGTTAGGAAGCAAAGCCTGAGGCAGTGTGTTTATGGGGGTGGAGACTGAACTAGATCTGATCAAGTGGTAGAAGTGGACTGAGACAGCTAAAAGCTAGGATGCGAACTTATAAATGACAGTGGAGTAAGCAAAGTCTTATACAGCAGCAACTAAAGAGGGAAGGAGCTAGAAATCTGCTGCTTTTTCTTCACTAGCCTTGCAGGCAGAGAGACACAGGATTTTAGAGTCAGAAGAAACCTCCAAGATTATCTAGTCCAAATAGTTCCTGAGACAGACCCCACCCACCACCCCCTATAATATACTTAAGCAGTAGTATTCTAACCTTTATTTAAATACCTCAGGTAAAAAGGAGATTGGATAGCTTTAATTATTCTCATGTCAAGCCTAAATTAGCCTTTTTGTAACTTTACTTGGTTTTGCCCTCTGGGCCTAGAAGAATAACCCTAATCCTTCCATATGATGGGCTTCAAATATTTGAAAAAAGTTGTTCTCTGCTCTTTGAGTCTTAGCCAGCTGAAACCTAGATAAATTCTATGCATGGGTGAGCCTCAGAGTTTTTCTCTATGTCCTCTTTTCTCTCAACATCTTTTTCCTGAGCTGTATTTTCATTTATCTCCAGTTCTGTATTTCTAACAATCTGCTCAACATTCACAAATAAACTCAAATTCAACTTTTCTAAAACAGAACTCATTATATTTTCCCTCAAATTCATCTCTCTTCTAATTTTCCTATTTTTGTCCAGAGCAAGATAGTTCCTTTTAGCCACTAAATTCTCAACCTTGGTCTCTTCCTTAAACTCACCCTCACTCATCCCATCATTTTTGCCAAATCTTTCTGTCTCCACGACATCTCTTGCATCAAGACTTCCTTCAAGGTATCCTTCACTCAACTACCAAAGCTTCCTTATGCAACATATCTGACCATGTCATTTCCCCTAATAAATAAACCAATTGGTTCCCTAATATCTCTAAAGTCAAATAGAAATTTTCTTGTTCATCATTAATAGCCTTTCACAACCTAGCCCCAGATGATGTTATACATCATCAAGTTGTCCTGACTTTTGTTTTGCTGCTGGACTTTGAAACTGGAAGAGAGTTTGAGGCTGACAACTTTGTGCAACTATGCTTAATTTAAATCTAATTCATACACAAGTCAAGATAATACTCTGTTAATGTTGTTGTTACTCTCTGAAAATGAAGGACAAACAACAACACATAACACCCTTTCATGCACACCAAGTGTTTCATACAACCAACTGTTCTTCTTGCTGTTCCTCATACTCACATTTGGGCTTATGGCTTTGTGCCTTTATATTATACCGATTGTCCCTATGCTTAAAATGTACTCCTTTCTTACCCTTGGTTCTTAAATTCCCTTATTTTGTTTTCATCAAAATTTAGCTCTATAAGCATCCAGGCTCCATTTAAGAACATACTGATAAGAAACTCACTAGTTTCCAAATCAGACGTTGCATTTATTAATGTTAGTTCTTGCTTATATGAATCCAAAAGCTGTTTCCACTTATAAACTACTTGGAAAAAATATATTTATTATTTCATCTTATTCTCTAGATTTCTAGAGTTTAGGGGGCAATTCTATAAGTTATATTGAGTAGAAAAGATCTATATTTTTCTTAGATAATATACATTAAAATCACTCACCAATTATTTTTTAATCATTTTACAATGTGCCAAGTAAGGGGAGCTGGGTGTGTGTGTGTGTGTGTGTGTGTGTGTGTGTGTGTGTGTGTGTGTGTAATGGATAGTGCCCGCTCTGGGGTCAAGAAAACCTGAATTCAAACATGATCTCTGATACTTATTTTACCAAAGAAGAAATTGACAGCTGTGTGACCCTGGGCAAGTCACTTAACCTGTTTGCCCCAGTTTCTTTTTTTCTTTTTTTTTAAACCCTTACCTTCCATCTTGTAATCAATATTGTGTATTGGTTCCAAGGCAGAAGAGTGGTAAGGGCTAGGCAATGGGGGTTAAGTGACTAGCCCAGGGTCACACAGCTGGGAAGTGTCTAAGGTCAGATTTTAACCCAGGACTTTGTGTCTGTAGGCCTGGCTCTCAATCCACTGAGTCACCCAGTTACCCCCAACCTAGAGGTTTCTGAAAGAGAGCCTGGTATGATCAGAGATGCCTGGTAATCACAGTATCTTAGAATTTTAAAGCAAGAAAGGACTTTAGGATTATCAAATCAAATGCCTTGAGAACCAGGTAGGCTAGGTACTCTATGTGACCAAGCTCACAAAACTTAATAAGCCAACTTAGAATTCAGCTTAAATAAGTTCAAGTTTTCTGGAACAATCCTCAGTTCTTTATATAGAACTAATTGGCAAGGAAGGGGTGTGTACACACACACACACACACAAAACAGGAAATCTGACTTACACTTTATATTAAAGACATATTGTTTAACCTTTTTAAAAGGTTGTTAGGAAGGAGCCAAGCATAACAACAATAATAGCTTAATCTTCATAAAAACCTCTGACAAAGGTTTAATTACTCAAATTTACAAAGAACTAAATCAATTGTACAAAAAATCAAGCCATTCTCCAATTGATAAATGGGCAAGGGACATGAACAGGCAGTTCTCAGCCAAAGAAATCAAAACTATTAATAAGCACATGAAAAAGTGTCCAAAATCTCTTATAATGAGAGAGATGCAAATCAAAACAATTCTGAGGTATCACCTCACACCTAGCAGATTGGCTAACATAACAGCAAAGGAAAGTAATGAATGCTGGAGGGGATGTGGCAAAGTGGGGACACTAATTCATTGCTGGTGGAGTTGTGAATTGATCCAGCCATTCTGGAGGGCAATTTGGAACTATGCCCAAAGGGTGATAAAAGACTGTCTGCCCTTTGATCCAGCTATAGCACTGCTGGGTCTGTACCCCAAAGAGATAATGGACAAAAAGACTTGTACAAGAATATTCATAGCTGCACTCTTTGTGGTGGCCAAAAATTGGAAAACGAGGGGATGCCCATCAATTGGGGAATGGCTGAACAAATTGTGGTATATATTGGTGAAGGAATAATAAAGTAGAGGAATTCCATGGAGACTGGAACAACCTCCAGGAATTGATGCAGAGTGAAAGGAGCAGAACCAGGAAAACATTGTACACAGAGACTGATACATTGTGGTACAATCGAAGGTAATGGACTTCTCCATTAGTGGCAATGCAATGTCCCTGAACAATCTGCAGGGATCTAAAAAATACTATCCACAAGCAGAGGATAAACTGTGGGAGTAAAAACACCGACGAAAAGCAACTGCTTGACTACAGGGGTGGAGGGGATATGACTGAGGAGAGACTCTAAATGAACACTCTAATGCAAATACCAACAACAGGGAAATGGGTTTTAGTCAAGAACACATGTGATAACCAGTGGAATCGTGCATCGGCTATGGGAGAGGGAAAGGTGGTGGGAGGGGGGGGGCGGGGAGGAAAAGAAAATGATCTTTGTTTCCAGTGAATAATGTTTGGAAATGACCAAATAAAATAATGTTTAAAATTTAAAAAAAGAAAAAGAAAAAAAAACAATAATAGCTTACATTTTTGTCATGTCAAAGAAAAATATGAATATTATACATTTTAGGCACAAGTTTGCCAGAAACATTTTTTAAAATTTAATAATCCAAATATTGTTATCTTAGAGAGAAAATGTCCAAAACAACCCAGCTCTGAGATACCTCTCTATTTAGGTAACATTTGTAGAAATGTTGAACATGGAAAAGGTCACAACAATAAGTTAAAATACAGTTTGGAGGTAACGTTTTAGAACAATGGTCACTTAATCTTCTATAACTACTAGAACTCTTCCTTTCTAGATCACTTCTCTCAGGTATTGAAGGCTTTCTCCCTGTTATCAGTATGTCAGTTCTGTTGAAATGGGAAAGATAATCTGTGATCTTAGTAGACAAGAGGCATTTTTTATTCTATATTTGGTTACAACCTTATTCTAATAAGTACATATGCTCCTTTGTTTTTCCTAGGTAGAAGAACAATGACATTTACTCAAGGTATTAGTTTTTTTTCCTTGACCTTTTTCTCATGTTTTTCCTAAAAGGAAAAGTCTAGAAATGATTTTAGACTGCAGAAATATTATTTTTTAATAGCTTCAGTTGAATTTAAAAAGGAATTTTAATAGATTTCCAGGATTACTTTTACTTTATCTCATTTTTACTTCATAGAAGCTCAGAAAGGCTAAGCAATTTGCCTTAGGTCATACATTTAGTAATTGGAGAAGTTTAAACTCAAATGTCCTTATAATACTTTAAAAACAAATGCTTAGATTTTAGGCTGAGGTATAATGAAAAGAAAACTAGACTTGCAGCAGCTTGGAGAAACCTAACTTTACGTTCCCAGGTTTCTTGTGAGGATAAAATGAGCTAAAGTTTGTGAAGTGTTTTGCAAACCATAAAGCACAATACAAATGCTGGCTATTAATAACAACAACAACAGCAATAATAATAACTACTTCGTAACCCACTTGGTTTTAAGGTAGGTACTGGGTTGGGTGAACTGTTGAACTAAGCTGAGATATGGGAGCCAAAATTGCTTACTGTGGTTCTGTGATGCATTTCATTGCCCCTATTCTCTTCCTAGGTCTTTGAAGCTCAGTAGGCCAGGAGGCCCCCCACATATCAAGCTGGCAATAGAATGGGATAAGACAACCAAAGAGCTGTGAGTTCAAGGCATTTATTTTATTTGCTAGGAAGGTCATCCCAGAGAAGGTAGGAGATAGCACCTTGGCCAAGAGATTCAGTCTACATTGTGCTTGATTCTGCTTCTAAATACAACTGTTATGTAGTATTTACAACAAAAATAAATCTGTTTCTTTCCGCCATTCAGTGTAGTGTAAAGAAAAAGAGCTAATCTTCGATTCAGCAAGACCTAGGTTCAAGTCATATACAATTTGTGGAAACCCATGCAAATCAATAAACTTCTCGGTGTCTTCCAGGAACTATAATTTGCAGAATAGTTGCTTTTCTGCATTAATGAAGGGACCCTCACATGGGAGTTCCCTATATAAATATGGTCACATATACTTGCCAGAAATTAACAAATAAATAAAGTCTATCCTCTTAAAGAACCTTGGTGAGAAATAAACCCTATTGCATTAGGTAGGTTGAGCTTAATTTTTAAAAGGACCAATAACCAAATAATTGTTTGTTGAAACCTCTTGCTAATGGGAAATCTTTGGCCTAACCTGAGTAATCTTTGACCTTTTTGCCTCTTTCTGTCTCCACAGCTTTTTTGGAAATATTCAGGAGGAAGTAGTACAAGATGCCCCAAGTGTTCAACTCCAGCAGCAGGCCCATCTGCAGCCCAGCTGTACCCTAAATGAGTGCTTTCAACTATATACTAAGGAGGAACAGGTACTTGCAGAGCAACCCATCTAAACCTTCTTTGAGGGCTTATTGAGGAAAAGATTTTTCTGAAATATACTACTAGACCAGGAATAAGAATATACAGAAGTAAAACAGATTTAAAGAGGTACATGAAAACAAACAGGACTTTAAAAAAAACAAAACCCTTACCTTCTGTCTTAGAATCAATACTAGGTATTGGTTCAAAGGCAGAAGAGTGGTAAGGGCTAGGCAATGAGGGTTAAGTGATTTGTCCAGGGTCACACAGGTAGGAAGTGTCTGAGGCCAGATTTGAACTTGGGACCTCCCGTCTTTAGGCCTCGGTCTCAGTCCACTGATTGAAAGCTGTCCTCACAAACAGGATTTTCAAAAAATTACTTTGTTAAAGTACTTGAATGGATTGGTGCTCTCAGTTACATGGGTCCTCCCTCTAGTGGTACATATTCATACCTTCTCCATCATGGTGCTTCTTGGCCATGCTCTCATCTAAGTCTCCACAGGATCTCTGCCCAGAGTGCTGCAGGGCTTACTCTAGGTTTCTTATTATTTCATGAACACCAGAGCAATTTCAACACATGAAACAAAGTTGATAAGCCCTTCAAAGCATATGTAATTTAGAATTTATGGCATTCTACATAATCTCCCTTAAAAGAGTTTTGATTATTTCAATATTTCATTTTTGTTTACTGAGATTTAAATTAATAATACATGCAAAACAATTTTCCTTTTCCAGTTGGCTCCTGATGATGCATGGAAATGCCCCCATTGCAAGATCCTCCAACAAGGGATGGTGAAACTGAGTTTGTGGACATTGCCTGATATTCTCATCATTCACCTTAAAAGATTCTGTCAAGTTGGGGAGAGAAGAAACAAGCTCTCCACTCTGGTGAAGTTTCCTCTCTTTGGCCTCAACATGGCTCCCCATGTAGCCAAGAGAAGTCTTGGTCAGGAGCACCTGATGAATTCTTGGCCATCTTGGGAACAGGCTTCTTGCCTACCTAATAATTGTTCATTTGACTTCTTGTATGACTTGTACGCTGTCTGTAACCATCATGGTAGTATGCAAGGTGGGCATTATACAGGTGAGCCATTCCCGATGTTGAATTCTTACTATGTATTTCTTGGGTATTTATGTGCATATCTGGGAGCTTTTAGAATTGGTTCTGACACTGTCATTAGTAGCGTGTGCTGATGAGGAACAGAATGACTATATTAATGATAATTACATTTTTTAAAAATGTGTATTATTACCATCTATCTGTTTGGGCACCTAAGGACCTTAGGACCTTTTCATTTTAGTTGCATTTGAAACTTATTTTATGCATTATCTTCTCATTCAAAATGTGAACTCCCTGAAAGCAGATTTTCTTCACTTTCCTTTTTGTATTTGTAGTGCTCAGCATTGTCCTTTGTACCTACTAAATGCATTTTCATTCATCGATTCTGAGCATCTAGTGCTATAAAAAAATTTTGCATTAGTATTAGTACTAGTAAAAAAGTATTTGCATTAGGGTGTTCATTTAGAGGCTCTCCTCAGTCATGTCCCCTCCACCCCTGTAGTTAAGCAGTTGCTTTTCCTTGGTGTTTTTACTCCCACAATTTGTCCTCTGCTTGTGGCTAGTGTTTTTTCTTCTAGATCCCTGCAGAATGTTCAGGGATGTTGTATTGACACTAATGGAGAAGTCCATTACATTCAACTGTACCACAGTGTTTCAGTCTCTGTGTACAATGTTTTCCTGGTTCTGCTCCTTTCACTCTGCATCACTTCCTGGAGGTTGTTCTAGTCTCCATGGAATTCCTCCACTTTATTATTCCTTTTAGCACATTAGTATTCCATCACCAACATATACCACAATTTGTTCAGCCATTCCCCAATTGAAGGGCATTCCCTCATTTTCCAATTTTTGGCCACCACAAAGAGCACTGCTATGAATATTCTTGTACAAGTCTTTTTCCTTATTATCTCTTTGGGGTACAAACCCAGCAGTGCTATGGCTGGATCAAAGGGCAAACAGTCTTTTATTGCCCTTTGGGCATAGTTCCAAATTGCCTTCCAGAATGGTTGGATCAATTCACAATTCCACCAGCATGAATTAATGTCCTGAATTTGCCGCATCCCCTCCAGCATTCATTACTTTCCATAGCTGTCATGTTAGCCAATCTGCTAGGTGTGAGGTGATACCTGAGTTGTTTTGATTTGCATCTCTCTCATTATAAGAGAATTAGAGCACTTTTTCATGTGCTTATTAATAGTTTTGATTTCTTTGGTTGAAAACTGCCTGTTCATGTCCCTTGCCGATTTATCAATTAGGGATTGGCTTGATCTTTTGTAGAATTGCTTTAGCTCTTTATAAATTTGAGTAATTAGACCTTTGTCTGAGGTTTTTGTTATGAAGATTGTTTCCCAGTTTGTTGTTTTGCTTCTCATTTTGGATACATTGGTTTGTTTGTACAAAAACTTTTTAATTTGATGTAATCAAAATTGTTTATTTTACATTTTGTGACTCTAGGTCTTGCTTGGTTTTAAAGTCTTGCCCTTCCCACAGGTCTGACATGTATACTATTCTGTGTTTACCCAATTTACTTATGGTTTCCTTCTTTATGTTCAAACCATTCACCCATTCTGAGTTTATCTTGGTGTAGGGTGTGAGGTGTTGATCCAAACCCAATCTCTCCCATACTGTCTTCTAGTTTTCCCAGCAGTTTTTGTCAAACAGTGGGTTTTTGTCCCAGAAGCTGGGGTCTTTGGGTTTATCATATACTGTCTTGCTGAGGTCACTTACCCCAAGTTTATTACACTGATCCTCCTTTCTGTTTCTTAGCCAGTACCAAATTGTTTTGATGACCACTGCTTTATAATATAGTTTGAGATCTGGGACTGCAAGGCCACTTTCCTTTGTATTTTTTTCCATTATTTCCCTGGATATCCATGATCCTTTATTCTTCCAAATGAACTTTGTTATAGTTTTTTCTAAATCAGTAAAAAAAATTTTTGGAAGTTCAATGGGTATGGCACTAAATAGATAAATAAGTTTGGGTAGGATGGTGATTTTTATTATATTGGCTCGTCCTACCCATGAGCAGTTAATGTTTTTCCAATTGCTCAGGTCTAGTTTTAGTTGTGTGGAGAGTTTTTTGTAGTTGTATTCATATAGTTCCTGTGTTTGTCTCGGGAGATGAATTCCTAAATATTTTATTTTGTCTAAGGTGATTTTGAATGGGATTTCACTTTCTAATTCTTGCTGCTGAGCTGTGTTGGAAATATATAGAAATGCTGATGACTTATGCGGGTTTATTTTGTATCCTGCAACTTTGCTAAAGTTGTTGATTATTTCAACTAGCTTTTTGGTTGAATCTCTAGGATTCTTTAAGTAGACCATCATATCATCTGCAAAGAGTGATAACTTGGTCTCCTCCTTGCCTATTTTAATGCCTTTGATTTCTTTTTCTTCTCTAATTGCTACTGATAGTGCTTCTAGTACATTGTTAAATAATAGAGGTGATAATGGGCATTCGTGTTTCACTCCTGATCTTATTGGGAATGCATCTAGTTTATCCCCATTGCAGATGATGTTAGCTAATGGTTTTAGATATATATTATTCATTATTTTTAGGAATGACTCTTCTATTCCTATGCTTTCTAGTGTTTTTAATAAGAATGAGTGTTGTATTTCATCAAAGGCTTTTTCTGCGTCTATTGAGATAATCATGTGAATTTTGTTGGTTTGCTTGTTCATATGGTCAATTATGTGAATGGTTTTCCTAATATTGAACCAGCCCTGCATTCCTGGTATAAATCCTACTTGATCATAGTGAATGACACTCCTGATCACTTGCTGGAGTCTTTTTGCTAGTATCCTATTTAAGATTTTTGCATCTGTATTCATTAGGGAGTTTGGTCTATAGTTTTCTTTCTCCGTTTTTGACCTGCCTGGCTTTGGAATCAGTACCATGTTTGTGTCATAAAAGGAATTTGGTAGAACTCCCTCTTTACTTATTATGTCAAATAGTTTGTATAGTATTGGGATTAACTGTTCTTTGAATGTTTGATAGAATTCACTGGTGAATCCATCAGGCCCTGGGGATTTTTTCTTAGGAAGTTCTTTGATGGCCTGTTGGATTTCTTTTTCTGATATGGGATTATTTAAGAATTCTATTTCTTCTTCTGTTAGTCTAGACAATTTATATTTTTGTAAATATTCATCCATATTGCCTAGATTGGTATATTTATTGCTATAATTGGGCAAAGTAGTTTTTAATGATTGTCTTAATTTCCTCTTCATTGGAGGTGAGTGCCCCCTTTTAATCTTTGATGCTGTTAATTTGCTTTTCTTCTTTCCTTTTTTTAACTAGATTGATCAGTACTTTGTCTATTTCGTTTGTTTTCTCAAAGTACCAGCTTCTTGTCTTATTTATTAGTTCAATAGTTCTATCATTTTCGATTTTATTAATTTCTCCCTTAGTTTTTAGGATCTCTAGTTTGGTTTTCTTCTGGGGGTTTTTGATTTGTTCGCTTTCAAGTTTTTTTTATTTTCATTTCCAATTCATTGATCTCTGCCCTCCCTAATTTGTTGATATATGCACTCAGGGATATGAATTTACCTCTGATTACTGCTTTGGCTGCATTCCATAAGGTTTGAAAGGATGTCTCACCATTGTCACTTTCCTCAATGAAATTACTAATTGTTTCTATGATTTGTTCTCTAACTAAACAATTTTGGAGTATCATATTATTTAATTTCCAATTTAATTTTTTGTCTCTCCATCTACCCTTACTGATCATAAATTTTATTGCCTTATGATCTGAAAAGGCTGCATTTACTATTTCTGCTTTTCTGCATTTCTATGCCATGTTTCTGTGATCTAGTGTATGGTCAATCTTTGTGAATGTGCCATGTGGTACTGAGAAGAAGGTGTATTCCTTTTTGTCCCTATTTATTTTTCTCTATATGTCTATTATCTCTAATTTTTCTAAGATTTAATTCACTTCTTTTACCTCTTTCTTATTTATTTTTTTATTTGATTTAACTACATTTGATATTGGTTGGTTCAGATCTCCCACTAATATGGTTTTACTGTCTATTTCCTTCTTCAGTTCTCCTAGTTTCTCCATTAGAAATTTGGGTGCTATACCATTTGGTGCATATATGTTGATTAGTGATATTTCCTCATTGTCTATATTCCCTTTTATCAGGATGTATTTACCTTCTCTATCCCTTTTAATCAGATCTATTTTTACTTTGGCTTTGTCAGATATCATGATTGTAACTCCTGCCTTATTTCTGTCAGTTGAGGCCCCAAAGGTCTTACTCCATCCTTTAATTCTGACCTTGTGAGTATCTACATGCCTCATGTGTGTTTCTTGAAGACAACATATGGTAGGGTTTTGGATTCTAATCCATTCTGCTATTCGTCTATGTTTTATGGGTGAGTTCATCCCATTCACGTTCAAAGTTATGATTGTCACTTGTGGATTCCCTGGCATTTTTATATCCTCCCCTAATTCTGACCTTTCTTCTTTAGCTATAACCTTTTAAACTAGTGATTTACTTTAAATCAGTCCCCCTAGTCCCCTCCCTTGATATGCTTCCCTTTCTATCCCCTCCCTTTTTGTTCCCTTCTCCTCCCCACTCTCCTTCCCTCCCTTTTTCTGTTCTCTCCCCCACCTAGCCCCCTTGGTTTTCCCTTCTCCCTTACCCTGTTGGATAAGATAGAATTCAAGATTCCAATGGATCTAGATGCTCTTCCCTCTCAGAGGTGATTTCACTGAGAGTAAGGTTTAAGTAAAAAATCTCTTCCTCTCCTTCTTATAGGAGAAATCTTCTCCTCCCCTTCCCATGTGTATCTTTGTGTGAGAAAGATTATTCTACTTAGTCTTTTTTTTCTATTTCTTGGAGTATATCTTAGTACCATGAATGATTCCCCCCTCCCTTTTTCTTTTCTTCTCCCCACTTCTCCATATCATCTTGATGCCCCAAACTTTCCCTATGAGTGATTCTTCTTACTACTCTAATGATGCATATAATTTTTGAGAGTTACACATTTAATTTTCTTCACATATTAATATATATATATATATATATATAATTTGATATAAATGTAGTCCTTATAGAAGAGAGTTTGAATAAAAGAAAAAGATAACATTTTCCTCCTTTTCCCTTTCCTTCATATTTACCGTTTCATGTTTCTCTTGCTCTTTGTGTTTGGATGTCTAACTTTCCACAGAGCTCTGGTGTTTTCTTTACGAATACTTGGAAATCTTGTATTTTGTTGAATGCCCATACTTTTCCCTGGAAGTATATAGTCAGTTTTGATGGATAGCTGATTCTTGGTTGAAGACCCAGCTCTCTTGCCTTCATGAATATCATGTTCTAGGCCTTACGGTCATTCAGAGTGAAAATTGATATGTCCTGTGTGACCCTGATTGGTATTCCTTTATATCTAAATTGTCTTTTTCTGGCTTCTTGTTAGATTTTTTCTTTTGCTTGGAAGCTTTGGAATTTGGCAATTACATTCCTGGGAGTTGTCTTTTGGAGATTTAGTGTAGAGGGTGTTCTGTGAACTCTTTCAATGCATATTTTGTCTTCTTGTTCTAGAATCTCTGGGCAGTTTTCTTTGATATTTTGTATTATAATGTCAAGATTACTGTTTCTTTCTGGCTTTTCTGGTAGGCCAGTGATTCTCAGATTGTCTCTCCTTCCTCTGTTTTCCAGGTCTGTCACTTTGTTACTGAGATATTTTATGTTATCTTCTAATTTCTTAGTCTTTTGACTTTGCTTTATTAATTCTTGCTCTTTTGCAAGATCATTGTCTTCCAGTTGCCTGATTCTGACCTTTAAAGATTGGTTTTCCCTTTCAGTTTGTTCTGACCTGTTTTTTGAGGCTTTGAGTTGTTTCTGCATTTGTGTTTTTTGGTCCCTCAGATTGCTGAGTTTGTTTTGCATTATTTCCCATTTTTCCTGCCAGAAAGCTTCCATCTTTTTGATAATTTCCAATTTAAATTCTTCAAGAGCTTGTGGAGAATTTCCATTTCTTTTGAAAGGTTTTGGAGCATTTGTTTTTGTTTCCTCTTCTCTTTCCTCTGTATTTTGTATTTTCGCTCTATAAAAAGTGTCCAAAGTCACCCCCTTCTTCTTGCTTTTCTTGGTGTTTGGAGGCTGTTGCTCCTGTGCACTGTTTACCATCTCTATGGGTTTTTTCTCCCCTTTCCAGTCAGAAATCTGAGTGAGGAGGGCTGGCTCTCAGTGTTTGGCTCTAGTGACCTAGGCTTTAGCCCGAGGCAAATTCTCCATTCTCCACAACTACACTGTCTTCCCGGGGAATCCCTGGGTCTACTCTCCCCTGCCTGCTGGCGTTTCAGGTGTTAATACTCTCAGGTGTGGGTCTTTGGTGGTTTTAGTTAACTCCTAATACCTGTGGGTGCCCTTTGCTCACTTCAGGGGATCCCTTCCCACACTCATTTATTATAGAGCGCTAGTTCTGGGCACCCGCGATCTGAGTTCCCTTTGCCTGCCCGCCGGGGTTTCGGGTTTTACTACTCTCATGAGTAGGTTTTTGGTGGTCTTACTCAGGTCCCCAGACCTGGGGCTGCCTGTTGTTCAGTCCTGGGGTGCCCCTCCCTCACTTGTTGATTCTTGCCAATGCCAGCTTAGGCTCTGGCTCTGTCGGCATGGTGGGTGGGGGGAGGATGGGTCAGCTTTTCGTTCCCTCATATTGTGGAAATGCTGGAATCCCACCTACCTTCAGTGCTGCGCCTTAGTGTGGGGTCTCTCCGTTCTTATGAGGATGGTTGTTTTTGCTTTTTGGGGGGGTCTTTTGAGGTCATCTGTGCCATTGGTTCTGAGGAGAGGAAGCCAGCCACGTTTACTCTGCCGCCATGCTTACCCAGAAGTCCCTGCCATAGTCATTATTTTTCTTAATAATAATAGCTAGAATTTACATAATGTTGTATTCAGAGCCCTTTACAGACATTAATGTCATTTCTGTCTAATCTTATAGAATTGTGCTTAATTTTAATGGATGTATGAAAGAAACCTTGTTGATGTTCTTAATGTGGAATTTTGTTATATCAGCCAGTCAGTAAGTACTAAGTTTGTACTATATGGTGGGCACTGGCATAGGTACTGAGGATACCAAAACAAAAATGAAGGGGCCCTTGCTCTCAAGGATCTTAGAGTCTGTCACAAAGTAGTTGTCTTTTTCATTGTCAACAAATAATAAGTGCAGTGGAATCTCATATTTTGTATACCTTTTAGTCAGCTTAATAATGGTAAATATATAATCTACTGGGAGACAGAGAGAGAGAGAGAGAGAGAGAGAGAGAGAGAGAGAGAGAGAGAGAGAGAGAGAGAGAGAGAGAGAGAGAGAGAGAGTTAATTACTCAGAGTATCAATTCTCATCATATAGGACTACAAGTGTCAGTTTAGGATACTGGGTTGAATGGCTATGATGGTCAAGCTATTCCTTTTAATTTAACCTTTAATTCATTAACTTTAATTCATTAACAAATCAATTCATTAACATTTAATAATTCCTTTAAATTAAACCAAATCCTTGTGTGTGAGAGGAGAGAGAGAGAGAGAGAGAGAGAGAGAGAGAGAGAGAGAGAGAGAGAGAGAGAGAGAGAGAGAGAGAGAACTTGCCAAAGTCTATTATACCTTAATCAGGAATGCCCTTGATGCATGTGTAAATTAAGCTTGTAAAATTTTCATTTGGAAAGGAAGTAGATACCTAAATTAGTAATTGGTGGTTCTTTTAGTTGCCTGATTTTATTAATAGGATCTGAAATTTTTTCCCCATTCTTTTGTTGTCTTCCCATTCCTTTAGATAGATTGACAGTCAATCCCTTTACGCCTCCACAATTCTGTTGTTTCCGCTACAGATCACCTTTATATATGCTTAATCTCTCCCAGAAACTTTTCCTGACTTCTTTTGACCTTTTTTTGGTTCCATTTCTATCTCTATAAGCTCATCCAAAACTGGAATGCGAATGTCTAAACATCCTGCTACTTGACTTGATGGCTAAAAGAGTTTCTTATTAAAATCTTTATAGTTTTTTTTTAATCTGCTGGTGAGATCTTTTCAACTTTATCTGTAAATCAGAATGACTTCATCCAGTAGGGTCTCTTCCTAAGTATTCTTTTTCCCCCCAAAGTTTTCCTTTTGTTTTTAATCTGAACTTGACAAAATATTGACAAAAATAAACATTAACATGTACAAAAAAGAATATTGTATGTAAAACTGACTATTAAAAAGATTTTTAAAATGTAGACATTAAATTTAACCCAGTAGTACCAACACTACTCTGTTTGTCCCCATCTGAGCTTCATTCTTTTGTCTTCTGTGTGTGTGTGTGTGTGTGTGTGTGTGTGTGTGTGTGTGTGTTTTAATGCTTCATTGACACTTATCTTTTTGGGTGGGTAGGTGTGGGTTTCTATCCTACCCTCATCAAAATTCCCTTCTTTTCTCTCAACAACAATCTCCTTTCTAACAACAAAAGCTCTCTTATGACAAATAAGCACAGTCAAGAAAACAAATTTATACTTTGTTTGGGTCTGAAAAGCTATATTTCTTTCAGTACTTCTTACCATATCTCTGCCAAGAAGTGAAAAGCATAATTTATTCTCAGCCTTTTTGAGTCATCATTAGTCATTTCATTGATCAAAATTCTTAAATCTTTCAAAGTTTCCTTTTATACTTTTATTCTTATTGTATAAATCATTGTCCTGGTTCTGCTCACTGTACTCTGTATCATTTCATATTTCTCAAGTATCTCTGAATCTATCCCTTTCATTTTTTCTTATAGTACAGTGTTATTCTATTCCATTTTCATAATTTGTTTAACCATCCCCCAAATAAAGGGCACTTATTTGTTTCAATAAATCAACCAACAATAATTTGATTATGTACCTACTGTGGGCCAGGTATAATGCTAGGTACTGGGGATATGAACAAACTGTTCCCGTTTCTTTGGTAAAACAAAAATTATTTCTTTGATTACTTTGTTTATATGGGTTCTTTCCCTCTGTCTTAGATGGAGTAAAAGCCAAAAGATGGTTTTGCTAGGTCAGAGAGTACAGAGTTTAGTCATATTTTTTAGGATAGTTCCAAATCACTTTCCAGAATTGTTGGACTACTTTATAGCTCAACCAAAAGAATATAGATGTGCCCATGTTTCCATAGCACTTCCTCCCCAACAATTGTCATTTTCCATTTTGTCATCTTTGCCAATATATAATAGGCATAAAGTGGAATTTTAGAGTTGTTTTTATTTTCATTTTTCTTCTTAGTGATTTGCCACATTCCTTGAACATAATCCTATATTTTCTGCTTTGTACCATTGTACTGGCTATCCCTCATGCCTGGAATGCTCTCTGTACCCATCTCCACCTCTTAAGTTTCCCTGGCTTCCTTCCAGATGTGGCTTAAACCCCACCTTCAGAAGAATTTTCCCTCATCTGACAGTTTTCATCTCTGAGATTAACTTTCACCCATTCTGTATGTATCTTTAACATACCTAGTTTCCTATTGTATCATCCATTATAATGTAAACTTCTTGAAAATAGTGACTTTCTTCTTTCTCTGTTTCCCTAGTACTTAGCACTGTATCTAGCACATAGGAAGCATTTAATAAAAGAATATCAGCTCACTAACTGAATAACTGGAACCTTCCAAAGCTTGCATTCTGCTAGCCTTGTCTCTGAGTAATGCTTTTTTATGGTATTCAGGAGTTCTGGTTGATTTTTTCCCCCACCTTTACTTTTGTAATTTCTGTATTATTCAGTTTTATAAGTAAATAATCTCATAAAACCAAAACCCCAAAACATATACTCAAATAAATAAGTGAAAAATTTTATGTTGCCATCTGAATTCCAATTCTAACAGTTCTTTCTCTGGAGGTAGATAGCATTCTTTGTCATAAATTTGGGTGGTTTTCTTGTATTATTTTCTGTTCCATGGTATTCTGATTTTTTGGTTTGTCACCTTCTAGGAAACTTATAACTCTTAAGTAATCTTTGTTCATTTTATTTTCAAAGTCAATCACTTTGGCTTGTTAAAAATGCATGCATTATTTGATCATTGCATTTCATTTCTCATACCAGATTTTCTTCTAATTATTTTTGTTCCAAATCTATTAATCTCTCACTTTTTTACAGAATGCCCATTGGGAATCCATTTTCTTTTTAAATTGCTTATTGAACTTTTAAATTCTTTTAGAACTCTAAGAGTTCTAAAATTAAGAACTCTTTAAGTTCATTGAGAAGTCTTTAAGTTCTGATTAATATTTACATTTTTTTAACCTTATCTTCCATTTTAGAATCAATACTATGTATTGCCCAGGGTCACTCAACTAGGAAGTGTCTAAGGCCAAATTTGAATCCAGATTTCCCATCTCCAGATCTGGCTCTGTATCCACTAAGCCACTTTTAGCTGCCCCCTCTTCTATTTACTCTTGAATTTCTCCTTTTATATTTTTCATCTCAAAATGTTTTGCTATGCTTTCTTAGGAAGTCCACAAGATTCTCTGCATTTCATCAGATGCTGGTTTTCTTTCTGTTGCAATATTTTTTAAAAGATTTTTGTATATTCTTTAAGAATATGCTCATCTTTGTGGTATTTGGATTTTTTCTGTTGATTTACCTGTGTGCTTTGACCTTTTTTATTGGAAATTATTCTCTTAAAATCACCTTTGGTGTTTTAGCCTTTATATTTCCCAAGTCATCTCCTTTGCTAATTGGATATGTTCTCAAAAACTTCCTTCTTGTTCTCCCATTGAGAGATACATGATTTTTGGGCAGATCTGGATCCCTGCCTTGTTTCCTCTTGCAGGATGACAGAACTGGTTCTAGATAGATTTTAGTCCACTTTCCTTTACACCTTTACTAGAAGTCTACCAATTCTTCCCTTGGCTCTCCTTCCCTTTTTAACTGAGCTGGATCAATATTTACTACTTTTGTATCATGGGAGAAAGCAAGGATATGTTCTGCCAGAGTCTCAGCAGCACTGGGGGATCCCAAGGTTGACTGATTATGCTGTGAAGGCAGGTAAGGAAAAGATGCTGAATTAGCACTATTTTTCATAGGATTTTACTGTATTGGTTAAGTTCCATTTTACCACCTGTAAGTGTAGCTATAATTGCTTTATTTCTAGGCACATAATGCCTTTTTGAGAGAAAGTGACATCTTGCTGGTCACGTGACTTGGAAAGCTAACATAATATCTTTTTTTTACCTAATGAATTCTTTTAGTTAACATAGGAATTCATACTAAATAATCACCATTGAAATGACTAGATACACTCTTGATCTTGTTGCAAGAGGTATGGCACATGTTAAGATATAATAATAGTATGCAAATGCAAAACCTATTTCCATATTATTCATTGTTGTAAGAAAATACTCATAAAACCAAAACTCTAAAATATAAACCCAAATAAACTGAAGCAAAAAATCATATGTTTTGATCTGCATTCTGATTCCAACAGTTATTTCTCTGGAGGTTGAATAGCATTCTTAGAATAATATTCTTAGAGCCCACTGTTCCCTTTACATTATGCTATGAGGCATCAGAGTAGGATTCTGGGACTTTTACACTTTTTTTTTTAACTTACTGTACCTTATCTGGAACAGCTCATCAAAAGTAAGGCCAAAAGCTTCCAGAATGTGGGTGTCTATAAGAATGATCACAAAATAACCATTTATGCATGCATTTAATTTTTCTTTCATCTATTTATTATCAATTACATGTTATAACAAATTTCCACACAAGTTTTCCTAGGTTATATGATTGAACTTATCTCTCTTCCTTCCTTCCCTTTTCCCTCCCAGTGATGGCAGACATTTCGGTCTGGGTTATACATATATATCTAAAAATTATAGTACTTACTCTTTTTTTCTCATACTAAATTCAGATTTGAAGCCAGATAGTAACTATTTTCTTTTCTCATAAGAATCATAGTTCCTTTTTGCCCTGTGCAGATGAAGAAGTCCTTTCTGCTTCTAAGATCAACAGTAATGAAGAGTTGGGATTTTATACTTTACAGCCTATTACAATGACTGCATACAGTTTTAATCTTGCCTTCTGAAATTTACAGCCTATTGCAGAAATTCACTGGATGGCCAATGGTATAGTTATGATGACAGCACAGTAGAGCCTGTTTCAGAAGAGGAGGTCAGCACCCGAGGAGCCTACATTCTATTTTATCAGAAAAGAAACATCATCCCTGACTGGTCAGCCAGCAGCTCAATGAGAGGTATTGTAATCTTCTTCAAGGGGGTGTGGGGAAAAGAGATGAGCCTAAAATTTCATTCTCTTCCTGAAGTAGTACACCTATACAATGGAAAGATCTGAAAGAGGAAGCATATAAAAAGGCTGAAAAAATCCTAAAGAGTGTAAGTTGGTGGTAGCTAAGAAGTGTAGCTGATAAAGATCTGGGTCTAATAGGGGGAAGCTAGGTTGCTCAGTGGATTGAGAGCCAGGTCCAGAGATGGGAAGTCCTGGATTCAAATGTGGCCTTAGATACTTCCTAGCTGTGTGACCTTGGACAAGTCACTTAACCCCCATTGCCTAGCTCTTATCACTCTTCTGCCTTAGAAGTAATACATAGTATTGATCCTAAGACAGAAGGTAGGGGTTTAAAAAAAAAAAGGTCTCAGTCTAAAGTCAGGAAGACAAGTTCTAATGTGACCTCATATGCTTACTAGCTATGTGACCTTGGGCAAGTCACTTAACCTCATTTGCCTTAGTTTCTTCATCTGCAAAATGAGCTAAAGAGGAAATGGCAAACCACTCCAGTGCTTTTACCAAGAAAACCCCTAATGAAGAGTCATGACTCAGGCAACACATGGTGGCTTTGAAAGTTGCAGCCACATGCCATCAAAGCCATTGTCTGTCACCACTAGTTGTCAACCTTCTTTGAGCCTATATGGAAACCAGAGACTTCACTGGGTAATTTGGCTTCCATCCCAGGCTTTTTCTCCATGCAGAAGAAGGGCAAAACCCTTCTATCATCTCTCTCTTTTATCCTTGAGTTAAACTGGGGTGTTAGCAGTGTCAGCCCTTTCTGACACACCACCCTAGAATAGGAATTTCAAGGTAGGGTGCAGTGGAGACACTCATTACCCAAAGGCAGAAACAATATGGCTTAATACAAAGCAAAACATGTTAAAGAATTGAAGGACAATTTTTGAAAGAATTTTCGTATAGGATCATGAGATTCAAAGCTGAAAAGAACCTTAGCAATCTTCTAGGACAGAACCCTCATTTTACTCAAATTTTACTCAAATAGATCAGAGTTGGGATTTTGACCACAAATCTAGGGTGACCTTATGGTTGCATCAATTAAGAGTCTGGGGTTAATGGAAGATTAGTCACTAGGTCCCTAAAAGGTACTAAAAGAACTTATAGATTTGATTGCTGAATCACTCTTTGAAAGATTGTAGAGAACACAAAAAATGCCAAAGGACATATTCTTTTATTGTTTATTTTTACTAATTTTCCCCCGAATTACATGTAAAAACAATGTTTTGACATTTCAGTTTTTACATTTTGAATTCCAAATTCTATCATTTTTACTTCCTGCTTCCCACCCCTCCCTGAAATGGTAAGCAGTCTGATATAGAGAATGTGCCCATTTTCAGAGAAGTTCAGGGAAAAATAAAGTCTCCAACCTTTAGACAACAAACTTTCAATTTTTGTCCCCAACTCCCGAATTTTAAACTATATCATTAAAGAGATGGTTAGTGAGGCATTAGTATGTTGTAGTGGAAAGAGCACCATTTTCATAGTAAGAAGACCAGATTTGAACTCTAGCACTGTCATTTACTGCCTATACGCAAATTACTTAACCTTACAAGTTCTTAATTTTCTCATTTGTAAAATGAAAAAAAATGAACTAGATTTCCTTTACTATCCCTTCTCGTTCTAGAGCCATGACACTAATGATTCTCTGAATATCTAGAAAAGGAACTGCCATTATGATGTCATCAAGAAAAAGACTCATTTCTTTTCTTTTCCTTTTTTTTTAAACCCTTACCATCCAACTTAGAATCAATACTATGTATTGGTTCCAACACAGAAGAGTAGTAATGGCTAGGCAGTGGCGGTTACACAAATAGGAAGTATCTGAGGTCATATTTGAACCCAAGACTTCCTGGCTCTCTGAACTACCTAGCTGCCCCCCAATCTCATTTCTCTTTTAGACAGGCTTGTAAGTTGACTTATCAGGGGAATTTTGTAGTTATACTTTTTTTGAAAAACATTTAATACTGGACAAGATAGAGACATGTGTGCCAGTTACTAGTAAAGTTTAGGGGAATACAGAATTGACTGCAAGGGCAAACCAGCTGCCTTAGATGGATGTGTCTTGGTGACATGCAAGTAGCAAACAGGAAATTTAGGCTTGATATAAGGAAAAACTTCCTATTAATTAGAGCACTTCAGAAACAATCCACTTGGATGCTGCTGGGCTGCTCTTTACTACAAGTCTTCAAGTCAATACTGACCATTTGTAGGAAAAGTTGTAGAGAGAATTCATATTTAAGTACAAGTTGGACTAAGTAGCCTCTGAGATTCTTTGGTTCCTATGAATTTCAGAAAATTAGGGATTCATCAGTCCTGAATTAGTGAGAGATGCATGTAAAAGTTTTCACTTCTCATCAGCATTTGAGGGTAAATTTAGGAATATGTTTTCTTCCAAAAATATTAATCAAATGCTACCAATTTCATATTGCAGATCCTAGGTAATACATATTCATACAGTGGGAGATTGAGATCAGAATATATCATTTCATTAGTATGTGAGACTCCTGGTGTGAAAAATTTGACTAACATGGAAATGTTTTTTTGCCTGACTTCACATATATAATGGTTACTATACTATTTCCCCTTCTCAATGGTCTAGAAGGAAAGAGAGAATTTGGAATTTAGACTATATACATTTTTTTTTAAGGAAAGAAAGAGAGATTAAGTGAATTGTTGTAACTTGGGCAGGATATATAAAAGGCAGGAATTTAATACATGCCATACTGGCTACTAAACCCAAATAAATGTTTCCAAGAAAAATGATGGCTCACTTTATTCCTTCCCTTGGTATTTCATTTTTCTGCCTTGATACCCCTCTCAGATTTCATAGATTTTTGCTTAAGGTGCTAAGATCTTACCTGCCATGTCTGTGTTTTCTTTATAGGTTCCATGAGCTCTTCCATGTCTGATCACTGGCTTATGAGGCTTAGGAGTAACAATAGCAGCCAAAGAAAAAGCCTCGTGTCTTGGAATTCTGCAAACTTTGACTCCATTTCCAAGATACCTGATTCTCCCGTCTTCTCCAAAGCCTCTACCAGAGAGGAAAAAGGTCCATTTTAATTGTTTTTTGTTAAAATCATTGGTGTTATGTCTTTATATATGAAGTGTATAAATGACTTTTCTTATACTTATGATGTTGCTATTACTTACTAATTTTAGGATTACAAAATTCATGTTTTAAAAGAAAGGTTTTTTTCTGCCATAAATGACCCCAAGTTGTGCAGTATATAGAGTGCTGAGAATAGTCCTCAACTACAAAATGCTTTTATCATGGTGCCTGACGAGTTGTAGGTACTAAGTAAATAATTCAGTTCTTTCCTTGAAGAAAGACAATTCTAAAATCTGTAATTTAGTAATCTTGATCATAGGGCTTATTACAAGTGATTTTCTGAGATTTCAAGTGGGTTCTCTGTTCAAGCTGAACTCTATTTTCTTCTCCTTGATATTTTATCAAAATGCAACTAGTAAGCTATCTGAACCTAAACAACTTTAGTAAAGACTAGAGTAAGTTTAAAAAAAGCCTTCTGTGCTCTAACTTGTACTTTTATCATCAATTCTTTAACTGTTAGAATCTTATTCCAACTCTAATCTTATATTTTATTTTAAATGTTCCTTCTTAATTCACCCTAATTTTTCTCACTTAAAATGAAAAATCTTCCTGGAGTCTGAATGCAGCTCCAGGCTTTGGATAAGTTTGTCATTAAGAGACAATATCATTTCTTAGCAATAAACAACATTATTTATTGAACACTTAGGCCAATCCTCATCATACTAGGGCCATGAAGCTATTGTACTACATATGAAATAATGAATATGGAAGAAATTTGTGAAGGACAAAATACTTTACAGACATGATATATTTTACACATCTGTGTATATAGAGAGTGATATGCATTTATGTACAGATATCCCTTCCACATTTTAACTTTTCCCATTGTGGTCTTGATATATTATGGGTTGGCATATGAAATTAAATGGGAGTTTGGGGGGAGTTCTGTGGAAGCGACAGATAACAACATATGAAGGCCAAGAGATGACACAGAAAAAGTTTAGAAACTCAGAAATGCATAAAACATATGTATAGTATTATATAATATCAACATATTTTCTCTTTTATTACCATAAATTTATGTAATTTCTTTTTAAAAGTGAAAGTTTATGCAAAGAACATGAAAGCCAGTAGATAATACATAAAGGCTAGACATGTAGTAATATCTTTGAGTTTAGGAACTCGTAAATGCACATAAAGTATTGTGAAGACACCTTGTAAAAGAAAAAAAAAACTTCAGACTTCTTTTCAGGTATAAAGGGAAGGTAAAAAAAATTTTATGCTGATTTTTGCAGATTGCAGGTACATCACACCCTTAACCCCCAAGATGTGGAAGAGGATACCTGTATATTTACAGAATACTGTTACTATCAAAAGTGGCTGCCACTGCCTTGATGCATAACTTTGGACAAAGTCACTTCCCTTTTTTGGATTCAGTTAAATTTTTCATTTTTTATTATAACTAAAAGTTTTGATAAAAAAATTTTAATATACTTACTGATTAGATTAGAGCTCAAATAGTCACAGGGAAATTTCATAATTGCTTATTCAACCAGATATTGTTTCTCTGGAAACATTTACATATTAAAATATTTTCTTGTGCTTTTTAAATCTTTTAAATCTGCAACGAATACAGTGATAGCAACTAGACACCATTCTCCAATATTTTCCTTGATAAGGACATATTACATATTATAAGCTGATTAGAATCAATGTTTTTAATATTGAATGTTAGATGCAATTCTTAGGTCAGTTTTTGTTTGAAAATATTTGTTCAGTGGTGTGGGATCAACATTATACTCTTTTCATTTTGAAGATTAAGGCAAAATTATAATCTATCAGCATTTAACATCAAATTATTTTTATAAAAGTTCATTTTATACCAATGACATCATGATTTTTAAAAACTTAAAGACTCAAATTATATTAACCTATTGCTGGTTTTTCACCCTCTCAAAATAAGACACAGAAAAATACAATAAATAGCTTTTGGAGAGAGGGGAAGGGGATCAAATGAACATGAGCTTTAATATGAGTAAATGATCCAAGATTACAGTACCAAGAGGCTAACATTGGTGCCTTGGTGCAGTACAGCAGCTCAGGCAAATCTAGATGATCATGTAGCAACATGGGAAGCTCCTGAAACTGGGCTTTTAAAATAATTTTTTATTTACTTTCAACCTTTACCTTGCATCTTAGAATCAATACTATGTATTGGTTCCAGTGCAGAAAAGTGGTAAGGGCTATGCAAGGGGGGTTAAGTGACTTGTTCAGGATCACACAGTTGGAGTCTGAGGTCAGATTTGAACCCAAGATCTCTTGTCTCTGGGCCTGGCTTTTAATCCACTGACTTATTTAATTTAAAAGAATGAGCCATTATCCTTGCAGACTAGGGTCATGTAAAAATTAGCTACCTTTAGTTTTTAGATTTGCCCTCTTGTGAGTCATAACAAAGTTTTATAAAGATCATCTATTGTAAATATTTACCATAAGATTTGGCTTTTTCTTCCCAGAGAGCCCCATTATCCCAGTCTGCATATGTTGTTCACATGCTTTCTGCCAACTGATCAGTATCAGAATTTAAATATGAAATATTTATTTACATTTATAATCTATTTACACTTGAATTAATTTCAAATGCCTAAAATGGGATAACATTTTAGCTACTTTCTTTAATTCTCCATCAAGATTTTATTCATTTTTACTTGTTCACTTTTCCTCTTATGAATTCATAGTTAGCATGAATTCTGTTCTTCTGATCCTACTTTTTAATTCTTCATTTTGAAGTATATTTCTACATTGTTTTATATTTACCTTGTTTATTTTATTTACTTCATAATATCCCATTACATTAATAGACCACAATTTATTTGGTCCATTTCCCCACAGCTTTACATAATGCTTTGCTGTCTTTAAACAGATAGTATAAAATTAAAAAACAATAACAACAAATGTAGCTCAAATATATTCCTGCCAGTAGAATTATTGAGTCAGTAGGTATGATCATTCTAATAACTTTACAAGCACAATAGGCCAAATTTATTTGCTTATACCAAACTTATAATAACAATAGTAACTAGCATTTATATAGCATTTGGTATGTGCCAGGTACTTTGCAGTTATGATCTCATATCCTTATAACAACCCTGGAAAGTTGGAGCTATTGTTATCAGACCCATTTCATAGATGAAGAAACTGAGGCAGATAGGTTTGAGACCTTCCACAGTATTTGTGGGAATTCAAAGTAAAGAAAACAGTTTAGAAATGTGAGGGGAAATGTAAAGAAAAGTAGGAGGTATATTTCTCTGAGTGAAGACAGGCTAAATCAAGGCTTGCAGGTGCCAGAGAATGTCACAAAGTTCCCTCATACTGACCTGCCTTGTGACTTGCTGAAAAACTGAAAGATTTCAATTAATGCATTCCATTCTAGGAGTTGTCAATCAACGATAATTACTAACAGCAAAGCATTGTACTAAATACTGAGGGAAGTTGAAAAGAAATAGATGACTAAATGATTACTCTCAATGATTCTGGAATGTGGTTTGGGCACTAACAACCCATAATCTCTGTTTTCAGGAGAGTCTGAGTCAAAGCTTTTTGTGCGAAACAATCGAGGCAGAAGCTGCAGTATGAAGGAACCTGCCACTTCTAAAAGAAACCAACATGGGGCTTTTAAGACCATGCCCCTCAGGTGGTCTTTGGGAGTCAAAGATAGAACAAAGCATCAGTCAGCTGAGTTGGTGGAATATTTAGAATCTGGACGAAGACCCAAGTGCACTAATCGCTCAATCATTCCAGTGATGATGACCGGTGCTGTTAAGGAGGCAGATGTTTCAGCATCAATACAATCAAATATAAGAGATTTTACAGATGATGAATGGGATAGCAAGGGGACAGGTGGGAAGGTGCAGGGTACTATGATGAACCCTTCTAATAATCTTAAAAAACAGTACCTAACTACTGGCAATATTGATTCTCTAAAAAGAACCAAGAAACTGAAAGAAAGCCTGAGTCAAGAGATGAGGCTTCCCCCAAAACTTGATGTTCCTCTGACTGTGCCAAAATCAGCCGGGACTGAAGAGCCAACTTGGGCAAAGAGCAATTCAAGCAAACCAAACTGTAATGGAAACAACCATATGAGTAACAGTTTACCATATCCCAAGGATTTTCTGAATGTCAGAAATTTCTCTGGGGTGAATAGAGATAATAATGAAAGACGCTCAGCCAAGTTTTGGACTAAAACACAGGAAAGAAATCTTGAGTCAGAACTGCTCCAACAAAGCAAGTTTTCCTTTCTCAGATCCGTTGTTTTGAAGAAAGAGCCCAAGAAGAAGGGTAATAATTCAGAGATTTCTATCAGTTCTTCTTTCACCTCCCCATCAAGTAGCAAATGGAGCAATACAGATAAAGAACAAGGGAATAAGATGTCACCTTGCAGACATAAAGAAATCCTGACAAAGGATGGGGTGAGCCTCTCAGAAAAGGGTGTCAGTCAAGCCCATAGCTCCTTCAGGCTCCCCAAACAAGTGAACTGGTTCCAAAGAGCTAGCGTCTCTTATCCATTGCACAGGCAGGTGCCTGAAGGACAGACTTCTAATGGTGCCTTTCAAAGAGTGAAATACCACACTATTGCCTTAGGTCAGAAAAAAATAGTCCCTGAGTCCAGTTTGTGACAAGAGTTGTAATGTTATGGGGTTTTTGTATAATATGAACTGTTTGGGGAAGCAAATTATTTTATATCACTATAATTAAATCAAGTTATTGATTTGAACTGGGCCTTCAAGATAGAATTTGAACAACAAAGAATACCACTGAATATCTAGTGTGAGGTTTAGAGAGAAAAAGACCTGTATTCAAATCTGCCCACAGATACTTTCTAGCTCTGTGACCCTGGGCAAGTCACTTGACCCTGACTGCCTAGCCCTTGCCCCTTAGTATTAGAGTTGTTAGTAGGACAAAAGATAAGAATTTTAAAAAGAAGAATATGATGAGGATTAGGGAAGCACCTTTTCAAACCAAATCCCCCATTTTAAGGTGTCTGACAGGATGCCTTCATTTCCTCACACCACAAGGGGGCTGTATAGGACAGCAGATAGTATAGTAATTTTTTTTCTTTTATGACAATACCTTGCACAATAATCCCAAATGTTTAGGAATATAATTTTAAGGGTGCTACTCTCAGTTTTCCTCTTTTTTTTTGTAAATCTTTTAAACAAGTAGACATATCAAGGAACATTTCTTGCTTTTTTAATGTTATACTGGGATACAAGGCAACACTGAAATGAGTCTGGGAGAGGTTGGAGAGAAATGATATTAAAGAATGTTTAATATATAAAAAATTTATTAAATCATTTGAGCCTACTATTTAGAAAACTATTTTGGTATTAGGAAAAACAGTCTTATATTTTTACTTTCACAATAAAATCTATGGACGATGTTATTTAAAACTGTCTCAATGAATCATGAGAAGAGCCCATTTGGTGTATTTATATGAGCTAATAGGTATTGATCTTGTTTTGAGTGTATACATAAATCATTGCCCATATCTGGCAAGTATCTGTGTGAATTTTTTCTGGGATTTGACAATGCTATTTCTTAAGAAGCAAGGTACCAAATAATTTCTGTTTTTCTGAAGGTGGTCTAGGCTGTGTCTGATCATTAACATATGAGTTATTTTGGTTCCCCTGAGAATTTTCTTGGGTGGGTCATACACTCTCGCCCAGCAAGTTCCCACAGAGTTTCCACACTTTCCAAGACGGCTTATCAACTCAAATTAGGAGCAACCAAATGGTAATCCCAGGGAACCTAGGAATTTAATGCAAAGTCTTAAGGGAAATGGGAAATTTTTAATGGCACTTATCTAATGGGTTTGCTTTTTGTCCATACTATGCCCCTAAGAACCTTCTTCTTCTTATACGTATAATATGACTACAACATGCCTTTGAAAAAAATTTTTTCAGTGTGGGTTTAAAAGCAATATCTTCCTTCATTAGGAGGGATCATCAACTTCCAGGTAAGCATGGCGGCAATCTAAACACAGCTTACTTACTCTCCCCTGCACACACCGACAAGGACTACCCCGAAAGACCTTAAGAATCATTGGCTAACATGACAGCTATGGAAAGTAATGAATGCTGGAGGGGATGCAGCAAAGTAGGGACACTAATTCATTGCTGGTGGAGTTTTGAATTGATCCAACCATTCTGGAGGGCAATTTGGAACTATGCCCAAAGGGCACTAAAAGACTGTCTGCCCTTTGATCTAGCCATAGCACTACTGGGTTTGTCCCCCAAGGAGATAATAAAAAGACTTGTACAAGAATATTCATAGCTCGCTCTTTGTGGTGGCCAAAAATTGGAAAATGAGGGAATGCCCTTCAATTGGGGAATGGCTGAACAAATTGTGGTATATGTTGGTGATGGAATACTATTGTGCTAAAAGGAATAATAAAGTGGAGGAATTCCATGGAGTCTGGAACAACCTCCAGGAAGTGATGCAGAGCAAAAGGAGAACCAGGAAATCATTATACACAGAGACTGATACACTGTGGTACAATTGAATGTAATGGACTTCTCCATTAGGGACAATGAACAATCTGCAGGGATCTAAAAAACACTATCCACAAGCAGAGGATAAACTGTGGGAGTAAAAACACCGAGGAAAAGCACCTGCTTGACTACAGGGGTGGAGGGGATATGACTGAGGAGAGACTCTAAATGAACACTCTAATGCAAATACCAACAACATGGAAATGGGTTCGAGTCAAGAACACATGTGATACCCAGTAGAATCATGCTTCGGCTATGGGAGAAGTGGGGGGAAGAGAGGGGAGGAAAAGAAAATGATTTTTGTTTCCAATGAATAATGTTTGGAAATGTCCAAATAAAATGTTTAAAAATAAAAAATTTAAAAAAATTTAAAACAACAACAACAAAAAAGAATCATTTTCAGAGGAGCAAAGGAGCTGTAAAGTGGGGCACAGCATCGAAGGTGCATGGAATTGGGGCTTTTCAAGTCTATAAGAGGGTGAAAGGGCTTCCACCCAAACACAAGCCAATCCACACTCCCCCACCTCCACCTACAGAGCCAGAGCCAGCATACGCCAAGACGAACGAGCAAGGGGCACCTCTGCAGTGAGTAGAGGGCAACTCTGGGTCCTTGGGAGCTGACTAGGACAGCAGGGGATCCACCCCTGAAAGCAGCTAAGGGGAAAACCCCAGCGCACGAGAGAGCGCAGACCTTAGATACCCAGAGCCAGCCCGTCAGCCGGAGCCATGGAGTGAGTGAGGAGTGTTTCTGGAGTGAGCAGGGAGCCCTTAAGGGTCCTTGGGAGCTGAGTAGGACACCCCCCCCCAGGGACTTACCCCTGAAAGCAGCTAGAACAGAAACCCAGGCGGGCAGGAGAGCGCAGACCCTGAGCGCCCCTGGGAGGGTGGCACCGAGAAGAGCTGTAAAGGACTGTGGAGAATCAAGAGCTTGCCTAAGGCAAAATCCTTGGTCCTTAACTCTCTACACAGAAAACTTACCCAGCAGACTCCGATTTCTGTCTAAAGAGGGAAGGGAAAACATCTAGGAAAATGGCTAATCAGGCACAAGAGCCTCAATATCCTTCCAAAAAACCTAAAAAGAAGGCTGTGACCCTTGAAGATTTTTATGGAGGAAAAACCTAGGCTACAGAGGAAATACAGGATGAAACTCAAAGGAAAAAAACTTAAAAAAAAAAACAAAAACAAAAACAAAAACAGAAATTGTCCACAAGACCTGGAAAAATATCAAATGGAGCTTATCAAAAAGATGGAAGCCTTCTGGAAAGTGAAGTGGGAAATGGTTTTTTAAAAATGAAGAAATCATAGCTGAATACCAAAAGGTTAAAGCAGAAAACCAAAAGATTTTAACAGAAAACCAGACCTTACGGACCAGAATTGAGCAACTAGAAACCATTATCTTGCAAAACAGTAAGAATTAATGAAGCAAAATCAAAAGACTGACAAAATAGAAGAAAGCATAAAATATCTCACTGACAAGGTGACAGATCAGGAAAACAGAGGAAGGAGAGACAATTAGAGAATTATTGGTCTACCTGAAAAGCCAGAAATAAACAGAAACCTTGACACCATACTACAAGAGATCATCCCAGAAAACTACCCTGAAGTTCTGGAACAAGGGGGCAAAATAGACATTGAAAGAGTTCGTAGAACACCCTCTACACAACCCCCAAAAACCAACTCCCAGAATTGTAATTGCCAAATTCCAAACCTTTCAAGCTAAGGAGAAAATCCTACAAGAAGCCAAAAAGACACAATTCAGATACAAAGGAGCACCAATCAAGATCACACAAGACCTGGCAGCTTGAACACTAAAAGATCACAAAACCTGGAACATGATATTCAGAAAGGCAAGAAAACTGGGTCTTTAACCAAGAATCACTTATCCATCAAAATTGACCATACACTTCCAGGGGAAAGTATGGGTGTTCAACAAAAGAGAGGATTTCCAAGTATTTGTAAGGAAAAGACTAGAACTAAGTAGAAAGTTTGATATCCAAACACAAAGATCAAGAGAAACATGAAAAGGTAAATATGAAAGAGAGGGAAAAGGAGAAAAATGTTTTTCTTTCTTTTTTTTTATTCAAACTCTTTTTTAAGGGCTACAATTAGATCAAATTGTATATATTAATATATGGGGAAATGTTATTTGTAACTCTCAAAAATGTTTTCATTATTATAGTAAATAGAATAATCATTCATAGTAAAAGATTGGGGAATTAAAGGATATAAAGCGATATAAAAAAGGGTGAAGGGGAATCGATAATGGTACTAAGAGATATCTTAAGAAATAAAATAAATAGAATAATCTTTGATACACAAAGATACACATTGGAGGGGGAGGGGAAGAATACTCTCATAAGAGGGAGAGGAAGAGAGTGCTAATAGGTAATACTCGAATGTTACTCTTAGTGAAATCAATTCTGAGAGGGAAGAGCATTTAGATCCACTGGGATCTTGAAATCTATCTTATCCTAGAGGTTAAGAAATAAGGGAAAACTAAGGGGGGGATGGGGGAGGGAGCTCAAAAAAAAGGAGGGAAGGAGAGGGAGGAGGGAACTTAACAGACCCTAAAACAAACAAGAAGGGGACAAAAAGGGAGGGGCCAGAAAGGGAAGCATTTCAAGGGAGGGGAATAGGGGGATTGACTAAAAGTAGACCACTGGTTTAAAAGAATATAGCAAAAGAAGAAAGGTCAGAACTAGGAGAATTCAAAAGTGACAGTCATAACCTTGAACGTGAATGGGATGAACTCACCCATAAAAGGTAGACAAATAGGAGAGTGGATTTGAATCCAGAATCCTACCATACGTTGTCTACAAGAAACACACATGAGGCAAGTAGATACTCACAAGGTCAGAATTAAAGGTTGGAGCCAGACCCACTAGGCCTCAAATGACAGAAAGAAGGCAGGAGTTACAATCATGATATCTGAAAAGCCAAAGTTAACATAGACCTGATTAAAGGGGATAGGGAAGATAAATACATCCTGATAAAAGGGAGTATAGATAATGAGGAAATATCACTAATCAACATGTATGCACCAAATGGTATAGCACCAAAATTTCTAATGGAGAAACTAGTGGAATTGAAGGAGGAAATGGATAGTAAAACTATACTAGTGGGAGACCTAAACATACCACTATCAAATTTAGATAAATCAAATAAATAAATAAATAAGAAAGATGTAAAAGAGGTGAATGAAATCTTAGAAAAATTAGAGTCAGTAGATATAAGAAGAAAAATAAATAGGGACAAAAAGGAATACACCTTTTCAGCAGCACATGGCACATTCACAAAGATTGACCATATACTAGGTCACAAAAACATGGCATAGAACTGCAGAAAAGCAGAAATAATAAATGCAACCTTTTCAGATCATAAGGCAATAAAAATAATGATCAGTAATAGTACATGGAAAATTAAATCAAACATTAATTGGAAATTAAATAATATGATTCTCCAAAACTGACTAGTCAGAGAACAAATCATAGAAACAATAATTTCATTGAAGAAAATGACAATGATGAGACAACTTTTGAAAATCTATGGGATGCAGCCAAAGCAGTACTCTGGGAAATTTATATCCTTGAGTTCATATATTAACAAATTAGGAAGGGCAGAAATCAATAAATTGGACATGCAAATCAAAAAACTTGAAAGCGAACAAATTAACACCCCCCCCCAAAGAAAACCAAATTAGAGATCCTAAAAATTAAGGGAGAAATTAATAAAATAGAAAGTGATAAAACTATTGAACTAATAAAATAAGATTAAAAGCTGGTATTTTGAAAAAACAAAATAGACAAAATATTGGTCAATCTAATAAAAAATAGAAAAGAAGAAAATCAAATTAACAGTATTAGGGATGAAACGGGAAAACTCACCTTCAATGAAGAGGAAATTAAGTCAATCATTAAAAACTATTTTGCCCAATTATATGGCAATAAATATGCCAATCTAGGTGATATGGATGAATATTTACAAAAATATAAATTGCCTAGGTTAACAGAAGAAGAATAAGAATTCTTAAACAATCCCATATCAGAAAAAAAAAATTTTTTTTAACATGCCATCAAAGAACTCCCAAAGAAAAATCCCCAGGGCCTGATGGATTCACAAGTGAATTCTATCAAACATTCAAAGAACAGCTAATCCCAATACCATACAAACTATTTGACACAATAAGCAAAGAGGGAGTTCTACCAAATTCATTTTACAACACAATTATGGTACTGATCCCAAAACCAGGCGGGCCAAAAACGATAAAAGAAAACGACAGACCAATCTCCTTAATGAACCTATGTTCAAAAATCTTAAACAGGATACTAGCAAAAAGACTCCAGCAAGTCATCATGAGGGTTATTCACTATGATCAGGTGGGATTTACACCAGGAATGCAAGGATGGTTCAATAGCAGGAAACCACATAATTGACCATATCAACAAGCAAACCAACAAAAATCACATGATTATCTCAATAGATGCAGAAAAAGTCTTTGACAAAATTCAACACCCATTCCTATTGAAAACACTAGAAAGTATAGGAATAGAAGGAACTTTCCTAAAAATAATAAACAGTATCTATCTAAAACCATCAGCAAACATCATCTGCAATGGGGATAAACTAGATGCATTCCCAGTAAGATCAGGAGTGAAACAAGGATGCCCATTATCACCTTTATTATTCAATATTGTACTAGAGGAAACACTAGCAGTAGCAATTAGAGAAGAAAAAGGAATTGAAGGTATTAAAATTCGTCATGAGGAGACCAAGCTATCACTCTTTGCGGATGACATGATAGTCTCCTTAATGAGTCCTAGAGAATCAACTAAAAAGCTAGTGGAAATACTCAACTTTAGCAAAGTTGCAGGATACAAAATAAACTTCATAAGTCACCAGCATTTCTATATATCTCCAACACATCTCAGCAGCAGGAATTAGATAAATTCCATTTAAAATCACCCTATACAATATAAAATACTTAGGAATCTATTTGCCGAGACAAACACAGGAACTATATGAACACAACTACAAAACACTTTCCAGACAACCAAAACTAGATTTGAGCAACTGGAAAAACATTAACTGCTCATGGGTAGGACCATCCTAACCAAATTTATCTATCTATTTAGTGCTATACCCATTGAACTTCCAAAAAACTTTTTTACTGAGCTAGAAAAAAACAAAGTTCATTTGGAAGAACAAAAGATCAAGGGTATCCAGGGAAATAATGGAAAAAAATACAAAGGAAGGTGGCCTTGCAGTCCCAGATCTCAAACTATATTTTAAAGCAGGGGTCGTCAAAACAATTTGGTACTGGCTAAGAGACAGAAAGGAGGATCAGTGAAATAGACTTGGGGTAAGTGACCTCAGCAAGACAGTCTATGATAAACCCAAAGACCCCAGCTTTTGGGACAAAAATCCACTTTTGATAAAAACTGCTGAGAAATTTGGAACACAGTATAGGAGAGATTAGGTTTGCATCAACACCTCACACCCTACACCAAGATGAACTCAAAATGGGTGATTGACTTGAATGTAAAGAAGGAAACAATAAGTAAATTATGTGAACACAGAATAGTATACATGTCAGACCTTTGGGAAGGGAAAGATTTTAAAACCAAACATGACTTAGAAAGAGCCACAAAATTTAAAATAAATAATTTTGACTACATCAAATTAAAAAGTTTTTGTACAAACAAAACCAATGTAACCAAAATCAGAAGGGAAGCAAATTAGGAAACAATCTTCATAACATAAACCTCTGACAAAGGTTTAATTACTCAAATTTACAAAGAGCTAAATCAATTGTACAAAAAAAATCAAGCCATTCTCCAAATGATAAATGGGCAAGGGACATGAATAGGCAATTTTCAGCTAAAGAAATAAAAACCATTAATAAGGACATGAAAAAGTGTTCTAAAGCTCTGATAATCAGAGAGATGCAAATCAAAACAACTCTGACACCTCACACCTAGAAGATTGGCTAACATGACAGGTATGGAAAGTAATGAATGCAGGAGGGAATGTGGCAAAGTTGGGACATTAATTCATTGTTGGTGGAGTTGTGAATTGATCCAACCATTCTGGAGGGCATTTTGGAATTATGCCCAAAGGGCACTAAAAGACTGTCTGCCCTTTGCTCCAGCCATAGCACTGCTGGGTTTGTCCTCCAAGGAGATAATAATGAAAAAGACTTGCACAAGAATATTCATAGCTGCATTCTTTGTGGTGGCAAAAAATTGGAAAATGAGAGGATGTCCTTCAATTGGGGAATGGCTGGACAAACTGTGGTATATGTTGGTGATGGAATACTATTATGCTCAAAGGAACAATGAAGTGGGGGAATTCTATGGGAACTGGAACAACCTCCAGGAAATGATGCAGAGTGGAAAGAGCAGAACCCAGTAAAACATTGTAGAGAGACTGATACACTGTGGTACAATTGAATGTAATGGACTTCCCCATTACTGTCAATGCAAAGCCCCTGAACAACCTGCGGGATCTATGAGAAAAAACACTATCCACAAGCAGAGGACAAAGGGTGGGAACAAAAACACCGAAGAAAGGCAACTGCTTGACTACAGGGGCTGAGGGGATATGATTGGGGATGTAGACTAAATGAACATCCTAGTACAAATACCAACAACATGGAAATGGGTTCAGATCAAGGACCCATGTGATACCCAGTGGAATCGCGCGTCGACTATGGGAGGGGTGGCAAGAGGGGAGGGAGGAAAAGATAATGCTTTTTGTGTTCAATGAATAATGTTTGTAATTATCCAAATAAAAATAATGTTTGAAATTGAAAAAAAAAAAGGAGAGATCATCAAATTTTGATTTGGAAAGATAGAGCAGTTTTGGCTTTTGCTGCTAATAAGCTGCCATCTTGGCTCCATCTCCAGATCATCTAATTTTGACTTTTCTTCTTTCACTATTTCCTTTTACACCAATGTTTGTTTTTAATCAGTCCCTCTAGTTCCCATCCTTATTTTACTTCCCTTTCTACCCCCTCCCTTCAATACCCCCCCTTATTTTCTTTGCAATATTTTAAAAAACTACCCCCCTACCCTCTCCCTCCCTTGTACTGCTTCCCTCCCCACCAGTCCATTTGTTACCCTTCTAATCCCCTATAGGCCGCAAATCTATTGCCTGCCTCAATGGATTGTATTGTTCTTCCCTCTTTGGGTCAATTTCAATGGACGTAACATTTGAGTATTTCCTGTCTCCAAACTCTTTACCAATTCATTGTATTGATGTTCTCCCCACCCCCCCTCCATGAGCTTCTTTGTGACATAAATTTGTCCCTTTTTGTTTCTTTTCCATTTCTTTTAGTATTAACCTTTTTTTTAGCTCTAGTTGAGTATGTATATATATGTATATGTATTTATGCATACATATATCTATATACCTATTTATGTCTTGTCATTTCATCCTATACAGTGTGTCACTGTTCCCTCTAAGTATAATTCTTCTAGCTGCCCAGGAGATAATAACAGTTTTTAAGAGTTACCAATGACCTCTTTTCTTATAGGGATACATATTATTTTTACTTATTGGGTCTCTTAAAAAAAAGGATTTTTTTGTTTTGTTTTTCTTTTTTCCCTCTTTTGTAATTACCTTTTGATGATTCTCTTGAGTTCTGTGCTTGGGCATCAAATTTTCTGTTCAGGTCTGGTCTTTTCTTTACAAATTCTTGGAATTCTTCTACTTTGTTTTATGACCATACTTTCCCCTGTAAGAATATAGTCAGTTTTGCTGGGTAGTTGATTCTTGGTTGTAGACCTAGTTTCCTCCTTTCTGGAATGTCATATTCCATGCCTTTCAGTCCTTCAGTGTGGATGCAGCCATATCCTGTGTTTTCCTCACTATGGACCTCCCGTCTCTAGGCCTGACTCTCAATCCACTGAGCTACCCAGTTGCCCCCTTTCAGACTCTCTTAATTGTGTTTTGAATTGCATTTTGAGTCTTTCAAAGCCTGTATCCAATTCGCTGGGATTTCTGATTTATTGTTTGATGATACCTCCTCCTCTGTTCTGTTTTTTCTTTGTTCATTGCCTGTATAGAACCTGTCAATTGTAATTTATTTCTTCTTTTTCTGTTGTTTGCTCATATTTACCCCTTCTTTACTCCCTGTATTTGTCTATGCTCTTGTTCCTCTCATTTTTTTGGTTTTGGGGTTTTCTGTCAGTCTCCCCTCTTGGATCTTTGTCTGGAGATCTCTCCGTACAGTCTGTGGGGGAGAGGTATTGGAATTTGAGCTTCCCTATCCTCTGGAGGCTTTTGATTGGATTAAAGTCCAGCAGTCTATGGGGGAAGGGTGTTGGAGCTTGGGATTCCCAGACCTCTGAAGACTTTCGATGGGATTAAGTTCAGCTAGGTTGGGCTGGATGTACTCTGAGGTCAAAACCTTCTGGAAGGCTGGAGCAATATGGAGGGTCTTCGCCACTGTGACCAGGCTGTCCACTCTGTGCTTCCTCTCCAGCACCTTCTCCACCACCTGTGTTCGATGCTGTGAGCCTGGCACAGCCCTGCCCACAAGGTACACCTTCCAGTCCAGAGCCTTTGCCGCCCAGAGGTTCCTGCTGCTGCTGGAGGCTTAGTGCTCTATGTGATATGGAAATCACTTTAAAAGATTGATATATATTAATTTAAGGTCGCCTCAGCTATGTAATTCCTAAATGAAAACTCAAGTCAGCTGTCAACCTTTTTAGGGTGTTTTAATTACAAACAGGAGGAAGAAAAGTATTAGAGGGAAAGAGAGGGGGAAAAGGGAGAGAAGGAAATATCCACTCTTAAATATCCACTTTGCTTAAGCTGAGCCAAAGGCCCAAGGCCCTGGATAGCTGAGGCAAAGAAAAGAGATCAGTCCCTATCACTCACGTGACCAAAATGGAGAAACAGTCTCAGGGCTCCTCCACACCAAGCACCAGGCTCCAACCCCCACCTCTCCTCCACACAGGAAGTCCTCAGCACTCCTGAGCTGTCCTCTACCTCACCTCCTGTGTCTCACCTGTGCCAATGGTGGCTCTAGCTTAACCCAGGACCGCCCAGAGGTCTGTCCCCTTTGCACATGTCTGTTGAAGGCCATATTCTCAAATAATTAAATCTTGAGCTTTGCTGCATCCCTTCCTAAATCCTGTTACCCTGAGTAGGATGGAGATTGTAGTTTCCAAGACCTGATTCTGTCATTCCAAGTATCTCTATTGTTATTGATCAGGAAATAGCCAAATCCCATCCTCTAAAGAATGGTTTGAACAGGGTTGAGTAGTTTTGAAATTCACATCTAGGTGGGGGGAGGGGTCCTGGGACCTTCCTTCTGCCTTCCCCTTAAACCCGAGTGTTCTCAAATTCCAGCTTTTGGGGGACATACTTTTTGAATTGAGTCAAGGAGTGTTTCTTGGCTCTGTCTTGTTGTTAGGTTTGGTTTTCAGTCCCCTAGGAGCATTTAGTTTGTAATTGGTAAGGAAGGGTATTCAGAGGTCTGAACTTTTGCTGCTTCCACACTGCCATCTTGACTCCACCTCAAAAAAATTTTTATAAAGAGCCTAAACATCATCTTTCAAGAAATTATCAAAGGAAGCTGCTCTGCTATCCTAGAATGAAAGGGTAAAACAGAAATTGAAAGAATCTACTAAAAAAAATCTACTGATCACTGCCTGAAAGAGATCCCAAAATGAAAATTCCCAGGAATGTTTTAGCCAATTTCAAGAGTTCCCTAGTCCAGGAGAAAATACTGCAAGAATCTGGAAAGAAACAATTCAAGTGTTGTGGAGCCATAGTCAAGATAAAACAAGATGTAAAAGCTTCTACATTAAAGGAGCTTGGGATATGTTACTGAGGAGAAAGGAGCTAGGATTACAACCAAGAATTGTCTACCCAAAGAAACTGAGTATAATTCTTGAAAGGGAAAAGTAGAAATTTAATGAAGAATTTTCAATCATTCCTGATAAAATGACCAGAGCTGAAAAAAAATGTTTACTTTAAATACAAGACTAGAGGGAACCCAAAAAAGGCAAATATGAAAGAAATCATAATGGAATCAATGAGGCTAACCTGTTTACATTGCTGCATTGGAATATACATGTAACTCCTAAGAACTTTATCATTATTAGGGCAGTTAGACAAAGTAGGCATAGACAGAAGGCATGGGTGTGAGCTGAGTGTTGAATCCAGGACTTTAATCCCAAGAAGTCCTTGCTCCACTTCTTCAGAATGCCCTCTAATCTCACTGAAACCTCACCTGGGCCAAGAGCGAGATGGAGTATTTAACCTGGTTGTAAAAAGGCTCTGCCCTTTTTTCTACTTCCGCTTCGGAGCACATGCAGCTCTCCACCTAGCAGGCAAGATGTGAGTGGTCGTGAATAGGCTCTCTGGGCCTAGACACATGCTTTTCTTTCTTGTATTTTTCTTAAATTCTCAACCTTTAATAAACCTCTAAAAAATAATACTCCTTGCAGAGAGAAACTAATTTCTACCTGCCTCAGTTCCCCCAAAATTTTAATCTTTACAGTATAATGTGATGATATCCAAGAAAAAAATAAAATCAAGGTGTGAGAGAAGGGGGAAAAGAGAGGTAGAATTGTATAAATTATCTCATAAAAAAAAGGCATGAAAGATTTTATGCAGGGTAGAGGAAGATGAGGGGACAATGTTTGAAGCTTATTCTTAATGGAATTGGCTCAAGAAAGAAATAACATATACTTAGTTGGGTACAGAAATCTAGCTTACCTGACAGGGAAGTAAATAGAAGGGAAGAGGGATAATAGAATATGGGAGAGAGGGGACTGATATTGGAGAGGGAAGATCAGGGAGAGATCAAAACACTTTTGAGAGGATACAAGGTGAAGGGAAACAGAAAAAAAGTAAGATGAGGAAAATACACAATAATCATAACTGAGTGTGAATAGGACAAACACAAAATAGAAGAGGCTTACAGAATGATTTAGACATAAAGGGTAACACTACAAGCAAATTAAGGGAACATGGAATAGTCTGCCTGTCAGCTCTATAGTTAAGGGAAGATTTTATGACCAAACAAGACATAGCATTACAAAATGTAAAATGGGTAATTTTGATTACATTTAAAAAGGACCTGCACAAAGAAATTTAGCCAATCAGAAGAAAAGCAGAAAAGTGGAGGGGGTCAGGAAGGGCAGGACAAGGGAATTTATAGGAGGTTTATCTGATGATGGTCTCATTTCTCTGTGAAATTAGAATCTGTTACCCTAGAAACTATGATCCCCAGCAAAAACTACAATTCTCAGAACCCCACTCACTTCCTGCATTTACATGCTAACTAGACAGGATATAAATTGGGTGGAGTTCTGTGTCTAGCCCTCTTTCCTTCCTGTCAGCAGCTTTGGTAGAGTGGGCTTTTTGAGCAGGTGGAAAACTTAGTCAGGGGGTTTTATTCTGTCAGATAATAAACTTTAAAAATATAATACTTGAAGTATTGGATATTAATTTAACTTCTGTCTCAAATATATAGAGAACTAAGTCAAATATATAAGAATACAAGTCATTCCTTGACTGATAGTCAAAAGTATATATATGAACAATTTTCAGTTGAAGAAATCAGAGCTGTTTGTGGTCATGAAAAAATTTTCTAAATCATTATTGATTAGAGAAATGCAAATTAAAACAACTCTGAGGTAACAACTCACACACGTTTCTGTCCCTGGAACAATATTTGAAGTCTTTCAACCTTGGTCCCCTTACCTCAGATTTCTTCCCTTTCTAATCCATCCTTTACACAGCTGCTAAATTGGTATTCTTAAAGTACAGGTGTGCCAATTTTACTCCACTACTCAAGAAACCTCAGTGGTTCTTTATTGCCCCTAAAATTGCTACTAATTGCTTCATCTGTCATTTAAAAACCCTTCATGATATGATTTCAACCTCTCTCTTTCTAAGGGATTTACAAAAAGTGATATTGAATAGTAATAGAGCCAAACAGACTTACTTATTTTAAAGTTTTCACTGATATTCCTTTCTTTTTTACATTCCTGCCATGTTCCATTAATTCCCCCCACCCTGACTCTCTCTTACAACAATTAAGTATAATCAAACAAAAACAGTCAATGCATAGGGAAAAAAAAATCTAAAAATGGCTTCATTCTGCTCCTCCAGTCCACCTCTTTTGAAGAGAGACAGGAGACATGTTTGTCACTGGATTTATCAGAAGCTTTTTTAAACAATCCATCTTTCAATACTGATTGTATATTAATACCCCCTTAATATAGTCTATGTTCTAGCCAAAATGGTCTATGGACATTTTACAGACATTTAATTTCCCACCTGAGTACCTTTTCACAGGCTGTCTCCTGTATTTAGAGGGCAGGCTCACCTCTTCTTTAAGAGAAGCCCTAAATTCCTCAAGTCCTTTTCTGATCTTCCACAATTGTTAGTACTCCCCACCCTGATTACTTTGTATTCGTTCTGTATATATTTCGTATATACTTTTCTATGCCCACGTAATTTATGTCTTTGTATTCCTAATACATAGTATAGTACCTAACATATGTCCGTGTGTGTCAAATTGAATTAGAATTTGTCAAAACTTATGTTCCACTGGCATAATCTTGAATATGCTGGGGTTACCTACATACCACCTGGAGGCATTACAGTAAGACTCTTGGGTAGGGTCCCAGCCTATTGTCTAAGGGCAAGATAGCTAAGTGCAAAGCTGTTCAACACTTAAGTGATGAATTCTGTGGTCACAGCTACCCATGAAATAAAGAAAAGTATAGAATGGCTTTCTGGTTTGGTTGATTTCCTTCTGCTTTTGTGATGATGATAGAGTATGAGAAAAGGGGAAGAACCCCCCAACCCCTCCCCTGAATCATTTTTAGACTATCCACAAACAGCAATTTAACTATTGGTACTCTAAATGTGAGATCCTTGACCAATGACAAATGAGTTCTCATTAAACTGGAGGAAAGGAACTACGTCATTATTAACCATTCTTGATATAAGTTATATTAGTGGACATAAGAAAGGTACAACTAGATGGAGCAATAGCTTACAATCTTCTTGAAGAGGTAAGTGAAGGAACTGATGGAATTGTGTTTTATTACACACTCCAAATAAAGAAATATTACATATAACACATGTCCATGTAGTACTCAAGATGCATTTATGCAAAAAGATCTTCTTTAAAGTCACTGCAACTCATATGCTAACTTCTGTTGCTGAAGCTTACACAGTAAAGGAAAATCTCTAAAGAATATGACACCATACTCCAAACCAAGTTAACTTACAACTTAATCTTTGATTATATCAGTACAAAGAGTCAGAAGATGATAACTATTTTGAAAACTATGGTTGAGGAATATGAAACAATGCCTAAGAACTCTTAGACAATTACATTTCACAGATACTTGATTTAAGAAAAATTGCTAGAAATCTGTCCTGGTACTTCCTAGCTGGGTAACTAACTGTGGATAAGTCACTTAACCCCCATTGCCTAGCCCTTACTGCTCTTCTGCCTTGCAACTAATACACAGTATTGATTCTAAGATGGAAGATAAGAGTTTAAAGAAAATTGTTGGAAGGCTTTGGACATGGCAAATACTGAACTATCACAAGAAACTAAGTGGACTATATATTTTAATAGGAAATGACTGGTTATTGATAGGAAATTCACTCCCAAATAACATCTGTACTATCATACCACTGATACATTCAAATGCAAATCAAAATTAATACTAAATTAGGAGGAAAAACTGATAATTGGACAGTTAGAACAACATTCAGATCAATTCTAATGAGCTTTTGCTGATGAAAAGTGGAAGTCAGGTGAAGCAAAATTCAGTCCTGATTAGCACCATTACATACAAAAGTTAAAACAATGCAATCAAAGAAAAGAGTCTAGAGACCACTTCAGCCAAGAAAAAAAGATTTTTTCTGTCTGCCAAGAGTAAAGATATGACAACTGAGTACAATTCCAGATTAGAATATAAACTCATTTTCAAAATGTTACAGAGGAAACTGATAAAAGATTATTAAAAGTAGATCTGCAGAAAGCTTGGCATAAACTCAGCTAATAAAAATAATCTCAAGAGCATTTACACAAGAAAGTAAAAGGACAATATATATAAAATGGAACAGATGAAAATGGAACAACCACATCTGGACTTTAATACTTTGATCCTCAGATTTGCTGTATGAGGAAGTGGAAAGAGCATTAAAGAAATGAAAACAGGAACCAGACCGTGTACATGCAGAGGAAATCTGTGATGGTGATGACACAACTTTGAAGATACAGAGGTTATTTTCAAGATATCTGCAAGAAGAAAAAAAAACCTATTAATTCAAAAAATCTCAGACAATATTATAACCACCATCACCCCAGGCCATCAAGAAAATATCATAAATTCCATTCCATATACCTACTTTCTTATCTCTATAAAATCTTACTGAGTATGACCTACCTAATTATTGAGGATGTCTTTGACAAAAATATAAAAGAATAGGCAAGATTTTACAAATACTCTGCAACATGTATCTTCATAATCACACATGACCAAAAATGGTGTAGAAAATACAAAATTGTACTGTGTCCCTTCTTAAGAAACTACAAAAAATACTTGACTCAGTAGAGCAAAATGTAAAGCTTAGAAGGTATCTTTGAACAAAGTATTCCCAATGCATATGTTAAAAACAAAGATGATGCTTTTGATAGTTGTACCAAAAGCAACCCATTGTTCTCTGATAATCTATGTTAAGCCAGATATAAAATGGGGAGATAGATGTTTGCTAAAGTGATTTGCCATTGCCATAGTGGATGTTCTGCTCAGTTTCTAAAAGGAAAGGGGATTTCCTATGGACAGTGATACCTTCCAGATGTTCCTGTTTATATTTGGCATTGACTGATTTCATGAAGCGTCTGAATGCTATAGAGCCTCCTCGGCAAGTTTTATAATCTTTTAAAAGAGATTATTCTGTTCCCCATAGGAAAGACCAAAAGAATGATCACTTTTTTCTAGACAATGACATACAGTTGAACTAATTTAACCTACTAAGTTAGTCCATTGGATAGGTTTTACAGATGGACAATGAACTGGAACTAGACTAGAGAGAAGAAAATCAGGATGACATTGGGAAAATCATGTAGCATTTTGTCTTTCTGACACAAAAATCCATCTTTTTAAGAACAATATTCTTCCATGGCTCCATATCACAGAAAACTATAATCTCCAAAGACTAAAAATTGTAGATGACCCAAAAGGCAATGGAGAAGCAAATAATGAGTATTAAGCAAGGTACCCAATGTTATTAATGATTATTTACATGGGACAGATGGAATAAAAGAGTGACACATGCTAATTGCCCAGATATAAATTTAAAATTGACTTCTACTTCACCAATTTCCCTTTCTTCCCTCTTTAGTGTCCTTTGTCTACTACATACTCTGTTCTTTAGGAGGAATCTTTTTTTCTGTCCATACATCTTTTATTGGAGTATTTGAAGGCTTTCCATGGATCAGGACAAGGGCCCAAGGAATAGATCCATAGACCACAGCTATCTCCAGTGGAATATGAAGAAAGGAGTGTATACCAATTGTAGTGATTCTTCAAGGAATAAAATTGCCACTTACTTTCCTTTCAGTTTGAAACTCTTTCCTTACTCAAATTTTATATAGTCCTTTTACATAGCACCTGTCCACACTAATGCTATCTATATCTCCCTTATCAACTCTCTTTCCACAGCAACTCTTCCAAAGTTTTTCATTCCTCTTTACGTTTTCTATGTCTCCCCTCTTCTCTACCCCTCTCAAATGAGAAGAACATCGTCTTATGTTTTACAGAAAAAAAGTTGAAGCCATTCACTGTGAGCTCCTTCTTTTCCCTTTCTTCCTCATTTAATATCATTCAGAGGCCTTCTGTCATTTTCTTCTTCACTATTGACACAAAGTGACAGTCCTCCTTATCAAGGTAAGCCCCCTCTCCCTGCACAAGTGATCCCATTTCATCCCATCTCCTCCAACAGATTGCCTCCTCTGTCATCCCCACTCTCTCACTTATTTTCAGTCTTTCTGACTACTGCTCATTCCCTACTGCCTAGAAATATGCCCATGTTTCTCTTATACCTCAAAAAGCTTTCACTTGATCCTTCAATCCATGCAGTCATCTTGAATTTCTTCTGTCTTTTCTGTTAAACTCCTTGAGGCAATTGAAAATAGGTGCCTCCACTTTTCTCTCTCTCTCTTAACCCCCTATAATCTGATCTCATCATTCTACTGAAACTGCTCTCTTTCAAAGTTAGCAATGATCACTGATTTGCCAAATTCAATGACCTTTTCTCAGCCCTTATTCTCCTTGACCACTTTATAACTTTTGACACTCCTCCTAAATTCTCTCTAGGTTTTTGGAACACTGATCTTTCCTGGTTCTCTTCCTACCTATCAGAACATTCCTTCTCCATGCCCTTTGCTGTATCTTTCTCCAGACCAAGCCTCTAACCCTATGTATCCCTCAGTGTTGTGTCCTGGGTCCTCTTTTCTTCATTCTCTATCCTATTTCATTTGATGATTTCATCAGCTCTCATGGGTTTAATTATCATCTCTGTTGATGATTCTCAAAACTACCTATCTTATTCTAACAGGGTCACACAGCTAGGAAATGTGTGAGGCCAGATTGTGAACCGAGGACCTCCCTTCTCTAGGCCTGGCTCTCAATCCATTGAGCCACCTAGCTGCTCTCTTGGTGTCATTCTTGACTTCTTACTCTCTCATCCCCTCCCCAATCCAATTTGTTGCCAAGACCTGTCAATTTCACCTTTGTAGCACCTCTTGAATATACCCTCTTCTCTCTCCTGATGCCATCCTGGTACGGGCCCTCATTACCTTACACTTGGACTTTTGAAGTAGCCTTCTTGTGAGTCTGTCTTCCACAGGTCTGTCCCATTACAATCCATTGTCCTTTCAGTCACCAAATCAATTTTCCTATAGTGCAGGTCCAGCCATGTCATCTCCAGACTACATGAATTCCAGTGGCTCCCTATCATCTCCAGAATCAAATCCCAAACCTTTTGGTGTTCAAAGTCCTTCATAAACTAAACCCCCCCTCATGCCTTTTCAACCTCATTATACCTTATTTCCTTTAATCCAGTGTCATTGATCACATTGTTCCATAAAAATGACATCTATTGGATCCAGGCAAGTTCTCTGACCGTCCCCCATACCTAGAATGTTCTCCTTCTTCACCTTGACCTGAATTTTCTGGTTTCTTTTAAGTCCCAACTAAAGTCCAGCTGTCTATAAGAAGCCTTTCCTAACCCCTTTTAATTCTGGTGCCTTCCCTCTTAATTAGTTCCTATTTTTCTTGTATGTAGCTTGTTGTCATAGCCATTAGATTGTGAGTTCCTTGAGGTCAGAGACTGTCTTTTAACTCTTTTTGTATACCCAGAATTTAGCCCAGTGCTTGATATATATAGTTAATGGAATGTTAATTGGCAGTTAATGAATGCTTATTGACTGGTTATTTTGGTTTCCTCATCTGTCAAATAGGAATAATATAATAGCACCTAAGGATTGCTGTGATGATAAAGTGAGGATTTTGAAAACCTTAAAGCTCTATATAAATGCTAGCTTGTTAATGCCTTTGTCATCCTCTAGTCATTATTGTTAGGCAAATTAAGTTGAGCAGTAAGTGATACATGGGACAGTGTTCTCTGGCTTTCATGTTTATAGAGGAGGTGGTCCTGACAATATAGCTGGGATGGGGTACCAGGTGAAGGCAGGCCTTGAGAGTAGCAGATTGGGGTCAGATAAGGAATTTGATTGACCTATGCAAGCAGCCAAGAGGGTTCAGAGACATAGACTGCAAGATGATTGTGTTAAGGAAAATCAGTTAACCTTCCAGACATCAATGCCATGAAGCAAATCCCTAATTGACTTACCCATGTGGACTTTAGGTGTGAAGATTATAGACTCAGACACATTAACCCATTTTCCCAGAACTACCTCTTGTTATGGGTACTTTTTTTCAGATCAAAAATGGAAATGGAAAGGGCTGCCTCATGAGGGTTAGTATCTTCCCATTAGAAAGATTCAGGCAAAAATGATCATGTTCATCCTTCATTTTGAAGAGGATCAGTGACTTTACAGGGTCATGTCTTATGTTGTACCTGAATTGGATTTAATTGAGACAGAGTTGCACAAAATTTTTAGACTCACTTTCTCTTTCAGAGTTATTGAAAATCAGGTTGACTGGTGATAGCCAGGTCAGCGTTGGCAAAGACATGGCATGTGTGCACTCAGGGAGCTGCTCTGTTCCCCCTCTTCCCAGTGCCCGAGGACATTTTTTGCATGTCCTGCCCCTCTGTCCAGCTGCCCAAAGTGAGCACTTCCTCAGCTCTCTTGAGTAATGCAGGGGCTCACAGACAGTTTGAATTTGCTCTCTGGCACTTGAACTAGGAAAAGGTTCACCAACACTGGCCTGAGGTATATTGGACAATCTTGGTATCTTCAATGTCTAATACCTGCTTCAGATGCCTTAATGGCAACTGGAGCAAATTCTTCCTATCATACTTGTAGGGGATGTTGTAGAAGGGACTGGCACAACAGAAGGGGATTTGTATTAGAAGTAATTTAAGATTCTTTCTACCTTCTAGATTCTCTAATTCTATAATGTAATAGGTATCTTTTAATTGTCATAGGCCCCTGGGGTCCCTAACTAGTAGCCCAAAATGCACAAATATGCAATCACCTTGGTTACAAAAACTTGAGGTGACATCATGGTGACACCACAACAGAGGTTGGGGCCCATCCCTGAAAGTTTTTGTGTTTGGGGCCTTACTATGAAGGAAGTGGTCCAGACTGGTTTTATTCTTTCACACACTGTGTGGTTGGATAACAGGCAGATTCACCAAGGATTTTCAAGAATGGAACATGGAAACCAAGGGTAATTATTTGTACGTTGTATTCCAAATTTCTTTTTCTCTCAGAATTATTGATTGAAATATCGAGGGCTAGGAGTAAAGAGTTTAAAACTAGAAACTAAGAAACACATATCTATAGTATATATTTATAAATGTATGTATTTATAGATATCTCCATCCATCCATATATCTTTTTATTTGTCTGTCTACCTACCTATCTATGTCACCTTTTCTAATGATTCCTATGTGTCAAAATACTTATAACCTCTCATATTAGCCAAATTGATTGGCTAGAGGCAGATGTGAGTTTTTTACATTTCATATATAGTCAGCTGCCTAGTCTTGTCAATTCTACCTATATAACATCTCTTTGTTTTCTTCTCCACTCACATAACCAAGATCTTAGTTCAAGCCCTCATCATATCTCACCTGAAATACTGTAGTAACTATCTAATTGGTTTTCCTATTTCCATACTTTTCCCTTTCCCATCTATCTTCCACAGGACTACCAAATTCTTCCTAAATTTAGTACAGGTTTAACCATGTCACTTTCTAGCTCCAGAATTATACGAATAGTTTCTTGCTATCCCTAGGATTAAATACAAATTCCTTAGCTTAACATTTGAAGTACTTCCAATCCAACTTTTTAGTCTTATTTCATACTGTTTGCTTTCACAAAGTATGTTCATACCAAGTTGACCAATTTGCTATTCCTCAAATTCTGTCTCCATCTTCGAGTCTATTTCCCTAGTCTGGAATGTACTTTCTCCTCACTTTCACTTATTGGAATCCTTAGCTTTCTTTAAGGATCTTACTAAGGTGCTACTTCCTACTCAAGATCTTCCTCTGCTTCTTATTTCCCTCTCCCTCCTTATATTATCATCCATTTATTTATTTATTTGTTTGTTTGTTTATTTATGTACACATTGTTTCTCCCAAGAGAATATAAGCTTCTTAAGAAAAGGAACTATTTTTCATTTTTCTTTGTGTATCACCAATGCCTGACACAGTTCCTTGGAAACAGTAAGCATTTAATAAATGTTTACTTCTTATGGTTGTTGATTATATGTAATATTTACTTAAATTATAAGCAGTTTTTTAAAAGTTTTATTATATTCTTTTAGTAAAAGACTGCCAATTACTGGAGGTCATTCCAGTTCACATGGAATTCCTCCAGTTCATTATTCCTTTGAGCACAATAGTATTCCATCACCAGCATATACCACAATTTGTTCAGCCATTCCCCAATTGAAGGGCATCCCCTCATTTTCCAATTTTTTTTTTTGCCACCACAAAGAGCACAGCTATGAATATTTTGTATAAGTCTTTTTTCTTATTATCTCTTTGGGGTACAAACCCAGCAGGGCTATGGCTGGAGCACCCTTTGGGCATAGTTCCAAATTGCCATCCAGAATGGTTGGATCAATTCACAACTCCACCAACAATGCATTAATGTCCCAATTTTGCCACATCCCCTCCAACATTTATTACTTTCCTTTGTTGTCATTTTAGCCAATATGATATATAAACCCTTACCTTTCCGTCTTGGAGTCAATACTGCATATTGGCTCCAAGGGAGAAGAGTGGTAAGGGCTAGACAATGGGGGTTAAGTGACTTTCCCATGGTCACACAGCTAGGAAGTGTCTGAGGTCAAATTTGAACCCAGGACCTCCCATCTCTAGGCCTGACTCTCAATCCACTGAGCTACCCAGCTGCCCCCAATATGAAATATTTTTAATAAAAGACTGCCCAAGATTTCTAAACTAGCCTTCACAGTCTAAACATGCTAAAACAACCCTTCTGGGGCCCACATGAGAGAGACATGAATGTAAGCAACTGAGCCAACAGGCATGGGGAAAATAAAGCGGAAAAGAACCACTTCTTGTTTAGACTTGGTTTTTAAATCTTGACTTGACCCCCTTATGTAATTTATTGGCAAAAGTTACCTTTTTTCTCATCTTTAGTGCTCCAGATTTTGCATTATCTTACCAATGACAAGTGTGGTTTCTTCATTGCAATTGTTAGCAGCTATTTTTTTTTTTACTTTCTTACTGTTCTTCCAACTTTAAGAAGCCTATACCACATTTGTAGAAGAATCAGCAACAACCACTTCAGACTGGGTCACTCAAAATGTCTTTGCTTTTTTTCCCTGAGAATAGATGAGATGATTTTTCAGCAATTAGTCAACATTTCAATTTTTCTTTTTGACCACACTTTTCTTTGCCATTTGTTGTAAATGATCCTGTTTTAGTGCTGAGATGATCCTTGCAATACTTGACTCCCCCACATTAGCAGCCATTGTAGTGTCTCCCAAGTTTCCTTACAGTAATACACAACAATATGTGTCTGACATGAAATCCAGCACTTCACTGATCAACAATTAAGTCTAGGTTGGAAAGCCAGTCCAATCTGGTTTCATCTAGTCCAGGTCAAATGTTCTATGTTAGCCTAATGTTAGTAGACTGCACATTTACATAACCATTGCTGTCACAAAATGAAGCCATACCAAAATTACTGCTCATCTCAAACTATTCACATAGCAGGTCTAGGTGCATGAATAAGGTTCTATAATGAGAAGTATTTAGGGAACAAAACATTTATTTTCCAGTTTAAAATGTAGAAGCTTCTTTAAAGATATCCCATTTGTTTTTGCCCAGGAGAGCCCAGAGAACCACAGAAGAAACAAATAACAGCAAGGAAGAACAACCCTCTGACCATGCAGTATCATCACAGGAGATATCACCATTCCCACAAATTATTGGCATGAGGACACCACCTGGGAGTATGGAGAGAGAGTCCCCATCACACGGAGAAAACAAATGTCCTCCTTTCTCTTTGGAGGTTGGACTGTTGGAGACTGGACCACACAGTGATATAGAGATAGGTATCCTTATGTTTATAAATATGGATATCTTTTTCCTCCTGTGCCTATCTTCTGTTATGACTGAGTTTATGAAACCAAGTGAAACAACTCCTACTGACATGATTGTTGGGCAAATGTCAAGACGATGTCTCTGGTGATTATGATGATTCCAAATAGCCCACTTACTAAATCCATATCTGTTTAGGTATTCTACTTTCTGTCTTGAACAAGGATGGCTGCGTAACACTGACTACTTAGCCATCTTAATAGACCAAACAAAAGAGCCACAATTGTTTTGGATTGGACTTAGGAATCCATTGGTATAGGAAATGCCCTTTGGGAAAGCTCTACCAGGGCTAATCAGCAATGGCTCTGTAATTTAGTCTTTTTTTTAACCTTTTGGGTTTTTTTCAATTACACGTAGAAACAATATTTAACCATTTATTATTTTGTGATTCAGATTCACTCTTTCCCTTTCTCCCCCTGCCTTTCCCAGGCACTAAATAGTCTGATATAGGTTATACCAGTGCTGTTATTCTATAATTTAGTCTTAAAGAGTTGTTGATAAGCAGGGTCACGCTGACTATGTGTGTAGCAACCATAATTTAATAAACTATAAACACAAAGAGAAATCGTTTTTGAGGTTTGAGGTTTGTTTTTTATTGGGGGCTTATATATGCACTATTCAAAAGGCAGGTCTGGTAAACTTACACAAGGTGGCTATTTCTTTGTTTGAGCCTGTGAAAGTTCAGTTGCCCCTCCTGTCAATAAGAGCTGTGCTTTAGGAATATTACTCTGCCACCAGCGTGTTAGATCAGGGAAGGTATATAGGATATGGCCAAGACTGCAGGTAGGAAGATCAGCTAGAAATTATTGAAAGAGTCCAAACTCTTACTTTATACATGTTTTTACAAAAATGAAAGTAGGAAAACTTATCACCCTTTAAACAAAAAATTTAATATAATTCTTTAAAAAAAAAAACACCTTACCTCCCATCTTAGAATCAATACTAAGTATTGGTTCTAAGGTAGAAGTATGATAAGGACTAGGTAATGAGAGTTAAGTGACTTGCCCAGGGTCACACAGTTTGGAAGTGTCTGAGGTCAGATTTGAACCCAGGATCTCCCACATCTAGACCTGGCTCTCAATCCACCAAGCCTCCTAGCTCCCCCTCCCCCCTCCCCCTATAATTCATGAAAGAGCCAAATGTAGACAAAATTAACAAACATAATACTTGTAGAATGTAAGAATCGCATAAGTACAAGTTGACAACTGGGAGCATAAAACTGTTCACTAAATATATTACATGATTTGAAAATAGACTTCAGTTTAAGAAGAGAGACTAGAGAAAGAGGAAGGAAGTGGGGCAAAGGGACACTCAGAGGGAGACATTGAAACAGTTTGTAGAATATTTTCTGTCAAGATTCTAGAACTTATTATTAAAAGGATGATTATTAAGAAAGCATTTTTAAAAAGCCACAACCTACTAGCATGGCTTTACCAAGAAAAAATAATGTCAGATGAACAGTCCTTCCCTTTTTTGGACTGGTAAATCAGGAGAATTCTGTAGATATATTTCTACCTAGATTTTAGCAAAACATTTAATAGTCTGTTGAACTAGTCCTATGGAAAAGATGAAAATATGTAAACTAGATGACAGTACATTTATGTGCATTTGAAACAGGTTGGATGGCTAGACAAAGAAATGGTGACACTTTGGAAGATCTCCACTATTGGGTATGTAATAGAGGATTTTTTTTTGCAGGTATACATTGGATTAGACAGGGACAAGATCCCTTAGATCTCTGAAAAGATGTGTTTCTGTGAGGGTGTGGGAAAAGGTCTTGGATTCTCTGATATCATGGGCATAGAAACATCACAGCCAAAGACTGGGACATTGATGACCAAAAGGACACCAGCACCAAAATAGGTGGCATGGGCTTATTGAAGACTAAGAGATACAGCATAAGAAGGTCTAAACTTTAGTGATGAGAGCTGTCTCTCTTTTGGTTTGGGATGTTTTCTTACACAGGGACCTATTGAGGGAAATTAAGATTAGTGTAACAGGAAAAACTTTATAATTTTGCCTAGGCAAAATTATCTTTTTTAACTGGTTCGATGAGTATTTCATATCCTACCAGAAGGCATTTGCCTGGGATTTTAATTAGCCAAGAAAATGAGCTTGGATTGATAATTTTAATAAAAATCAATAGAAATTTAAATTAACAATAATATAATTTTTTTAACAAAATAGAGCATTTATAGGAGTAGAAGAGTGGTTGTTGGGGGTTTTTCTTTTTCCCCTCCAGAAATTCATGTTGCACAGGCCTCTATAAAAGATATGTTCCACTTTCGGACTTTCCTTTTCTCCTCTTAGGTTTCTGTTGGGTCCTACTGGTCTTGGAGATGAATATTTTACCTTCAGTTTTTTTTCCTTTTTGTCTATGCCCCCTTTTCCTGCTCTCTGATTCACATCTTGTTGATAATGGCAACTCTGTTGTATTAGAGCCACATCTACCCCATAATGGGTCCTATTTCACATATTTGCAGTATATTGAAAAGTTTCCCCCATAATAATCCATCAGTAACAACTCTTTCTTCTTCCTCCTTCTCATTTCAGGGAGTGGAGACAACATGAAAGGAAGCTCAAGTCAAGAACCAAATCTTCAGCTACCTGTATCTAACTTAAAGTAAGGAGATGCTTTATAAAGGGTGTCTGAAATCAATTGAAACAGTTTTGTGTTCCAAATACTGCTTGTCTTAGAGTATATAGGCTAATAACTTTTTTCAGTGAACAAAAAAACTACTTTATCTCCCTACCTTATCTCCCCCCTGAAAGAGAACAAAAACAAAAATTTTATAACATGACTATGCATAGTCAAAATAAACAAATTTGTGCATTGACCATACATGCATGTGTGTATAGTTCAATCTCTTTGGGCTATGTTTTGTTGTTGTTGTTAAATTGTCTTCAGTCATGTCCAACTCTTCATGACCCCATTTGGGATTTTCTCGGCAATTATTTTGGTTTGCCATTTCCTTCTCCAGTCAATTTTTACAGATGAGAAAACCAAAGCAAATCATATTAAGTGACTTGCCCAATTAGAAAACATCTGAGATCAGATTGGCTCTCAGGTCTTTCTGACTCCAGGTTCTATTCACTGTGTCACATACCCCCATGTGTTGTTCAGTTGTTTTTCGGTTGTGCCTGACTCTTTGTGACCCCAGTTCGAGTTTGCTTGGCAAAGAAACTGACGAGGTTTGCCATTTGCTTCTCCAGCTCTTTTTACAGATAAGGAAACTAAGACAAACAGAATTAAGTGATTTGCCCAGGATCACACAGCTAATAAATGTCTGAGGCTAGATTTGAACTCCTGATTCTAAATCAGTGCTTTATTCACTCCACCTATGTCTAGAGCATACATTGTTTGAAGAAAGTTAGTATCTTTGGTGTGGGAGCTTTGCAAAGACCTTTTCAGGACTTCTTGCCCCCTTTGGTGTCCACCTGCCACCTAATTCTCATCTGTGGCTCCAGGAATCACACACATTGGCCACACCCTGGTAAACCATCTCAGCAAGCAGGTCAAATCCAGAGTAATCAACAAGCCTCAAACTCATCAGTGAATAGTGTCTACCTCAGACATGTGAACTCTCTTGGCAGAATTGGTGAATGAGAACAATTTGTTCCAGCAGCCCTGAAGGCAGCAGCAGTGGCAGTTATTGAGCATTTAGAGCTTGGTTAGACATGAAAGAAGCATCCCAAGCCATCATCAGTTGTCTTGACTGTAAGAATTTAAATTCAAGTTTTATGCTAAATATGAGAATTCTAAAGTAATATTGTGGTCACCCATTTAAAAATAATACAGCTTAAGTCAAAATGACTTTTAGCAGCTTTATTTACAAAGAAGTGGAAAGAGTGAAAGTGAAAAAATGTAGATAAAGAGACAAAGTACTGTGTAGCTACAAATACCCTGAGTTTAATACTAATGTCTCCAGATCACAAATGCAAATCCAAAAGTGAATCTTACCAGAATCCAAAGCCCTAAGGAAGTCGGAATCCAAAGAGCCAGGAGATGCTCAGCTGAGAATCTTCAGTGCATACAAGGCAAAGACCTTCAAGAATATAACCAGAACTCATGCTGAAGAGAGTGTCCCACCAAAGTGCCGATGAGCAGAGAGTGTCTCCTCACTGAAGAACCTAGGAAGGAATCACTCCACCCACCACCTCAAGTCAATGAAGGATCCAGGGAAAGAGTCTCCTCCTCCAGTCTGGCTCACCAGTGCAAAGAGAATCCTTGAATCCTTGAGCTGGCCTTTTTAAAGCAGTTTTCTCATTGTCACTTCCTGTCACTCCCCCACTTTACAAGAACCAATCACAGTCTTTCAATTTGCCTAACACAGCCCAGTGACTGGGCAGTGGCCTCTGAAGTTTTTCCCCACTCTAGCAAGTGACTTGTGAACTTTCATACTTAGTGACTGGTAAGGTACTAAGTAGGGGTACTTGAGTTTTTGATTGATTAACTTAAAAGTTACTGATTGATAGACAAAGAGAGTTTGATTCATTCTTCACATGACTTTTATATTGCCACTGGGCTTCAATGACTAGAAGGGTGAGTCTGATGTTTGTACAACTGCCTCATTTAAGGTTTGAAAGGATGTTTTGCCGTTGTCATTTTCTTCAATGAAATTGTTAATTGTTTCTATGATTTCTTCTCTAACTATCCAATTTTGGAGTATTATGTTATTTAATTTCCAATTAATTTTTTATTTGGGTCTCCATGTACCCTTGCCGATCAATATTTTTATTGCCTTGTGATCTGAAAAGGCTGCAGTTATTATTTCTGCTTTTCTGCATTTGAGTGCCATGTTTCTATGACCTAGTGTATGATCTATTTTTGTGAATGTGCCATGTGGTGCTGAAAAGAAAGTGTATTCTTTTTTGTCCCTATTTATTTTTCTCCATATGTCTATTAACTCTAATTTTTCTAAGATTTCATTCACCTCTTTTACCTCTTTCTTGTTTATTTTTTGGTTTGATTTATCTAAATTTGATAGTGGTTGGTTCAAGTCTCCCACTAATATGGTTTTACTGTCTATTTCCTCCTTCAATTCTCCTAGTTTCTCTATTAAAAATTTGGATGCTATACCATTTGGTGCATACATGTTGATTAGTGATATTTCCTCCTTATCTAGAGTCCCTTTTAGCAGAATATATTTACCTTCCCTATCCCTTTTGATCAGGTCTATTTGTGCTTTGGCTTTGTCAGATATCATGATTGCAACTCCTGCCTTCTTCTGCCGGGGAGAGGAAGCGTGTGGCGTCTAGATTGCAGCCATGATTACCCGGAAGTCTCTTCCAACTGCCTCATTTAAATACAATTCTTGGGAGAGTTAAAAGACATCAGTAGTGATGTCATTTTGGTCCTCTTTGAGTAAAAAAGACAACCACCAATATGTGTACACATATATCTCTCTTTATCCATATATATGTATTAAATGTATGTATACACTTACATATATATCTTTATTTCTATCTCTATCTCAAACTGCTCCCTGAATCCATTACTTCTCTGATAGATGAGATGATTAGTACATTTCATCATTAGTTTTCCAGAATTGCATTTGGCCATTGATTGCCAAGAAAACTCCAAATGGGGTCAAGAAATCAAACACAACTGAGTTACAACATAGAATAGATTAGTTCTTAAGGCTTTCAAATTTATAAACAGGTTAATCTTAAAATTAGGGAAATATAGCATATATTCCTCTCTTGTTTTTATCATTTTCCTTTCCAAATAGTTTCTTCTCCTACTATCTGGAGTTGTCCCTTGTAATAAAGACTAAAAAAGAAAAACAAAAAAAAGGGTAGAGGGAGCAATTTCCTAAAACTCATTAATCCATCAACTAAGTGTGAAAGAGTCTTTGGAAGCTGAGTTTCCAGGAGAAATCATACCAGGATTTAGCCAGAAGTCTTAGGTTCAACAGCTTGTATTAACTTGCTTGAGGACCCTGGGAAAATAACTTTCTCTTTCTCTTTCTGGACCTCATTTTCTTTTTCTGTAAAATTAGGACCTATACAATTACCTCTTGAATCTCTTTAATTAAACAGTATGGCTTAGTGAAAAGAACATTGACTACTGCCTATGACACTTTCTACCTATCTGACCTTGAACAAGTCATTTAATCTCAATGGGCATGCAGTTTTCTCTTCTGTAAAGTGAGTTGTTTAGCCTAGCTTGTTTCTGAGGACCCATCTGGCTCTAGATCTGTGATCCTATGATTATATTGTCTGTACTTTCTCCATTACATTGCCAATCATTATGAAGGAAATATATATGATAAGAGGTTAAACAAAAATAAAAAGGACTGCAAAAGAGCAGAGAAGTGGACCACTGGGAGAAGGAAGGTCTATTATGATGAGAAATATTTAGTAGGGGGAATATCTAATTCTTAGAAAAAATCCTTTATAATATGCTCTGCTTGTCTTCGCCTGGTAGAACTCATGGTCTCAAAGAAGAACCAAGTAACAGCAAAGAGGAAAAAATCTCTGCCCAAATAGTGTCACACTTGGAGATGTCACTGTTTGTGCCAATGAAAGCAATTATTGGGAAGGTGACATCACGAGGGAGTGTGAGGGTTCCCCCATCCCCCAAATGTGCGCCTTTTCCTGTGAATCCTGGATGTTCTTCTGGGCCACAGAGTGACACGGAAAAAGGTATGGATCCTTTCTTTTTTCTTTGGTTCTTATCCCTTCTTTGGGATTTCTTGGAGGAGATGAAGTTACAGGATCAAAGGGTATACAGTTTTATAGCCCTTTGGGCATAGTTCCAATTACCCTCCAAAATGATTGACTCAGTTCACAATTCCATCAGCAATGCATTAGAGTCCCATAATTGAGAACTTTTATTAGTATTATGGAAACATTAACAAGACTTATGAAATCAGGTCTGGAGAATGGAGTGGGAGGGAAGAGAAGGGGAAATGAGATGATTGAAATTTTAAGAATGAGGGCGTAAGGGAAAGACCTTATATGCTTAACTATTGTGAAGAGATACCAAATAATTTCCCTGGCCTCACATATCAGGAATAAGGATTACCCTTCTTCCAAAGAGAAATAGACAGTTCTTGGGTGGGCAGATATCCCTGATAATGGGAACTCAAGGTGATTCTGTTCTTTTCTTCTATTCAGGGAGTGGTGATACTCTTCAGAATACAGCAAGGTAAGAAAGTCAGAATGTAACACAGAAAAGGTAGCTCTCTGAATTTGAAGTGAGAAAGCAATGTGGAGGAAGGGTTAGAGCACTGGCATCAGAGAGAAAAAGACCTGGGTTCAAGAATTATTTCCAGGTGCAGCTGGGTAGCTCAGTGGATTGAGAGCCATGCCTAGAGATGGGAGGTCCTGGGTTCAAATATGGCCTCAGATGTGTCCTAGCTGTGTGACCCTGGGCAAGTCACTTAATCCCCATTGCCTAGCCCTTACCACTCTTCTGCCTTGGAACCAATACACAGTATTGATTCTAAGACAGAAGGTAAAGGTTTAAAGAAAAAAAAGAATTCTAACCAGTACTGAGGATATGTTTTAAAAAATAAGACGTAGAGATTGGGGATAATCACCTATATGGGTAGTGATTAATACAGGATTAAGCAAAGAAATAGGAAGCGGGAATTTGTGAACCATAGGGGTAGTAGCAAGTTGTACAGATGAATAACAGTTAAATTACGGTCCTTAGGACATGCTTCAGAGAATACTGGCTTTTCAGAGAAGCTCAGGTCTGAGTCACTCTAGGTTGCAACTACTCCTTCTTTGGAATAATTGGGTTGGTGGGAATAGAGCACATGATGGGCAATAGTCCCCTTGGATAGAAGTGCACTCTTCTGATTGGCTGGGCCTAAATTTGATTGAGCCCTTGCTTGCTGTTGTAACTTCCCTTCCAAGGTGGTCAAGTGATAGGCAGAGCAGTAGGCTGGTCCTCTCTCCAGGAAATGCACTCTCCAGGAAATGCACCCTCCAGGTGCTTCCCTTCATGATAAATTTCTTTCTCTGAAACTCCTATCTACAATACACACACACACACACACACACACACACACACACACATTTATTGATTGATTGATTACCCAACAGCTTCCTTGACAATACAATAAAAGGCAAAGAAAGTAAAAACATCAAGGAGGAAAAAAAGACCCTCAAAAAATCGGTGATATTGAATGTTGCCCCAGTGACTGGAATGGAATCTAAGAAGAAAATTAAGACTTGTGCCACCCAAACAGAAGAAACATTTACACTACTAGTTTCTCATAAAGCAGTACAGATCCCTGAAGAGTCAAGTAAGAAAGCCCAAGACCCAAGTAGGTGACTTTCTTTCTTTAAATGTACTAAATTAAATACTTACTTGAATTTGCGTTTTTATCTTCTTTATCCTTCTCTTTCTCTCACTTTTATTCCACTTCATTTCAGAATATATGAATCATTTCCTATATTCCTGAATCATCAGTCTTTCCTTTTCTACTGGCTCTTCCCCCTCTGCTGACAAACATACTCAAATTTTCCCATCCTGAAAAAATTCATGTCTGGAAGGCATTTATTCAATCTTATTTAGTTAATTTAATTCATATTTGCCCAGCAGCTTCTAGATGCAGATTCTAGATGCTTGAAGAGATGCAAAGTTTAGGTAAGACAGTACCTGCCTTCATGGAGATTACAATCTAGTAGTAAGTATAATTAAGATAACTAACTTTATATCAATACTTCAAGAAATCCATGATCTCATTAATTTTGGTATTTCCTCCAGTTGTGCAGATGAAAATATGACCTTAACTTGATCTTGCCCAGCTCTTATGTTTATCCTCTTTTCAATAGGGCAGAGTCTATCCAGGCCACTAGAGACATTTCACATTTTACACAGAGGGCACACACGGATAGATTGTCCATCTATTGTTTTTGTCTTTTCCAGTCACTTCTTATGTGTAAGAAGCCATCGTCAGTAATATCCTGCAAACGATTTACACCTGCCATATGTGCTTCTATTGTCTTGCTTTGTGAAACCAAAAAAGTACATAGGAAGCACACTAGGGAGATAAAAAAGAAAGTTCTACAATTTTGCCTGCTATTATAGTTATTTGTGCCTGTGTCTTCTCTCCCCCATCACAGTTTATGGATTTAAGAGAAAGAGATAGCACTTAGGAAATTTATCTAACAATGATTTATTAAACCAGTAAGACCTGGTTTCTACTCTTGTCTCTGACCCATATTGGCTATAGGACCCTGGACAAATCACTTAGCCTCTTAGTTTTCTAGTTAGCTAATACTGTTCGTACTAAAGAAATATCACTGTAAGTGACCTGTATTGGTAAAAGGAGATTCCTTACCCAGGACCCCCCTATATCAGGGAATTCTCATGTCTAATTCCTAATCCCTGTGGGTATAATTTATTGACATCAAAATAAAGACTATACTAAAGGGCTTTTGTGGGCCTTCAGCCAAAGGAGCCAAATCTGAGCAGCACAAATCTCTGATACTAAATTGTTAGCACCTCGAAGTCAAGGATCATCAATCAGTTGATAAACATTAAGTGCACATTATATGCCAGGCACTGTGCTAATCTCTAGAGATTAAAAAAAAGAGGCAAAACACAGTTCCTACCCTCAAGGAGCTCACAATCTAGTGGGGGAGACGATAAGCAAAGAAAGATGTACAAAGAAGCTATATACATGATAAATAAAAGATAATTAAAAATATGAAGGAGCTAGAATTAAGAAAGGTTGGGAAAGACTTCTTATAGAAGATGGGAGTTTGGGAGTACTTAATGGGGGAAATCAAGAGGCAGAAATGAGGAGAGAAAGCACACCAGATGTGGAATTAGAGAAATTGACTGGGAGCAAGAGTGGGAGTTTCTTGTTCCTGGAACAGCAAGAAGACCAGTATCAATGAATCAAAGAATATTTGAGGAGAGAAGTAAGAAATCTGCAAAAGGGGGGCATTTAGGGGACTCAATGGATTGAGAGCCAGGCCTTAAAGTCTGGAGGTCCTGCCTGGGTTCAAATGTGACCTCAGATACTTCCTAACTGTGTGACCCTGGGAAAATCACTTAACTCCCATTGCCTAACCCTTACCACACTTCTGTCTTGGAACCTAAGGACTTTAAATACCAAAGCATTATGTATTTGATCTTGAAGCTAATTAAGAGCCACTGGAGTTTACTGAAGAAGTAGTCAGACTTTAGGAAAATCACTTTGGTAGCTGAATAGAAGATTGATTGGAATGGGTAAAGACTTGAGACTGGAAGTCCAAACAGAAAGCTATTGCAATAATGTGATAATCCAAATGTGAAGTGATGAGGTCCTGCACCAGATTGGTGACAGCATCAAGGAAGAGAAAGGGGCACATAGGAAAGATGTTTTAAAGCTGAAATTAATAGGCCCTGGCAACAGACTAGCTATGGAGGGCAAAAGAGAGTGAGGAGTTGAGGACGGTACCCTATGTTGAGAGTGAATAAGGATAAGGTTGGTGATACCTTCAATAGCTATAAGGAAATCTGGATGGTGGAGAGTTTAGGGAGAAAGATAAAGAGTTCAGTTTTGGACATGTTGATTTGTCTTCTATACATCCAATCTGAGATGTTTGAAAGACAGCTGAAGGTATGATGAGACTTGAGGTCAAGAGAAAGATTAGGCAGGACAGATAGATCTGAGGATAATAATTAAATAATTAAGACCTAAAGATAATAATTAAATCCATGGGAGCTGATGATATTAACAAAATGTGTAAGAAGAGGCCAACCTAAGACAAAACCCTGTGGGAAATCTATTGTTAGTGGGCATAACCTGGATGAGGATCCAGCAAAAGAGATAGAGAAGATAGAAAACAACCAGGAGTAAATGGTGTTCCAAAAACCTAGCGAGAAGAGAGAATCTAGAAGAAGGTAATCAACATTGACAAGTGTCATTGCTACAGTTGGTTGCCCTTCCCTAGATTTTGAGCTCCCCTTCACTTTTGGAACTGTAATACTTTGTCCCTAGAAGACATATCTTGAATTTCAAAGAAAGTTACCCCTAACTTTTAGCCAAGAGGGTGACAACATTTTCAAGTAAACAGGGAATAAGGAGGCATCATGATTCAGTGGGAAGAGCACTGAATTTGGAGTAAAAATACATAGGTTCAAATATTTTCTCTGCTTTACTAAGTGATCTTGAGCAACTTCATATCTCTGATCTTCAGTGTTCTCATCTATAAAAGATTGTTGATGTTGACAACCAACAAAGTCCCTTCTATCTCTAGGTCTATGGTCCTATAGTCCATTTGAATCCCTGCTGTAATGGGGGTTTGCTTTTGTGCTTTTCTCCCACAAAATACAGTAACCCCTTGCAGGAACTATGCCTTCTATATTTTTTGTCATCTCGTCTTCATCAGTTTCTTCATTTACAAATTAAGAGGGTTGGATTGGATGGCCTTTTCACTCCAAATCTGTGATCCTAAATTTGATCAGTACTTCCCAGTTTTCCACTCTAGCACTGTATTAGGGGAATTAACTGAGGGTTATGTTGATGGAAAGATCAGATCAGACATCCTCCTCTCCCTCTTTACCCCCCTCCCTTTCTTTCCTCCCTCCTCCCTTCCCCATCAGTTGGTTCTTCAGCTGGTATCACTGGAAATCAGCTCTAAGTAAGTATCTTGATATTTCAGACAGACAACTCACTCTTTGGTATGTTTAAACAAGGGGTTTTATTTAGGAGAAGGGGAAACATAGGGAAGTTGATGGGAGGGAGGGTTTGGGATTTCCCTAATCCTAAAATACTCCTATGTTGAAGAATAGTGGAATAGAGTCTAAAATTGGAAAGATGGATAAAGGGTTTGAGGATTTATTCACTTGAGTCTTGAAGGGAGAAATCAGTGAGAGCAGGATCTTTTCAGTCCTTACTCTTTCTTGTCCCAAGAGCAAGAGACTCAGTCTCTCAGCTTGGGTGTTCCTTCTTCAACCATCCTTCCTGGTCACCATTCCATTTAGAATGCTTTCTTCTGCAGGTCTTGCTACTTCTGTTCTGCTGCAGGTTTTTTCAGTTTTCTCATCCACAGTACCCCATTTGTCCTTATTCGCTAATATCACTAATAGTGCTATTTACTAGCAGTCCACTAATAACTTAGTGTCCCTATCTTAAGAGATTTTTCATAATGATCTCATTTGTTTCTTGTACTTTTCAGGAAGTGAATTACAAAGCCCAGATATCTTTCCATCTTCTTCAAACATAAGGTAAGTGTGTTTTGGGCTTATTTGACTCAAGTTTTGGTAAACTATAGCAATGCAAATGAATAGAAGGCTTTTTCTGAGTACAATTCAGAAATTTTCATCCTAGAGTGAGGAGGCTAATGCTTTTCCAGTGAAATTTGATCTGCTTATTTTCTAAGTTGCATGAAATTCTTTTTAGTTAGCAATTCAATTTGATTTATTGAATTAAGTCAAATTGGTTGAATTATTGTCAATATTCCCATGGGTCAGCAAGGTAGTGCTAGGATAGAGCTCTGGACTTGGAATCAGAATTTTTTATCTTCATGAATTCAAATCCAGCCTCAGACACTGTGTGATCCTGGACAAGGAACTTAACCATATTTGTCTCAGTTTCTTCATCTGTAAAATGAACTGGAATAGGAAATGGCAAACCACTCCAATATCTTTGAAAAAAAAAACAAAACCCAACAACAAACAACTCAAAATGGGGTTAAAAAGAGTTGGACATGACTGAAAATGACTCAGCAACAACAATACCATTTCTATAAAAAGAGACAGCATGAAAGGTACAACCTTGACAGGGAATCATAAGTCCTGGATTCTAGTCTGGCCTGTACCTTCTGCTGCATGATTCCAGAACTTTAGTTTTCTTATCCCTTTGGTGGGGGGTGGGGAGAGGGAAGAGAGAAGAAAAAGGATTAGATGATTTCTAAGATCTCTTCCAATCGAAACCTTGTGCAGGAAATTTGTTCTAAAGAAGTCCCAGCATTAGCTATGGAGCACATAAAAATAGAAAGGGGGGGGGGGAGAACGGGACAAAAAGACCTAAAAATGACCAAATGGGTCTCTGCTCTCAGATACCCTATGTAGTTACAAACCAGCTTCCAACTCAAATATTGTATGATTACATGTTAATTTTATCTGATATGTATGTATATTAATGGTAGTAGTTTATGTTCCATTTCAACTAGATTTCTAGATATGTCCCATAATTCTTTTCATTTGGATACTTGTATCTATTTCTTCTGAGCTTTTTCATAATTTAATCTCATCTAAGTTTTTGTTAGTAATCAAGGCTTGTGGAATTTTGGAATTGGAAAGAATCTTAAACCTAAGCTGTCTTGAAGAGGTAGTTCATTGTAAATGAAAAAAAGCAAAAGAAGTCATAAGAAGACTTGGCTTTGAGTCCCAGTTTCAACATTTTATAGCTGTGTGACCTTGGGCAAGCTACTTCGCCCTTAGCTTTAATATCCTCATCTGTGAAAATATTTTCACTACTTATCTATCTCATTAGGTTGTTAGGAAAGGACTTTGCAAACCACAAACACTATATAAATATAAACATAAATTCTTCCGTCTTTTCAGTCATGTTTGCCCCTTTGTGACTCCATCTGGGGTTTTCTTGGCAAATATACTGGAGCGGTTTGCCATTTCTTTCTCCAGCTCATTTTACAGATGAGGAAACTAAGATAAACAGGTCGACATGTCTTGCTCAGGGTTGCACAGCTATTAAGTGTCTGAGCCTGGATTTGTACTCAGAGATTCCTGACTCTAGACTAAGGGCTTTATCTGTTGTACCACCTAACTTCCCATGAATTGTTAATAATAAATACTAATTCTATTTTTTTCATCAGTGTTGTCTACTCGAAAGAATTTAGGTTCGGATTCTTTCTTCCTGAAAGTGAATTCTTTACTTTTTTGCAAATTATCATCAGGAGAATTTACCAGCTGCCATTCAAATATGCCTAATTATTATTATCATTTTGTTCAACCAGTGGTCTCATAGAGAAGGAAAAAGAGTATAAGAGAAGACAGGAAGAGAAAAAACAAGTTAAACAAGAAAAAAAGAAATTTGAAAAAATGGAAAAAAACAAGGAAAAGGAGAATGGAAAGAAACAGAATGAAGAAAGTGTGAAGAAAGTAAGAGAGGAAAAAGAAGAGAAAGCAAAGAATGAGAGAGTAATAGAAGAGAAAGATATGAGACGGAATGAAAAGCATAAAAAGGAAAAAGAAGAGAAAGAAAAAAAAGAAAGAATGAAGGAGAAGAAAGAGAGCTTAAAGAAAGAAAAACACAAAGAAGAGAAAGAAGAGAGGAAGACAGCAAAAGGTAAAGGTGAAAAAGAAGAGGAATATGTTGAGAACTCAGAGGAGGAAAGAGAAGACAAAAGGAAGGAGATTGAAGCAGAGAGACTGGCTTTGCAAAAGCGACTCCAGTTGAAGGGAAGAATGAAAGGGATGAAGAACAGTGAGGTGTGGTGGCCCAAGGAGAAAAAACTGATTGGGAAGATAGCAATTCAGAACTTTATACAACTCTTGCCAAGTTCCTCTACTATACTCAAGAGCCCAGGTGCTTTTCCACTCCCTACCCCACTTCTCTCTTTTACCTGCTTGAGTTAATACAGGGAGGGAGAGAGAGAAGAAAGGAAGGAAAGAGGGAAAATGGATGGCACTGTGGAAAGGGTGCTGGACTAGGAAACAGGAGACCTGAGTTCTGGTCCCAGTTCTACAGATGACTAGCTATTTGATTTTGGACAAGTTATTTACCTTTTCTAGACTTCAATTTCTCCCTCTGTCAAATGAGAAGGCTGGACTAGATCTCTAAGGTCCCTTTCTGCCCCTAATGCTATGTAAGCCTTCTTTATATTTGGAGGTCTTTAGGAGATTGAATGGCAACTTGTTGGAAATATCCAAAGGAATTCTGCCTTCAGATTCAATAAATACTTGGGTCCCTCCTAATTTTGAAATTTTTTGATTCTATCTAATCTATGAATTAAATTGGAATTACAAGATTTCAGTTTTGAATAGTGAATCACCTTGGTCTAGACAGAAAATATATTTACATTTCTGTTGTCTAGGAAATAAACTAGGGGCAATCAGGTGGCTCAATAGATAGAATACCCAGCCTGAAGTCAGGAGTCTTGAGTTCAAATTTGACCTCAGACAATTAGTTGTGTGATGCTGGGCAAGTCACTTAACCCTTTTTTTCCCTCAATTTCCTCATTTGTAAAGTAAGCTGGAGACATATCTCTGCCAATAAAAACCCCATAAGATATCACAGTGTTGGACAGAACTGAAAATGACTAAACAGGAAAGAACTATGCCACATTATTACTTCAAGCTCACCTTTGGTTTTCTAGTAAAGTACAAAAAATGAAAGTCTTGTCATTATACTTCTATTTTATGGTGATGGATAGATATACCTTTCCTCTTTTGAAGTCACCCATTGGTGATTGCTCACCTCTTTATGAGTCCAACTTCTGAACTTTGGAATTGCTTCCTCTGTTAGACTTCTCAGAGGGTCCTGGAGGCCTCAAATTCTGAGCTTCCACACTCCAGTATCATATCATCTCCACATTAGGCTATATCCAATCTTTGCCTTATTATCCAATGACTGGACATCAATTGCCCTCTGTAGTGTTGTCCTTAGGAAAGTAGAAATGTCCTTGCCTTAGAATGAATCATGCTGTATATTATAATTCCATTTCCCACTATTCCCCCCTCTCTCTTTCTCTTTCTCTCTTTCTCTCTCTCTCTTTCTCTCTCTCACACACACACACACACATACACACACACACACACACACACACACACACACACACACACCATCTTCCTATGCTAGTAAAATTCAGTTAAGCAAGTCTCAAGGGCAAACTTAAATGGAAAAAAAAAGGCATAAAGAGAAGGGTAGTGTGAAGCCTGAGGGAAATATATAGGATATGGTAGGGTAGGCTTACAGGTTAACTATATATGAGTTTAAAGTCTTTTCTGATACTATAATTCAGTGGACATTTAATTCAGCCCACACTCCCAAAGAATCCTCACTGTAACTGTCGTTAATACCCCAAAAGAAGTCATCCAGATTCTGGTTGAAGATTCCTAAGTGACCCACCACTTCTTGAAGTGAGCCCATTTCATCTTTGGACTGCTCTAATCATTAAGGAATTGACTAATGTCAAATCCCATTTACTTCTTTATAACTGGTACCTTGCTACCAAAATTGCTTCGGTTATGCCCTCTAGGATCAAACTGGTTTAATCATTCCTCCTCTAAATGCACTCTTCAAGGCTGAAGGTAGCTAATCCCCTTGAATCTTCTCTTCTCCAGACTGAATATACCTATTCCCTATCCTCATAAGAAATGAACTAACAGCTTTTCACACTTTTGTTGCTTTCCTCTGTACATTCCTCAGCTTATTAATGTCCTCCTTAAACTAGTGCTCAGAACTGAACCCAATAATCCAGATGAGGTTTGACAGGGGCCGGTACTATTTTTTGGAAGTTTCATTCCTCAGAGGAAGTCCAAAATTAAATTAACTTCTTTTGGTTGCCTCATCACACTACTGAAACTTACATTTCATTAAAATCCCCATATATTTTTCAGAACAACTGCCATCTATCCATGTCTCTCCCAGCTTATACCTAGGAAATTGATTTTTTTTAAACCTAAATACCATTTTACATTTATTCATATTGAATTTTATCTTATTTGATTTAACCCAATGCTCTGACCTCTAAAGACTCCTTTGTTTTCTGACTGCCATCCATTCTGTTCATTGTCCTTCCAGCTTGGTGTTTTCCACAAATTAGAAGAACTTGTCATCTGTGCTAGTCTTCATTCATATTATTGATCTAAATGCCAAAAAACCAAGAGCCATGCACAGATCTTAGTAGTACTCCACTGAAGAACTAGTGCCATGTTGCTATTCAACCATTAACCACTCACTACTCTTTGAATCTGATTATCCAATCAGTTCTGAATCCATATTGATTATCCATTTCACTGAACATCAATGTTCCCTGCAGTGCTATCCTTAGGAAAGTAGAGAAATGTCTTAATTTAGATGGCTCTCTACCTCTTCTCCACAAGAAAAGTATGAGATACTTTATCAAAAGTTTTGCTAAAATCTAAGTAAATTACATCCATACCTACTAGTTTAGCTTAGTAATCCTGTCAACAAAGGAAATGAAATTAGTTTGACATGAGCTGTTCTAGATAAGCCATGATGGCTCTTTGTAATTACTCCTTCCTTTAATGGATATATATCCACCAACACTTTTTAAAACCGTTCTTACATATTTAATGGAATTTAAATCAAGCTGACTGGCCTTATAGTCTATAAACTCTGTTCTCTTCTCTTCTGAAATTAAGGACAGTTTACTTTTCTTTGATCTAGTTTTCTATGATCTTTAAAATATCACTGAAAGTGGTTCAGCAATCATACGTACCAGTTATTTTAAAAGTTGAGGATATAGTTTATCTGGGCCACATGATTTGGATTCATTAAGGGCTGTCATATACTCTCTCACTATCATCTCCCTGTTAATCATTTTTGTGTCTTTAATTTTCATTGAAAAGGTCATTCTCCTTTTCAGAGAAAAGAGATAAAAATCATGAGATTATATTTAGAGCTCATCAAGGTCAAACCCCTCATTTTTGTAGATGAGGATAATTGGGACCCAGAGAAGGTAAGTGTCTTGTCTGGGAATTATAGCTAGTTTCTGTGGTGGGTTTTGAATCCAGGTCTTCCTGACTTCAAGTCCAGTTACTACCACCACCCTGTATTTTATAGAGAAGGCAAACAAAACCTAGAAAAATTTAGTAATTTTTACTAAAAGTCAGATAAGGGATTTCTTTCCTCCAAATTTCCAGTCTTTCTATTGAAGTCTTCAGGAATGATAACACAAGACTACAGCAATTACTCCTTATTTTTAACTTTTAGACATAGAAGACCATGTGAACAGGCCAAAGAAGAGACACATGGACCTTCAGGAACATCTGGACCAAAAGTAAAATTTTTTCTTCTCTGCAACCCATGTTAATGTGCATTTGACTTAGAGTCACACACACATAGAATGTATATGTATATATGTATAGATATATCATTTTTTGTATGTACCTACCAGGCATTCATAGAAAGACATCTGGACTGGGAATCAGGAGATCTAGCTTTGCAAATTCTATGTGATCTTGTCTAACAGTTTTGCTTTTCTGGGCTTCAGTTACCCATATGTAAAAACAAAGAAACAGAGAGAGACTAAGATGTGCTTTAGTGTCTAGTCTAGTTCATATTAATCTGCTTTGGTGCTGCACCCCAAGGACCAAAGACTTTTCCATCTGAAAGGCTCCATGGAAGAGGTCGTAATTTAATTCCTTGAGGAAATGGTAGGTCTTTTATAGGAAGGATAGACTATCAAATGTTACAGAAAAAAATGGTCAAGACTCATGAGGACTAAGTAAAGGGCACAGGATTTGGCATTGGAGAGAACAGTTTTAGCAAAGTGTCAGTATAATGGAATGGAATCTTGCTACCAAGAAAGTGAGGAGTTGGTGCTTGATAAAGAAATAGAGGCAGAAAATATAGAAATAGGTTGACAATCAGGAAAAGAAGAACAAAACAGGACAAGAGATTGGAGGGTGAAAGAGGGTGAAAATGTTTCTATTTTTGTTTTTTGATTGAGCAGACCATAGCATTCCTTAGAAAGGAAAAACTAGGAGACACAGATAGAAAAAATGAAGATGGAGAGAAATGATTAACATATTGCAAGTTGCCAAAGGAGTTAAGAAATTAGGATGAGGGACATATGCAGAGGTTAGTTTTGGCAATAAGGGTCCCCTTGAGCTCTCAGAACCTTGAAAGAAAGAGGAGGAAACAATGGGTGAAAAAGGGTTTTTTGTATTTTTTTAATTAACGTTTTTTTTATTTGTTCAAATTCAAACATTATTCCTTGGATACAAAAATCATTTTCTATTCCTCCCTCCACTCCGACCACCCCTCCCATAGCTGACGTGCAATTCCACTGGCTATTACAGGTGTCCTTGATCAGAACCCATTTCCATGTTGTTGGTATTTGCACTAGGATGTTCATTTGGAGTCTACCTCCCCAATCATATCCCCTCGACCCTTGTAGTCAAGAAGTTGTTTTTCTTTGATGTTTTTACTCCCACAGTTTTTCCTCTGAATGTGGATAGTGGTTTTTCTCATAGATCCCTCCAGATTGTTCAGGGACTTTGCATTGCCACTAATGGAGAAATCCATTATATTCTATTGTACCACAGTGTATCAGTCTCTGTGGACATTGTTCTCCTGGTTCTGCTCCTTTTGCTCTGCATCAGTCCCTGGAAGTTGTTCCAGTTCCCATAGAATTTCTTCACTTTATTATTCCTTTGAGCATAATAGTATTCCATCACCAACATATACCACAATTTGTCCAGCCATTCCCCAATTGAATAGCATCCCCTCATTTTTCAATTTTTTTGCCACCACAAAGAGCGCAGCTATGAATATTTTTGTACAAGTCTTTTTCCTTATTATCTCTTTGGGGTACAAACCCAGAAGTGCTATGGCTGGGTCAAAAGGTAGACAGTCTTTTAGTGCCCTTTGAGCATAGTTCCAAATTGCCCTCCAGAATGGTTGAATCAATTCACAACTCCATCAGCAATGAATTAATGTCCCAACTTTGCCACATCCCCTCCAGGTTTCATTACTTTCCGTTGCTGTCATGTTAGCCAATCTGTTAGGTGTGAGGTGATACCTCAGAGTTGTTTTGATTTGCATCTGTCTGATTATAAGAGATTTAGAACACTTTTTCATGTCCTTATTAATGGTTTTTATTTCTTTAGCGGAAAATTGCCTATTCATGTGCCTTACCCATTTATCAATTAGGAATTGGCTTGATCTTTTGTACAATTGCTTTAGCTCTTTGTAAATTTGAGGAATTAGACCTTTGTCAGAGGTTTTTGTTATGAAGATTGTTTCCCAGTTTGTTCTTTCCCTTCTGATTCTGATTACATTGGATTAGTTTGTACAAAAATGTTAATTTGATGTAGTCAAAACTATTTATTTTACATTTTGTGACTCTAAGTCTTGCTTGGTTTTAAAATCTTTCCCTTCCCAAAGGTCTGACATGTATGATATTCTATGTTCATATAATTTACTTATTGTTTCCTTCTTTTCATTCAAATTATTCACCCATTCTGAGTTTATCTTGAGGTATGGTGTGAGGTATTGATCCAAACTTAATCTCTCCCAAACTGTCTTCCAATTTTCCCATCAGTTTTTTATCAAATAGTGGGTTTTGGTCCCCAAAGCTGGGATCTTTGGGCTTGTCATAGACTGTCTTGCTGAGGTCACTTACCCCAAGTCTATTCCACTGATCCTCCTTTCTGTCTCTTAGCCAGTACCAAATTTTTTTGATGACTGCTGCTTTGTAATATAGTTTAAGGTCAGGGACTGCAAGGCCCCATCATATGTGTTTTTTTTTTCATTATTTCCCTGGATATCCTTGATCTTTTGTTCTTCCAAATGAACTTTGTTATGGTTTTTTCTAATTTCAGAAAAAAGTTTTTTGGAAGTTCAATGGGTATAGCAAGTTTGGGTAGGATGGTCATTTTTATTATGTTAGCTCATCCTACCCATCAGCAATCAATGTTTTTCCAATTATTTAGATCTAGCTTTAATTGTGTGGTGAGTGTTTTGTAGTTGTGTTCATGTAGTTCCTGTGTTTGTGTCAGCAGATAGATTCCTAGGTATTTTATATTGTCTAAGGTGATTTAGAATGGAATTTCTCTTTCTAATTCCTGCTACTGAGATGTGTTGGAGATATATCGAAATGCTGATGACTTATGTGGGTTTATTTTGTATCCTGAAAATTTGCTAAAGTTGTTGATTATTTCCACTAGCTTTTTAGCTGATTCTCTAGGATTCATTAAGTAGACCATCATGTCATCCACAAAGAGTGATAGCTTTGTCTCTTCATTGCCAATTTTAATACCTTCTATTTCTTTTTCTTTTCTAATTGCTACTGCTAGTGTTTCTAGTACAATGTTAAATAATAGAGGTGATAATGGGCATCCTTGTTTCACTCCTGATCTTATTGGGAATGCATCTAGTTTATCCCCATTGCAGATGATGTTGGCTGATGATAGATACTGTTTTTAGGAAAGACCCTACTATTCCTATACTTTCTAGTGTTTTCAATAGGAATGAGTGTTGTATTTTGTCAAAGGCTCTTTTTGCATCTATTGAGATAATCATGTGATTTTTGTTGGTTTGCTTGTTGATATGGTCAATTATGTGCATGGTTTTCCTGATATTGAACCATCCGTGCATTCCTGGTACAAATCCCACCTGATCGTGGTGAATAACCCTCATGATGACTTGCTGGAGTCTTTTTGCTAGTATCCTATTTAAGATTTTTGCATCTATGTTCATTAAGGAGATTGGTCTATAGTTTTCTTTCTCTGTTTTTGACCTGCCTGGCTTTGGAATCAGTGCCATATTTGTGTTATAAAAGGAATTTGGTAGAATTCCCTCATTGCTTATTCTGTCAAATAGTTTGTATAGTATTGGGATTAGCTGTTCTTTGAATGTTTGATAGAATTCACTTGTGAATCCATCAGGCCCTGGGGACTTTTTCTTAGGGAGTTCTTTGATGGCTTGTTCAATTTCTTTTTCTGATATGGGATTATTTAAGAATTCCATTTCTTCTGTTAATCTAGGCAATTTATATTTTTTGTAGATATTCATCCATATCACCTAGATTGGCATATTCATTGCCATATAATTGGGCAAAATAGTTTTTAATGATTGCCTTAATTTCCTCTTCATTGGAGGTAAGTTCTCCATTTCCTTCCCTGATACTGTTAATTTGGTTTTCTTCTTTCCTCTTTTTTATTAGATTGACCAGTACTTTGTCTATTTTGTTTTTTTTTCAAAATACCAGCTTCTAGTCTTATTTATTACTTCAATAGTTCTATCACTTTCAATTTTATTAATTTCTCCCTTAATTTTTAGGATCTCTAATTTGGTTTTCTTCTAGGGGTTTTTAATTTGTTCACTTTCAAGTTTTTTGATTTGCATGTCCTTGATCTCTGCCCTCCCTAATTTGTGTAACAGTTAAAATTTAGGGGAGACTGAGGCAGGTAGAAATTAGTTTCTCTCTGCAAGGAGTATTATATTTTTAGAGGTTTATTGAAGATTAAGGATTAAAGAAAATACAGGATAAGGAAAACGTGCCTAGGCCAGAGAGGCCTAGACAAGACCTCACCTACATTATGGAAAGAGCCACGTCTGCCCCAAAACGGAAGTCCAAAAAAAGCTCAAAAGCCTTTGCAATCAGGTTAAATCCCTTCTCAATCTTGGCCCAGGTGAGATTTCAAGGCATTCTGGGGAAGTGGAGCAAAGGCTTGTGAGGATTGAAGTCCAGAGTTTGAGTCTATTTTTACATTCCTCCATTTGATTGTTGTTGGGGGGCAAAGTTTCCCCAAAAAGGATAATGAGAACATAATCAACTTAAACATTACAGTAATTTGAGGATAAGAGAAAAAAACAAAACCAATACATTGACAAAAAGCCAGTTGGGGGCAGTCCCCTTTGGCATGAAAGTATACATACAAATAAATGTTCAATCAACCACACCCAAAGTTCAATTTTTGTGCAGCTGTCTGGTTTGGAGGCTTCTTCATGGTATCTTCTCCAACAGTTCAGTTCTGGATTCAGAGAGGTAGAATCTTCTTTACCTAAAATTCTTCTCAAAAAGAATTTACACTTTGCAATTTAAATGATATTTTTTACATTCCCCCATTAAGAGGGTGATTGACAAATACAGGATCACTTAGGGATGCATGGCTGAGGTATGAGGTATATGAATCAATTGGTAAGAGATATTAAAAGGATATCAGAAAAATCAAAAAGAAAAGAAAAATTTCTGGATGAAAATATAGACTATCAAAGTCTTATGTGTAAAAATTCCAAGTAAAAGAAAAATAAATCTATAACAGGTCCTTCAATCAGGGCCCAATCAAAATGATCTAAGCAATGATACATTTACCCAGTCAATAGCCAGGACTACAGAAAGGTACCACACTATGAAAGACAGAAAAGGGGACCAGATTATGAGCCAAGGTTTTGGGGATACTCGTCTGTGAGTATTTTCAGAGTGAGTGTGGACACAAGGAAAGCCTATGTCTAACAATGTTAAAACACAGTAACCTCGAGTCTTCACACTAGGTTCAAGACCTTTGTATTGGCCTAGAAGTGCATCAATCCATCCTGGATTGGGTTTTCTTTGGCCCTGTGCAATGGCTCTTGTGTGGATATCTTGTCCTGGATTCAGACAGAATCATTAAGCAAAGTCCCATAATTTTTTAAATAATTAGTGGATCATTTTTATAGTCACAAGCTTTTTAGGACATGCATTAGCAAATGTATCTTAAACTTATAGTACTGAAAAATCAAAAGATTAAAGAAAATCTTAATGCTGGACATGTGCTTCAAATATAAAAAGAGACTGAAAAAGTATATTGCACATTCAAGAAAAATATAATAATAAAAGAGCTTTAAAAAATAAAAATGCAGCTTATAATCATTGACACACTATGTCAGCTAAGAAATATACAAGGCTTTCTCACCAAAAACGAGATCCATTTCCTCTTCAATATCTGGCCATGATCCAAACAAATGAGTTTAGCAGTAGTACAAATATGTAGGTATCAATATCCCCAAAATTTGCAATAGCCCAATTAATTACAATAGCAAACAAACACACTTTAATATTTCACATAAGTTACTGTATGGAATTTAAAAAAACCTATACATTGATGGAAATTTGTCACACGTTTTTACAAAGATAGCAAATCTTTCAACCTTGGTAATAAACATATTTTTTTAAACAAAGTAAAACTCATCTTGGGTTAAGAACATAATCAAGAAATCTGTATATCATTCTGGTGGAAGTAAAATAGTGAGCTAAAGAGTATAAATAAAGGGGTGCTCCTTTTTTGGAGGCTTTTTAGGGGTACAAATGCCCTGAGATTAACTGCCCCAACTTCCATTCACATATTTAGAAATGTGGGAAGGTTGGGGGTTATAAATAAAATGTATTTCACTTCAGCTACTAGAATGGGCCTTACCTCATAGTAGGGGCAGGCAAAATAACTAGAGATTGTTTAAAAAATTACAAAAATCATATTTAAAAAACCCTTAAAATCATTTGAGATATTTAGCATATTAAATTTTCCAAAGGTTGTTATACAATTATAACCAGTCCTGAAGTCCATCTATCCTCTATGTGATAATCTACAAAGTCAAAATAGAAAGGCTGTTGTTTTTTTTTCATATGGGCTTAATTACAATAATATTTGTTCAGCACAGTTATAGGGGAAAAGCAACAGAATTTTTAAAACTCAGTACATTAAATGAACAGTATAACAGAATATATGAACTTAAAATCACAAAGTTAAACCTTAAACAAAAAAATCAGGAAAAATGCAATAGAATACAGAGATTTTTATAAACCATTGGAGTCTGAAATGCCTTACAATATAGCCTTTAGTCTCTTCAAAGTTCCTTGAGGTTTTTTTTGTTTGTTTTTAATTATCTATTTAAATGTCTATTGTCCGAAGGCAGAGTAGTAAGGGCTAGGCAATGGGGGTTAAGGGCCCCACAGCTGGGAAGTATCTGAGGCCAGATTTTAACCCAGGACCACATGTCTTCAGGTCTGGCTCCCAGTTCGTTCAGCCACCCATTTGCCCCTTCAAAGTTAAAATTGAATCTTAGGGCTGAATCTTCTCCCTTACAGGCAGGTGAAGTCAATGAAATTATCAGAACAGTCAAAAGGTATTCTTTTAAACAGCCCACTGCTATTAAGTTTCTGTTTGAAAAGTCTGTTTCTTCTCTCTCCCCTGCTATGAACCCCCTGTGGTCAATACTCCCATCCATGTGGAGGCTTAGCCTAAGGGAAAATTACCCATTCTCCTTTCCCTCTTGTCTCTCCCCTCTGCCCATGTGGCCAATACTGTTACCAGCTGGTCGCAATGAGTCCTGAGCGATCTGCTTCAAGGATCTCAGTGATGAGCCTGCTGGGGTCACACTCGTGGGTCTGGGGCTGGAGTGATGAGCCGTCTGGGTTGGGGGCCAGATGGGCAAGAGACAGACCTCCAGGGTGGGCAGGGCCGGGAGCCAGAGCACAGACAAGCAGGGCCTGGAGCTCGGGCACCAGGTGAGAGGCTAGGAGCAGAAGCAGGAGCTGGAGAGGGCCGCAGACAGGAGCTGATCAAGATGGTTTTCTAAAAAGCATCTTGGAGAAACGTGGCTTAAAAAAAATCATTATCTAGGCTAAAAATTTTTTGAGAAATTCTCATCCAATCTAGTGGTCGCCAAAAACTGTAACAATTAAAATTTAGGGGAGACTGAGGCAGGTAGAAATTAGTTTCTCTCTGCAAGGAGTATTATATTTTTAGAGGTTTATTGAAGATTAAGGATTAAAGAAAATACAGGATAAGGAAAATGTGCCTAGGCCAGAGAGGCCTAGACAAGTCCTCACCTACATTATGGAAAGAGCCATGTCTGCCCCAAAACGGAAGTCCAAAAAAAGCTCAAAAGCCTTTGCAATCAGGTTAAATCCCTTCTCAATCTCGGCCCAGGTGAAATTACAAGGCATTCTGGGGAAGTGGAGCAAAGGCTTGTGGGGATTGAAGTCCAGAGTTTGAGTCTATTTTTACATTTGTTAATATATGAACTCAAGGATATAAATTTTCCCCCGAGCACTGCTTTAGCTGCATCCCATAGAGTTTGAAAGGATGTCTCATCATTGTCATTTTCTTCAATGAAATTATTAGTTGTTTCTATAATTTGTTCACTAACTAACCAATTTTGGAGAATCATATTATTTAATTTCCAATTAATTTTTGATTTGGCTCTCCATATGCCCTTACTGATCATTATTTTTATTGCCTTATGATCTGAAAAGGTTGCATTTATTATTTCTGCTTTTCTGCATTTGTATGCCATATTTTTACGGCCTAGTATATGGTCAATCTTTGTGAATATGCCATGTGCTGCTGAAAAGGTGTATTCCTTTTTTCCCCTATTTATTTTTCTCCATATATCTATTAACTCTAATTTTTCTAGGATTTCATTCACCTCTTTTACCTCTTTCTTATTTATTTTTTGATTTGATTTATCTAAATTTGATAGTGGTAGGTTCAGGTCTCCCACTAGTATAGTTTTACTATCTATTTCCTCCTTCAATTCTCCTAGTTTCTCCATTAGAAATCTGGATGCTAAACCATTTGGTGCATACATGTTGATTGGCAATATTTCCTCATTATCTATACTCCCTTTTATCAGGATGTACTTACCTTCCCTCTCCCTTTTAATCAGGTCTATTTTTACTTTGGCTTTGTCTGATATCATGATTGAAACTCCTGCCTTCTTTCTGTCAGTTGAGGCCCAACCTTTAATTCTGACCTTGTGAGTACCTATCTGCCTCAGGTATGTTTCTTGTAGACAACATATGGTAGGATTCTGGATTCTAATTCACTCTCCTATTCATCTACATTTTATGGGTAAGTTCTTCCCATTCATGTTCAAAGTTATGATTGTCACCTGTGAATTCCCTAACATTTTGATATACTCTCCTAGTTCTGTCCTTTCTTCTTTTGCTATATCCTTTTAAACCAGTGGTTTACTTTTAATCAATTCCCCTAATCCCCTCCCTTGATATGCTTCTGTTTCTGGTCCCTCCCTTTTTGTTCCCTTCTTGTTTTTTTAGGGTCTGTTAAGTTCCCTCCCCCCTCTCCTTCCCTCCCTTTTTGTTCTCCTTCCCCCTACCCCCTTAGTTTTCCCTTCTTCCTTACCCTGTAGGATAAAATAGACTTCAAAATCCCAATGGATCTAGATGTTCTTCCCTCTCAGAATTGATTCCACTGAGAGTAATGTTCGAGTATTACCTATTAGCACTCTCTTCCTCTCCCTCTTATAAGAGTATTCTTCCCCTCCCCTTCCCATTTGTATCTTTGTGTGACAATGATTATTCTATTTATTTTATTTCTTCTACTATGTCTTGGTACCATCATCTATTCTCCCCCAACCCTTTTTCTTTTTTTGTATATCATTTTACAGCCCTTAATGCCCCAGTCCTTTCCTATGAATGATTCTTCTAATTACTATAATAATGAATACAATTTTTCAGAGTTACAAATGACATTTTCCCCCATATGATAATATATATAATTTGATCTAATTGTAGCCCTTAAAGAAGAGAGTTTGAATAAAAAAATTTTTTTTCTCCTTTTCCCTCTCTTTCATATTTACCTTTTCATGTTTCTCTTGATCTTTTTTTTGGATATCAAACTTTCCACTTAGTTCTGGTCTTTTCTTTACAAATACTTGGAAATCTTCTATTTTGTTGAATTCCCATATGTTCCCCTGGAAGTATATAGTCAGTTTTGATGGATAGGTGATTCTTGGTTGAAGACCCAGTTCTCTTGCCTTTCTGAATATCATGTTCCAGGCCTTGCGATCCTTTAGTGTGGAAGTTGCCAGGTCTTGTGTGATCCTGATCGGTGCTCCTTGGTATCTGAATTGTCTCTTTTTGGCTTCTTGTAGAATTTTCTCCTTAGCTTGAAAGGTCTGGAATTTGTCAATTACATTTTTAGGAGTTGTTTTTTGGGGGATTTTGTGTAGAGGGTGTTCTATGAACTCTTTCAATGTCTATTTTACCCCCTTCTTCAAGAACATCAGGGCAGTTTTCTCTTGGATGATTTATTATAGTATGGTGTCAAGATTTCTGTTTATTTTTGGCTTTTCAGGTAGACCAATGATTCTCAAATTGTCTCTCTTTCCTCTGTTTTCCTGATCTGTCACCTTGTCAGTGAGATATTTTATGTTTTCTTCTACTTTGTCAGTCTTTTGATTTTGCCTTATTTATTCCTGCTGTTTTACAAGATCATTGGTTTCCTGTTGCTCAATTCTGGTCCTTAAGGCCTGGTTTTCTGTTATAATCATTTGGTTTTTTGATTTAATCTTTTGGTATTCAGCTATGATTTCTTGGTTGTTTTTTTTTTAACCATTTCTCACTTATCTTGCCAGAAGGCTTCTGTCTTTTTGATAAGCTCCAATTTAAATTCTTCCAGAGCTTGTGGACAATTTCCATTTTTTAAAGGTTTTGCATTTATTTGAATTTCATCCTATATTTCCTCTGTAGCATGGTTTTTTGGAAGGATTTTGAGGTTCCTGTGTGCAATTATCCATCACTAAGGATGGTTTTCCTTCCCTTTTTAGTCAGAAATCTGAGTGAGCTTGGCAGGTTCTCTGTGTATGGAGTTAAGGAGCAAGGATTTTGCCTGAGGCAAGCTCTCAAATCTCTGCAGTCCTTTGCAGCTCTTCTCTGCACTACCTTCCCAGGGGCTCCAAAGGTCTGTGCTCCCCTGCCCACCTGGGTTTCTGGTCTAGCTGCTTTCAGGGGTAGGTACTGGACAATCCTAGTCAGCTCCCAAGGACCTAGAAGTGCCCTTACTCACTCTAGAGGTGCCCCTTGCTCGCTTGCTGGTTCTGACGTGTGCTGGCTCTGGCTCTGTAGGTGGGGTGGGGAAGGGTGGATCAGCTCACGTTTGGGTGGGAGCTTTTTCATCCTCTTATAGTGTGAAAATGCCCAAATCCCATGTACCTTCAATGTTGCACCCTACTGTACAGTTCCTCTGTTCTTTTGAAAATGATTTTTAAGGACTTTTGAGGTAGTCTATATTGGTGTGTTCTGGGAAGAGGAAGTGTCCCGCATCTAGACTGCCACCATGCTTACCCGGAAGTCTCCTGAAAAAGTTTTAAAGTGTGGAGAAGGGCTTCTTCTCAGTTGGTTGATGGGACTGAGGGTAGAGTCAGAGATTTGAGGAAAAGGGAGAGGAGAAATAACATGAGAGATGAGATAAAGGTAGATTGGGGCCAAATTCTGAAGGCCCTTAAATTTTAGATATACTATTGAAATTGGGAATAAATTTTAATGTCAACCTTATCCCATTAGGCAGTCTCAGGGGTCTTTGAATCAGTTCATTTTTTGTCCCATAGATTTGTGGGGCAGAAGGGGAAAACAAATAGAAAGGAAAGAAAATGCAAGGGAAGAGGTAATGTCAGCAATTCAGAAGAGGAAGACCAAGCTGAGAAGAACAAAATTAAAAGAATAGACAAGAAACAGAAACTAGAGACTGTCAAAGTTCTAAGAAGGAGAAGCATATGGTTCCAAAAGATGACACTTGGAGATCTGCACCCACTGTATACACCACGCCCCTGCAGAATCTATCTGCTCACACTTGAAGGCACCCACACAGAGACAACCACCATCATCAATGGTAACTTTTATTTTTAATTTATTTTTAAAAATTTCCCCTTTTTCTCCCTTTTATTTGGTCTATTGGTTCCAGAAGACCAAATGAGAACTGACAGGTGAGAGTTATTGAGAAGCAGATTTTGGCTCAATATAAGGAGAAAATTCCTAACAATTAGAATTGTGAAACCACAAAAAAATGTTGCTTTTAAGGTAGTAAAAGTTCATCATTGAAAGGACTCAAAAGAGTCAAATAATTATTTTATTGGTCATATGGAAATATCCAAAGACTAATCATATTCATCACTAGATCATTAGTAGAGACATTTTATTACTTTGTTTTATTATATACTTAGAGCATAGGTATCTGATCACTGTAAATCACTAAATAAATCTGACCACTGAGCATCAGAGAGAGTTTTCATAAGATTTATGCAGTTGCTAGATTCATCAGAAGGGGGAAAAAGATAAAATTAGATTTTGAAGCTGGTAAAAAAGTTAGGGGAAGATTTACATTTCAAAGATAATTTTTTTTTAGTTATTGTGGACTAATGGAGAGGAAGGAGGTTTATATGTCAAAGATAACAGAAAGGGGAAAAATTAGGTTATGTTGTAAATTGATCCATAAAACTGAGGGGAGTTACTGTGGAATTTATAACTAGTAATGTTTATCATAAAGCTGGGATATAAATTCTAAACTGTTAATCATCTTCAGTGATGGTGAACATTTTAGAGACTGAGCACTCAAACTAAAACCCTCATGCTGCATGTCAGCTGTCCCATGGGATACCAGACAGGGGAGGGAAGAAATGCTCTCATTGGGATGCTGGGCCAAGGATCGAGAAATGTGAGAAATGTCCTCAGGTTTGGGGGTAGAGTGGAAGGGGAACAGCCTCCTCTGGCATGTGTGCCATAGGTTCGCCAACATGGATCTAGATTAAATTATTGGAGGGCTCACCTAAATTCCCCACTAAGGAAAGCTTCAGCCAGTAATTTGATTTTTTCCTATAAAGTGGCCATACTGAAGCCAAATAGAAAGGAAATTTAAAACCTTTATAATGCTGGGAATAGGATTCCTATATATTGAACCAAGAATTGTACTAAGAACTTCTAGGATCCCTCTCAATTTTGAGATTCTAAAAATCTGTTGATATGCCTCACTGCATTCCTAGAATAACATCTTATCTTCATTCAGTGTTCCACATTTGCTTTATCCTCTAACTGGGTGACTATGGGTGAATTTCACCTTTCTAAACTCAAGTTTCTTCCTGTAAAATATATAAACTGATTCCTGGGGTCCCTTTCCTAGTGCTCACATTTTCTATATATCCTTCAAAAATCTCTTCAAATCCAAAATGGTTTCCTTGAATGGTTCAAAACAATTCTCACAAATTGGTCTATAAAATGTCAAATAGCCAACTCCTTTCACCTTCTGTTTGTTCAGTTTCCTCCCTAAGAGTTTCTTATGAGTCTCCAACTCCATGTGTCATTCTGTCATTCATCCATATATTCATTTGCCACACATCTCTTAAAAGTGCTTCTGTGGATATTATGCTAGGGTGCTTCTCTTTTTTTGCTTCAAACTATTTTTGTATAGTTTGTAACTTAAATAAATGATAACATATTTCTATAATCCTTTAAAGTTTATAGTTTCTCCGCAATGATCGTGGGTTGTAGGGATTATAAACCCCACATTTTAACTTCAATTAATTAACAACTAATCAACCAAAAATATTATTCAAGTCCAGGGTTCTTTTTTTTTAACAATATTCCCCAGATTCAAAAAAATATTCTGTGACTTTGATCCCTCACAAAAGGACCCAATATATTTCAACTCAAAGGGAATTTCCTTAAAAATTGGTATTTCTATTCTTCACCATTGCTTTCACCAGGCTTTCTCCATCTCTTTGGAGGAGAGTACAGATATGGTTTTGTTCTTCTTTTTGTCTTTCAGGAGATAGACAGTATGGTCTTGATCCAGAGGAGAGAGAAGAAGTCACTCTTGAAGAAAGGTAAGAGGTTTTACCTTTTTTTGTTTGTTTTGTTTTTATTTAATTTTATGGTTTTTGCTAGATGTTAGTTTTTGGCAGGATAAAGGGATTCTTAGAGAAAAGCCAAACTTCTCTTCCTGAAAGCTGTTATTATATTCAATTCCTGTCCTTGTATATGGATTATGGATTCTGGAGTCACAAATGTTGCTCCACATCATCCCTTTCACACCAGGAACAATTGTGTCACCCTAGCTCAGGAGTAATATATTGGGGAGAGGGAAAAGGGAGAAGAAATTGAAACCTTTGGGATGGGGACTGACTGCCTTGAGGGATGAAGAGACAATGTCAATAGGGCAGAAAAAGTTCTCAGGGTTCTTTTACTCTCTTTGTCTAGACTGATGACACAGCTTGTGCAAAAGGGCAAGGTAAGTGGGACTCCCTTGAATGCTGCTAGTACCAGTCCATAATTCAGTGTCCTGCATAAAGGAGAAAGTGCTCAATAAATATTCATTGCATCAGATTAACCATCCAATAGGTACTTTTCTCAATTAATATAACTATAGAGGAGAATCATCAGAGAGTAGGAAATAGAGAGCTGGACTTGGGGCTAGGAAGAACAGAATTCAAGCCCCATCTCTGACCCAAGGATGAATCATGAAACCTCTCAGTACCTCCAAACAGTCCTCTAAATTATAGTCAAATTTCAGATCACTAACAGGAGTTTGGAAACAACCATCGGTCCAGACTAAAGGGAAAAGGTAGTAAATTTGGCATTGTACATTACCCAGCTCCCATGAGTGATAGGATCAAATGAGATCAGAGGTGCGTTTAAATCAAGTACCAAATGAGTGTGTGTCATAGTTATGATTATTACAAATAATAACAAATTGGGTTCTCTTTTTGCAAATGTGAGATAGGGTTGTTTTCTTTCCCTTATGCAAAATGTGGGGAATTTTTTTTAATTCAATTCAGTAAGCATTAATTAGATGCTTACTTAAGTATTAGTGGCATAAAAATGAAAAACAATAGAGTTCCTACTTCAGGAAGATTACAGTCTAGTTGTTAGATGATTCATGCACACAAAGGGAGAACATGGTTGATTACCCAGGATAAATCAAAAGAAGAGATGAGTGGAAGGAGGGAGTAATTATCTTCAGCTGGAAGGATGAGGAAAGACTTTGAAGGAAATGGCAACTTAAGCTGGTCCCTGAAGAAAGAGAAGTTTTCAACTAAGAGACTGTTCTGGGGATGGGAGAGGGGACAGAGGAAGAGGGACAATGAGACTTGTAGGAACTTGGGCAAAAGAAGGCAGGACAAGATTAGGCATCAGTGATTAACTCAATTTGGCTTGAGTATAGAGCATGTGAAGGTAAACAATGTGAGGTAAAATTGTAAAGATAATTTGAAGCCAGATTTATGCTAAGGAGCTCGCATTTTATTTCTTTGTCACTCACATGCTCCGTAGGAACCAAAATCTGAAGGGTGGTCTACACATTTATACTTGGATAGAAAGTGGACATTTTAGTTGGTAACCTAAGGCTTTGGATTTTGATCAAATGTTTTACTTTCTAGATTTAAAATCCTTAAGACTGAGCTGAGTATTTCACATAATGAAACCTAATCTCCCATTTGTACTCCTTTCTGAATTATTTATTCTTCTCCTTGACCCTCAGAGATGAGATGGTACTTCTGGAAGACAAAAAAAAAATTTACTTTCTCTTGCATCTACTCCCACTGTTAATGTGATTCTGGTCATAACAAAGTGGGACCGGGCTTCCTTAATTTTGCACTGAACCCCAAATACAGGGGAGACAGATTTTTAGACATTAAAAACTATTAATGAAAAAAGAGCAAGTAATTAAAAGAAAACAATTAACAGGATAAAAAAAACTAGGTAATCTGATCTCTAATTGTAAGAAAGATTAGGGGCTTTCTAAGTTAGGAGGGTAAAAAAAAAGTTACAGGCAAATTGCAAGGGAGTGAGTAGATTTCTGAGATCTTTCTTTTTCCCAGAACTGGGAGGTACTGATTATGTGTATCCACTTACCTTTATGAAACAATAGATGTCTTATACCATTTACCTTCCCATGAATTATTTGCAGAAAAATAAGATGGAAGATAATACATGTGACAGCACAAGATGGAATCAGTGTTCATGAAATAGAAGCTGATTGATTCTCTTGATTCCCACACCAAACCAAATCTTTTTCTTCATAACTGGCTTTCATTCCATCTTGTTAAGAGATAAATGTAGGATTTAAATTAATGTCCAATACTCCAAATATTATATTTAATAAAGTTTATTAATAATCACTATAAGTAAAGGAATAAAAAGGTAATTATCTAACAATAAAACCATGTGACTAAGCTCTCCTTGCCTGTTTAAAAGACCGAACTCCACCAAAGCTATGTCAGGAAGAGAAGAGAGCAAGAAGCAGGGCTACACAAAATTTATATCCTCCCTACATCAGCATATAACATGAGGAGAGTAGGATACTGGGAATTGTAGTTTTTAGGGTAACAGATTCTAATCACACAATCCCCCTCATGATCCTTTGGGAGACTAGTCCCCATAATGGATCCCTTAAACTTAACTATTTTATATCTCTAAAGATCTTCTAAAGGTGCATATAATATTGTACTTGCTAAGGGGAAATTACAATAATTTGGAGATAAAGGGGAAATAAAAGAAAAAGAGAATAAAATCAATGATTGCTAGGTATATTGACAAACAGCCAATTGGGGACAGTCCCCTTTAACATAAGAGTACACATTCAAAATAAATGTGTTCAACTCCCCATAGTTCAATTTCACTACATCCCAAATTTCATTCTGGATCTTTTGGTGCAGTGTGAGGTTTCTTCAGGCATCTTCATGGCACCTTCTCCAAATAGTTCACTTTCTGGGTTGTGGGAGGTAGCAAGTTCCTTATCCTAAAATTACTCTCAAATGAAAATTTTTATAAAACTAGAATTTTATGATTATTATACAGTCTCCCCTGAGGAGGGTGTTGACAAACACACAGATCACCCAGGGATACATGGCTGAGTTATAAGGTATATGAATCAATAGTCAAAAGAAAATAAAAAACATTAAAAAAACAAAATAAATTTAAAAAGGGAACTTCTGGGTGAAATATAAAATATCAAATCATATGTGTAAAAAATTCTAAGTAAGGAAAAGTAAACTTATATCAGGTCCTTGAATCAGGGCCCCATTAAGGTGATTTATGTCCCACAAGCCTGTAGGACCATTGTAACTACATGCACTTAGCCAATCAGCAGCCAGAACTACAGAAAATTGCCACACTTATGAAAGACAGAAAGGGGACTAGATTTTTGTAGAAGACATTGGTCTGATTTTACATTTGCTCTCAGGGATGGGAGAGCCAATATTGTAGCTAGACTGAGATACTTTGTCTGCATCTGGCATGGGGAAGTCCTGCAGCTGACTGTCAAACATCTGATTGTCAAACAGCTGCTTCCTTGAACCCCCAAAACAAGTCTTTCATCTTGGTGCAGATTCTTGTCAACCCCACCATGATTGGTTGGTCTCTGTGACCTTGTGCTTCTTGGCACTGTATAATGGCTCTTTTGTGATCCCTTCTCCTGGAAGCAGACACAATCATTAATCAAAGTCCCATAATATTTAACAATCAATAGCAGGTTTCCATAGTCTAAAGCTTTTGGGTATATTAGAGCAAATGGATATTTTAAACTTATATTAGCACAAAATCAAAAAACCATTAATACTGGTAACATGTGCTTCAAGTACAAAAAATGAGAGAATAAAAATAACTCAAATACTCTATTGCACATACAAGGAAAAATAACAATAAAGTTTTTTTTAATCAAAGATATATAGTTCACAATCAGTGACACACTGTGTTTGTCCAAGGAGGGGGCAGAATGAAAAAGTTTCTCACTCAAAAGTTATATCCATTTCCTTTTTAACTTAGCTGTGATCCATAATGTGAGTGTATATAATTTTCACTAAGAAAAAACAGCTTTATTTAAAAAAAAATAGTAGTATAGCAGCTAATGTACATTCAAGAAGTACCAAGATCCCCAAAATCATAAGAGCACATTTAAATGACAATAGCAAACAAACCTGCTATCATTAGGATTCACATGAGTCTCTATAGCCACCAAAGCTCATGGATACTTGTCACAAGTTCTCCAGATTTAGCAAATCTTTTAACCTTCATTGAGATATTTTTAACAAAGTCTATTACTGCCATAATTCCAAAATTTGTCAGAAGAACCCAGAAAAAACCTCTGTACTGCTGATGAAAATCTTTTGGGTCTAACATGTCACCAAGAATCTAGATCATTCTGGTGGAAGGGTAGAGTAAGCTGAAGAGTTACAAATATTAAAAAAAAATTCAGAAACTACTAGGCTTCATGGGAAATGCACTCTCTCAGGGGCCATTCAGGGGTACCACACCCCCTAGGAAAACCTTCCCACCTCCCAGATGAGATTATAACTCGTCATGGGGTAACCAAACCCCTTGGGAAACCTCCCTCCTCTGGCATGAGACTGTAACAACCATAAAAGGCATATCTTTATAAGTTCCATCCATTGCAATGTGGAGGCAAGGACTACAATAGTGAAAATCACTTTAGATGTCCCACCCATTACATTTTTACAAATGCAGAAGTGGGGAATATAATAGTGCTATAGCACTTCAGTTCAGCTAGTAAATGGACCCTTTACCTCTTTTTACAAATAACCTAAAGGTAGGCAAATGATCAGTCATAAGTAGTGGTGCTCACTGGATATCTAAAAATCATTTCTGAAGGCCCCTTAAAATCAATTCTAATTTTTAGGTCATTAAATTCTCCAAGGGTTGTATACAGGTTGTAACCAATTTGATGGAGTCCATCCATCATCATCTATGTGACAGTTAATAAAGGCAAAAAGGCATAAAAGACTGTTTAGGCAACATGTGACCTTGATGGATCTGGTGACAAATCCACAATTCATAAAGACCTATGGTTTTGCCATGGAAAAGGATTTGCAAATGTTGACCTTTACAATGGTATTTTCTCAAGTCTAGTCATAAGGGAAGGGTGCAATTAAATGATGATACTTGGGAGAGGAAGGAACCTTAACGAGTCTAGAGGTAACAACATATAGCTAACAGCCAAAACACACCGTAACTTAAAGTGACATAGTGTAACAGAATATATAAGATTAAATCAATATGTGAATTTAAAACAAAATTAAACTTTAAAACAAATAAACAGCAAATACAATATACATGACAGGATACAGGCACTAAATTTGAGTCCATTTCTCCAATTCCAATAGCTGTGTTACAGAGACTTCACTATTTGGAGGGGAACAAACTCAAACATCAGTAAGGCAATGGGATCTGAAAAGGCTTAAAATTCACCTCCAGACTCATTAAGGTTCCTTCCTCTCCCAAGTATCATCATCCATCTAGATTCCTTTGGTCACACTTCTGGGGTGGGCATAGGGTAGATGAACCACATATTAGATGTGCTGCAGAGACTAGGCAGGCCAAAATGGCAAGAGAGTGTAGAGAGATGAATCTCCCCCTGAATCTCAGGATTACTCAAACTAATCTCAAGGACAAGAGCACCCAGTAATGGTAGTAAAAGATACCCCAAAACTTTGAGCTATGTGAGCTCTGTAATGCTCTCTCAGAATGGGAGCTGTTTGAGATAAGCAGGAAAGTGGGCCATGCTTGCAATTCTACTTCTTAAATTCATTGCAAATTTGCTTCCTGTTTTGAAGAGTAACCTTACTTCCTCTCCCCCCCAGGGGCAAAAACACCAGGGGCCACATGATACCTTAGGCCCAACCCCCACATCCAGGAGCATAGAAGCCCCCCTGGGTTAGTTTAAAATTTATCTGGGAGGTAAATGGGAGTAGGCAGCTGCTAGTTTAGAAAGCCTTTCAGGTCTAAGCTACCACAGGCTTCAGACCTACATGGTAGGGAGTTAAGAGGATAGAAGCATCCCCTCAGGAAAAAACCTGTAGGAGGCTTTTTGTTGCCTAAAAGAAATGCCCAGGCTTCCAAATCATTCAGCTGTTTGCAATGGAAGAGAAACAGGGATTTATATTTTACCAGCCCCATGGAAAGTGGCTCACAAGAACCCCTAGCTTGATGAGTGGCAGGCTTACAGCAGCAGGAGCAGGAGCAGGAGCAGGAGTGAGAGTAGAAACAGCAACAGCAGGCAGCAAAGGCTTCATGCTCAGCAAGGACCATCTAGGCAGTTAAGGAGAAAGGCAGAAGCAGCCGCAGTTAGAGTTCCCTGGAGGGGAAGGGCAAGAAGGCCATGACAGGAGAAATGTGGTTTTTAATTAAGGGTTCTAAACCCCACTTCTGATCACCATAAATGTTTTAAATTAATATCCAACACTCTAAGAACTAATTTTATATAAAGTTTATTAATAATCACTTGAAGTAGAAGGAATAAAAAGAAAATAGAAGTAAAAAAAAACTAATTATTTAACAAATTAAGACCACATGACTAAGTTCTCCTTGCCTGTTTAAAAAGTCCGCTACACCAAAGCTGCTTCAAGAAGAGAAGAGAGCAAGAGGCAGGGTTATGCCAAATTTATATCCTCCATACATAAGCATGTATTGTGAGGAGAGTAGGGCTGGGAATTGAAGTTCTTGGGGTAACAGATTCTAATTACACACAAGATGTACATGATGCTCTGTAGTACATATTGAGATTCCTATCCCTTTGATTTCCCAGCTACTCATGTATCCTACCTCTCAACTGCCATCCATATTCTATTGATGCCCTCTTGTCCACCGCAAAGGCACAGAACACTCTCCCCTAAAAGTAGGAGGCAGTCTTGAGAAGCCCAATCTCTGCTCAAAATGTCCCAGAGTTCCCAATATCCTAATAAAATATATTGCAAGGCTCCTTTTTACCCTATTCCCAGTGAAATATGCCTCAGTCTTCACAGAGAACTAAGGCTCCATAGATAGAGTCTGGTTTCTATATGGCAGAGTCAGAAACAAAAAGGATCTCATTAGACTGGAGCAATGATTGGTTGAGTCCAAGAAGATACAATTCTTTAAAATAAATGTAAAGTCTTACACTTGGATACAAACAATTAAATTCACAAGTACAAAATCAGGAGGAAGCATGATTAGACAGTAATTTAAAGAGGTTTTAGAACTTTAAGAGGTCTGTGAGCCTAAAATGAGTCAGCAGTATGCTAGAGCAGTCACACCTGGGCAGACCTCAGCTGGAATACTGTGCTCAACACTGGGTGCCACCATTTAGGAAGCTGGAAAGTGCCCAGAGCAGAGCAGCAAGGATGTGAAGGGTGTTGAGTCCTGTCATATTAGGATGAGTTGAGGGAACCCTGGAGAAAAGAAGGCATAATAGTTGTATTCAAGTATTTGAAAGACAGTCATTTGGAGGAGAGACTAGATTTGTTCCATTTGAACCCACAAAACAAAACCAGGAGCAATGAGTAGACGTTCCAGAGGCAAATTTATGGAATGGTTCTCAGTATCTTTAAGCAGACTTGACAAAGGGGAGTTTTAACTGAATTAGAACTTTCAATTTTGTTCCCAAATAATAAGAATCCACTTTTACCCAGTAATACGAATAGCACCCAACCCAGGTTCACCATAAGGAATAGTCAATAGTGTGAGCAAAGTGTTGTGTTAGATAAATAAATGTATCTCTTTTTTTCACATTTTTCACATTCTCTTAGTAATCTGACTTTTTTCTTTATGTTTTAGAAAACAATACAGGAGACACTCCCAAAGGTAAAAGGTAAATAAACATGAGAGAACTAGATGGCAAAGTCCTCTCCTCAAAAGAAGTTAAAGATACCTGAGTAGAAATGGGATCTAAAGAGGATTTAGAACTTTTAAGGTGCTGTGATCTTAAAATGAATTAGCAGTGTGCTGAGGCAGGTAGGTGGCTCAGGGGATTGAGAGTCAGGCCTAGAGACAAGAGGTCCTGAGTTCAAATGTGGATTCAGACACTTCCTAACTATGTGATCCTGGGCAAGTCATTTAATTCCCATTGCCTAGCCCTTACCACTCTTCTGCTTTGGAACCAATATTTAGAATTGATTCTAAGGTGGAAGGGAAGAGTTAAAAAAAAAAAAAACAGAACAGAATAGAACAGAATAGAAAAGAACAAAAAAAGAAAAGAAAAAACTGGGATTTGTGGGGAAAGAAGAGTTTTTTCTGGTCATGAGCTATGAATACAGAGGACCACGCCATCTCTTTTTAATTTTGATGTTTTTGACTACCTACTTTCTAAGCAGCAATCAAAGAATCAATCAACAAACATTTATTAAGCATGTATGTATCAGGCACTATGCTAGGTGCTAGAGATTCCAAAAACAAATAAAGCCCTCAAGGTACTTACATCGCAAAAGAAGAAAATCATTTCAGTGTCCCTACATTTCAAAGTCTAAAAAGGAGTGTTAGCCAGTAAACTTATCTTTGGAGGAGGCTGAATGATAGCTGAATCAGTGTTATTCTCCTTAGTAACTAGCCTGTCTTCAGAGTAATCCATTCATTGTTGTAATCCCAATGTTTAGTAAGTGAAGAGTCCAAATAGGGTGAATCTGGGGAGTACTCAGAGACAACATACTGGAGAGACCTTAGGTATGTATTTTCCCATAGTGTTGGGAAAGGTAGATTCAAAATGAATACTGGGAACAACATTGGGTTGCTCTGGGAGTCATGAATTATGGAGTCCTAGATGAGAGTAAGAACTCTCTCACCGAATTCAGGATATTTCTCCTTGCAATGAACCCAACAGCTTAAGCCAGTGATGGCAAACCTTTTAAGAGATTAAGTGCTGGGCCCTGCCCCCTTCCCATCCCCCAGACCAATTGTCATGCCAGACCCCCACCCACAAGAGACCATGTGCTGTGCCCTGCCCCCTCACCAAGTGGGCATACCTTGCCCCTCCCCTTACCCCACACAGGGAAAGGAGAAAATGTTCCCAATTGGGTTGCTACTGGAGGAACAGGTGAAGTGAGGAATGTCCTCAGCTAGTATAGAGAGGGAGAGGGGAGTAGCCTGAGCACTCTGCTCCCCTCCAGCTCTGCTGCCCACCTTACCCCTCTGTGTTCCCATTGGGCTCATGGGTAGAGGGGTGGGTGAGGTGAAAAAATGTCATCAGGTGTGGTAAAAAGGGGAAGGGAGCAGCTCCGCCTGAGTCCCTCTGCCCTTCTAGTAGAGAAATAGGGGAAGGGGTGCACATGCCCAGAGAGAGTGCTCTGCGTGCCATCTTTGGCACCTGTGTCATAGGTTCAGCATCACTGTTTTAAGCCAAACCCAGTCTCTGCTTCAATATACCCATTGTAAGATAATGCTGTTTACTTAATGTGAACTGAAATCAGGCTTTCTATAACTTTCACTCCTTGATCCTTATTTTGACCTTGGGATCTATATACAATATGTTCTATCCCTCTTTCATATGGCAGTCCATCAAATGACCCTGGAAAGATAAATTTAGAGATGACCTTAATAAAATTAATTTGGAGATGATCTCAGTGAGGTTGCTCTGGGGAGCCACCCTGAGATCATCTTGAAAAGCAACTCTGAAAGAGTTGTCTTGGTGGAACTGGTGATAGGATAGGTGATATTCCCAAATTCTTGTTTGTAGATTATGGCAGAGTATTTCTAGAGTGGCCCTATGGGTTCATTTCCCTTTCCAAAGTAACCCATCAACTTAGTGTTGCCTCAATCAGGCTGTCCTCTAGAGATATTTCCCTGTTGACCTTGCCAAGATTGGTCTCTGAAGTAATGTTGACAAGTCTATCTCAAGAGCAAGTCCTCAGGATGATCTTGGGGACCTACATCTATAATGATCACCAAAACATGGATTGCTTTTAGCCAAAGGGAAAAATTACTAGAATGTATATTATACTATCTTTATAATAAATTCAGAATAGAAGATAATTATAGTGAATTTTATTCATGAATTAGGTAACTTTCCCAAGTTGGTTGCAAAAAAAAGAATCTCCATGCCTATATATAAATATATTTATTTAATAATTTGCGATCTGATTTTTGAAGCAGCCAGGCCAAAAGAGATTCTCTAAAAGTCACATTTAGTTATGTGCCAGATAGAAAGTAACTTGTCTTTCCTGCAATTAGTATTTTTTAAATTCAAAGATATTTTATTTTCCTAATTACATATAATAACAATTTTCAATATGTGTTTTCCAAAATTATAAGATCTAGATTGCTTCCTCCCTCTTCTAGGTTATATATATATATATATATGTTATGATTCTATAATTATTCTTAAATAACTGCTCGTTAAAATGACTTCTAAGAAATATTGGGAGGTGACAAAGAGCCAGATAAAAAGGATGTGAAAGTTTCTCCCAATTTGGATTTTCCAAAAATGCATATTTGCTTAAATGATTAGATGATGTCATATAACTAGTATCAGTCTTGAGACTTGACGTTGGGTCCCATGACTCTTAAATCCAGTGTTCTTTCTCCTATACATATCTTATTTTATCCTCACAGTAGTCTGAATTAGGCAGTATAAATATTATTCCCACCTCTGCCAATTTTACAGGTCAGGAAATTGAGGATTAGAAAGTCAAAATTACTTGCTCAAGGTCATATAGTACTAAGACTTTAACCTAACTCTAAATTCCCTGCTCTTTCTTCTACCTATACAGGAAGCCTTCTCTAACCTCTCTTAATTCCAAGGCTTCCCTTCTTTCAATTATTTCCTATTCATCCTGTATATAGCCTGATTTGTATATATTTATTGGTATGTTGTCTTACATACTAGATTATAAGCTCCTTGAGAACAGGGATTGTCTTTTGCTCCTTTTTATATCCCCAGATCTTGGAACAGTGCCTGGTATATAGTAGGCACTTAATACATGCTTGTTGATTGATTAATAAAAGTAAAGTATGGGGAAAGCACAGACTGAACAGAAACATCTGGATTAGAGTTTGACCCATCATTGGGATCAGCAATGAGAACCAATATGGCATTTCTGTCCTCACTAACATTGTCTTAATTTTTTATCTTCTTTCCGGATGAGCATTAATAGAGTATCAAATACTTTAGAGATAGTTCCTATAAGGTTGCTATGATAATATGGAGAATCACTCTGGACAAGGGTTTGATTTCTGGAAAGTTTTGTTGGGTTATTTTCATGGAGTTGTTATGGGTGGGAATCAACTCTGGTGACTCTTCTAAGAATGGTTCTCAAGAGTCCCATTGAGAGGTTGCTTTATAGAGGTTGTTTCTAAAGTGCCCTAAAATCACAATTATTATTGATAAAGAGTAGTGGTTTTTTTCTATTACTGTTTCAGCTTCTCTAATGTTTGAAAGCTTTCTTTTTCCACTGACTATTTTACAACAGTAAGAGCTAAAATTTTCTCATTAGGTCAATACCATAAAAGTAATTGAGCTTACCTCTCTAGGTCAGTAAAACTCTTATGGGAGTTTTCATAAACTGAGTTCAGTAGCTAACAATAGTTATTCCACTTAATTTTCTTGGTAGAAAAGTAGCAGAAAGAGTCTTTGGACAAGTAGCCAAAAGGCTTATTAGGTTCTTGTCCTGTCTCTTTATTTGTTGACTTTGTGATTTTATATCTCTGAACCTCAATTTTCTCATCTGTAAAATAGTGCTATCTTCTCTTCCTACCTAATGCAGCTGACTCAAATGAAATACATATAAGTGAAAGGGCTTTGTAAACTATAAAATATTATATAAATAAGGTTATTTGGCTCAATATTTTATGCCAACTATAGAAATGGCTATGAGTGTTCCCAATCGTTTCCATGGATGTTGGCTGATCTGTCAAGAAGAAAAGAACCTAAATACATTCAGAAAGCTACAGGCCACATATCAACAGCAGCTCCTAAAGCAGAGAGAACTGACACCCACCTGGGAGAGCACTGACCTTAAGTTTTGGAAAGAGTCAGCCAAGTCAACAGCCTTAGTTTCAAGGTAAATGAATATGATATAATGGAAAGAATGCCAAGTTTGCATTCAGAAATCAGGGTTTCAAATCCAGTTCCTCCCCTTAATTGACCAAGTGACCTTAAGCAAGTCGTGTCTTGTCTCTGTATCTTAGCGTTTTCATTTCTAAAATAAGGAGATTTGACTAGATATCTATAATATCCCTAACTGAGGGAGTCCAAGGCTTTGTTCCATTTTCTTTTTCTCTACACCCACTCTTATTGATCTCATCAGCTATGAGAGGTTCAATTATCATCTCTCTGCAGATGACTCTTAGATCTATATATGGAGTTCTAATCTAGGCTGTCTCCTGAGTTCCTGTCCCACATCATCTACTGCCTATTGGACATTCATTTCTTACTCAAATTCATCATATCTAAAACAGCTCATTTTTTCTTCTCGTACCTTTCCCTTTTTTCTAACTTCTCCACCAAGGGTAGCTCTAGTCTGTCTCTTTCCTGAATTCCTGTCCTACTATCCTACTATCCAGCCCATTCCATAACTTTTCTACTGAGAGCAGGATCATCCATTCAACCACCTGGCTTCACAGTTTGGTTATTATCCTATATTTTTCTCTCTTATTCACCATCATATGTAATTAGTTGTTCTTTTTTTTGTCACATCTATCTCTGTATTTCTCAAATCTATTGGCTACTTTCCAATCATGTGGCCACACTCTAATTTCTTTCATCTCTTATCATTCAAACTATTGTAATATTTCTCCCTCCCTCTAGGTTTCACCTTACCAATCCAAGTCCATAACTTCACTAAAAGCACTTTAACAATCATTTATCCAAAAATCACATATCTCCTATGTTAATTGCATTGTGCTTTGGCATTGGAGTGGCAATAATGGAAGAAAGCTCTTAAGTATTTTGAAAGTTCAAGCAATTCTGACACCTGCCTCCAATTCTATGACAATGGAAATTGTGATCCCACACATGAAACAGCCATTTAAAGTGATTCCTGGAGTTCTCAGATTACATTAAGACACGGATGTGACTTTAGCTATAATTCCAAACTTTGAGATGGAAAATGGGAATTCAGTCAATCCCCTAAATGTTTAAAAAAATATTCAGGTGTTTCGCATCATGGATACATGGATGATATAGGAAGTTAAACTGATACCATCTTTTTAAAAGTGTGTTCTTTATTGACAGTTCTATTCTGATACTTTGTTGTAGCCCAAAGGGAATCCAGATTCTCAAAGGCAGTATCAGTGAAGTGCAAGCTCTGGCAGGCAATTTCTTCCAAGCTGGAAAAATTTCAAGAATGGATGGGTATTCGGAGAGTGACAAAACCTCATCAGTTTTCAAAGTTGATCTACTAAAGTATATGAGAAGGCTTGCAATCTCTACTCTTGGCCTTCTCTGGAGTTTGCTCCCACAATAATTTCCTTAATTTCTGTCATCTTGAAACTCATTGTATGCATTGGCTTATACATACATTCCTAGGTTTTCCTAATGCATTAAAAGTCTTTCCTTAAGGGCCATCCCTTTAAGGTACCATTTTATATCTTTTTTTTTTCCCTTTCACAGTCAAACACATAGAGGATCATCTCCACGCATTGCCTCTATTTCCTTACTACCCACTTGCTTTTCAATCCCTTAAAACAGGGGTCCCCAAACTTTTTACACAGGGGCCAATTCACTGTCCCTCAGACCGTTGGAGGGCCAGACTATTTAAAAAAAAACAAACTATGAACAAATCTGTATACTGCTGTCTGGAGCCTGTCATACCTTACACAGGCCCAACTCTGCCACCACTATTGGGCAGCAGTATTCACAGTGCGGAATCCCCTCCCCCAGATCGCCACTCACCATGCTGACATCTTCCATAGTGCAGCCACATAATCCTTTGCATGGTGCCTCGTTCTTGTTCAGTTACTCTCAGAACAAGGTGCCAGCAAAGGATTATGTCACTGGAAGTAGTACTGTACATGAGTGACACTGCGCTTTGCGGCGCCACCACAAACAGTGCTCCTCTCACTGACCACCATTGAAAGAGGTGTCCCTTCCAGAAGTGTGGTGGGGGCTAGATAAATGGCCTCAGAGGGCTGCAGTTTGGGGATCTCTGCCTTAAAATATCAACTCCAAATCCATCAGTATTTTGAAATAACATATAAACCACCAACAAGAAATATTTTCCATCCATTTCAATTCAACAGATATTTACTGAAATCCCCCCGTGTGCTAGGTAGATAGTGTTCTTGGGGAAATAGTTAAGTAAGATATAGTCCATCCCTCTCCTCAAGTAGTTCTCATAATACTATTGTCTAGGATTCTCATGTTCTGTGTACTGAAATACTAAATCTAGTAATACTATGACCTAGGGAAAAACTCGCACTCCTGGGACTTAGATGACCCTTTCAGTCCACAGACTGGCTTTGTCTTACCAGGCATAAACACTGAGGACTCTCTCTTACTTCAGGTAACTCACCTTATCCCCCTAGACTCATAATATAAATAAGAATCAGATCTTTGAAACTCTGTCACCATCTACCTGGAGAATATGCCATTGCTCCAACTCAGAGTTGGAAGAATTCCTGTGAGGTTATGTCAGTCCATTCGTATTAGGAAAGAATCTTGGTAAGGGTTTTAAAGGATTTCACTGGAAGACAATTCAACTTGACCTGCTTTGCTAGCATTTCTGGCTATTGATCTTTACTCCACTATGAATCTGTCTACCCTGCAAGCCGCTGGGTATCTGCCTCGTGTTTTTCAGTGTTCATCAGCTCCCTTTTCACCTGTACAACTATCCTTTGGCACCATCTACTGGTTGGATTCTACCTACAAAAAAAGCCTTCAAAGACCTTACATAACTGTTAATGCATGCCCAATTCTACTGCAAGTGTTGGTGTAAGGAATGAGTAGTTAATATCAATCCGATGGATATTCCTAGACTGGTTCTGACTAATTGCATCATTGCTTACTACAATTCTGGCTACGTGAAGGTCCTTGAACAGTATGAGCTATAAGCACCATATACAAATGTGGCCACTCCCACTGTTTTTTTGAATCCTACTTACTGTCTTAATAACTGAGAGAAAAGAGCAACTACTATGTAAACTGGGTTAAGTGATTTTCCCAGGGTCACAAACTAGGAAGCATCTGAGATCGTATTTGAATCCAGAATCTCCAAACTCCCAGACCTCCTATTCTATCTTCTGTGCCATTTAGCTGCCCCATTTCTCCCATTGTGCTATGATGATGACCCAAGCAAAGTAATCCTAGTCTCCACCAAACTACAGCCACTTCTTGAGCTCTGCTGGTGTTTTCCTTGCACTCAGTCCATTCATCTTAATTAGAATCATTTAACATCATGTATATGTGATACACAAGCCAACATATTACTTTATTTAAGTCTTGCTTTATTTAAGTACCTTTATGATCAGTCAAATTTATGATCAATCAAAATGACTATTTTTTTAAGTTTCATTGATACCTCTTCTTTTGCCATCACAGTAATTCTGAGTACTTTCTTGTATCAAAGTAAATAATTGAGTAGAAATTGAGGATGACCTCCTTTGATGATGTAGGTGATATTCTGTTCCTGTGTTTTCCTGCCTCTACTGAGAGAAAGGAGGAATGCTTGGTCCTCTGATTTCTAGGAGCAAAAATGGCTTTTACAATTACTCAGAGTTCAGCTGGGTATTTAACACCTATCCCAAAGCAGACTTCCATTTCTACCAGCACAAGGCAATTTTGGCCTCCTTCTGCCATTCTGATCTCCCAAATATGATGTGAAGGACCTCTGGGACAAAGAGGAGCCACCTTCTCTTTGATCTCAGGCCTTCTATCTCCTGCTGCATTCTTTTTCTGCCTGATCTCTACTTTTTGAAGGAAAGAGGAACAGCGAAGTAGGGAATCTCATCTGACTGTGTTCCTCTCAATCTAATGCTGTACTTGTAACTCCCTTTCTAGACTTTCTTGGGAAGAATCATGTTCTCCACTCAACTGTCACATCTGAACATTCCAATAATTCTTAACCCTTATAGATCATCATTCAAATATCATTCTCCACCATCCCTCCCATTGCTTGATTCCTTATTTCCATTCCCTTCAAATCTCCCACCTGAAAGTTTCAACCAAACACCACCCAGCCCTCTGGAATATCTGTTCTATAGACAATTAACTTCCCTTTATCCTAAGTCTTTTCCTCTCTCACTGCCCAGCTATTACTGAAATCTGCCTCCCCCACTAAATGACACAGCCTCTCTGGCCACCCTTTATAATAGCTATACCTTCACTTATTCTCTTAGAGTCACTGGTTGAGGTGCTCCCCACTGCCACTTCCAAACACTCATCTGTCACCATCATTCAACAATGTCTTCTCCTTTGAGATTTACTCTTCCCAGATTTATTAACTAATCTAGATCCCAATAATCACTATCTACCAACTTCTAAGACTTACTTCCTCAATGAGTAATGAGTTCAGTGTCTGGTTCAGTCTTCTTCTCCAGCCCAACATATATTTTGATGTTCCCTCAAATACCCTATTTTTTAAGTTTGTCAATTTATTTAACTTCCATAACCACTCCCTCTTCTAAACCCCCTGCAATCTAACTTCTGACTTCATTATTCAGACATATAAAGCCCCTATTTGGCATTTAGAATTATTTATAACCTGGCCCTTACTGCCTTTTCAGTCTTCCAATACTTTAAGAATATATTCTGTGTACGCTACAATCCAGATCTATTTGCTGTTTCTTACAAATGATATTCTATCTCCCATCTCCATGCCTTTGCACTGGATGTCTATCATTTGGGAATGCCTCCCTCCTCTCCTCTACCCACCAGCTTCCTGGATTCAACTCTAAATCAGCAATCCTATGATTCCAGATTGGTTGGGAATATTAGCCTTGCTTAAGGATGTATTGCTCTAATTCCTAATCAGAAAATCATAAACAGGCAAATAAGATCATTGCCTTTAATAATAGCTCATATACATATGATGATTTACAATTTACATTGTTTTCCTCTAAAGCAGCCAATAAGAGTAGAATCAAAAGATTTAGACCAGGAAAAGATTTTAGATATAATCTAACCAATTTCTTTGTTTTACAAATAATTGGGACAAACTGAGAATCATTATTATCCTTATTTTACAGATGAGGGAACCAAAGGCTCAGAGAGCTGCTGGTGCTGGGATGGAAACCCAGGTCTTCTTTCTTCTTCTATAGTACTCTTTCAATATAATACTTTAACAAAGTAAATTTGTGCATATTGGATGTGCATTAAATGAAGTATTCTTGTCCCTCTCCACACCTCCCTCCAAGGAACAGAACTTCTGGTCATCACCTTGCCCACCCGCTTCACATCCCCATCCTTAACCTCTTCTCTGCCTCCACCAACTCAGCAGGATAAAAATGAGGCTAGCAGAGTAGCGTTAGTGTTAGTGCCAGGGTTTGAGAAACAAATGGCTAGCTGTGCCCTAATCCCCCAGATTTTCTCCAGGGAGTCTTGCAATTTTTTGTCTGGATATCAGTTAATTCATTCTATAGAAATAAGACCTCATTACTATTTCAGTCAGAGTCCAAACATAAAATAAGACTCAGTCCTTACACTCAAGAATCTTATATATAATCTATGAGGAGGGTGGTGTAAGTGCTAAGAAGGCATCATATAAAAACACCAAATTCTGTGTTAGAGGACCCACATACAAATCCTGCTCTATATGATAGGATTTAGAGTTAAATGATCTCTAGAGTCCATTCCAACTCAAAATCCTATGGTTTAGCAAAAAAAAAAAATTATCTAACTGGTTCCCCTTTCCTGTCTTTTAGTGAGGAGGTCACTAAAACAGCAAGTGAAGAGGTGAGTAAATACCCTTATTAAGCCTTTATGAAACCAAGGTCAGAAATATTGATGAGATGAAACAGTCATTATAGAGTAATCTTCTAATTTACTTTTTAAAATTAATTAATTTTTAAATATTTTTCCTGGTTACATGATTCATGTTTTCTCCTTCTCCTCTTGTCTCCCCACTCCCAGAGCTGACAAGCAATTCCACTGGATTATACATGTGTTATCCCTTTTTACCTATTTCCATATTATTCATTTTTGTAATAGAGTAATCTTTTAAAATCAAAACGCCAAATCATGTATCCATATAAACAAGTGACAAATCATATGTTTTTCTTCTGCATTTTTACTCCCACCTTTCTTTACTTAGACGTGGATAGCATTCTTTCTCATAAGTCTCTCGGGGTTGTCCTGGGTCATGGCATTGCTACTAGTAGCAAAGTTGATTACATTTGATCATTCCACAATGTTCTCTTGGTTCTGTCAGTTCTCCAGTTCATCATTCCTTTCAGCACAGTCCATCACCATCATATACCACAATTTGTTCAGCCATTCCCCAATCAAGGGACATCTCCTCATTTTCCAATTTTTTTTACCACCACAAAGAGAGTGGCTAGGAATATTTTTGTACAATCACTTTTTATTATCTCTTTGGGGTACAAACCTAATAGTGGTATTGCTGGATCAAAGGACAAGCACATGCCCTTTTAGCATAATTCCAAATTGCCTTCCAGAATGGTTGGATCAATTCACAACTCCATCAGCAATGCATTAGTGTCCCAATTTTGCCACATCCCATCCAACATTTATCATTTTCCTTTATTGTCATATTGACTAATCTGCTAGGAGTGAGGTGGTACCTCAGAGTTGTTTTGATTTGCATTTCTCTAATCAAGAGGGATTTAGAACATTTTTTTCTTTTTTAAAGTTTATTTAATTAATTAATTTAAAATACTTTTCATGGTTACATAAATCATGTCCTTTCCCTCCTCTCTTCCCACCCCCCTCCCGTAGTCAACAAGCAATTCCACTGGGTTTTATATGTGTCATTGATCAAGACCTATTTCCATATTATTAATATTTTCACTAGGGTGATCATTTAGAGTCTACATCCCCAAACATATCCCCATCAAACCATGTGATCAAGCAGTTGTTTTTCTTCTGTGTTTCTATTCCCACAGTTCTTAGGACACTTTTTCATGTGATTATTGATGGTTTTGATTTCTTCATCTGAAAACTACCTTGAACATTTGTCAGTTGGGGAATGGCTTGATTTCTTGTATATTTGACTTAGTACTTAGTTCCTTATAAATTTGGGAAACTGGACCTTTGTCAGAGATTTTTGTTATAAAAGTTTTACCCCAGTTTGTTGCTTCTCTTCTAGTTTTGGTTGCATTGGTTTTGTTTGTACAAAACCTTTTTAATTTAATATATTCAAAATTATTCATTTTATATCTTATAATGTTCTCTATCTCTTGCTTGGTCTTGTTACTATGGGATGTTTAAGGGGAAGAAACAAGAGGTAAACATATCAATGTTTTGAGTTTATTAATGGGGAAATGGGATAGAAATGAGGGTAACAAGGAGAAGGGAAATTTCTAAACCTTATTCCCCAAACTGATTTTCCTTATCTACGCTAAATAAGTTAAGTCCCACATAAGTCTCACAAAGTTGAGTCCAAGATAGGTCAAAGTCCAAAAGGAAAGATAACAGCTTCCAGCCAAGTAGATGAATCTTCCTTATACTCTCCAGTCCAGCTGACCTGCAGTCTGGTTGCACAGCCCTCTCCACAGCTGATGTCTTCCAAGGACCAATGGTATCTTTTATAGTTGAAATTGTAGCTACTAGCCACACTTACTTTTGCTCCATAAGGAAAAACCGTTGTAAGTTGTGTAAAGATTAAAATTTAGGAATATGGGGAGACTGAGACAGGAAGAAATTAGTTTCTCTCTGCAAGGAGTATTATATTTTTAGAGGTTTATTAAAAGTTAAGGATTAAAGAAAATACAGGATAAGAAAACACGTGTCCAGGCCACAGAGAGGCCTAGACACAGCCTCACTTACATTATGAAAAGAGCCATGTCTGCCCCCAAACAGAAGTCCAAAAGAGAGCTCAAAAGCCTTTGCAATCAGCTTAAATACCTTCTCGCTCGCCCACCTCAGAATTCCGTGAGATTACAAAGCATTTTGGGGAAGTGGATCAAGGGCTTGTGGGGATTGAAGTCCAGAGTTCAAATCTCAATTTTACATTCCCCCCGTTTGATCCTCTGGGAAGAAGTCCTTCCCCAAAGGATCATAAAAACATAATCAATTTAAAGATTACAATAATTTGAGGATAAGAGAAAAAAAACAAAACCAATAATTGCTGAACGCATTGACAAAAAGCCAGTTAGAGGGCAGTCCCCTTTGGCATGAAAGTATACATACAAATAAATGTTTAATCAACCACACCCAAAGTTCAATTTTGTGCAACTTGTGGTCTGGAGGCTTCTTCATGGTGGCTTCTCCAACAGTTCAGTTCTGGATTCAGAGAGTTAGCATCTTCTTTACCTAAAATTCTTCTCAAAAGGAATTTAAACTTTGCAATTTAAATAATAATATTTTTTTTTACATTCCCCCCGTTAAGAGGGTGATTGACAAATACAGAATCACTTAAGGATGCATGGCTGAGGCTGAGGCTGAGGTATGAGGTATATGAATCAATTGGTAAGAGATATTAAAAAGATATCAGAAAAATCAAAAAGAAAAGAAAAAAATTTCTGGATGAAAATATAGACTATCAAAGTCTTATGTGTAAAAATTCCAAGTAAAAGAAAAATAAATCTACAACAGGTCCTTCAATCAGGGCCTAATCAAAATGATCTAAGCAATGACACATTTACCCAGTCAATAGCCAGGACAACAGAAAGGTACCACACTATGAGAGGCAGAAAAGAAAGGGACCAGATTATAGAAGCCAAGTAGGAGCCAAGGTTTTGGGGATACTCGTCTGTATCTTCAGAGTGAGTGTGGACACAAGGAAAGCCTATGTTGTAACAACATGTTAAACACAGTAACCTCGAGTCTTCACACTAGGTTCAAGACCTTTGTATTGGCCTAGAAGTGCATCAATCCATCCTGGATTGGCTTTTCTTTGGCCCTGTACAATGGCTCTCGTGTATATCTTGTCCTGGAATCAGACAGAATCATTAAGCAAAGTCCCATAATTTATTTAAATAATTAGTGGCATCGTTTTTATAGTCACAAGCTTTTTAGGGCATGCTCTGACAAATGTATCTTAAACTTGTAGTATTGAAAAATCAAAAGGTTAAAGAAAATCTTAATACTGGTGACATGTGCTTCAAATATAAAAAAGAGAGAAAAAAATTAAAAAAACTGAAAAAGTATATTGCACATGCAAGAAAAATATAATAACAAAAGAGCTTTAAAATTCAAAAATATAGCTTATAATCATTGACATACTGTGTCAGCTAAGAAAATAAAGATTACAAGGCTTTCTCACCAAAAATGAGATCCATTTCCTCTTAATATCTGGCCATGATCACTGTGAGTAGAAGGCAAATGAATTGAACAAGGTTAACAATTTTTTCATTTTTAAAAATACAGTAGTACAAATATGTAGTTATCAAAATCCCCAAAATTCTCAATAGCCCAATTAATTACAATAGCAAACAAACATACTTTCATATTTCACATAAGTTGCTATATGACATTTTTAAAACCTATGAATTGATGGACATTTGTCACACGTTTTTACAAACATAGCAAATCTTTCAACCTTGGTAATAAACATATTTTTTAAACAAAGTAAAACTCATCTTGGGTTAAGAACATAATCAAGAAATCTATATATCATTCTGGTGCAAGTAAAGTAGTGAGCTGAAGAGTATAAATAAAGGGGTGCTCCTTTTTTGGAGGCTTATAGGGATACAAATGTCCTGAGATTAACTGCCCAACTTCCATTCACATGTGGGAAGGTTGGGGTTTATAAAATGTATTTCATTTCAGCTACTAGAATGGGCCTTACCTTGTGGTAGGGGCAGGCAAAATAACCAGAGATTGTTAAAAAAAAATTCCAAAAATCATATTTAAAAAACCCTTAAAATCAGTTGAGATATTTAGCACATTAAATTTTCCAAAGGTTGTTATACAATTATAAACAGTCCTGAAGTCCATCTCTCCTCTGTGACAATTTTACAAAGGCAAAATAGAAAAACTGTTTTTTCATATATGGGCTTAATCACTAATATTTTTTTCAGCACAGTTATAGGGGAAAAACAACAGAATTTCAAAACTCAGTACATTCAAAATAAATTCAATCAACCTTCAGTGTAAGAGAATAATATTGAATCCAGTAACATATGAATTTAACATCACAAAGTTAAACCTTAAACAAAACAATCAAGAAAAATGCAATAGAATACAGAGATTTGTATGAACCATTGGAGTCTGAAATGCCTCAAAATATAGCCTCTAGTCTTTAAAGTTCCTTAGGTGTGTTTATCCATTTAAATGTCTATTGTCCGAAGGCAGAGTGGTAAGGGCTAAGCAATGGGGGTTAAGGGACCCATCCAGGGCACCACAGCTGGGAAGTATCTGAGGCCAGATTTTAACCCAGGACCACATGTCTGTAGGCCTGGCTATCAGCCACCGATTTGCCTCCCCAAAGTTGGATCTTTGGGCTGAATCTTTCTTCTGGCACACAGGTGAAATCAATGAAATTACCAGAACAGTCAAAAGGTATTCTTTTAAACAGCCCATTGCTATTAAGGTTCCTGCTTGAAAAATCTGTTTCTTCTCTCTCTCCTTTTTTCTCTCTCCCCAGTCCACGCCCAGCAAAACATTGGTTTGCTGTCTTTCTCTCCCTCTATTTCCCCATATCTACAACTATTATAGTTTTCCTCTTAGTGGGTAAAATTTTTGTATACTCTTACAGTTAGAATTTTTGGGGGTGCAGTACACTTATGTTTAGTGATCAATTGGGGAGACTAGTCCCCCAATCATCATTAGGGGGGATTGTGAATTTTAAAATCTCCATCTTGGTCTAGCACCCAAAATTGTGTACACCCACACTACACGGGCATGTGCTAGTCAATGACAAATCAGAAATAACTAACTGCCCACCTGGGCTGTCCTAAGCCAAGCTTGAGTCACCATTGGCACTTGTGAGGCACAGGAAATGACGGAGAGAGCAGCCTCGGGAATTCTCTCACTTCCTGTGAACAGGGCTAGATGCCAGTTCGTGTTAGGAGCTTGAACAGGGAGGAGGCCCACAGACAGCTTCCCTTCAGATCGGTCACGTTGAGTCAAGGACTGATTCCTTTCCTCCTTGGCCCTTTAGGCCTAATCTCCCTCTGCCTTGGTCAGAGGTTGAGTAACCCCTTTCCCTTTTCTCCTCTCTCCTTCTCTCCCTCTCCTTTTCCCTGCTCCCATTATGATTAAACCTCCATAAACTCCATTCTGACTTGAGTGTTTCATTTTAGGAATTTCATAAGTAAATTCCTTGGCGGCCATAGTTCAATATTATAACAATCTTAAAAGGTGAAATTTTCCCTACAACAGTTGGGATAAACCTCCCCCAACCTCCTTGCTTGGAATCTTGACCCAGGGTCCCATGTGATTCTGTGTCACATGTCTCTGTCAATCAAAATGCAATCTTTTCCTTAATACAGTCTTAAATTCTTTACTTTACCATAGATCTGACAGGTATATTAGTCTATGTTCACCTGACTTATAATTTCCCCTCTTTATATTTAAAATCATTTATCCATTTTGAATTTATCTTGGCATGGGGTGTGAGATGCTGATCTAAACCTAATTTTTTCCATATTGTCATCCGATTTTCCCAGCAGTTTTTGTCAAATAGTGAGTTCTAGTTCCAAAAACTGGGATCTTTGAATTTATCATACACTAGCTTGATGAAGTCATTTACCCTTCATCTATTCCATTTATCCACCCTTCTGTCTCTTAACCAGTACCATATTGTTTTGATGACCACTGATTTATAGTACAATTTAAGATCTGGCACTGCTGGGCCAGCATCCTTCACATTTTTTTTTCATTATTTCCCTTGATATTATTGATCTTTGGTTCTTCCAGATAAACTTTGTTATAATTTTTTCTAATTCAATAAAAAAGTTTCTTGGTAGTTTGATAGGTATGGCACTGAATAAGTGAATTAATTTAGATAGGATTGTCCTTTTTATTATATTAGTTTGTCTGCCCATGAGCAATTAATGTTTTTCAAATTGTTTAGATTTAGTTTTATTTGTGTGAAAAGGGCTTTGAAGATGTGTTCATGTAATTCCTGACTTTGTCTAGGCAACTAGATTCCCAAATATTTTATATTCTCTAGATTGATTTAAAATGGAGTTTCTCATTCTAACTCTTGCTGCTGAATTTTGTTGGAAATATATAGAAATGTTGATGATTTGCGTGGGTTTATTTTGTACCCTGCAACTTTGCTAAAGTTATTATTTCCACTATCTTTTTAGTTGATTTTCTTGGATTCTCTAAGTATACCATTGTATCATCTGCAGAGTGATAATCTAGTTTTCTCATTGCCTACTTTAATCCCTTCAATTTCTTTTTCTTCTCTAATTGCTACTGCTAGCATTTCTAGTACAATATTAAATATTAGTTGTGATAATGGGAATCCTGATCTTATTGAGAAGGCTTCTAACTTATCCCCATTATATATGATAATTGCTTATGGTTTTAATTAAATAGTACTTATTATTTTGAGGAAAGACCCTTTTATTCCTATACTTTCTAGTGTTTTCAATAAGAATGGGTGTTGTGTTTTGTCAAAGGCTTTTTCTGCATCTATTGAGATAATCGTGCTATTTCTGTTAGTTTGGTTGTTGAGATGGTCAATTATGCAGATGGTTTTCCCAATATTGAACCATCCTTGCATTCCTGGTATAAATCCCACCTGATCATAGTGAATAATCCTCGTGATAACTTGCTGTAGTCTTTTTGCTAGTATTTTATTTAAGATTTTTGCATCTATGTTCATTGAGAAGATTGGTCTATAGTTTTCTTTCTCTGTTTTTGGTCTTCCTTGCCTGGGAACCAGTACTATATTTATGTCATAAAAAGAATTTGGTAAGATTCCTTCTTTGGTTATTTTGTCAAATAATTTGTATTGTATTGGGATTAGTTGTTCTTTAAATATTTTATATAACTCACTTGTGAACCCATCTGGCACTGGGGATTTTTTCTTAGGGAGTTCCTTAATGGCTTGATTCATTTATTTTTCTGATATAGGATTATTTTTCTATTTCCTCTTTTGTTAATCTAGACAATTTCTATTTTTGTAAATATTTATCCATTTTCCCTAGATTGTCATATTTATCATCATATAATTGGGCAAAATAGTTTTTAATGATTGCCTTAATTTCCTCTTCATTAGAGGTGAGATTTCCTTTTTCATTCATGATACTGTTTATTTGATTCTATTCTTTCTTTTTTTAATTAGATTAACCAATACTTTTTCTTCAAAATACCAGCTCCTAGACATTATTTATTAGCTCAATAGTTCTTTTACTTTCAATTTTATTAATATCTCCTTTGATTTTTAGGATTTCCAATTTGGTCTTTATCTGAGGATTTTTAATTTGTTCTTTTTCTAGGATTTTTTTTTCAGTTGAACGCCCAATTTTTTATTTCTTTTTTCTCTTTTTTGTTGATATGGGCACTCAAGGATACATATTTTCCCCTGAGTATTGCTTTGGCTCTATCTCATAAATTTTGATGTGTTGTCTCTTCATTGTCATTCTCTTCAATGAAATCAGTAATTGTTTCTATAATTTCTTCTTTAACCACCAGTTTTGGAGAATTTGATTATTTAATTTCCAATTAATTTTTAATTACAATTTTATCACATTATGATCTGGAAAAGTTGCCTTTATTATTTCTGCTTTTCTGCATTTGTTTGCAATGTTTTTATGCATGCCTTAGTACATGTTCAATCTTTGTATATATGTACCATGTGCTGCTGAAAAGAAGGTGTATTCCTTTTTTATCCCTATTCACCTTTCTCCAGGTATCTATTAACTAATATTTCAAAATTTTCATTCACTTCTCACTTTTGGTTCAATTTATCTAGATCTGATAGTATAGTTTTACTATTTCCTCCTTGAAGTCTAATAGTTTCTCCTTTAAAAATCTGGATGCTATACCATTTGGTGCATATATATTGAGTACTGATATTTCTTCATTGTCTATACTGCCTTTTATCAGGATGTAATTACCTTCCTTATTTCTTTTAATCAGACCTATTTTTGCTTTAGCTTTGTCAGGTATCTTGATTGCTACTCCTGCCTTCATTTTCTCAGTTGATGTCCAATAAATTCTTTTCCTGCCTCTTACCTTTATCCTGTGTGTGTCCACCTGCCTCATGTGAATTTCTTGTAAACAATATATGGTGGGGTTTTGGTTTTGAATCCACTCTGCTATCCACTTCCTTTTTATGAGTGAGTTCATCCCATTCACATTCACAGTTATAATTACCATCTGTGTATTCCTCATCATTTTGATTTCCTCTTTTAATCCTGCCCTTTCTCCTTTCATTCTTTCCCTTCACATTGGTTTTTTATTTCTAATTAATCCCCCTTTCCTCCTCCCTTATTTTACTCCCCTTCCTACCACCTCCCTTCTTATTCCCCTCTTATTTTTTTAAGGTCTATTAATTGTGTTCCCCAACTTTTCCCTCCTTTATATTACTCCCCTCCCCCCTTCCTTATTCCCCTTCTGCTTCTCTATAGGGTAAGATAGGATTCTATACCCCAATAAATCTGGCTGTTCTTCCCTCTCTGAACCAATTCCAATGAGAGTAAGGTTTAAGTATTACCTGTCACCACCCTCATCATCCCCTTCTTGTAATAGTATTCTACCCTGAAGGGAGCAAAGGGGTTAAATCCTCCCAAAATGCTTCTCTCCTGGCATTCTTGAGGGAGTCAGGAAAAGGGCACAGCTGCAGAGAAAAAGCAGCCTTGAGAAAAGAGACACGTAGGTAGGGGGGAAATTCCCTCCCTTGTTCCAAATGTCCTGCCCAGAAGGAAAACAGTTTCTAGTCAAAATTATTATTATTTTTAAACTCTTACCTTCTGTCTTGGAATCAATAGTGTGTATTAGTTCCACGGCAGAAGAGTGGTAAGGGCTAGGCAATGGGGGTTAAGGGACTTGCCCAGAGTCATACAGCTGGGAAGTGTCTGAGGTCAGATTTGAACCTGGGACCTCCCATCTCTAGGCCTGGCCCTCAATCCACTGAGCTATCCAGCTGCCCCCCAAAATTATTTTTGTTGACTGACTGATTCCCAGAAAAGCTAGCTTAGTTCTCATGGTAGAATAAGGTATATACATTGCTTCTGCCAGAGGATTGCTAAAACCTGCCAACGTGAGTGTCTCTCACCCTTTGCTTTATTCTGCCACCATCTCAATTCAGGATTCCTTCCATGCTCAACATGGGGCATGGAAGGTCCAGAGCCCAGAGCCTTTAAGTCGCAGAATTTAGCAAAAATTCCTCCAGGTTAAAGTGTGCACTTGAAACAGTATAGTGGGGGTTGGGGAAAAGCAGGTTGTTCCATTTTTTTGCTGCTTGTTGGTGAAAAGGAGCAAGCCTGCATTCAAGGGATTTGCAGTTCCAAAGGATATTAAAACAAATGGCTGCAGATGTAAGGATTTTAGGATGGAGACAAACACCCATCTTGGCTTGAACAAGACCCAACCAGACTTCAGCTGACTGGAAGACTTGTCCCCCACACCACCCAAGTAGACATCTTGGTCGATAAGCTCCTGGCCACTAGTATCATTGTGAGTATAGATCTCAATTCACACTTAGGGTAAACAAGATTTTTTCAGCAGTAAATTTACAGCAGGCATTACATTCTTCAGAAATATGCTCTTCCTAATATGGAAAAGAACTCATTCATTTAAAGAGCCAGCTTCCTGGAAAATGCAGAATGACCTTTTTTAGTGAAGATCTTTGCCTGAGACACCAGACCACAAGAAGATTTTTAGCACAACATAAAAAACAAATACATTTTAATACCAGAATCCTGAGCTGCTTAATTTTTAAGCATGCTTCCCACAGTCTACGCTCAATGTTTTCTGTCTTATGTGTTTTTTGTTTGTTCTTGTCTCTGTGTTTTTAATTGGGTGCTCACAAAATACACTCCAAAATCCTCCATGGAGGGACGTAATTAACTCTGCCCTCTACATTTAGCAGAGGACAAAGGCAAAATATACCTTCAATAAGTTTTCTCCTCCCTTTTCTGGATGGGCCCCTAATGAAAGAAAAGAGAAACGATCAGAACACATGGGGGAAATTTGATCCCACAATTGGATTAGATATAATCTTAAAGATTGATAACTTTGGAGAATTGCTAATGATTTTTTATATGTACTATGATACAGTGTAATTTCATTTATGGTGATAATTGTCTATCAGTTAAATATGAAATGTGAGCTGAATTTATTTCTGCACAAAACTTTTATTGTTAGAGGATTGTTTATTTTCATTAGGACTTGCAATGTGGCTACTTAGTAAACATAAAATCTATAATATAAATGCAAATTTCAGTTAGGAAAAAGTTGTGGTGTAATGTGGAGAACTTTCTTTCCCTAGGATTTAAATTTTGGATTTTCAAATGAGATTCGTGTACTGTCAGAACTAGCAACAAGTGATCATACAATGACTTTGGGGTATAAGAAGTTTAAAATCTGTTAATCTGTGAATGTGAATTAACACAGGGATTAAAATTTTGACATATTGCAAAGGATGGAATTTCTAAACAGTGATGTATTTGATTAGGATATATAATTTTTTTTAAAAATATGTGCAATGTATAAGAAGGAATTCCTGGTCTAGGGATTAGCATATATTCAAATACAATTTGTTAGAATATAGTAATGGATGAACACAAAGAATGTATGAATTTGTACTGTAAAGGAAATTAAATTTTATGCAAATTGTCAATGTGTATAATACAATTGGCAAGGAAAATTTGACCAGTTCAGGAATCAAATAAGACTTGGTATGAGATTATTAATTATAAGTAATTATGTGTAGTTGCCTCTCCTCTATTTGTAATGAGGGTAAAAGAGGAGAAGCCAGATGAAGTGAGAGACAAGGAAAATGGAAAAAGGAATGAGGAATGTTAGCTCAGAGTATGAAAGAAAAATTTACTCAGTTATGTAGAAATGTTTTGAGATATAAGGGAAGGAAAAAGAGTAAATGCTTTGAGACTCTTATTTGAATAATGGTGACATCTGAAGGAAACATTAATGTTAAAGGACTTTAATCAAAGTCAATTTGAAAGTTATAGAGTTTAAATTAATATCCATTGAGAATAATTTATTATCAAGGTTTTAAAACATGCAAATTTTATAAGTTTAATAATTTAAGTTGTTAAAAAAGCATGGAAAGACAAGGTTGTTAATAACAAAAAAAATGTTTGGCCTTGGAACTTCTTACAAACTTATTAACCCCTTCCTCACACACAGGAAGGAGAAACACTGCCTATAATTATTTTCAGGGCCTTAAACAGCAAATGACAAAATGAGTTGAGTGATTGTAATTGATATGTAATTGATATGTTACATTACATGAAGTTTAGAAAGATAACTTTAGAGCCTCTGAAATGTTAGTTGGCCAAGTTTGAATAAATTTTGATCTAGTATTAAGATATGTTACAACCAAAAATCAAAGAGTAAGCAGGAGTTTGTTTGTTTGTTTGTTTTTAATTAAAACCCTTACCTTCCGTCTTGGAGTCAATACTGTGTATTGGCTCCAAGGCAGAAGAGTGGTAAGGGCTAGGCAATGGGGGTCAAGTGACTTGCCCAGGGTCACACAGCTGGGACATGTCTGAGGCCAGATTTGAACCTAGGACCTCCCATCTCTAGGGCTAGCTCTCAATCCACTGAGCTACCCAGCTGCCCCCTAGGAGTTTTTTTAATGTATATGTGTATATGTGTAGAAGGAAATTTTAAAAGAACAAATGGCAATTAGGATAGATGGAAACAATTCCTATGAAAATTCAGGATTTCTTTTTCAAGAATTTTCAGAAAAGGTTTTTTTTTTAATATAGAAGTTAAAGCTGTTCAAGATAAAGAACATACTTCCTTTATAAATACAACAGTTAATATGTTGTAGTTAATTAAACTAAATTAGTAATTCAATTCTTTATGGACAATAACAATTGGATTAACTACATATATACTAATATGAATTTTTTAGCAAAATATTAGAGGCTAGAGCACTCCTTTCCCCCACTTCTTGTTTTTCTCATGCCCAGCACCCCCTTCCCTTTCTCACAGCAGCACTAACAAAGGAGATAAACAGTGGCTGACAAACAGAAAAAAAGTCTCCGGACCACAGATCAATCTCATTGTTTATTGGAAAACAGATTCCATTATTGACCTTTATGTATGGGAATCCACATATTTTTGAAAACAGAATTCCTGTGTTTTTAAACACTACTATTGAAGTTGGACTTGTTTGGAGCACAAATCTGTCTTGTCAACCCCACCTCCTGCTACCAGGAAAGGGAAAACTATGACACTTTGAGTATTTTCAGAGAGCACTAAAAACACTGTAGTAAGTAGGTTATAATAACTTCGAATAGACTTTAAGAGAGGATACGATAGTTTTTTCACTACCATAGTGACATGAATATAAATAAAGCTTCTATGCAGCAAAGTTAATAGGATAAGCACAAATTTCTTACATTTATTTGAGATAAAAATTTTTTAGAAATTGTTAGGTTACATGAACATACAAGCAGCTTGTTTACAAGTTTTGAAAATCACCAGAAGTGGAATGTTATTGATAATGTGTAGAATTTTTTTTTTGTCATTCAAGAAAAAAGAACCACACCTGATATGCTTGGTTTTCATTGTTATTGGATGGGCACTCAGTGGAAGAGTGCATGGTTGAAATAGGTTACATTGGGCCACACTCAGTCTGTATATTTCAAAAGATCTTTTCCCCTACATTTCTTTTATGATAAAAAACCTTTTAATTTATAGCAAATATAATTTGTTAAGTAAGAATTTCCATTTATAAGGTCAATCAACATGTCACAAGTACAGGTTAACTACTTACAAAAGAAATAAAATCTAAATTTTAGATTGAAAGTATGGACATCAGGAATTTTTAGATCTCCTGATGTAGAAGAATTTATTTCACCTTATGTTAGCTTTGCAAAGAATTTTTTTTTCTAATAGGAGGATCAATTCACAGACTCTGCAAGGAACTTGGAGCACACAGGCTAGAGGGCCCAGACAAACAGAATCTATAACGATGAAGATACAGATGAAGATAAGAGAATATCCAGCTAGAGTTTAGTCAATTATTAATTATTATTGTTATTGGAATATACTTGTGCCCCATGGACCTTAAATTCACCTAGAATGATGACTTAACTACAAAAGTGAATCTCCTCAAATAATCAGTATTTTATTCAGGAGATGAATTAGAAATCATCAAAACAAGATTGTCACTGAAACACAATTATAGATATGTAATCATTTGTGTAACACCTTTTTATGTTAACCAATCTGATGAGAAATTAAGTACATCAAGCCACTTAGCTTCCAGCATTAGCACATAATGTAACTATGGCTTTTCAGTTACAGAATAGAGTTAATAATGATTTGTATACAGTGAGAGCTGCTCTTAGAGATGATGTGTTAGAATTGACTTCTGAGGTGCAGATCTTACAGTTATCTCAGAAGCTGCAGTGTTTGTGTGGATATATTCATTTTTGTTTATTACCTGTTTAATAATATAATGCTACTGGTGTAAACTTTGTTAAAAAAAATTAAGCTCAGGTGCAAGGGATGGATTTCTGGAGCAATGAATAACCTCCTCACTGTGATCTGCTTACTAAAAATAAAGGTGAGTTGCAGAGAACTCGAGTTAAATTCTCCTGACACATTCCCCTCTCCCTTTATGACTTTCTTGCTTACAAAACAAAAAAGGAGATATGTAGGGAGAAAAGAGGTTAAATCCTCCTGAAATGCTTCCCTCCTCCCTTCCTGGCATTCTTGAGGGAGCCAGGAAAAGGGCACAGCTGCAGAGAAAAGGCAGCCGCAGCCTTGAGAAGAGAGACTGAGGTAGGAGAAAATTCGCTCCCTTGCTCCAAATGTCTAGCCAGAAGGAAAACAGTTTCTAGTCAAAATTAATTTTTGTTGACTGTCTGATTCCCACAAAGGCTACCTTGGTTCTCACAGTAGAATAAGGTATATACGTTGCTTTTGGCTCTGCCAGAGGAGAAGCATGGTGGAATAAATCAGAACTGCTAAAACCTGCCAACATGAGTGTCTCTGTTTTGCCCTTTGCTTTATTCTGCCACCATCCCTATTTGGGACTCCTGGACAGACCACTATACCCCCCACCCCCTTGTGCCTCTTTATGTAGTATGATTTATCCCATTTTACCTCTCCCTTTGCATTTTTTGTCATATAATCCTCTTTTTTTCCCTAATTTTTTTTTTACGTATCATCCTAAACAGCTTAATACCACACTCTCTGCCTATGTTTATTTCTTCTACCTACTATAATAATGATAACAATTTTTAAGAGTTAGATATCATTTTTTTCATATAGGAGTATAATCAACTTGACCTTATTGAAGCCCTTAAATTTTTTCTCTTTCTTATTTACCTTTTTATGGTTCTCTTGAATTATATATTTGGATATCAATTTTTTTGTTTTAAGTCTGGTCTTTTCTTAAGAATGCTTGGAAATCTTCTATTTTATTAAATTGCCCATATTTTACCCTGAAAATATATAGTCAGTTTTGATAGGTAGGTGATTCTTAGTTGTAGATCCAGTTCTCTTGCCTTCCAGAATGCCATATTCTAAGTCTTGCTTCAGTGTGGAAGCTGCCAGATCCTGTGTAATCCTGACTAGGACTCCATGATATCTGAGTTGTTTCTTTATGTCCATTTGCAGTATTTTTTCCTTGGCCTGGAAGCTCTTCATCTTGGCTATAACATTCCTGGGAGTTGTCATTTGGGGATTTATTGCAGGAGGTGATCTGTGGATTTTTTCAATGTCTATTTTACCCTCTTCAAGAATATCAGAGCAGTTTTCTTGGGTAATTTCTTATAATATGATGTCTAGGATTTTTTTTTGATCATAACTCTCAGGTAGTCCAATAATTGTCAAATTGTCTCTCCTGGATCTATTTTCCAGGTCAGTAATTTTTTGAATGAGAAATTTCATGTTTTTTCATTCTTTTGATTTTGTTTTATTATTTCTTGGTGTTTTGAAAATCATTAGCTTCTACTTGCCCAATTCTATATTTTTTTTCCAATTCTAGACTTTAAATACTGGTTTTCATCCATGATTTTTGATTCTCCTTTTCCATTTGGTCTATTCTGCTTTTCATGGCACTCTTTTCATCATTGGACTCTTTTACTTGTTCTTCCATCAGGTCAATTCTGGTTTTTAATCTGCTTATTATTTCATTTGATTTCTGAGTCTCTCTTTCCATTTGGCCAATTTTGTCTTTTAAGTTGTCATTTTCCTTTTGCATTACTTTCATTTCTCTTCCCCCACTTTTCTTCTCATTTTTCTTGTTTTTTTAATTGCTTTTTAAGTTCTTCCAGAGCTTGTGACCAGTTTCCTTTTTTTGTTTGTTTGCATGTATTTGCTTGTTTCTCAACCTCTCCTGTTGCTTTTGTTTTTTGTTCTTTTTCTCCATAGAAATTCTCTAGGGTCAAGAGCTTTCTTTGCTTCTGTTTACTCATTTTCCCACTCAAGGACTGGAAGTCCTGCAAGTTGCTGGTCATTCCTATCTTTACTTTTGACTCACAAGGTTTTGCCTTGGAGCTATCTTCACTGCCCTATCAGAGGCCCAAGTGGGCCCAATGCTATGGAGTTCTGAACTTAACCTCCAGGGATTTCTAGGAGCAGGTCTGTGGTGTTTCTTTTTGGGATAGCATGCTTCTCAGTGTTTTGCCCTGAAGCTATCTTCACTGCAATTGCTATTGCTCCAGAGAGACCTGAGTGAGTCCAGTGCTATTGAGCTCCAAATCTCACTGCCAGGACCTAAAGCCTCTAGGGGTAGGCCTGTGATACTTTTTTCTTAATATAGGTCGCCTTCTAGAATTCCGGGGTTATCCAAGTGTCCTGGCTTTGTGTCTGGTGCAGTAGGTGGAGGCGGGGAGTGGTTGGCCTGCTCTTTTGCTTATGCAGTTTTGCCCCTTATAGCATGGAAATCCACTGTCTCTGCCTACCTTTCAGATTGTGTTTAGTGTGGGAGCCCTCTCACTCGTCCTGCTTTGACTTCTGTTCTTTTGAGATGCTTTTTAAAGATTGGTTTGGAAGGATATTCAGAGCAGTTTCAGAATTTCCCTGCTACTATGCTGCCATCTTGGTTCTGTCCTCAATTTTCTCATTTAGAGGGGATAAACTCTAAAGACAAATCCAAGAATGTTTACTTTCCACTTTTCTCTGCCATTTTAATCCTTTTGATTACATCAAGAAGAAAGCCTCAGCCTTAATGAGATACTAATATATATTAGACATGTCTTAGAATTTTGAGCTTAATCAGTTTTAACATAAAAGAAATTTTTACATACAGACATCAATAGTATCTACAATCACTTTTATTTAACTCTTACCTTCCATCTTAGACTCAACTTTGGTTCTAATGCAGAAGAGTGGTATAGCCTAGGCCAGTGATGGCAAACCTATGGCACATGTATCAAAAAAGACAGGTAGAACCCTCTCTGTGGGCATGCCTGCAGTCACCACCAGAGATCATTATTAGAAAGGCAGAGGAACTTAGGGTAGAACTGTTCCCCTACCCCTCTCCATGCATCTGAGGACATTCTTCACTTCACCCACCCCTCCTCCCTCCCCTGCAGGGGTAAGGGCGGGTCAGGGGACAAAAGGGGGATTGAGGCATGGCACTTGGTCTCTGGCGAGGGTGGGAATGACACTCTGTGGGGTAGGGGTGAGGTCCAGCACTCCCATCTCTAAAAGATTTGCCATCACTGGACTAGGCAATAGGGGTTGCCCTGGGTCACTCAGCTAGGAAGTACAATTACTTCTGAACTTGAGTTTTATATAAGACTTTAAACTTTACAAAGCAAACTACATGAATTATTTCATTTGATTCATAAGAAACTGAACTTCAGAGAGGTTGAGATGTCTAACATATTTAGATGGAATATTTATATATATAGATAGATATATATATGTGTATATAACATATGCACACAAATGTAGATTATATATACACATATACAAATGGGCAATCTCTGTATGAGATACATATAGGCAAAGCTCTGTATGAGAATATATGTAATATATATGTGGATATGTACATGTGTACACACATACATTTCTAGTAAATTAAATTAAATAATACTATACCTCCCTTTTTTTGGAATAGGACATATGTCTAATTCAATGAATAATAAAAAGAGTTCTAAATTTGGAATCAGTACCAGATTTCAATCTGTGACTGCCACTTATAATTATGATTTGCTGAAGCCACTTTACTAAGTCAGTTTCTTTGCCATTTTCTATTTAAGAAAAAATAATAATACTGTTCTGATAATGCTACTGTCTTCCAAAATTATTGTGAAAAAAGTTCTTTGTAAATCTTAAAGACCTATAGAATTATGAATTATTCTCATTATTATTATTATAGTAGTAGTTCCAGCACCATTTCTTTTTCATATCTACTCATTAATTTTCCTTGTAAGTGACAAGTGAGGAAGAGTTGAGCATGGTTGGGTTGAAGAGGAGTGATAGGGAGATAGAAATGTCACCAGGGGGCAGCAGAACATATGGAGGGGGAATCTGAAATTCAGAATCCCAATGGAAAGATTTTCTTATGAACTTCAATCATAGTCTGGTACCAGAAAGGTGCCTATTGAAGATGGATTGCTGTCTGACAGTGACTCTCATCCTTACTGGGTATTTTGCCTAACAAATCACTACATAATCACTGTCTCACATGTTCATGATAAGAACTGTAATGATTATAAATGAACTGGACACTGGTGTTACTCTAAGGCTGGTTAAAGATGGTCAAAAGGGAGTTTGTTGTGAAGGAGGTAGGAGCCTTGATGGGCTGACTCCTATACACCCTCTCTTCCAATCACCCCTCCTGGGTTATGTTGTCAAGGGGTGCTACTCTGGAAATTGGGGTTCCCCTGTTATGTGAGAATGATGGGAAGATGAAGGTCTCCCCTATCAGGTGATATAAGAGGTACCCCAGATTTCCCTGGCATGTGAATGTTATGGAGACAAGCCTCCTGGAGTCTTTGACTCAGAGGGGGAGGAGTCTTGGTTAGCACTATGTTATAGCTGATCTAGCCACAACAAATACCCTTCCTTTTAGCTCCAAGAAATAAGTCACAAGAAATATCTGACTGAGTGTATTGTATGAAGGTTTAATGAGCAATGACTATAGGAAAGTTGGGGAGCTGGAATGGGGAAATAGGGGTCCCTGATCTATCCCCCTAAATGTCTGTCACCTTGGCAGCTGTCAAGCCAACCAGGGTTTCTCCTTCCCTTTCCCACTAATTCTCCCAATCCCATTTCTAATACTACTGGGCTAAGGAATAGTCTGAGCAGGTGCAAAGGGCAAAGGGAGAGAGCTGGGCTTTCGGGCAGAGAGTCCATGACCCTCCTGGGTCTGAAGAGTCTTGACATTCTGTTGAGATGTTCCTTGAGGTATTATGTTATTGAAATAACTTGGTAGTAATAATCTCAGGACTATACACAGGAGAATTCTTTATTGGCTCTTGGCAAGATCCTCAGCAAGGAAATGCTTTCTGCCTGTTCAAGGTCTCTGCTCAAAAGCCCAGAATTCTTCCTGGAGCTTTACCAAGTCCCTTCTTCTCTCCCAGCATCCTCTGCTCCCAACAGTCTTTGCTGTCAATCAACTCTTCTTTCAATGTTCCATCTTTTCCCCTTTTGCAACCTGCCCTTATAGAACTCTGTGATGTTTTTATGCAGACCATACACATCTCCTTGCACCTAACCTCAGAGCAGAGTTAGGAGGCCTAGGTTTGAATCCTAACTTCCAATTTCCTTATGTTTTTAATATTCTTCTCATTTAAACTTTTTAAGTCTCAGTTGCCTCACCTCTAAAATAAGATTAGATTAGTCCCTAGATGAAACCTCGGGTTCATTCCAGTTCTAAAATCCTATAATCCTAGGTTAGAATGTGTAGTGTATTTTGGATGGAAGTTGCAGAATAAGGTCCAAGAGAGAGCCTTTTAAAAGAAACACTATGCTTATTTTAACATAAAAACATATTTCTTTGTTGAATTTATTTTCTGAGTAAGCCCCGTTTTTTAGAAAATGATCACTCATCCATTCAACAACATTCATTAAGTAATTACTATGTGGCAGGTACTATCCAAGGCACTGGGCATATACATTGTGCCCTGTGCCCTCAAGAAGCTTACCTTCTATTGGATTTAACATGCACACAGATAAGTAAATACAAAAGATATGCATTAAACTTTAATCTATTCACAAACATTTGCTAGCAACTCTCATGGTGCTAAAAAGAAGAAAAAAATGTAAGAGAGTAGTATATGGATCTCTAGAATTAGGATAATGGTAAATATTAAGAACTCATTCTGTATAGAAGGAATTTAGCATCTATTACACTGACTTTTAATTCATATCTCATTGGGAGTAGATTGGTGAAGTCTAAGAGATGGCATGATAGTTTGGGGATGAAGCTTGACAGGGAATCTTTGCATGATTCATGAATTGGCTAGTTCACCCCCCGTTACAGAAGCCCTTAAACTACCACTAGTTATTCATAACCCTAGGGTACCTCATTTTCCCCCATCTATTAAGAAGGGAAATCATCCTGGCTTTTTCTGTACTTCACTATGAAAAGAAATTAAATACTGCCTAGTTGAGTAATTATACGTAATATGTGAGGTTTGTTTTTGGTTTTGCCTAGCTTCCTTCTACTGAAAAGAAGAAGAGGAGTTTGTCAGCACATGATTTGGTGAGATTTGGTTCCAGGACCCTAGTGGGGGCCAAAATTGCAAGGTGAGTGGATTTATAGTGACAGGAGCATAATGGAGAAGTATCCCAGGACAGATCCCACAGCTCTGGAAAAATTTCATCATGAAAATTATGTTTATTTCAAATTTCTTACCCTTTACACTCCCCCTATCTTCTCAGTTCTCTTTATTCATTTGTTTCATTTTGGTTTATTCATTCATCCATTTGTTTGTTTTGTGGTTGGGAATGTGTTGGGTTTTTTTGTTGGACAAAGCATTTTGTTTAAATATCTAGTACCTGGACTCTCCCTCACAGCATTCTGTAGGTCAGCACCCACCCAAAATCATAGCTCATAAGGATAAATGTACTTTTATGATTTAGTCAAAGGACACATTAGTTCAAAGTAAAAGTCATGGACATAATAAAAACAAATAAAGTGGCAATAAAAGATCCTCCCACACAAACATGCTGTATACTTTCCCACAGATTATTGTACCACTGGATGGGTCACAGACACAAGGAACATTTGTGAACAAGAAAAATGCAATGAAGGAAGGCCAGACATTCATGTTCCTCACATATGTGTCCATGATATACATATATATACACATATATATGGTCTTGCACAACTCATATCTCTAATGCTATAGAATGGTTGATATCTTCTGTGATTGTCATAACCCTGCTGAGTATCAAATTGAGTGCCATCTCCATTTATATTTGCCTTTTCTCTTCTTGTTTTGGAATTGTCGAATTCTTTTCTGCTTCTATCTGCCAAATCTCAGCCACTTAAAACCTTCATTCTCAGCTCTCTACTACCATGTAAGGAGGTATAGAGATAAAAATGCCATACCCTAACAAGTATAGTGTTCATGTTGCCTCTTAGGCCCATGGTCTGTCTAGACATGTCTTAACAGAGAAAGCATGGATAGTGTTTCTAGAGTTTCCACTTACCTTTCTCTAAGGGAGACTTTAATAACTTCTAGGAGGGGAGTAGTAGATTAGGACCATGAGACCAGCCACTCTGCTCACTCTCCTAAATATTAATAGTCTAGAGGAAATCATTTTTAGACTCAAATTGGGCCAGTACCAAACAGAAAGCCAAGTAACTATTCAGATAAGATTATATCAGACAATACACTGGCAGCAAGATATTTCAACTCAAATAGCAAATAGTTCTAAACCTCACCCAAGAAATTCCAAATTCTCTAGCATGGTAAGTTGAGACAGTTTACAATTAATTCATTTTTCCCATAAGTTCCTCAATTCAGAAATCTTCTATAGTCAAAAGAACTAGTCTCTAAATATTATAAAAAATTCCTCTCTATAAATAAATAACCTTAAGATATATCCCCTGTAGACTCTAAACGATCACCTTAGGGCAATTATCAATAATATGGAAATAGATCTTGATCAAGGAAACATATAAAACCCAGTGGAATTACACATTGGCTATGGGGGAGGGAAGAACATGAATCATGTAACCATGGAAAACTATTCTAAAGTAATTAATTAAATAAATATTTTCAATTAAAAAAAGATATAGCCCCTATCTCCAGTGCCCATTAGGGTGATCCAACGTCTGATACACCTGACCCAAGAGTTTTGAATTAATCCTGACTTTATTTAAGAGACCAAATAGAAGAATGAAAAGTTCCACAGGAACACAGGATATGTCACACTAACTGCTTTCTGCAGCCATTGGCCCTGTCTTTCCTTCATAGTCTATTTGGCAGAGGAGTAGAGAAGTAAATAAGAGAATTAGACCAGAAAGTTTCTAGGATCTCATCCTATTCTATAATCTTATGAGATAGAATAAGGTTTAGAGTTGGAAGAAACCCTAGAAATCATCTTCCTCCCCTTCCCATTTTAGAGAAGAAGAAATTGAGACCTGAAGAGATTTAGTGATTTATCCATTCAGGTAGTAACAGTCAGGCTTTGAATAAAATTCCTGGTTTCTATGATAAGCCACTGCTTCCTAGTACCATCCCTACCTTAGATTCCCCCTTCCTTGAGCTAGTCTCTATCTCAAAGGCTTTTTTACCTCAGCTTTTGACTTGACATCAATTTCTTATATATCTGTAAAACACACACATATATAATACATATACATAGATATCCTGTGCACATGTGTATATATGTTTAAGTCCTCTAGATTGCTCAGTGGATAGAATGCTGAGCGTAGAATCAGGAAGACCTGAGTTCAAATCCCGATTCAGATACTTATTAGCTATGTGACCACAGGCAAGTCCCTTAACTTCTATTTCCCTTAATCCACTGGAGAAGGAAATGACAAACCACTCTGGTATCTTTGCCAAGAAAACTCCCTGGTGTGCTATGTTCCACAGTATCAAAAGCATTAAGACAACACTAACAACTAAGCAGCAACAATATATGATAAATGTGTATATATGTGTCTCTACACATGTAAATGTGAATCTAAGTATATATATTTTAGAAGTTCCTTTCTCCTATTTTCTTTCTCTAGGGAGGAGGACATGGGAACAGTTCAAGCCAAGAAGGTAAGTGGGAATCTTGGAATACTTAAAATCCAGATCCTTCTAACTTTTAAATCACTTTTTAAACTAGGGGAGAGTAGGATGAGGTAAGAAAATACAAATAGTTGTTCTTCAGTTTCTGGTATCTAAAGGCTTCAGAAAAAGTGAATTGGTATAAAAGGTTGCATATTCTCATAACTAGGATATAGTCTCAGGAACTTTGCCCCATCTTGGAAAATATAGAGGGTACAGCCTTATCCAAGAGTAGATTATTTCATCTTTCAGGCAACTTATAAAAACCTCATAAGGTTCTGGAATGCATTTTTCCCATCAGGAGCTGCATTCCAGGTATAACTATTATACTACTTCCCCAAACATAAATTGTAACATCTTAGGTACAAAAATTTCTAGTTACAATTTTACATAGTCCTGTCTTATGAAATATTTTATTTTCTCTTAGCGACAGGCCTCTTGTGCCTATTGAACCTATGCAATAGCCCAGAACCTTGTGTTCCAAGGCCCTGGACTAGGGGATAAGAATTCACCTTTATAGATCATGTTAGTTAAGGGTTATAAAGTACTTTCCTCACAACACCCTATGAAGGTAGGAAGTGTGCAGATATTAAGATGAGGTCCAGAGAGAGATGATTGATTAATGCTTGTTGTACCTATTTCAAAGCATCATTTTGAAGAAATCTTGTAAACTGTTAGTCTATATATAAGTTATTATCTCAGATTGTATCTAACTCATTCTTTTTTTTTAAACCCTTACTTTCTGTCTTAGAATTGATATTAAGTATCAGTTTCCAAGGCATTAGAGCAGTAAAGATAGGTATTTGGGGTTAAGTGACTGGCCCAGGGTCAGATGAGTAGGAATTTCTATTAACAATTCTTGAACAAGCATTTAAATTTTTTTTTAATTAATCAAAATGGTTATTTAGAATCAGGCAGATGCCTCCCCCATTTAAAAAAATTAAATTCTCCTTTTCTTTTTGAAACTGACTTCAGTCAAATTAATTGTGCATGTGTACATAGCTTCAGCTTATAGATAGATTTGCTGCTTTTAAAATGTTTAGAATAAGTCGCTTTCAATGATGTAATTGTCATCTCACCAGGAGAAAGAGAATAAAGCTATAATTCTAACACACAACTTGGTGAGATTCAGCTCAAGGACAATAGTAGGGGCAATAAAAGCATCCAATGTCACTGAATGGTAAGTAGTTCCTGTTCCACAAAAAATAAAGGGAAAAGCTGCCCAACATATATTGAGGGGGTTCAAAAGGAATGTGACACAAACTATGCTTTTTTTCACAATTGTGTCTTGCCAAGCATCTTCCCAATGAACAAATCTAAGCAGAAGGACATGGCCATTGTTAAGCTATGCCTGCTATGGGATGTGATAAATTCCTTTGATTTTCCTCTTCTCAACATTTCTTAATCTCCTAAAAGCACTATATATATTCTAATGGTCTTCTCTGTCCTCTTTGTTCAGGGAACAGGTGGCTGGAACTCAAGATGAGAAGAAGGTAAGTGACTTTGCTAAATAGTTTAAACCTACTGATTTTCAAATTGGATTTTATGCCCAAAGAAAAGAATACATATGTTAGAGGAAAGTACATGTTCAGCTAAACTTTATTCTAGATAGGATGAATGCTCCTTCCTAAGTTAAGAAAGTTCTATAGTCCTTTTCCCTCCTGAATATTCCTGTGAGAGGTGCTACTCTAATTTATTCTCTATACATGTCCTGGAGATAAGGGAGTAGCTATCTTAGGATTTCTTGATGGCACCCACCTCCTGACAGAGAAGGGATGGATTCAAGTGTAGATTGAGATACATTTTTTGATCATGACAATGTGTAAATTACTTTTGCTTAACTATGAGTATTTCTCATAAGAATTGTTTTTAAGGGTTTGGAGTGGGAATGGAGAGAAAATAATGCCAGTTGAAGATGCAATAACAAATAGCAAATAAATTAATCAATTTATTCAAGTCACTAGCAAAACAGAAATTAGAAAAAGTTTATAGAGGAGAATATATATCCGACAATACAGAGTAAATGAGCCCTCCCATTAGGAGCAAGATAATTTATCACAACCAAGAGAGAGAGAGAATCTCAGAATCACTGAAGGGGAAATTTCCTGCAGCCTCTAGTGTAGTAAACTGAGGATATGGATCTGATAGAACCAGCCTGTTGTTTTTTTCAGAGCATATCTCCCTTCATGAACTTAAAGAGAGGTTTGAATTATGCATCTAATGAAGATGCACCTAAAGACCCTCTGATGGATGTGCTTATAGATTTTTCCCTTGGGGATTCCCATGGGATAGGAAGACTAACTCAGATTCTAAAGGGGAGAAAATAATAAACTTCCATCACACAACAATCCTAACATAGAGAAAAAATATCTCAGTTATGAATATAACTATCTATAAATATTATGTATATATGTAGCAAGTGATATTACTCTCCAGTGTAACATCATGCACTTTAAATCTCAGAAACTGGTGGGCCCACAGTTTTTCATGTCTCAGAAGTAGTTCACTCTTCCTCTAAGTCAATGGTTTCCAAATATTTTGGTTGTATACTCTCATCGGTAAAAATTTTCAAGCATGCACCTCTAATATGTATATATTTACCTGAATATTTCTAATCTATATATGTAATACTATATTGATAATTACATTATAAGACTTTTAAAAGTGCACATTTTAAAATGACAAGATAAATAATGAAACAATATTTGATTATTGGCATTCACTGAATAGGGAAATCACCTGGTCAGACCAGGGTCACTCTGGCAGCAATTTGGAGAATGAATTGGAAACAGGAGAGAAATGAGGGAGGGAGACAAGTAGGAGGCTACTGCAATAGTCTTGGTAAGGGATGATGAAAACCTGAAGAAGAACAGTGACTGTGGGAGTAGAGAAAGCAGGACAGATAGGAGAGATGTGGAGGTAGAAATAAAATTTGTCAATCAATGGAATAAGAAAAAAGTGGGATAAATTGAATAACAATGGAAAGTGCTAAGTCAAAGATGGCATTGAGGTTTTGAACCTGGATGATGTAGTAAGGATGGTGGTATCCTTAACAAAAATAAGGAAATTTGGAAAAGGAATAGAGTTGAATGGGGGGAAGGTCATGTACAGATTTGTATAATTTGTCATAATTTATTGGTGCCTGTTCATCCTGTGCAAATTTCTCTTTCCCATTCAAAATTTTTTAAATGGGGAAACGAGATACTTACTCATCAGTCATTTCCCCATGTAGCAGGTGGGTGGACTGAAATGACTTAAAAAACAAAGATTTAACCTTCCAAGCATATAAATCTATTAAACAATGCCTAACAAATTGGGACCAAGACCCCTCAGCTGGACCTCAGATACAGGGGGAGACAGATTTTTGTGCACTGAAAGAAAATAATTTGACAGTATATAAGCCAGAAGGCAAAATTAGGTAATTTGATTTATAATTAGAGGAAAGATTAAGGGTTTTCTGAGTTGGGAGCAGGGAGAGCAAATAAGTACAGTTCCCTGAAATCAGAAAAAGAGATATCTCATTCCTCCCAAGTGTTGTATTCAATCAAATGAACATGGAGTAGATAAAAGTGCTAGCACTGGAGTCAGAAGGACCTTGGGTTCAAATTTAGCCTCAGATACTTTCTAGCTGTGTGACCCTGAGCAAGTCATTTCACTTAACTCCAATTCCCTAGTCCTTTCTACTCTTCTGTCTTAGAACTGATACTAAGGCAAAAGGTAAGGAAAGAAGAGAAAGGAAGGGAGAGAAGAGAAGAGGAAAGGGAGGGGAGGAGAGGAGAGAATAGGAGAGGGAAGGGGAAGGGAAAAGAGAAAGAAAGAAAGAAAGAAAGAAAGAAAGAAAGAAAGAAAGAAAGAAAGAAAGAAAGAAAGAAAGAAAGAAAGAAAGAAAGAAAGAAAGAAAGAAAGAAAGAAAGAAAGAAAGAAAGAAAGAAAGAAAGAAAGAAAGAAAGAAAGAAAGAAAGAAAGAAAGAAAGAAAGAAAGAAAGAAAGAAAGAAAGAAAGAAAGAAAGAAAGAAAGAAAGAAAGAAAAAGAAAGAAAGAAAGAAAGAAGGGAGGGAGGAAGGAAGGGAAGGAGGGAGGGAGGACAGACAGACAAACTTTGGAGTAGTCAGGTAGCTCAGTGTATAGAATACCAAGCCTAGAGATGGGAGGTCCTGGGTTCAAAGGTGGCCTCTGTAGTAGATAATTATACTAGGGGAAATAAGGTAATAGGGAAATGGTAGAAAGGTAACACCAGGAAGCAAGCCAAGGAAAAGACTGGATCTTGAACCCTTCCCCCTACACTACTTCCTGTTTCCTTGCAACTGTCTTAGAAATATTCTCCTCACTGATGATATGCTTGAAGATTTCTCCCCAAAACCAAATCCCACAATCAAATCCTTCAACTAAAAGGTCTTCTATTCTTTGGGTAGGGGAGGGAAGGAGAGGGGAGGGGTGAGAGGAAATTAGGTCGCCCTAAATTTTCTAAGTTATCCTGTTGATTGAAGATTTCAAGAAATATTCAAATTCAGGAAACAAATTATCTTTCCCTAAGGGGAGATATTGACAGCAATGCTGACAGGTTTCTTCTGGGCTAAAACCCAAAAGTCTTTTCAGTACACAATCTTATGAAAAAGGCAAAATGACTAGAGAGTAGTTTATCTTCAACCTTCTGGTCAAACAGCCAGAGAAGGAATTCCTCTCAGCCAGCTCAAGCTGCTTAACTGATTTTCCCCAAGGTTCCATGAGAACTGTCTCCCCATCTCAGTTGATTGGTATTTCACAAAGTTCTGAGCTCCTTTTCTTTTTGCAGATGCATTTGCCACTTCTCAAAATCTTCATTTACACCTCAGACATTTCCTAGCTGTGTGACTCTGAGCAAGTCATTTAACCCCAATTGCCTAATTCTTACTTCTTTTCTGATTCTTAGTATCAATGCTAAGACAGAAGATAAGGGTTTAAAAAACAAAAGGATCAGGGAAACAATAATGATTGATCATTATTGGGCCAGTTTTCATATAAGACATATGGATTGCTTGAAATGTATATGAGAAAACCCCCTGCATCAACCTTTGGATTTGACTGGGTTTCTGGTCAGCATCTAGTTGACCCATCTTCCCAGACACACAGAGCTAAGATCAAACAATGGAGTAAAGGTTTTTACTATTCCCATAACTGAATAAAGTTTTCTTACAAAACAGAAATTGGACCAGACTCATAATTGAATAGAAAGGGAACTGAACTAGCTCCAGAACTGAATCAGAAGATGGAGTCACTGTGGTTCACCAAGTTCCCATAATCTCCTCATCCTGAACACAGAACCCACCATCCAAGGGGTCTCTACTGAAACCATGAGATTCTACGGGGGGCAAGGGTTAGATACATTGGGGAAGATGGGGTGGGAATCTTCCCAATGACACCTGATCAGTTCAACAACCAGAAGTCGGTATCTTGAATGGAAGAGAGAGTGGAAAGTGGTCCAACTTCCTGCCCTATATTATTTGGAGACCCTTGTATGTTGAACCCTGATCACCTGAATGCAACATACCTGTGGAAGAGATTTGATTGTTTTCTGTCAATGGATGTTAAGTTTTATCCTGCTTTATTTCAATCTTAATCAGGGCCTTCAAGTTAGCATAAAACATACTCCTGAATCTCAGTGTCTCCAGTTTACCCTGAGAAGCCAGCAACCTGCCATAATCTGGGACCCTTGGTCACTGAAGAGCCATGGTCAGGTAAAAGTCTAATAGGTTCTAGAAGGGTGAGTTGAAAAGAGATGAGAGGTGGGCCAGATTGGTGGCTCTCAGTAGATAGAGAGCCCAGAGGCTAGAGTTTTGGGGTTCAAATCTGGCTTCACACACTTCCTAGCTTGTGATCACTTAACCCCTAGCAAGTCACTTAACCCCTATTACCTAACCCATAGCACTCTTGTATCTTGGAAATGATATTTAGTATCAATTCTAAGATAGAAAGTAAGGGTTTAAAAAAAAGAAAAAGAAAGAAAAGAGACCTGTAGGAAGCAAGGAGAGCAAAGTAATTAGAGAAACATGGAAATACAGTGTATTGTATTCCATGAAATGTAATCTAATTTTATTCCATGTAATATAATCCTGAAATGAGCTTATTGAAGCTTAAATTTTGTTTGGAGTGAGTAGTTACTCATGCTGCTGTGGCTTAGTTTATCTATTCATCCCTTCACTCAATTGTCAAATATTTATTTGCACTATTTTATCAGCATCTGGCCCAGAGTACAAGGCAGTGGGCCAGGTATTACTACAGGTCAAAGAAGAGAGAAATATGCAGTCTAGCAGGGGAGATAAGAAACATACAAATAACTACACATACCACTAGGTAGCTTATAAAAGCAAAAAGGGAAATGTAGATGTTCAGAGAAGATTTATTTTTCTGAATTCAAATCCAGCCTCAGACATTTACTAGTGTGACCCCTTAGAACCAATATAAAGAATTGACTCTAAGTCAAAAAGTAAGGGTTTAAAGGGGAAAAAAGAAAGAAAAATGGGTAAGACATTAACAGGACGGATGAATTTAGATAATCTGGATGAACAGGTCATTTCAGGTGCAGGGAATGAATGGCATGAACAAAAGCAAAGAAGCAGAAAACTAGTCAGGCTTTGATTAGGAACTGACTCTGCTTGGATAACTGATTGGTTGTGTGCCTCCTATAAAAGATTCTTAATAATGGAAAGTCTGGCTTCATAAACTCCCTCAATGCTAGAACTAGAAGGGACCTTTGAGGTTATCAAGTCCACTGGCAAATCATCTTACTGCTCTGACCCCGAGTTTCCTCCTTGCTAATGTGGGCATTATTTGTAATAAGGGAGGTTACAAGGTTAATGCTTAGTTGTTATTCAAGCTGCACAGAAATATGAGCTGCTATTTTTTGTTATGATCTTAGATATGAGGGAAAAGGAAGGCAAGAGAAAGTGCATTGCTCACGGTTGCAGAGCTATTTAATAGCAGAGCCTGAATCTTGATCTAGACCTGAAGATGAGTCATCTGGAACCCAGATTGTTATATGATGCTGCCTCGCTCAAATAAGGGTCTTAATTTTAGGATTTAGCCCATCCCAAAAAAAGCACTCAAAAAGGGAATTGCCTTTGTGAATAGTCCCAATATGACAAGTAACAAGGGGCAGTTTGGAGGGTGCAACAGATAGAATACCAGTCCTAGAGTCAGGAAGAACTGAATTCAAATTTGACCTCAGACATTTACTAGCTGTGTGATCCTGGGCAAGTTACTTAACCTCTGTTTGTCTCAGTTTCCTCATCTGTAAAATGGAGATAATAATAGCAGTACCTTCCAGGGTTGTTGTGAGGATCAAATGAGATAATAATTGTAAAGCACTTAACACAGTCCCTGGCACATGGTTAAGTGCTATTAAAACGTTAGTGTTATTATTGTTAATGTAGCAGAAGTTGGGGAAAACTTCACCTCAATCATCCTTAGGCAGAGGGCAGCAAACTCATCCCAAAGCAGATTATACTGCTTTTCTCCAATTAAGGTTTTCACTCCAATATCCCAAAGCAATTCTCTTTTTCACTTTCTCCTGATCTCTACCAGTATGGTGCCTTCAGCATTCCTGGAGCCCACAGGCATTTCTGTCCCTGTTGCTGTGACCATGGCATGAGCATGGCTCCTGGATCATTCCTAAGCTGGCCCAAAAGAAGCTGCTGACTTTTTCAGGATCTCCAAAGCCTTTGATGATGCTCCCAGAGGAAGTGAGAGGTAACACAGCTAAGAGAACATGGAAGGAGAAGGGAAACTGATGGAGAAACAGGGTTTACAAGAAGAACTGGGGATCTGGAGGGCAACTAGGTGGCTCAGGGGATTGAGAGCCAGGCCCAGAGATGGGAGGTCCTGGGTTCAAATTTGGCCTCGGTCACTTCCTAGCTATGGGACTCTGGGCAAGGCACTTTAACTCCCATTATCTTACTGCTTACTTCCTTACTGCTCTTCTGCCTGAGAACCAATTCACAGTATCCATTCTAAAATGAAAGGTAAAAAATGGAGAATAGGGCATGAAACAACTTAGATTAAATGATCTTGTAGGTAGCATATCTTGGTTAACTCTGCAGAATAATGATAAGTTTGGGCAACTATTTTAATGATTTAATATATCACCTGGCCAAGTCACTTTGCTCAAAAATCTTTTATTTGGTAAAAAAAAAAATGGCACTAAAGTTCAAACTCTAGTATGCAAGGCCTTCCACAATAGACATCTTCCTACCTTTCTAACCATATCTCATGTTAACTATTAAAGGCCAGCTAAATAATATTGCTTCCTGTGAACTCAGCCTGTGTTATCATGACTTTAGGTCTCTGTCTAAAGTATTTCCTATGCCTTGAATGCCAACTCTTTCCTTTCTTTGCTTTTTCCAATTTCTATCCATCTTTTGAAACTAAAATCAAGGGCTTCTCAATAAAGCATTCCTTGTTTAATTAATTGTCAACCATAATAGAATGTCTGCTGTATTCCAGAAACAGTGCTGGGGATATAAATACAAAAATGATACAGTTCTTATCCTCAAGGAGCTTATGGTCCTGGGGAAATCATATATGCGTTTAAAAGTCAACACACAAATATGCACAAAATAAATACAAGGTAATTTGGGAAGTAGAGGCATTAACGGCTAGCTGGAGGGATCAGGAGAGGCTTCAGATAAATGGTCCTTTAGCCAAACTTTAAAGAGAGCTACAGATTCTAAGAGGTGGAGGTGAAGAAGGAGTGCATTATACAAATTTGGCTTCCAAGTCTAGAACATTGGCTCTATCAGGTTATACTTTCTACAAAAAGAATAGGATAGATATAAGGTGTAGTGGAGTAGAATTGGGAAGGTATATTCATGTGAAGAAATCCAATTAGAGCGGGGTACATGAGGGAGAGCATTTGGATGAGGATGAATGGGATCTGTATATTTGAACAGAATTTCATTTTTCATATCAACTTGCCTCAGTACATGTAGTTTCCTACCAATAGAATGTTCCTTGCTCCTTGAGGGCTTTTGTCTTTGTATCTTCAGTGCCTAGCACAGTGGAAAGTATATTAATAAATTTTTGTTGAATTGAGAGATGGGAAGCTCTGAAGAATGAAATTTTGAAGACACAGAAAAATAATTTTAGTTAGGAATTTTCAATTCAATTATAAAAAAAATGATTGCCTAAGGAAGTCAATGGTATAGTAGAAAGAGTGTGCATTAGTAAGATTGAGCATTAGAAGAAACAAAATTCAGTTGCTAAAGTTTACCAGCTATTTAACCCAAAGCAAGTCACTTAACCTGAGACTCTTTTTCTTCATCTGTGAAATGAATATGCTAATAATAGCACATATCTCATGGGGATACTTTTTAAACCTTAAAACAATATAAATAACAGCCATGGTTATTATTGTTGTTGTTATTACTGTAAAAGATATACAGAAACAAGGACAAAGGTGGCAGAGGATATATATGCCAAAGCAGACCAAAGTCTTATAAAAATAGTGTTGAGTACAAATGCTCAGAATAAACTGAGGATAGCAAGAACAAGATAACAATAACAAAAAAGAGGGGGAGGGTTTAAGACAGAATAAATAAGTTAGAGAACCAAAGTTCAGGGTGCATAGAAATTACAATAGTGAACCACTGAATGAAGCCTATTAAATTTCATCATCTTTGATTGGGTGCAATGTATCTAGTTCAGTTTTTTTGAGATCACCTGTGGGAGTGGAAGAGAGAGAATTGGGAAAAGTTTTTTGGAGGAAGTCATATTTTAGCTGATTTCTAATTTTAGCAAATGTTCCTTTAGGCCACCTATAACCAGCCATCACCCATCTATATAATACCAAATAATCAGTATGTAAAAAGGGAAAGAAATAAAGAAAAAGAGAATGGGATATTTTGAGATTATGCCTACACAGCAATAAAATTTTCAGCCATACCATCCCACCTCACCTCCCCCAACACCAAGGATATTAGTGCCAATTCTCATAATTGGTTTAAAGAAGCTAGCAAATTGTCTTGCTGCCTACCAGATGTTGTGACACTTTAAAAGCTACAATCTATAATAGATTTGGCAAAACATGAAAAGTACTTTTAAAATGCTATAGAGACCTTAAAAGAACACTGAATGTTAATGACAATTAACTTTGAATTTCTTTCTTTTCTTTTAGCTGTTCCTGCCAACTATAAAACTCATCAACTCAACTTACCTTGAAAGAATAATGTTGTCGTGTCATAGTTACTATTACATTTTAAATATGAGTAATGTTGTTATTGCTCTAACAAATTATGTGAGAGGCAGTATAGTACAGAGGGGAAAGTGCTGAATTTGGGATAGTAGCACCTAAATTTGAACCCCAACTTTATGACAATAACTTTTGTGATCTTGGGCAAATTTCCTCTCCAGTTAATATAATTTTAATTTAAGGCCAGTTATTTATGGTCATGTATTTATCCAATCACTATTATATTCCCAACTTCAAGTTTTACCTATCATCATAGTTCTATTCAGAGAAGATGTTCTTCCCATATTCACTGTTTCCCTTCCAATGAAATTCCAGCCCAAAGTCTTGTGTGAATTAGGTAGATTTGAGCTATAGAATCTTACTTGACTTTAATTATACTTCTTTGTGAGGCAGTTGATAGTGAGTGCACTGATAGAGAAACACAGAACCTGAAGTTAGGAAGATCTGAGTTCAAATGTGACCTCAGACACTTTCTAGCTTTGTAATCCTGGGCAAATCACTTAACATCTCTTTGCAAAGGGGCTAATAAAAGCATCTATGCTTATTAGAAAAGTAAGCATTTGGAGAAAGATCTGGAGAAGACTTAGATTAACTGAATAGGGGTCTTCAAGTATTTGAAGAGCTATCATGTGGAAAAGGGATTAGAGTTGTTCTCTCTGGCTTCAGACAGAAGAACTAGAAGTAATAGGAATAGATGGAAGTTGCACAGATATATATGATAAAAGGAAAAGATGCAAAGAATTGAAGCAATCTGAAAAAAGAAGTGAATATATCAAGAGGTAATGGATTGCCTTTTCACAGTGGTCATCTCTATGGGTAGAATACTATTTTCTCAAGGTACCTGAGTTAGCTTCGTATATTCTCCATCTAATGCTCTGAGCTCCCATTTACTCCTCTGTGAATCCACACAGACCAACATTAATCACAATACCACCTGATAGTGAAAAAAAAGATAATTTATTTAAAACAGAAATGTGAAGAAAATGTATTAAGCGGCAAACACTTTTAACACCCATTTCTCAAATTAATTACTTCCCGTCCTCTGTGAACAGAAGGCTGGTAGTTCACCCTGGTCTTCATACTTTACTACTTCTGCCACCCAACATAGGGAGTAGGAAGTGATATGTTAAGAAACCTTTGATGACTAAAATGGTGCTTTGTCTTCAATTCTGGTTGCCACATTTTTGGAAAGATATTGATAAGGATATACAAAGGAAGGCAACCAAGATGGTAAAAGAACTTTGAATTCATACCATTTGAGAACTGATTGAATGAAATAGGTGTGTTTCCTGGAGGAAACTTCAATTTAAAATTTTTATGCAATTAGATGGTGAAGGCACATGCAAAGAGCAAAAAAGTCTTTCAAAGGAATGAATATTTTTCTAGTCTTAGGCTTGTGGTTATATATTATATTCTTTATGAACTTTTTCCATCATTCTGAACTTTACAAACACTAATATTTCCATATACAAAAGAGAATGGGAAAAGAGAAAATTGTATATGAAACCATGACTCTACTATAACTATCTGGGTGGTTTTTTTCAGTATATAATAAATTCAGTATTAGTTTCAAAGATCTCCTTCTAATCTGATTTTCTCTTTGAGTTTCCTTCTCTTCTGTGTATGACTATAAAAATGTTTCAAAGATCTTCTTTTTCTTTTCTTTTGCATCAATATCAAGCCTTTTGTTGTTTAGTCATTTTCAGTTGTCTTCAACTCTTCATGACTTTCTTTGGAGGATTTCTTGGCAAAGATACTAGTTTCTTCTTCTCTAACTCATGTTACAAATGAAGAAACTAAGACAGTTAAGTGACTTGCTCAGAGTCACACAACTAGTATGTGTCTAAGACCAGATTTGAACTCAGGTTTTCGATTCCAGAACCAACGCTCTCTATTCACTGTACTAACTGCCTCCTAACTGCCTCCACTAACAAACTAGACCCACCAAATTCCCACATATACACATACTTTTAAAAACTTAAAACTTTTTTTAAAAAGCCCTCTGTTGTATCAAATAAGCATAGTCAAGCAAAACAAATACAAATATTGTCCATTTCCTGTTTCTCTATATACCATGAGTCTTCATATATACCTCTTGATAGGTCCTTCATCACTGGTCCTTTCAATAACCAGAGTTCTTTAGTCTTTTAAAGTTGTTTTTCTTTACAATATTGTAGTTATTGAATAAATCATTTTGCCAGTCCTACTCAATTCACTTTTCATCAATTCATGTAAATTTTGTCAGATTTCTCTAAATCAATCCCTAATCAATCTCTTTCATCATTTTTATAGTAATATAATCTATTATATGAATATGCTATAATTTGTTCAATCATTCCCTAATTTATGGGCAAAGAATCTCTTGCTCTTTTCTATAACAACATCATCAACAAAAAAAACTCATTAGTATTTTTATACTTATGGAGTCTTGCTCTTTCTTTGATCATTTTGAAGACTATAGACCTGTATCAATGGCTCAGAATGTATGCACTGTTTAGTGAATTTGAGGAGTATTATTTCAAATTGTTTCCAGCATACCTAGACTAATTCATAGCTTTATTAGCAATGTGTGCATTCTTTGGTGCAATTGTGAATTAATATTTTTTGTTTTTCTGCATTTAGTTGTGGGTTTTTTAATTACCTAATATGTGGTCAATTTTTGTGAAGATGACAAATTTTGTGAAGCTGAGAAAAAGGTATACTTCTATTCTTATTCAGTTTCCCCCCCCCCAACGGTCTATCATACCTAACTTAAAAAAACAAAAAACTCTTACCTTCCATCTTAGAATTAAAACTGTGTGTTGGTTCTAAGGCAGGAACAGTAGTTAGGGCTAGGCAATGGGGGTTAAGTGACTTGACCAGGGTCACACAGGTAGGAACTGTCTGAGACCAAATTTGAACCCAGGACCTCCCATCTCTTGGCCTGGCTCTCAATCCACTGAGACACATATTCCAAATGGCAAAAGATATGGACTTAACCAAGAAAAACTTATCTAGCAAAAGTGAGTATAATGTTACAGAGGGGGAAATAGTTTTTCAGTGAAATAGAGGATTTCCAAATATTCCAGATGAGAAGGCCAAAGTTATGTAGAAACCTTGAAATTCAAATATAGTGGTGAAGAGAAACAAAAAGGCAAGCATTAATGAACAATGATAAAAGACACACTTACAAACATTTTGGGCAGAGAAATACATTTCACTCAAGAGAAAAATGGAATGGATAGATAAAAGGGGGGAAGGCAAATTAGAGGGAAGAGAAAGTAGATTAAGAGAGGGATTTAGTCTTAAGTAAAATAAACTCTAATCATGTACAAAAATATTTATATCTCTTTTTAAGGAGACAAAGAATCTGAGAAATAGATGAACAAGTTATAGTAAATAAATGTGTTGGAATACCATTATGCTGAACTTTTATCATGATTATGATCAACTACAATTTCACAAGATTAATGATGAAACAGGCTACCCACCTTCTGATAGAAAGGTGAAGGATTGGGGGCAGCTGGATAGCTCAGTGGATTGAGAGCCAGGCCTAAAGACAGGTCCTAGATTCAAATCTGGCCTCAGGCACTTCCTAGCTGTGTGACCCTGGGCAAGTCACTTTAACCCCCATTGCTTAGCCCTTACCAATCTTCTGCTTTGGAATCAACAATACATAGTATTGGTTCCAAGATGGAAGGTAAGGGTTTTTATTTAAAAAAAAAATAAAAGGTGAAGGATTCACAAATACCCACATTGGTTAATGTCTATATTTGCCTTGATCAGCTATATATGTTTCTGTTCTCAGTTTGGGGAATGGGGGGAAGAGTTGTAGTGGAAGGATGAGAAGGTATGTTTTTCTGTATATACATGTATATTTTTAAAGAGACAATGTTGATTTTGGATGAGAAGACAGTGTGATAAGATATAATAAGTTCATTCTTAAGGCAATTTCCCTTATTTGCTGCTCAAATACTTTTCAATCTGTTCTAAATTTTTCCATTTCCTTTTTGGTTCTGGAATTCTATATGAATTTTTTGAGAGTCTAGTATGCCCTTTACTACTGATAGGGGCATTTTCCTCTTTGTAAGTAAGCAATCCTACAAATAAAAGAAGCATTTTCTCCATTTGGAGTATTCATTTCAATGAGATCTTTAAAAAACCAAAAATTGTTAAACTTGTGTTGCCACTTCCTACAGTTTGGTTTGTTGTTGTGTGTGAGGGGGGAAGAGAGTGCCTGGTTTTTGCCACTTCTCAATTTGTCCTTGCTAGAGATTCATTTAGTCCTTGTTTTGGTCCTCAAAGAGAAAAATCACTAATTCCATCTTCCTAATGTTGGAGAAATTGAAGATATTGGTGAGAGCTCCAGATCAGTTAATAACTTCTATATTCAGAGCTATGCTTTTAAATTTTCTACCATCAAGAGCATTTCTTATGTCTTAATACAAAAATCTTTCTGTTTGTGTTGATTCCATATTTCACTCTTTTAACTTCATTCTCTGCTTGCAAATCACACCTTAAGTTTTCCAGTTGTGTTGTTAGATCAGACTTCCTTTTCTCCACTGAATCTGTCTCTTAGCAAATTAGTACAATTTTCTCTGCATTGAGTTAGCAACGTTTTCATATATAAACATGTTACCCATATTGCTTAAACCACATTAGCTTCTTTTTGGTTTGCCGTGCCTTTTACTTATTGGCAAAAATTTTCTCAAAATTTCTGAGTGTTTTGGATTGTGGGTCAAGACCCAGTGGGGGGAGTGGGGCCTGATAGGGGAGAGGGGAGGAACCTTGTATTGGGAACTTGTATATATTGCCTGTTTGAGGCCTAGTCAGTCAGCATTTCTTAGCCCATCATTGAAGTGCTCTTTTTCACGAAGGAGGGGAATAAACAACTGCCTCTTTTTTCTCCTACTTTCTGATTCCAGGTTTGGTTTATTTGAGTGAATGGGACTTATTTTTGAGTGGGGCACTTGTCATCATTTTTATCTCACACACTGGTAAAAAAGAACTGGCTAAGTGCATTTGGAGGGTAGCAGGGCAGTATTCTTAGATCCCCTGTTGAAATGAGCTATTAAAATAGAATAGTAAACTGAAGGAAACTGTTGCTTGTTGAAATAAAGAAGTAAACTGAGGGGAAACTATTTCTTCTTACAATAACTACTGTTCTACTCTCTAGCTGTGACTAGAGCTGCTATAGGAACTTAAGGCTGCTTATTTGTAATGGAGGTAGGAATGAGAAATGCTGCGGGATGCTGCCACACAGGGATGTTGGTACACAGGGGACTGCTCTGGGGTTTACTCTGGGGTTAGCCTACTGATCCCTACTGATGGCTAATGGACAAATCTATTTCCTAACCTCCTTCCTCCCTCACCCTCTCCTGAAAGCCTTTGGCTTCCTCCCACCACCACCCCCTTTTGAGTGGACTATAAAATACTCTAATTTTCTTTCTCAGGTAAGGGGTTTATTGTGATAACAGGATGGGAAACTGAGGTAAGAGGGATGGGGATGTCCCTAACTACAAGGGGGAATTTTGGGAGGGTTTGAAAAAGTAGTCCAGTCACAAAATGTGACTCTAAGACAATTAGAGGGATGGAGGACTACTGTTTGAATCTTCTTTCTTCTTCACCAAGAAAAGTCTCTTCTACAGCCTGGCTTTCCTCCTTTCTCAGCTTCAACCCCAGAGAGAAACAAAGTTCAAAGTCTCTCAGTTTTTCCTGGCCAGCTCAACCCTTAAATAGACCACCAACTCAAAAGCTTCTCCTTCGTCAACTTCAACTGTCCAAAGCCAGAGAACCCCAAAAACCAAGTCAGCCCCTCTAGGGGCTGCCAACTTCAAACCTCCAGGGAGAGAGAGTGACTCCAAGTCCCCTCCCCCTGTCAGCTCAAACTGCCAACTCCTGGGAACATTCCATTTGGAACCCTGGTTCTTGCATCTTGGTTTACAAGTTCTCTCAGTTTCTCTCCATGCCTCTACTACACTATGGAGGTCAAAATTTAACCATACCTAACTCAATTTTCCCATCTAGATCCCCAAGGGCTATTAGAATCTTATGATAAGGCATGACTTCCCCATTACCAAGGAATTAGGGAAGGACTAAGAATTATTCCTCCTCTTCATGACATTCACCAATTATGGATGTCTTAGACTGTCTAGGGGGAGGACTGAATAATGAACTTCCAAAATTGTATTTAATGACTCAAGATGCTGTATGTCTTTGCCTTTGATCACTGAGAGATTGGTGACCAATTTATTGACAACTCGCTACCTTGATCAATAAATTTATTTTCTTACCCAGAATCTAGTTTAGCAGAATTTTTAATCATCACATCTCTAAGAGCCAGCTTCCAGAATCACTCACCCAAGGGAATATGGCCTTATAACTCAGAGACTGAAAGAAATTCATTGTGAACTTCACTGTCTGGCAGGAATCTGTACCTCACTCAAATGACAGGGTGTCCAATCTTATTCCTACAAATTGTTTTTGCTGCTGAGATGTATTTTTTCAGGTTTTTTTCAGTTCTTTGTGTAAATAATCTTAAACCCAATGGATATGGTATATTTCTAAATATAAAACAAGTGTACATGTATTCAACAAACCTGGCATGACATATTAGTTACCAACATGAGCACAAACAGAGATACACACAAATACCTCTCAGTATGGCTAACAGATTGCCTTTCTTTAGAACAGTCAGATAGATTCTAAGAACCTACATGAAGAATAAATAAGAATGGGCAGTTTTACCCTGAAAAAAAAATACTCTTACAGAGGTTCAAAATGTCCTTCATCTCTATTTAATTAACAAAGGAAGTCTTTCCAAGCAGGGCTGCCCAGTCATACTAGTTCCTAACAGATGCTGAAACCTGAGTCCAAAGTCATCATTTAATGATGAAAGAAAAGCTTGCTATTCTATTTACTTGGCAAGTCTATCAAAAATAAAGTATTATCTAAATCCAAGCATCTCTGATTAAAGAGATCCAAAAGGACATAAATCTATCCTTTTGAGAATTTCTCTGACCCAAGCCATGTCCTTTGTATAAATTACAGTGTCCAAGAACAGGAAGCAAAATTCCACAGTCAAGATTTTAATCAAGATTTTAGAAAGGCACAAAATGTAGGGTTTTTGAATTCCCCAAGCAACACAAAAGTAAATTACCTTTGAAAATCAATTTTCCTAACCCCATTCGATTTAGCCAGAAATGGAGAGAAAGAGGTACTGCTCATAATTGGATTAATCCAATTAATTCCAGCCCTAGCCCAGTCACCACCCTCAACTGCAAGGAAATCAGAATTTCTCTCAGAATTTCAATGTAACTTCCCTTAGGAACTGCTTAGAACTCTGATAAGAATATTACAAAAGTATTTTGGATTGGAACACTGACATAATACCATGGCTTGCCATTTCTAAAAGAAGGAATAGGGGAAGGCAACAGGTTTAAGCTTAGTATGCTTTCATATTTATTAATTGTATGTTGGTAGGAATGGGACATGGAGATTTCACACAAAGAAGTGAAATGAGGTGTAGTAGTAGTCTCTCAGTAACCAGAATGACAATTGTCTTTGTGTGACACAAAGACACTTGTGCGTGAAGGAGATTTAAGTGGAAAAGTCGATGCACAGAGACAGTCCCACTCTCTTGGTGTTGGAAGCCTGGGTCCAATGGCACGAAAAATCGTTACACTTGGAGACTTCCTCAGCTGCATTGGATGGCCGTGTTGTCTTTTGTGCTCCAACATGTCCTAAGCACTCCACAGTGCTTTGCTGTGTTGCCTTCTCAGCCGTTGAACCTTCTTATTGGTTTCTTCCATCTGTTCGGCCAAAGCAGTCTTCACAGGCTGGGTGAGCAAAGCCTTAGTTCACCAGGGGTCGACGACCCGATGGCTACCCTCACAATGTTTAGCCGGCCTGTCGAAGCTGTTGCTCAGGGTGTGGCGGCTGCCGCATGCTAGCAGCTACTAGGAGCCACAAGTGAGAGCTGGGTGTCAGGTGAGGGTCAGAAGCTGGAGAGCTGCCCTAGGAGGGCACAACAAGCTCTCCATACCAGAGATATTACTCCTCCCTGAGCACCCCATACACCCCAATGTAATGAGGTAGGAGAGTCTTAAAAGCAGACAAGGCTGAGCAATGGAGTATGGAGAGTAGGAAGATTGTTTCATGAGAGGGAGAGAAGGGAGGCAAATCTCTAGGGATGTCAGTGGGGTGGCTTTTTTCTGTTGTTCACTTACATAAGAAATATACTTGTCAAGAACTCCCTGCATATTTGTCAAATGAATAATTGCTTATTGATATTTTTGTACCAAACATTTCTCACCAAAATCCATAATAGTCTTACTTGGTCTAGTACCAAGCAGGATCAAATAGAGCAAGAAAAAATAAGCAGATCCTTTTATTTTTGAAGTGGCTCACACAGTGTAAAAGTTTCCAAAAGATCAAAGCATACTTTTTTTCAATTTTTTTCTTTTTTTTCAGTGTGTTATCTTTCATAACATGACTAGTACAGAAATGTTTTGTATGACTGCACATGTGTAATTTATTTCAAATTGCTGGCCTTCTCAAGGCGGGAGGTAGAAAGGGAGTGAAGAAGATAATTTTGAACTCAAAAAAAATGTTTAGTGTTGAAAAAATTTTTATATGTAATTGGGAAAAAATATAAAAATTTTAAGTTGGTAAATCAATAGCATTTAGATTATTAAGAAATATGATAATGACTTCAAGAGGAAAAAAGAGTACAGGGAGGTGGCTCAGTGGATTCAGAGCCAGGTCTATAGATGGAAGGGTTCAAGCCTGGCCTCTGACACTTCCTACCTTTGTGACCTCAGGCAAGTCACTTAACCCACTTGCCTAGCCCTTACTGCTCTTCTGCGTTGGAACTGATATACATTATTGATTCTAAGTTGGAAGGTAAGAGTTTAAAAAAAATCCAGCTCAAGTCCTACATCCTCTATGAAGCCACTCCTGACTCCAACCACATTGTTCTTGCCATCTTCTGAATCTCCATTGCACTTATTTCTCTGACTCATGCAATTAAAACAACTATGAAACTTTTGAATTGTCTTGCACTATTGTTTCCTTTATCTCTTCAAAGAGACTGTAAGATCCACAACGGACCATGTCTCATACTTCTTGATCCACATAGCATTTATACTAATCACTGCAGGAAGAGTAACTGAAAGTTTACCTCCAATTTGTTTTGGGAGCCACGAAATTTTCTTAAAGTCTTTACAAAGAGACAGATTTTTCTCCATTATGGTCAGACTGATGTTGAATAAACATTGAGTAATGACTAAAAGTCTTCCCACATTCATTGCATTATATGAGCCACCTCTAATATGAATTCTCTGATGTTTACTGTAAACCTTAAAATTTCACAGACTTATGAATGTTAAAAATTTTACTCCACATTGAGGAATCCTCCAGTTCCCTACTTGAAATAATTCCCTACCAGATAGTGAGAACTCTACTTGAATGTGAAAACTCCTTGCTATGGGAGGACCTCTATTCCACCCATACTTAAGAATGCTTTAGGGCAGAAAACTCCTTGCTAAACAATGAAAGTACTTGAAAACCATACTTATAAAGGAAAGGAGTTCTTTGAGCCATGCCTATTTTTGGAATTGATACAATGGGATGCTAAGTGCCTATAAAGGTGGGGCAACTTGTAAACTACTTAGACCTAAAAGGTGAAAACTTACTCAGAGGTTTTCTCTTAATGAAATTACTTGACACAGCAGCATTTTTTTTCTGACTTACTAAAGAGATTAATCTACTCAGCTGTGAATTCAAAATGGGCTGTCTTTTGGAAAACATCTACAGTGATTGGTAGATGGAAGAACTTAGGGGAGGTGACATAGGAGATTTTGCCCTTAAAATATAGAGCTCAGAGAAGAGCTGAAAGACTCATTCTGAAACATTCAGATTGAGGAAGATCATTCTGAAACATTCAGATTGAGGAAGATCATTCTGAAACATTCAGATTGAGGAGGACTCATTCTGAAACATTCAGATTGAGGAAGGACTGATTCTGAAACATTCAAATGGAGGAGGGAGCTGGTGAAAGCAGCTGAGATGATGCTGGCCTGGTGTCACTAGAATCCTTGCTTAGGCAGACCTTGTGGTGAGTGTTAAAAGACTGACTGACTGATCTCTCTCTCTTAAGACTCAGGTCTAGGCCATGTTGGCTTAAGGCCCTTCATACTTATTTCCTTTTTTCTCTCTTTCTCTCTTTTCTTTAATTCCACATTTGTATTAATTAAAATCTCTATAAAACCCAGTTGACTTGGGTATTTGAATAATTGGGAATATTTCCCTGGCAACCACCTTATATTTGATTTAAAAACCAAGACACTGTAGTGAAACATATTTTCTGCGGTCAAATTTACTCACCCTCTCTTATATCTATCACAATTTATATCTTCCACTATTTTAATCACTACAGTTTAAGACCTCAACCATTTTAATTCTCACATTACTAAGGTCTGACCTCTGTCGGAAGGCTTTCCCACACTCATCACATTGGTAGGGCTTCTCCCTAGTATGTATTCTCTGGTGTTGAATAAGACTAGTAATTCCACGGTAAGCATTCCCACACTCATCACATTTATAAGGTCTTTCTCCAGTATGAATTCTTTGATGTTCAGTAAGGACTGATCTTTGAGTGAAAGCTTTCCCACACTGATCACATTTATAGGATCTCTCTCCAGTGTGAATTTGCTGATGTTCTATAAGGCTCGTTCTTTGAATGAATGCTTTCCCACACACATCACATTTATAGGGTTTTTCCCCAGTGTGTCCTCTGATGCTGAATAAGGCCACTTTGACTGAAGGCTTTCCCACATTCATTACATTGATGGCATTTCTCTTTGTGATGGATTTCTTGATGTGAAACAATAGATGAATTATAAACAAAGACTTTTCCACATTCACTGCACTCATAGGGTTTTTCCCCTGTATGAACTCCTTGATGTTGAATAAGGATTGAGCGGCAACTAAAACTTTTATTACACTGATTACACTGATGTGGTTTGACTCTGGTGTGGATTTTAAGGTGATGAAAAAGACCTGCTTTCTGACTGAAGGCTTTCCCACATTCATTACAATGATAATATTTCTCTCCTATATGAAGTCTCTGATGTTGATTAAGGGCTGACCACCGACCAAAAGCTTTCCCACACTCATTACATTTATAGGGTTTCTCCCCAGTATGGATTATTTTATGTCGAATAAGTACAGTTCTTCCTCAGAAAGCTTTTCCACATTCTTCACATTTATAGTGTCTGTCTCCAGTATGGATTCTTTGATGTTCAATAAGCCTAGAGTTCTGACTAAAGGTTTTTCCACATTCATCACACTCATAAGGCTTTTCCTCAGAATACATTCTCTTATTTTCAATAACACTTGGGCTCTGAGTGAAGCTTATTTCATTTTCATCACAGTTAGACTGTTTATCCCCTGTGGGATATTCACAGGGGTCTTCCACTTTGTCCCCCTGTTGCTCATCAGTTTCTTCACACTCAGGACCTGAAAGTATTCCTTTATTAAGTTTGCCAGATATGTCCCTGTTTAGTTCCATTTTTTCAAGGTTCTCCAGCTTTGAAGTCAACTTCCCATGCTCACTTCTGGTCTCATCATCTGAAACTATAAAGAGTGAATGACACCTAGTGCAATTATCAATAATATGGAAATAGGTTTTGATCAATGACACAAGTAAAACCCAGTGGAATTGTGTGTCGGCTACAGGGGGAAGGGGAGAGGAGGGGAGGGAAAGAACATGAATCATGTAACCAAGGAAAAATATTCTAAATTAAGTAAAAATTTTTAATTAAAAACAAAGAGTACTTTTCCTCTGTGCTAGGAAGCAATAAACTGTAAGGGAAGAATAATAGGGTAGGATAGGGAGAGAAATTAGATTTATGATTTCATTGAACTCTTGAAAAAGGGAACTCCTGCCAACACAGTTCTTAATGCAATAAATATTAACTAGAAATCTATGGCTTGTCTACAACTTAATTCAAAATATAAATAGGAAGGTTAATCAGAAGGTATCAGAAAGGGAACTTATTCAATAAGGACTAAGGTGAGGTTCTTTCCATGGAATCTGTCCATTAAGAAATGTGAAAGGGAAGAGAGGAGCAAGGTTCAATTGAGATGATTTGCTGTATGATTCCCCATCCTTATAACTTAAACATACAAGCAGTCAAACCCACTCCACTTACATATTCTGCATATAAAATACACACATAATAAGAAAGGTTTTTATATTTTCCCATATTTCTTAGTATTAGCTCCCCAGAGGAGGAAGCTGTGAACATTATAAACAATGAAAATGTTGTGACTGGTAATGATAAGCAATTTCTAATCATATATGAAATAAGGGGTGAAATAAAATGATAGAGAAAATATGTTGACTAAAGCAGTGGGTCACATACTTAGCACTGGAAGGGTTTCAGGACAAGTCTGAGAATCCTTTTTTGCAGATGAAAAACTGAGGCCAAGGTCTCAGTAACTTGCTCAAGTTCATAAAGGTAGCAAGTTCATAAAGTAGCAGTGCTAAGATTTGAACTTAAGCCCTTTGACTCCAAATCCAGTGCTCTTTCCACCTATGATCTATCAACCTAAAAAACAGTTAAACATGGGAAGAAGAGTCTTTGAAAGGACAAAGTCAAAGTGGTAGATGACAATGTCATGATCTAGTACTGATGACTTGCTTGGATAGAACATAGGAACACTGAGTTTAGTGAGCAGAAGGCTGGAAAGGTTTTATGTGACAAAATGTAGTAGAACATGGCTAATTTTGAATATGAAGGGGGAAGTGTAAAAGAACACGAGATTTGGAGTCAGAGAACTTGGATTCAAACCAGAGTTCTGATACTTGTGTTCTTGAGGAAGTCCCTTGATTTCTCTAGGCTTGTTTCCTCATCTTAAAAATGAGCAAGTTGTCTGGGGTCTCCTCTAACTCTTGAAGTACTAGGATAGGTTGCAATGAAGGGAATGAGTAAGGCTGAGACCCCAGGAAACAGGAAAGTGGAGAAGCCTCCTTTAGTATAATAAGAGGGGAAACATTATTTAGAGCACTAAAGCAACCTTGGGTAACTCTTCTCACTGTTCTCCACAGATAAATTATTTCTCCATTCAACAAGCACTTAAGTGCCTGTCATGTGTGATAGGCTTTGAGGATTGAAAGACAGTCCCTGTCCCTTAGGAGCTTCTGTCCCAACTTGGAGAAAGGGGAGAGGCAAGGAGAGAAAATAGATATACAGGCAAATAAATACAAAGTAAATGCAAATCTCCTCACCTCTCTCTTGTAGGGCATGGGGCTCTGATGTACTGGACTGTCAGAGGTCAGAGGAGCAAGGTTGCTGTGTTTTTCTTAGAGATGTCACCTCCCTCAAAGACATTTCCTGTTCTTGTGAACATGCTGAGTCCTATGGACAATTAATTACATTTAGTTGGGTTTGTGAGACAATCATTCTGGGAACAAGAAGTAACAACTTCACATTATCCAAAAATGAGAAAGGAAAAAATGCTTTGGATTGAATTGCTTGCCAGCTTTAGGAGTGGGGAGGGAAGAAGGGAGGGAGACAATATGGATCCTATAACTTGGAGAAACTTATGTGGAAATCTGTTATTAAAAATTTAAAAAGAATTTAAGAAAGAATTTTAAAAAATCCTACCCATTTTTAAGGACAACTTCAAATGTCACCTCTTCCACAAAGTTTTCCCCAACAATGGCAATTTCCCTCTCTTCAGCACTTTATTTGTAATACAACACTTGTCACATTCTGCGTGATGATATGAATTGTATTACAACTCTAATAAATATCTTATTGCCCCTACTAGACTATAAGCTCTGAAACATCAGGGATAATGCCTCAATAATCATCTGTACACTCGCTCCCTACAGACACTTGCACTGACCCTTGAAGAGAACAGGCAATAAATACTTGTTAAAGAACATCTAGAGAAGGAAAACCAAGATGATCAAGGGCCTCAAGTTTATAACATATAGGAGCTAATTGAAGGAACTGGAGATTTAGCCTATTTGATGACTTAGAAGACTGATTTCAAGTAACTGAAAGATTGGCAAATGGAGAAAGGATTTGTTCTACTTGACCCCAGAAGCAAAATTAAGTGTAATGAGAGGAAGTTGTAAATAGGCAGATTTCTTATTGTTCAGACCTATCTAACTTTTTATGACTTCACTTGGGGTTTTCTTAGCAAAGATATGGAATGATTTGCCATTTCCTCCTCTAACTCATTTTATAAATGAGGAAACAGAGGGGTGAACAGGGTTAAGTGACTTGCTCCAGGTCTAAGTGTCTAAGACCAGATTTAAACTCAGGAAGATGAGTTTTTCTGACTCTAGGCCCAGCACTCTATCCACTGAGCCACCTAGCTGACCCTGTTACAACAACAAAAGAGTAGAATGGGTGACCATGTGTGGGTTCTTTCTCATTTAAGGTCTTCAGGCAACAGCTGGATGATCATCTTTTTGTTATGCTGAATCAGGGAGTCTTGTTTAGGTCTTTTCAATTCTGAGTCTATAATACAGACTATCAAATTCCTCCTTCAGTCCAAAAAACCCATACCAATACGAAAGTCATCCAGTTCAAATGCAGCCTGAAACTGAATTCTCCTTCTGTCACTGATCCTTAATAAAAATAAATTTGTTTAAAAATCTATAGAGCATAAGTAATAAGCAAGATCCTAATAAAAATAGTCCAATTTGACTTCATAAATAGTTTTAAGAAAGTTTTAAATTTAGGATGAGATCCTTAACTGGAATATAACAAGCAGCACATAACTTATTCAAAAGGAATAGGATAGTTATTAAGCATCCACTATATGCCAGTCACTGTGCTAAGCACAGGGAGTACAAAAAGAAGCAAAAGCATTCCCTATCACCAAGGAGCTTACAATCTAACAGGAGAAACAATATACAAATAAATATATACAAAGTAAGCTATATACAGGTTAAATACAAAATAAATACTGGAGGGAAGGCACTAGAATGAAGAAGGATTAGGAAAGACTCCCTGCAGATAAGATTTAAGTAAACCAGGGAGGTCAGTAGTTAGACCTTTTCTAGATAAGTACAAAGGGCAGAAATGATTTAGGATGGTCAAGTAAAATTTTTTTTCAGGATAGGGGAGATAAAGGCATGTTTTTAGGCAGTAGGAAATGAGCTAGTAGACAGGAAGAGATTGACAATAAGTGCAAGTGAAGATAACAGAGGGGAAATCTGTCAGAAGCATACGAAATGGGATTACCAACAAGTAGAAATATTCACCTTGGTAAAGAGTTGGGCCATTTCATCAGTATGGAATAAGAGTGAAAGAGAAAAAAATAACAGAAGGTACATAAGTTGATAGAAGATAAGGAAGAAGAGAAAAGAGGGGGTTTACAGCAAGTAGCCATATTATTGATGTTTTCATTACCATCAGCTGTGACCACTGGACATGCTATTGCTTCCTGGAGCCACAGGTGAAAGTTGGTTGAAAGATAGACACTAAAAGTAGATAAATAATCCTGAAAAAAGCTCAGCAAACCCTTATACCAGAGGTATTACTCCTCTCTAACACCCTATCCATCCCTCCACACTAGGCTAGTGACACTGGTCTCCTAGTTGTTCCAAGGCATTCCATCTCTCAGCTCCAGGCATTATCTCCCTATTCCTAGAATGCTCTTTCTCAACTCCATCTACTGACTTCTTTGATTTCCTTTTAAGACCCAATTAAAATCCCATTTTCTACAGGATGCCCTTCCCAACCCCTCTTAATTTTTATACCTGGCCTTCTCTTAACTATTTTCTGTTTTGCTATATATAGCTTGTTTGTACATATTTGTTTTCTTATTCTCTCCCATTAGCGATTGTGAGCTCCTTAAAGGCAGAGTGTGTCTTTTGCCACTTTATGTCCTAAGTGTTTAGCTCAATACCTGGCATGTAGAAGTGTTTAATAAATGTTAACACTGACTGACCTCATTTAACATAGAAGGAAAATAGAGATATAGAGAGGTTGTGACATAAGATATATGTGGTAGAGTCAAGATTTGAACCCAGGTCCTCTGGCACCAGATCCTATAAACTTCCCACTGCACTAACATGTGTTAACTTGGAAATAACACAGAACTACTAAAGTAGTCAGAAAAAAAACTTGTCCTTAATCAGGAAAGAGATCCAATAATTGGCCACTACACAGAGCTGGGCTCTGGGGACAGTATCTCTGGAAGAATGCCCCACACAAGATGATTCTCCAAAAAATGACAATACTTGGGAATCTTTTATACCCTCTGGAGAACTTGGTATAGCAAGTATGCATAGACAAGCTGAAGCAAGCTGCAAAGAGGGTGCAGCCAGCAGCTGGGGTATCAGGGACTGAGCAGTCAACTACTATGTATACAAAAAGAAAAGGTCAAACCAAAACCTAGGCTTCCTGAAAGAGGGCTTTAATACAATGGCAGGAAGCTACTAAGACAAATAAGGGTACTCAATTTAGGACTCTGCCTACCGGTCCCACCCAAACTGGGATCACCAAACACTTCAAAGTTCAGTCCAAAACAAGTGTGTCTTGAGTTCTCCAGCAAGAGGGGCAAACTTAAAACTTGTAGAAAACCCGGTTGACACATACTAAATTAAAAATGCTAGGAACAAAGAAGAATGCCATTTATTAAAACAGCCACACACACCCTCCCCAACCCAGGTTTCACTTCATCCATAAAACCTACCTTTTATACTGCCAGCTGAAATGATCCTAAACTCCTCAAATGCCTATCTGACTTCTCCTATGCATGCTTCAACTTTATTATGGCAACCTGTATATATGCCATTTCTCTCATAATAACTAGAATTTATATAGCATGTTAAGGTTTTGCAAAGTGTTTTATCCCATTTGATCCTTACAACAGTCTTAGGAGGTAGATTCAATTATTAGCCCTGTTTTACAGATAAGAAACAGAGGGTGAAAGGACACTAAAATGTTCAAGTCAAGAATCAAATTCTGTTCTTTCTGACTCAAGTCCAATATTCCAGTCATTGTTCCCTAGAGGGAAAGAACTATGTTATTTTTCATAATCACAGGGCTTAGAATAACACCAAACCCATAATAAGAGCTTAATTTTTGTAGCTAAATGCAGGAAAATGCACAAGTGAACATTGAGAGAACTGGCAAAGGTTTGTCTCCAGTATGGACTCTGAGATGGTGAAATGAGATGGTCTGCATTCTGGCTGAAGGCTTTCCCACATTTTTTCCACTGATAATGTTTCTCTCCAGTGTGAAGTTTCTGGTGCTGATTAAGAGCTGACCGCTGACCAAAGGCTTTCCCACACACTTCACACTTATAAGGTCTTTCTCCAGTGTGAGTTCTCTTATGTCGAATTAGGCTAATGCTAGCACTGAAGGCTTTTCCACATTCCATACATTTGTATGGTCTATCTCCATTGTGGATTCTCTGATGTTCAGTAAGGCCTGCACTCTGACTGAAGGCTTTCATACACTCATAACATTCATATGATCTCTCTCCAGTGAGTGCTCTGATGCTGAATGAGGACTGAATTCTTTTTTTTTCTTTTCCCTAAGTAGCTTTAATATAGTCCTCATAATCTTGTTTACAATTTATTATTTTTTTAAATTTTATAGTATTTATTTGATTATTTCCATGCATTATTCATTAAAGACAAAGATCATTTTCTTTTCCTTCCCCCCCCCCCCCCGTAGCCGACGCGTGATTCCACTGGGTATCACATGTGTTCTTGATTCGAACCCATTGCCATGTTGTTAATATTTGCATTAGAGTGTTCGTTTAGAGTCTCTCCTCTGTCATGTCCCCTCAACCGCTGTAGTCAGGCAGTTGCTTTTTGAGGACTGAATTCTGAGTGAAACTCACTCCACACTTATCACATTTGTGTCTTCATTCTCCCACTAGGTTTCTCTGTTGCCTTTCTATTCTTTGCACATCCTTGCTGCATTGTCCAGGCAGCTCCATGTCTTCCTCTTCAGATTTTTTTTTGCTGTAGAACCAATTTCCCATTCTCAACTTGAGAAGTATCACCTGAAACATTAATTAATGTCATTCATTCAACAGTATTTATTGAACACACATTGAAAAGAAAGAAGGGAAGAAGTATTTACATGGTATTTACTATGTTTCAGGAAATATTTTCTTATTTGATCCTTACAACAATCCTACAAGGTAGGTCCAATTATTATCTCCATTTTACAGTTAAGAAAACTGAGGAAAATAGAAGATCAAGGAATACTTAGGTTTAAGGTGTAAGAAAACTGTAAAGGGGAGGGGGGAAGGGAGGTGTATGTCTAAGTTATGAAGAGCCTTGAACTTTAAATGCCAAACAGAGGATTTTTTATTTTATAGGCAGACACTGAAGTTAACTGAGTAGAAGATGACTTTTATAATAACAAAACTAATTTTTAAAATTAAACTTTAATTTAATACCTATAAGCTACCATCCTTCCCCCTGCTATCAAAATCAGCAAATACAGTTATCTGAAAATTGCCTTTTTGAGATAGAAGTTCAGATCTTGTCCCGATATTCTCATCTTTATACTTCACTTTGAACCTCTAATTTCAAAGAAGTAAATGGTAAAGAAAGCTGGTGGCACAAAAGACAGAGTACTAGACTTGGAGTTAGGGGGACCTTGATTTCAAATCTAACCTTGAACACTTATCAATGTGATTCTGAACAAGTCACTTAATTTCTGTCTGCCTCAGTTTTCTCATCTGCAAAACAGGGATAACAATAGCAAGCACCTACTGAGGTTGTAGTGAGGATCAAATGGATTAAAATTATAAAGTGCTTAGCAAATAGTCCCTGGAACATAGAAGATACTAGATAAATGCTTGTTTCCTTCCTTCAATAATCTCACTAGGCTCACATAGCTCCTACATAAATGACCTGTTTTCTCCCTATGTATGATGGATTTTTATTTTTTAAAATAATTAATTTAAAAGGCAATTGCCACTAAAAGTAGGAAATAACACAAATAAGAAGATCTGATTAGCTCAGTTTTTATCTTTTCTATCCTTTATTCTTTTTTTTTTAACCCTTACCTTCTGCCTTGGAATCAATCAACACTGTGTATTGATTCCAAGACAGAAGAGTGGTATGGGCTAGGCAATGGGAGTCAAGTGATTTGCCCAGGGTCACACAGCTAGGAAGTGTCTGAAGCCAGATTTAAACCCAGGACCTTCCATCTCTAGGCCTGGCTCTCAATCCACTGAGCTACCCAGCTGCCCCCTCTATCCTTTATTCTTGTTTTCTTTTCCTATCCTCCTTCTCCTAAAGTATTTTTCTTTAGCTGTCCCTCCTGCTTTTCCTTCCTTAATTAATTATAATATGGAACTGATATATTATTGATTATTATATTATATACAATATTATTATATCATATACAGTTATATACAATATATTATATACAACATAATATGTTATATTGATTTTTCCCTATTCTAAATTTTAAAAAGAGCAGAATTGTTAAAGGCTATTTTTTGGGAAAAAATATAAGATAAATTACCCAGATTAATTTAAAGTTATTTTCTAGTTGCCTATGAAATGTGTGAGTTTTCTTTCACTGGGTCAGAGGGATCAAAAGAAAAAGTGTTCCAGGAAGTTCTCAAAGGAAGCTTTTGAAGAGATGCTCCAAATCACTAATGATTAGAGAAATGCAAATCAGTTCTCTCTCATACCCATCAGGTTGGCAAAGATGACAAAAAAAAATGAAAAAGACAAATATTGTAGGGTTTGCAGAAAAACAGGTACACTAATACATTATTGGTGGAGCTATGAATTGATCCAATCATTTTAGAAAGCAGTTTGGAACTATGCTCCAAAAATTGCTAAATTATGCATATCCGTTAATATCCTCTCTATATTGCTACTAGGCTTATAGCCTAAAAAGATCAATATAATAAAAAATATCCATAACAGCCCCAAACTGGAAACCTTAGGAACTCACCTAAGGTCCCCACCTAGTGGGGAATAGCAAGTCACTTAGAGTGATCTCCATCTTGCTTCTGTTTTCTCAACTATGAAATGAGGATGATAATAGCATCTCCACCCAGGGTTATTGTGAGGGTCAAATAAGATAATATTTGTAAAGCACTTAC